>NW_027413946.1:1389087-2083630 GCF_048773025.1 Camelus bactrianus | reverse complement strand
AACACAAAGTTTCTTTTCAGTAACAAACTCCACTCCATACATATATATGGGGAGGTACTAGCTCGAACCAGGTTTTACAGTGAAAACTGCAGGAACTTCAAACCGGCACTAGGAAACAGACTGAGAAACCAGAGTAAAAGTTTCTCCTGCAACCCGTTCCCTTTGTGCTACATGAACGAACGTCTCTCCACATGCTCAGTTCTGAGAGATAAGTGTGTGTGAAAGCCGTCCTTCACCTAGCTTGTTGGGAACACAAAGTTTCTTTTCAGTTGCAAACTCCACTCCATACATATATATGGGGACTTACTAGCTCCAACCATGTTTTACAGTGAAAACTGCAGGAACTTCAAACCGGCACTAGGAAACACACTGAGAAACCAGAGTAAAAGTTTCTCCTGCAACCCGTTCCCTTTGTGCTAGATGAACGAACGTGTCTCCACATGCTCCGTTCTGAGAGATAAGTGTGTGTGAAAGCCGTCCTTCACCTAGCTTGTTGGGAACACAAAGTTTCTTTTAAGTTGCAAACTCCACTCCATACATATATATGGGGAGGTACTAGCTCCAACTCGGTTTTACAGTGAAAACTGCAGGAACTACAAACCGGCACTAGAAAAAAGACTGAGAAATCAGAGTAACAGTTTCTCCTGCAACCCGTTCCCTTTGTGCTACATGAACGAACGTCTCTCCACATGCTCAGTTCTGAGTGATAATTGTGTGTGAAAGCAGTCCTTCACCTAGCATGTTGGGAACACAAAATTTCTTTTCAGTTGCAAACTCCACTCCATACATATATATGGGGAGGTACTAGCTCCAACTCGGTTTTACAGTGAAAACTGCAGGAACTACAAACCGGCACTAGAAAAAAGACTGAGAAACCAGAGTAAAAGTTTCTCCTGCAACCTGTTCCCTTTGTGCTAGATGAACGAACGTCTCTCCACATGCTCAGTTCTGAGAGAAAAGTGTGTGTGAAAGCCGTCCTTCACCTAGCTTGTTGGGAACACAAAGTTTCTTTTCAGTTACAAACTCCACTCCATACATATATATGGGGAGGTACTAGCTCCAACCAGGTTTTACAGTGAAAACTGCAGGAACTTCAAACCGGCACTAGGAAACAGACTGAGAATCCAGAGTAAAAGTTTCTCCTGCAACCCGTTCCCTTTGTGCTACATGAACGAACGTCTCTCCACATGCTCAGTTCTGAGAGATAAGTGTGTGTGAAAGCCGTCCTTCACCTAGCTTGTTGGGAACACAAAGTTTTTTTCAGTTGCAAACTCCACTCCATACATATATATGGGGAGGTTCTAGCTCAAACTCGGTTTTACAGTGAAAACTGCAGGAACTTCAATCCGGCACTAGGAAACAGACTGAGAAACCAGAGTAAAAGTTTCTCATGCAACCCGTTCCCTTTGTGCTACATGAACGAACGTCTCTCCACATGCTCAGTTCTGAGAGATAAGTGTGTGTGAAATCCGTCCTTCACCTAGCTTGTTGGGAACACAAAGTTTCTTTTCAGTTGCAAACTCCACTCCATAAAATTATATGGGGAGGTACTAGCTCCAACCAGGTTTTACAGTGAAAACTGCAGGAACTACAAACCGGCACTAGAAAAAAGACTGAGAAACCAGAGTAAAAGTTTCTCCTGCAACCCGTTCCCTTTGTGCTACATGAACGAACGTCTCTCCACATGCTCAGTTCTGAGTGATAATTGTGTGTGAAAGCAGTCCTTCACCTAGCATGTTGGGAACACAAAATTTCTTTTCAGTTGCAAACTCCACTCCATACATATATATGGGGAGGTACTAGCTCCAACCATGTTTTACAGTGAAAACTGCAGGAACTACAAACCGGCACTAGAAAAAAGACTGAGAAACCAGAGTAAAAGTTTCACCTGCAACCTGTTCCCTTTGTGCTAGATGAACGAACGTCTCTCCACATGCTCAGTTCTGAGAGAAAAGTGTGTGTGAAAGCCGTCCTTCACCTAGCTTGTTGGGAACACAAAGTTTCTTTTCAGTAACAAACTCCACTCCATACATATATATGGGGAGGTACTAGCTCCAACCAGGTTTTACAGTGAAAACTGCAGGAACTTCAAACCGGCACTAGGAAACAGACTGAGAATCCAGAGTAAAAGTTTCTCCTGCAACCCGTTCCCTTTGTGCTACATGAAAGAACGTCTCTCCACATGCTCAGTTCTGAGAGATAAGTGTGTGTGAAAGCCGTCCTTCACCTAGCTTGTTGGGAACACAAAGTTTTTTTCAGTTGCAAACTCCACTCCATACATATATATGGGGAGGTTCTAGCTCAAACTCGGTTTTACAGTGAAAACTGCAGGAACTTCAATCCGGCACTAGGAAACAGACTGAGAAACCAGAGTAAAAGTTTCTCATGCAACCCGTTCCCTTTGTGCTACATGAACGAACGTCTCTCCACATTCTCAGTTCTGAGAGATAAGTGTGTGTGAAATCCGTCCTTCACCTAGCTTGTTGGGAACACAAAGTTTCTTTTCAGTTGCAAACTCCACTCCATAAAATTATATGGGGAGGTACTAGCTCCAACCAGGTTTTACAGTGAAAACTGCAGGAACTTCAAACCGGCACTAGCAAAAAGACTGAGAAACTACAGTAAAAGTTTCTCCTGCAACCCGTTCCCTTTGTGCTAGATGAACGAACTTCTCTCCACATGCTCAGATCTGAGAGATAAGTGTGTGTGAAAGCCGTCCTTCACCTAGCTTGTTGGGAACACAAAGTTTCTTTTCAGTTGCAAACTCCACTCCATACATATATATGGGTAGGTACAAGCTCCAAATCGGTTTTACAGTGAAAACTGCAGGAACTTCAAACCGGCACTATTAAACAGACTGAGAAACCAGAGTAAAAGTTTCTCCTGCAACCCGTTCCCTTTTTGCTAGATGAACGAACGTCTCTCCACATGCTCAGTTCTGAGAGATAAGTGTGTGTGTAAGCCGTCCTTCACCTAGCTTGTTGGGAAAACAAAGTTTCTTTTCAGTTGCAAACTCCACTCCATACATATATATGGGGAGTTACTAGCTCCAACTCGGTTTTACAGTGAAAACTGCAGGAACTTCAAACCGGCACTAGGAACAAACTGAGAAACCAGAGTAAAAGTTTCTCCTGCAACCCGTTCCCTTTGTGCTAGATGAACGAACGTCTCTCCACATGTTCAGTTCTGAGAGATAAGTGTGTGTGAAAGCCGCCCTTCACCTAGCTTGTTGGGAACACAAAGTTTCTTTTCAGTTGCAAACTCCAATCCATACATATATATGGGGACGTACTAGCTCCAACCAGGTTTTACAGTGAAATCTGCAGGAACTTCAAACCGGCACTAGGAAACAGACTGAGAAACCAGAGTAAAAGTTCCTCTGCAACCCGTTCCTTTCTGCTAGATGAACGAACGTCTCTCCACATGCTCAGATCTGAGAGATAAGTGTGTGTGAAAGCCGTCCTTCAACTAGCTTGTTGGGAACACAAAGTTTCTTTTCATTTGCAAACTCCACTCCATACATATATATGGGGAGGTACTAGTTCCAACTCGGTTTTACAGTGAAAACTGCAGGAACTTCAAACCGGCACTAGGAAACAGACTGAGAAACCAGAGTAAAAGTTTCTCCTGCAACCCGTTCCCTTTGTGCTAGATGAACGAATTTCTCTCCACATGCTCAGTTCTGAGAGATAAGTGTGTGTGAAAGCCGTCCTTCACCTAGCTTGTTGGGAACACAAAATTTCTTTTCAGTTGCAAACTCCACTCCATACATATATATGGGGAGGTATTAGCTCCAACTCGGTTTTACAGTGAAAACTGCAGGAACTACAAACCGGCACTAGGAAACAGAATGAGAAACCAGAGTAAAAGTTTCTCCTGCAACCTGTTCCCTTTGTGCTAGATGAACGAACGTCTCTCCACATGCTCAGTTCTGGGAGATATGTGTGTGTGAAAGCCGTCCTTCACCTAGCTTGTTGGGAACACAAAGTTTCTTTTCACTTGCAAACTCCACTCCATACATATATATGGGGATGTTCTAGCTCCAACCATGTTTTACAGTGAAAACTGCAGGAACTTCAAACCGGCACAAGGAAACAGACTGAGAAACCAGAGTAAAAGTTTCTCCTGCAACCCGTTCCCTTTGTGCTAGATGAACGAACGTCTCTCCACATGCTCAGTTCTGAGAGATAAGTGTGTGTGAAGCCGTCCTTCACCTAGCTTGTTGGGAACACAAAGTTTCTTTTCAGTTGCAAACTCCACTCCATACATATATATGGGGAGGTACTAGCTCCAACACGGTTTTACAGTGAAAACTGCAGGAACTTCAATCCGGCACTAGGAAACAGACTGAGAAACCAGAGTAAAAGTTTCTCCTGCAACCCGTTCCCTTTGTGCTACATGAACGAATGTCTCTCCACATGCTCAGTTCTGAGAGATAAGTGTGTGTGAAAGCCGTCCTTCACCTAGCTTGTTGGGAACACAAAGTTTCATTTCAGTTGCAAACTCCACTCCATACAATTATATGGGGAGGTACTAGCTCCAACCAGGTTTTACAGTGAAAACTGCAGGAACTTCAAACCGGCACTAGCAAACAGACTGAGAAACTACAGTAAAAGTTTCTCCTGCAACCCGTTCCATTTCTGCTAGATGAACGAACTTCTCTCCACATGCTCAGTTCTGAGAGATAAGTGTGTGTGAAAGCCGTCCTTCACCTATCTTGTTGGGAACACAAAGTTTCTTTTCAGTTGCGAATTCCACTCCATACATATATATGGGGAGGTACTAGCTCCAACTCGGTTTTACAGTGAAAACTGCTGGAACTTCAACCCGGCACTAGGAAACAGACTGAGAAACCAGAGTAAAAGTTTCTCCTGCAACCCGTTCCCTTTGTGCTAGATGAACGAACGTCTCTCCACATGCTCAGTTCTGAGAGAAACGTGTGTGTGAAAGCCGTCCTTCACCTAACTTGTTGGGAACACAAAATTTCTTTTCAGTTGCAAACTCCACTCCATACATATATATGGGGAGGTACTAGCTCCAACTCGGATTTACATTGAAAACTGCAGGAACTACAAACCGGCACTAGGAAACAGACTGAGAAACCAGAGTAAAAGTTTCTCCTGCAAACTGTTCCCTTTGTGCTAGATGAACGAACGTCTCTCCACATGCTCAGTTCTGAGAGAAAAGTGTGTGTGAAAGCCGCCCTTCACCTAGCTTGTTGGGAACACAAAGTTTCTTTTCAGTTGCAAACTCCACTCCATACATATATATGGGGAGGTACTAGCTCCAACCAGGTTTTACAGTGAAAACTGCAGGAACTTCAAACCGGCACTAGGAAACAAACTGAGAAACCAGAGTAAAAGTTTCTCCTGCAACCCGTTCACTTTGTGCTACATGAACGAACGTCTCTCCACATGCTCAGTTCTGAGAGAGAATTGTGTGTGAAAGCCGTCCTTCACCTAGCTTGTTGGGAACACAAAGTTTCTATCAGTTGCAAACTCCACTCCATACATATATATGGGGAGGTACAAGCTCCAACTAGGTTTTACAGTGAAAACTGCAGGAACTTCAAACCGGCACTAGGAAACAGACTGAGAAACCAGAGTAAAAGTTTCTCCTGCAACCCGTTCCCTTTCTGCTAGATGAACGAACGTCTCTCCACATGCTCAGTTCTGAGAGATAAGTGTGTGTGAAAGCCGTCCTTCAACTAGCTTGTTGGGAACACAAAGTTTCTTTTCAGTTGCAAACTCCACTCCATACATATATATGGGGAGGTACTAGCTCCAAATCGGTTTTATAGTGAAAACTGCAGGAACTTCAAACCGGCACTAGGAAACAGACTGAGAAACCAGAGTAAAAGTTTCTCCTGCAACCCGTTCCCTTTGTGCTACATGAACGAACGTCTCTCCACATGCTCAGTTCTGAGAGAAACGTGTGTGTGAAAGCCGTCCTTCACCTAACTTGTTGGGAACACAAAATTTCTTTTCAGTTGCAAACTCCACTCCATACATATATATGGGGAGGTACTAGCTCCAACTCGGATTTACATTGAAAACTGCAGGAACTACAAACCGGCACTAGGAAACAGACTGAGAAACCAGAGTAAAAGTTTCTCCTGCAAACTGTTCCCTTTGTGCTAGATGAACGAACGTCTCTCCACATGCTCAGTTCTGAGAGAAAAGTGTGTGTGAAAGCCGCCCTTCACCTAGCTTGTTGGGAACACAAAGTTTCTTTTCAGTTGCAAACTCCACTCCATACATATATATGGGGAGGTACTAGCTCCAACCAGGTTTTACAGTGAAAACTGCAGGAACTTCAAACCGGCACTAGGAAACAGACTGAGAAACCAGAGTAAAAGTTTCTCCTGCAACCCGTTCACTTTGTGCTACATGAACGAACGTCTCTCCACATGCTCAGTTCTGAGAGAGAATTGTGTGTGAAAGCCGTCCTTCACCTAGCTTGTTGGGAACACAAAGTTTCTATCAGTTGCAAACTCCACTCCATACATATATATGGGGAGGTACAAGCTCCAACTAGGTTTTACAGTGAAAACTGCAGGAACTTCAAACCGGCACTAGGAAACAGACTGAGAAACCAGAGTAAAAGTTTCTCCTGCAACCCGTTCCCTTTCTGCTAGATGAACGAACGTCTCTCCACATGCTCAGTTCTGAGAGATAAGTGTGTGTGAAAGCCGTCCTTCAACTAGCTTGTTGGGAACACAAAGTTTCTTTTCAGTTGCAAACTCCACTCCATACATATATATGGGGAGGTACTAGCTCCAAATCGGTTTTATAGTGAAAACTGCAGGAACTTCAAACCGGCACTAGGAAACAGACTGAGAACCCAGAGTATAAGTTTCTCCTGCAACCTGTTCCATTTGTGCTAGATGAACGAACGTCTCTCCACATGCTCAGTTCTGAGAGATAAGTGTGTGTGAAAGCCGTCCTTCACCTAGCTTGTTGGGAACACAAAGTTTCTTTTCAGTTACAAACTCCACTCCATACATATATATGGGGAGGTACTAGCTCCAACCAGGTTTTACAGTGAAAACTGCAGGAACTTCAAACCGGCACTAGGAAACAGACTGAGAAACCAGAGTAAAAGTTTCTCCTGCAACCCGTTCCCTTTGTGCTACATGAACGAACGTCTCTCCACATGCTCAGTTCTGAGAGATATGTGTGTGTGAAAACCGTCCTTCACCTAGCTTGTTGGGAACACAAAGTTTCTTTTCAGTTGCAAACTCCACTCCATACATATATATGGGGAAGTACTAGCTCCAACTCGGTTTTACAGTGAAAACTGCAGGAACTTCAATCCGGCACTAGGAAACAGACTGAGAAACCAGAGTAAAAGTTTCTCCTGCAACCCGTTCCCTTTGTGCTACATGAACGAACGTCTCTCCACATGCTCAGTTCTGAGAGATGTGTGTGTGTGAAAGCCGTCCTTCACCTAGCTTGTTGGGAACACAAAGTTTCTTTTCATTTGTAAACTCCACTCCATACATATATATGGGTAGGTACTAGCTCCAACCAGGTTTCACTGTGTAAACTGCAGGAACTTCAAACCGGCACTAGGAAACAGACTGAGAAACTAGAGTAAAAGTTTCTCCTGCATCCCGTTCCCTTTGTGCTACATGAACGAAAGTCTCTCCACATGCTCAGTTCTGAGAGATGTGTGTGTGTGAAAGCCGTCCTTCACCTAGCTTGTTGGGAACACAAGGTTTCTTTTCAGTTGCAAACTCCCCTCGATACATATATATGGGGAGATACTAGCTCCAACCCGGTTTTACAGTGAAAACTGCAGGAACTTCAAACCGGCACTAGGAAACAGACTGAGAAACCAGAGTAAAAGTTTCTCCTGCAACCCGTTCCCTTTTTGCTACATGAACGAACGTCCCTCCACATGCTCAGTTCTGAGAGATAAGTGTGTGTGAAAGCCGTCCTTCACCTAGCTTGTTGGGAACACAAAGTTTCTTTTCAGTTGCAAACTCCACTCCATACATATATATGGGTAGGTACTAGCTCCAACCAGGTTTCACTGTGTAAACTGCAGGAACTTCAAACCGGCACTAGGAAACAGACTGAGAAACTAGAGTAAAAGTTTCTCCTGCATCCCGTTCCCTTTGTGCTACATGAACGAAAGTCTCTCCACATGCTCAGTTCTGAGAGATGTGTGTGTGTGAAAGCCGTCCTTCACCTAGCTTGTTGGGAACACAAAGTTTCTTTTCAGTTGCAAACTCCCCTCGATACATATATATGGGGAGGTACAAGCTCCAACCCGGTTTTACAGTGAAAACTGCAGGAACTTCAAACCGGCACTAGGAAACAGACTGAGAAACCAGAGTAAAAGTTTCTCCTGCAACCCGTTCCATTTGTGCTAGATGAACGAACGTCTCTCCACATGCTCAGTTCTGAGTGATAAGTGTGTGTGAAAGCCGTCCTTCACCTAGCTTGTTGGGAACACAAAGATTCTTTTCAGTTGCAAACTCCACTCCATACATATATATGGGGAGGTACTAGCTCCATATCGTTTTTACAGTGAAAACTGCAGGAACTTCAAACCGGCACTAGGAAACAGACTGAGAAACCAGAGTAAAAGTTTCTCCTGCAACCCGTTCCCTTTTTGCTACATGAACGAACGTCCCTCCACATGCTCAGTTCTGAGAGATAAGTGTGTGTGAAAGCCGTCCTTCACCTAGCTTGTTGGGAACACAAAGTTTCTTTTCAGTTGCAAACTCCACTCCATACATATATATGGGTAGGTACTAGCTCCAACCAGGTTTCACTGTGTAAACTGCAGGAACTTCAAACCGGCACTAGGAAACAGACTGAGAAACTAGAGTAAAAGTTTCTCCTGCATCCCGTTCCCTTTGTGCTACATGAACGAAAGTCTCTCCACATGCTCAGTTCTGAGAGATGTGTGTGTGTGAAAGCCGTCCTTCACCTAGCTTGTTGGGAACACAAAGTTTCTTTTCAGTTGCAAACTCCCCACGATACATATATATGGGGAGGTACTAGCTCCAACCCGGTTTTACAGTGAAAACTGCAGGAACTTCAAACCGGCACTAGGAAACAGACTGAGAAACCAGATTAAAAGTTTCTCCTGCAACCCGTTCCCTTTGTGCTACATGAAATAACGTCTCTCCACATGCTCAGTTCTGAGAGATAAGTGTGTGTGAAAGCCGTCCTTCACATAGCTTGTTGGGAACACAAAGTTTCTTTTCAGTTGCAAACTCCCCTCGATACATATATATGGGTAGGTACTAGCTCCAACCCGGTTTTACAGTGAAAACTGCAGGAACTTCAAACCGGCACTAGGAAACAGACTGAGAAACCAGAGTAAAAGTTTCTCCTGCAAACCGTTACCTTTGTGCTACATGAACGAACTTCTCTCCACATGCTCAGTTCTGAGAGATAAGTGTGTGTGAAAGCCGTCCTTCACCTAGCTTGTTGGGAACACAAAGTTTCTTTTCAGTTGCAAACTCCACTCCATACATATATATGGGGAGGTACTAGCTCCAACCAGGTTTTACAGTGAAAACTGCAGGAACTTCAAACCGGCACTAGGAAACAGACTGAGAAACCAGGGTAAAAGTTTCTCCTGCAACCCGTTCCCTTTGTGCTACATGAACGAATGTCCCTCCACATGCTCAGTTCTGAGAGATAAGTGTGTGTGAAAGCCGTCCTTCACCTAGCTTGTTGGGAACAAAAAGTTTCTTTTCAGTTGCAAACTCCACTCCATACATATATATGGGTAGGGTCTAGCTCCAACCAGGTTTCACTGTGTAAACTGCAGGAACTTCAAACCGGCACTAGGAAACAGACTGAGAAACTAGAGTAAAAGTTTCTCCTGCATCCCGTTCCCTTTGTGCTACATGAACGAAAGTCTCTCCACATGCTCAGTTCTGAGAGATGTGTGTGTGTGAAAGCCGTCCTTCACCTAGCTTGTTGGGAACACAAAGTTTCTTTTCAGTTGCAAACTCCCCTCGATACATATATATGGGGAGGTACTAGCTCCAACCCGTTTTTACAGTGAAAACTGCAGGAACTTCAAACCGGCACTAGGAAACAGACTGAGAAACCAGAGTAAAAGTTTCTCCTGCAACCCGTTCCCTTTGTGCTACATGAACGAACGTCTCTCCACATGCTCAGTTCTGAGAGATAAGTGTGTGTGAAAGCCGTCCTTCACCTAGCTTGTTGGGAACACAAAGTTTCTTTTCAGTTGCAAACTCCCCTCGATACATATATATGGGTAGGTACTAGCTCCAACCCGGTTTTACAGTGAAAACTGCAGGAACTTCAAACCGGCACTAGGAAACAGACTGAGAAACCAGAGTAAAAGTTTCTCCTGCAAACCGTTCCCTTTGTGCTACATGAACGAACTTCTCTCCACATGCTCAGTTCTGAGAGATAAGTGTGTGTGAAAGCCGTCCTTCACCTAGCTTGTTGGGAACACAAAGTTTCTTTTCAGTTGCAAACTCCACTCCATACATATATAAGGGGAGGTACTAGCTCCAAATCTGTTTTACAGTGAAAACTGCAGGAACTTCATACCGGCACTAGGAAACAGACTGAGAAACCAGAGTAAAAGTTTCACCTGCAACCTGTTCCTTTTGTGCTAGATGAATGAAAGTCTCTCCACATGCTCAGTTCTGAGAGATGTGTGTGTGTGAAAGCCGTCCTTCACCTAGGTTTTTGGGAACATAAAGTTTCTTTTCATTTGTAAACTCCACTCCATACATATATATAGGGAGGAACTAGCTCCAACTCGGTATTACAGTGAAAACTGCTGGAACTTCAAACCGGCTCTAGGAAACAGACTGAGAAACCAGAGTAAAAGTTTTTCCTGCAACCCGTTCCCTTTGTGCTAGATGAACGAACGTCTCTCCACATGCTCAGTTCTGAGAGATAAGTGTGTGTGAATGCCGTCCTTCACCTAGCTTGTTGGGAACACATAGTTTCTTTTCAGTTGCAAACTCCACTCCATAAATATATATGGGGAGGTACTAGCTCCAACAAGGTTTTACAGTGAAAACTGCAGGAACTTCAAACCGGCACTAGGAAACAGACTGAGAAACCAGAGTAAAAGTTTCTCCTGCAAACTGTTCCCTTTGTGCTAGATGAACGAACGTCTCTCCACATGCTCAGTTCTGAGAGATGTGTGTGTGTGAAAGCCGTCCTTCACCTAGCTTGTTGGGAACACAAAGTTTCTTTTCAGTTGCAAACTCCACTCCATACATATACATGGGGAGGTACTAGCTCCAACTCGTATTTATAGTTGAAAACTGCAGGAACTTCAAACCGGCACTAGGAAACAGACTGAGAAACCAGAGTAAAAGTTTCTCCTGCAACCCGTTCCATTTGTGCTACATGAACGAACGTCTCTCAACATGCTCAGTTCTGAGAGATAAGTGTGTGTGAAAGCCGTCCTTCAACTAGCTTGATGGGAACACAAAGTTTCTTTTAAGTTGCCAACTCCACTCCATACATATATATGGGGAGGTACTAGATCCAACTCGGTTTTACATGAAAACTGCTGGAACTTCAAACCGGCACTAGGAAACAGACTGAGAAACCAGAGTAAAAGTTTCTCCTGCAACCCGTTCCCTTTGTGCTACATGAACGAACGTCTCTCCACATGCTCAGTTCTGAGAGATAAGTGTGTGTGAAAGCCGTCCTTCACCTAGCTTGTTGGGAACACAAAGTTTCTTTTCAGTTGCAAACTCCACTCCATACATATATATGGGGAGGTACTAGCTCCAACCAGGTTTTACAGTGAAAACTGCAGGAACTTCAAACCGGCACTAGGAAACAGACTGAGAAACCAGAGTAAAAGTTTCTCCTGCAACCCGTTCTCTTTGTGCTACATGAACGAAAGTCCCTCCACATGCTCAGTTCTGAGAGATAAGTGTGTGTGAAAGCCGTCCTTCACCTAGCTTGTTGGGAACACAAAGTTTCTTTTCTGTTGCAAACTCCACTCCATACATATATATGGGGAGGTACTAGCTCCAACCAGGTTTCACTGTGTAAACTGCAGGAACTTCAAACCGGCACTAGGAAACAGACTGAGAAACAAGAGTAAAAGTTTCACCTGCAACCTGTTCCCTTTGTGCTAGATGAATGAAAGTCTCTCCACATGCTCAGTTCTTAGAGATAAGTGTGTGTGTGAAAGCCGTCCTTCAACTAGCTTTTTGAGAACATAAAGTTTCTTTTCATTTGTAAACTCCACTCCATACATATATATAGGGAGTTACAAGCTCCAACTCGGTATTACAGTGAAAACTGCTGGAACTTCAAACCGGCACTAGGAAACAGACTGAGAAACCAGAGTAAAAGTTTTTCCTGCAATCCGTTCCCTTTGTGCTAGATGAACGAACGTCTCTCCACATGCTCAGTTCTGAGAGATAAGTGTGTGTGAAAGCCGTCCTTCACCTAGCTTGTTGGGAACACAAAGTTTCTTTTCAGTTGCAAACTCCACTCCATACATATATATGGGGAGGTACTAGCTCCAACCAGGTTTTACAGTGAAAACTGCAGGAACTTCAAACCGGCACTAGGAAACAGACTGAGAAACCAGAGTAGAAGTTTCTCCTGCAACCGGTTCCCTTTGTGCTACATGAACGAACGTCTCTCCACATGCTCAGTTCTGAGAGATAAGTGTGTGTGAAAGCCGTCCTTCACCTAGCTTTTTGGGAACATAAAGTTTCTTTTCATTTGTAAACTCCACTCCATACATATATATGGGGAGGTACTAGCTCCAACTAGGTTTTACAGTGAAAACTGCTGGAACTTCAAACCGGCACTAGGAAACAGACTGAGAAACCAGAGTAAAAGTTTCTCCTGCAACCCGTTCCCTTTGTGCTACATGAACGAACGTCTCTCCCCATTCTCAGTTCTGAGAGATATGTGTGTGTGAAAGCCGTCCTTCACCTAGCTTGTTGGGAACACAAAGTTTCTTTTCAGTTGCAAACTCCATTCCATACATATATATGGGGAGGTACTAGCTCCAACCCGGTTTTACAGTGAAAACTGCAGGAAATTCAAACCGGCACTAGGAAACAGACTGAGAAACCAGAGTAAAAGTTTCTCCTGCAACCCGTTCCCTTTGTGCTACATGAACGAACGTCCCTCCACATGCTCATTTCTGAGAGATAAGTGTGTGTGAAGCCGTACTTCACCTAGCTTGTTGGGAACACAAAGTTTCTTTTCAGTTGCAAACTCCACTCCATACATATATATGGGGAGGTACTAGCTCCAAATCGGTTTTACAGTGAAAACTGCAGGAACTTCAAACCGGCACTAGGAAACAGACTGAGAAACTAGAGTAAAAGTTTCTCCTGCAACCCGTTCCCTTTGTGCTACATGAACGAACGTCTCTGCACATGCTCAGTTCTGAGAGATAAGTGTGTGTGAAAGCCGTCCTTCACCTAGCTTGTTGGGAACACAAAGTTTCTTTTCTGTTGCAAACTCCCCTCGATACATATATATGGGGAGGTACTAGGTCCAACCCGGTTTTACAGTGAAAACTGCAGGAACTTCAAACCGGCACTAGGAAACAGACTGAGAAACCAGAGTAATAGTTTCTCCTGCAACCTGTTCCCATTGTGCTAGATGAACGAACGTCTCTCCACATGCTCAGTTCTGAGAGATAAGTGTGTGTGAAAGCCTTCCTTCACCTAGCTTGTTGGGAACACAATGTTTCTTTTCAGTTGCAAACTCCACTCCATACATATATATGGGGAGGTACTAGCTCCAAATCGTTTTCACTGTGTAAACTGCAGGAACTTCAAACCGGCACTAGGAAACAGACTTAGAAACAAGAGTAAAAGTTTCACCTGCAACCTGTTCCCCTTGTGCTAGATGAATGAAAGTCTCTCCACATGCTCAGTTCTGAGAGATGTGTGTGTGTGAAAGCCGTCCTTCAACTAGCTTTTTGGGAACATAAAGTTTCTTTTCATTTGTAAACTCCACTCCATACATATATATAGGGAGTTACTAGCTCCAACTCGGTATTACAGTGAAAACTGCTGGAACTTCAAACCGGCACTAGGAAACAGACTGAGAAACCAGAGTAAAAGTTTTTCCTGCAACCCGTTCCCTTTGTGGTAGATGAACGAACGTCTCTCCACATGCACAGTTCTGAGAGATAAGTGTGTGTGAAAGCCGTCCTTCACCTAGCTTGTTGGGAACACAAAGTTTCTTTTCAGTTGCAAACTCCACTCCATACATATATATGGGGAGGTACTAGCCCCAACCAGGTTTTACAGTGAAAACTGCAGGAACTTCAAACCGGCACTAGGGAACAGACTGAGAAACAAGAGTAAAAGTTTCTCCTGCAACCCGTTCCCTTTGTGCTAGATGAACGAATGTCTCTCCACATGCTCAGTTCTGAGAGATAAATGTGTGTGTAAGCCGTCCTTCACCTAGCTTGTTGGGAACACAAAGTTTCTTTTCAGTTGCAAACTCCACTCCATACATATATATGGGGAGGTACTAGCTCCAACCAGGTTTTACAGTGAAAACTGCAGGAACTTCAAACCGGCACTAGGAAACAGACTGAGAAACCAGAGTAAAAGTTTCTCCTGCAACCCGTTCCATTTCTGCTAGATGAACGAACGTCTCTCCACACGCTCAGTTCTGAGAGATAAATGTGTGTGTAAGCCGTCCTTCAACTAGCTGGTAGGGAACACAAAGTTTCTTTTCAGTTGCAAACTCCACTCCATACATATATATGGGGAGGTACTAGCTCCAACTCGGTTTTACAGTGAAAACTGCAGGAACTTCAAACCGGCACTAGGAAACAGACTGAGAAACCAGAGTAAAAGTTTCTCCTGCAACCCGTTCCATTTCTGCTAGATGAACGAACGTCTCTCCACACGCTCAGTTCTGAGAGATAAGTGTGTGTGAAAGCCGTCCTTCACCTAGCTTGTTGGGAACACAAAGTTTCTTTTCAGTTGCAAACTCCACTCCATACATATATATGGGGAGGTACTAGCTCCAACTCGGTTTTACAGTGAAAACTGCTGGAACTTCAAACCGGCACTGGGAAACACACTGAGAAACCAGAGTAAAAGTTTCTCTTGCAACCCGTTCCCTTTGTGCTAGATGAACGAACGTCTCTCCACATGCTCAGTTCTGAGAGATAAGTGTGTGTGAAAGCCGTCCTTCACCTAGCTTGTTGGGAACACAAAATTTCTTTTCAGTTGCAAACTCCACTCCATACATATATATGGGGAGGTACTAGCTCCAACACTGTTTTACAGTGAAAACTGCAGGAACTACAAACCGGCACTAGGAAACAGACTGAGAAACCAGAGTAAAAGTTTCTCCTGCAACCTGTTCCCTTTGTGCTAGATGAACGAACGTCTCTCCACATGCTCAGTTCTGAGAGATAAGTGTGTGTGAAAGCCGTCCTTCACCTACCTTGTTGGGAACACAAAGTTTCTTTTCAGTTGCAAACTCCACTCCATACATATATATGGGGAGGTACTAGCTCCAACCAGGTTTTACAGTGAAAACTGCAGGAACTTCAAACCGGCACTAGGAAAAAGACTGAGAAACGAGTGTAAAAGTTTCTCCTGCAACCCGTTCCTTTTGTTCTACATGAACGAACGTCTCTCCACATGCTCAGTTCTGAGAGATAATTGTGTGTGAAAGCCGTCCTTCACCTAGCTTGTTGGGAACACAAAGTTTCTTTTCAGTTGCAAACTCCACTCCATACATATATATGGGGAGGTACTAGCTCCAACCAGGTTTTACAGTGAAAACTGCAGGAACTTCAAAACGGCACTAGGAAACAGACTGAGAAACCAGAGTAAAAGTTTCTCCTGCAACCCGTTCCCTTTGTGCTACAAGAACGAACTTCTCTCCACATGCTCAGTTCTGAGAGATAAGTGTGTGTGAAAGCCGTTCTTCACCTAGCTTGTTGGGAACAAAAAGTTTCTTTTCAGTTGCTAACTCCACTCCATACATTTATATAGGGAGGTACTAGCTCCAACCACGTTTTACAGTGAAAACTGCAGGAACTTCAAACCGGCACTAGGAAACAGACTGAGAAACCAGAGAAAAAGTTTCTCCTGCAACCCGTTCCCTTTCTGCTAGATGAATGAACGTCTCTCCACATGCTCAGTTCTGAGAGATAAGTGTGTGTGAAAGCCGTCCTTCACCTAGCTTGTTGGGAACACAAAGTTTCTTTTCACTTGCAAACTCCACTCCATTCATATATATGGGGAGGTACCAGCTTCAAGCAGGTTTTACAGTGAAAACTGCAGGAACTTCAAACCGGCACTAGGAAACAGACTGAGAAACCAGAGTAAAAGTTTCTCCTGCAACCCGTTCCCTTTGTGCTAGATGAACGAACGTCTCTCCACATGCTCAGTTCTGAGAGATAAGTGGTTGTGAAAGCCGTCCTTCACCTAGCTTGTTGGGAACACAAAGTTTCTTTTCAGTTGCAAACTCCACTCCATACATATATATGGGGAGGTACTAGCTCCAACTCGGTTTTACAGTGAAAACTGCTGGAACTTCAAACCGGCACAAGGAAACAGACTGAGAAACCAGAGTAAAAGTTTTTCCTGCAACCCGTTCCCTTTGTGCTACATGAACGAACGTCTCTAAACATGCTCAGTTCTGAGAGATAAGTGTGTGTGAAAGCCGTCCTTCAACTAGCTTGTTGGGAACACAAAGTTTCTTTTCAGTTGCAAACTCCACTCCATACATATATATGGGGAGGTACTAGCTCCAACCAGGTTTTACAGTGAAAACTGCAGGAACTTCAAACCGGCTCTAGGAAACAGACTGAGAAACCAGAGTAAAAGTTTCTCCTGCAACCCGTTCCCTTTGTGCTAGATGAACGAACGTCTCTCCACATGCTCAGTTCTGAGAGATAAGTGTGTGTGAAAGCCGTCCTTCACCTAGCTTGTTGGGAACACAAAGTTTCTTTTCAGTTGCAAACTCCACTCCATACATATATATGGGGAGGTACTAGCTCGAACCAGGTTTTACAGTGAAAACTGCAGGAACTTCAAACCGGCACTAGGAAACAGACTGAGAAACCAGAGTAAAAGTTTCTCCTGCAACCCGTTCCCTTTGTGCTACATGAACGAACGTCTCTCCACATGCTCAGTTCTGAGAGATAAGTGTGTGTGAAAGCCGTCCTTCACCTAGCTTGTTGGGAACACAAAGTTTCTTTTCAGTTGCAAACTCCACTCCATACATATATATGGTTTCTTACTAGCTCCAACCATGTTTTACAGTGAAAACTGCAGGAACTTCAAACCGGCACTAGGAAACAGACTGAGAAACCAGAGTAAAAGTTTCTCCTGCAACCCGTTCCCTTTGTGCTAGATGAACGAACGTCTCTCCACATGCTCAGTTCTGAGAGATAAGTGTGTGTGAAAGCCGTCCTTCACCTAGCTTGTTGGGAACACAAAGTTTCTTTTCAGTTGCAAACTACACTCCATACATTTATATGGGGAGGTACTAGCTCCAACCAGGTTTTACAGTGAAAACTGCAGGAACTTCAAACCGGCACTAGGAAACAGACTGAGAAACCAGAGTAAAAGTTTCTCCTGCAACCCGTTCCCTTTGTGCTAGATGAACGAACGTCTCTCCACATGCTCCGTTCTGAGAGATAAGTGTGTGTGAAAGCCGTCCTTCACCTAGCTTGTTGAGAACACAAAGTTTCTTTTCAGTTGCAAACTCCACTCCATACATATATATGGGGAGGTAGTAGCTCCAACTCGGTTTTACAGTGAAAACTGCAGGAACTTCAAACCGGCACTAAGAAACAGACTGAGAAACCAGAGTAAAAGTTTCTCCTGCAACCCGTTCCCTTTGTGCTACATGAACGAACGTCTCTCCACATGCTCATTTCTGAGTGATAATTGTGTGTGAAAGCAGTCCTTCACCTAGCATGTTGGGAACACAAAATTTCTTTTCAGTTGCAAACTCCACTCCATACATATATATGGGGAGGTACTAGCTCCAACTCGGTTTTACAGTGAAAACTGCAGGAACTACAAACCGGCACTAGAAAAAAGACTGAGAAACCAGAGTAAAAGTTTCTCCTGCAACCTGTTCCCTTTGTGCTAGATGAACGAACGTCTCTCCACATGCTCAGTTCTGAGAGAAAAGTGTGTGTGAAAGCCGTCCTTCACCTAGCTTGTTGGGAACACAAAGTTTCTTTTCAGTTACAAACCCCACTCCATACATATATATGGGGAGGTACTAGCTCCAACCAGGTTTTACAGTGAAAACTGCAGGAACTTCAAACCGGCACTAGGAAACAGACTGAGAATCCAGAGTAAAAGTTTCTCCTGCAACCCGTTCCCTTTGTGCTACATGAACGAACGTCTCTCCACATGCTCAGTTCTGAGAGTTAAGTGTGTGTGAAAGCCGTCCTTCACCTAGCTTGTTGGGAACACAAAGTTTTTTTCAGTTGCAAACTCCACTCCATACATATATATGGGGAGGTACTAGCTCCAACTCGGGTTTACAGTGAAAACTGCAGGAACTTCAATCCGGCACTAGGAAACAGACTGAGAAACCAGAGTAAAAGTTTCTCCTGCAACCCGTTCCCTTTGTGCTAGATGAACGAACGTCTCTCCACATGCTCAGTTCTGAGAGATAAGTGTGTGTGAAAGCCGTCCTTCACCTAGCTTGTTGGGAACACAAAGTTTCTTTTCATTTGCAAACTCCACTCCATACAATTATATGGGGAGGTACTAGCTCCAACCAGGTTTTACAGTGAAAACTGCAGGAACTTCAAACCGGCACTAGCAAAAAGACTGAGAAACTACAGTAAAAGTTTCTCCTGCAACCCGTTCCCTTTGTGCTAGATGAACGAACTTCTCTCCACATGCTCAGTTCTGAGAGATAAGTGTGTGTGAAAGCCGTCCTTCACCTAGCTTGTTGGGAACACAAAGTTTCTTTTCAGTTGCAAAATCCACTCCATACATATATATGGGTAGGTACAATCTCCAAATCGGTTTTACAGTGAAAACTGCAGGAACTTCAACCCGGCACTATTAAACAGACTGAGAAACCAGAGTAAAAGTTTCTCCTGCAACCCGTTCCCTTTGTGCTAGATGAACGAACGTCTCTCCACATGCTCAGTTCTGAGAGATAAGTGTGTGTGTAAGCCGTCCTTCACCTAGCTTGTTGGGAAAACAAAGTTTCTTTTCAGTTGCAAACTCCACTCCATACATATATATGGGGAGTTACTAGCTCCAACTCGGTTTTACAGTGAAAACTGCAGGAACTTCAAACCGGCACTAGGAAACAAACTGAGAAAACAGAGTAAAAGTTTCTCCTGCAACCCGTTCCCTTTGTGCTAGATGAACGAACGTCTCTCCACATGTTCAGTTCTGAGAGATAAGTGTGTGTGAAAGCCGTCCTTCACCTAGCTTGTTGGGAACACAAAGTTTCTTTTCAGTTGCAACCTCCAATCCATACATATATATGGGGACGTACTAGCTCCAACCAGGTTTTACAGTGAAAACTGCAGGAACTTCAAACCGGCACTAGGAAACAGACTGAGAAACCAGAGTAAAAGTTTCTCCTGCAACCCGTTCCTTTCTGCTAGATGAACGAACGTCTCTCCACATGCTCAGTTCTGAGAGATAAGTGTGTGTGAAAGCCGTCCTTCAACTAGCTTGTTGGGAACACAAAGTTTCTTTTCAGTTGCAAACTCCACTCCATACATATATATGGGGAGGTACTAGTACCAACTCGGGTTTACAGTGAAAACTGCAGGAACTTCAAACCCGCACTAGGAAACAGACTGAGAAACCAGAGTAAAAGTTTCTCCTGCAACCCGTTCCCTTTGTGCTAGATGAACGAATGTCTCTCCACATGCTCAGATCTGAGAGATAAGTGTGTGTGAAAGCCGTCCTTCACCTAGCTTGTTGGGAACACAAAATTTCTTTTCAGTTGCAAACTCCACTCCATACATATATATAGGGAGGTATTAGCTCCAACTCAGTTTTACAGTGAAAACTGCAGGAACTACAAACCGGCACTAGGAAACAGACTGAGAAACCAGAGTAAAAGTTTCTCCTGCAACCCGTTCCCTTTGTGCTAGATGAACGAACGTCTCTCCACATGCTCAGTTCTGAGAGATAAGTGTGTGTGTAAGCCGTCCTTCACCTAGCTTGTTGGGAAAACAAAGTTTCTTTTCAGTTGCAAACTCCACTCCATACATATATATGGGGAGTTACTAGCTCCAACTCGGTTTTACAGTGAAAACTGCAGGAACTTCAAACCGGCACTAGGAAACAAACTGAGAAACCAGAGTAAAAGTTTCTCCTGCAAACCGTTCCCTTTGTGCTAGATGAACGAACGTCTCTCCACATGTTCAGTTCTGAGAGATAAGTGTGTGTGAAAGCCGTCCTTCAACTAGCTTGTTGGGAACACAAAGTTTCTTTTCAGTTGCAACCTCCAATCCATACATATATATGGGGACGTACTAGCTCCAACCAGGTTTTACAGTGAAAACTGCAGGAACTTCAAACCGGCACTAGGAAACAGACTGAGAAACCAGAGTAAAAGTTTCTCCTGCAACCCGTTCCCTTTGTGCTAGATGAACGAACGTCTCTCCACATGCTCCGTTCTGAGAGATAAGTGTGTGTGAAAGCCGTCCTTCACCTAGCTTGTTGAGAACACAAAGTTTCTTTTCAGTTGCAAACTCCACTCCATACATATATATGGGGAGGTAGTAGCTCCAACTCGGTTTTACAGTGAAAACTGCAGGAACTTCACACCGGCACTAAGAAACAGACTGAGAAACCAGAGTAAAAGTTTCTCCTGCAACCCGTTCCCTTTGTGCCACATGAACGAACGTCTCTCCACATGCTCAGTTCTGAGTGATAATTGTGTGTGAAAGCAGTCCTTCACCTAGCATGTTGGGAACACAAAATTTCTTTTCAGTTGCAAACTCCACTCCATACATATATATGGGGAGGTACTAGCTCCAACTCGGTTTTACAGTGAAAACTGCAGGAACTACAAACCGGCACTAGAAAAAAGACTGAGAAACCAGAGTAAAAGTTTCTCCTGCAACCTGTTCCCTTTGTGCTAGATGAACGAACGTCTCTCCACATGCTCAGTTCTGAGAGAAAATTGTGTGTGAAAGCCGTCCTTCACCTAGCTTGTTGTTAACACAAAGTTTCTTTTCAGTTACAAACTCCACTCCATACATATATATGGGGAGGTACTAGCTCCAACCAGGTTTTACAGTGAAAACTGCAGGAACTTCAAACCGGCACTAGGAAACAGACTGAGAATCCAGAGTAAAAGTTTCTCCTGCAACCCGTTCCCTTTGTGCTACATGAACGAACGTCTCTCCACATGCTCAGTTCTGAGAGATAAGTGTGTGTGAAAGCCGTCCTTCACCTAGCTTGTTGGGAACACAAAGTTTTTTTCAGTTGCAAACTCCACTCCATACAATTATATGGGGAGGTACTAGCTCCAACCAGGTTTTACAGTGAAAACTGCAGGAACTTCAAACCGGCACTAGCAAAAAGACTGAGAAACTACAGTAAAAGTTTCTCCTGCAACCCGTTCCCTTTGTGCTAGATGAACGAACTTCTCTCCACATGCTCAGTTCTGAGAGATAAGTGTGTGTGAAAGCCGTCCTTCACCTAGCTTGTTGGGAACACAAAGTTTCTTTCCAGTTGCAAACTCCACTCCATACATATATATGGGTAGGTACAAGCTCCAAATCGGTTTTACAGTGAAAACTGCAGGAACTTCAAACCGGCACTATTAAACAGACTGAGAAACCAGAGTAAAAGTTTCTCCTGCAACCCGTTCCCTTTGTGCTAGATGAACGAACGTCTCTCCACATGCTCAGTTCTGAGAGATAAGTGTGTGTGTAAGCCGTCCTTCACCTAGCTTGTTGGGAAAACAAAGTTTCTTTTCAGTTGCAAACTCCACTCCATACATATATATGGGGAGTTACTAGCTCCAACTCGGTTTTACAGTGAAAACTGCAGGAACTTCAAACCGGCACTAGGAAACAAACTGAGAAACCAGAGTAAAAGTTTCTCCTGCAACCCGTTCCCTTTGTGCTAGATGAACGAACGTCTCTCCACATGTTCAGTTCTGAGAGATAAGTGTGTGTGAAAGCCGTCCTTCACCTAGCTTGTTGGGAACACAAAGTTTCTTTTCAGTTGCAACCTCCAATCCATACATATATATGGGGACGTACTAGCTCCAACCAGGTTTTACAGTGAAAACTGCAGGAACTTCAAACCGGCACTAGAAAACAGACTGAGAAACCAGAGTAAAAGTTTCTCCTGCAACCCGTTCCTTTCTGCTAGATGAACGAACGTCTCTCCACATGCTCAGTTCTGAGAGATAATTGTGTGTGAAAGCCGTCCTTCAACTAGCTTGTTGGGAACACAAAGTTTCTTTTCAGTTGCAAACTCCACTCCATACATATATATGGGGAGGTACTAGTACCAACTCGGTTTTACAGTGAAAACTGCAGGAACTTCAAACCCGCACTAGGAAACAGACTGAGAAACCAGAGTAAAAGTTTCTCCTGCAACCCGTTCCCTTTGTGCTAGATGAACGAATGTCTCTCCACATGCTCAGTTCTGAGAGATAAGTGTGTGTGAAAGCCGTCCTTCACCTAGCTTGTTGGGAACACAAAGTTTCTTTTCAGTTGCAAACTCCACTCCATACATATATATGGGGTCTTACTAGCTCCAACCATGTTTTACAGTGAAAACTGCAGGAACTTCAAACCGGCACTAGGAAACAGACTGAGAAACCAGAGTAAAAGTTTCTCCTGCAACCCGTTCCCTTTGTGCTAGATGAACGAACGTCTCTCCACATGCTCAGTTCTGAGAGATAAGTGTGTGTGAAAGCCGTCCTTCACCTAGCTTGTTGGGAACACAAAGTTTCTTTTCAGTTGCAAACTACACTCCATACATTTATATGGGGAGGTACTAGCTCCAACCAGGTTTTACAGTGAAAACTGCAGGAACTTCAAACCGGCACTAGCAAAAAGACTGAGAAACTACAGTAAAAGTTTCTCCTGCAACCCGTTCCCTTTGTGCTAGATGAACGAACGTCTCTCCACATGCTCCGTTCTGAGAGATAAGTGTGTGTGAAAGCCGTCCTTCACCTAGCTTGTTGAGAACACAAAGTTTCTTTTCAGTTGCAAACTCCACTCCATACATATATATGGGGAGGTAGTAGCTCCAACTCGGTTTTACAGTGAAAACTGCAGGAACTTCAAATCGGCACTAAGAAACAGACTGAGAAACCAGAGTAAAAGTTTCTCCTGCAACCCGTTCCCTTTGTGCTACATGAACGAACGTCTCTCCACATGCTCAGTTCTGAGTGATAATTGTGTGTGAAAGCAGTCCTTCACCTAGCATGTTGGGAACACAAAATTTCTTTTCAGTTGCAAACTCCACTCCATACATATATATGGGGAGGTACTAGCTCCAACTCGGTTTTACAGTGAAAACTGCAGGAACTACAAACCGGCACTAGAAAAAAGACTGAGAAACCAGAGTAAAAGTTTCTCCTGCAACCTGTTCCCTTTGTGCTAGATGAACGAACGTCTATCCACATGCTCAGTTCTGAGAGAAAAGTGTGTGTGAAAGCCGTCCTTCACCTAGCTTGTTGGGAACACAAAGTTTCTTTTCAGTTACAAACCCCACTCCATACATATATATGGGGAGGTACTAGCTCCAACCAGGTTTTATAGTGAAAACTGCAGGAACTTCAAACCGGCACTAGGAAACAGACTGAGAATCCAGAGTAAAAGTTTCTCCTGCAACCCGTTCCCTTTGTGCTACATGAACGAACGTCTCTCCACATGCTCAGTTCTGAGAGATAAGTGTGTGTGAAAGCCGTCCTTCACCTAGCTTGTTGGGAACACAAAGTTTTTTTCAGTTGCAAACTCCACTCCATACATATATATGGGGAGGTACTAGCTCCAACTCGGTTTTACAGTGAAAACTGCAGGAACTTCAATCCGGCACTAGGAAACAGACTGAGAAACCAGAGTAAAAGTTTCTCCTGCAACCCGTTCCCTTTGTGCTAGATGAACGAACGTCTCTCCACATGCTCAGTTCTGAGAGATAAGTGTGTGTGAAAGCCGTCCTTCACCTAGCTTGTTGGGAACACAAAGTTTCTTTTCATTTGCAAACTCCACTCCATACAATTATATGGGGAGGTACTAGCTCCAACCAGGTTTTACAGTGAAAACTGCAGGAACTTCAAACCGGCACTAGCAAAAAGACTGAGAAACTACAGTAAAAGTTTCTCCTGCAACCCGTTCCCTTTGTGCTAGATGAACGAACTTCTCTCCACATGCTCAGTTCTGAGAGATAAGTGTGTGTGAAAGCCGTCCTTCACCTAGCTTGTTGGGAACACAAAGTTTCTTTTCAGTTGCAAACTCCACTCCATACATATATATGGGTAGGTACAAGCTCCAAATCGGTTTTACAGTGAAAACTGCAGGAACTTCAACCCGGCACTATTAAACAGACTGAGAAACCAGAGTAAAAGTTTCTCCTGCAACCCGTTCCCTTTGTGCTAGATGAACGAACGTCTCTCCACATGCTCAGTTCTGAGAGATAAGTGTGTGTGTAAGCCGTCCTTCACCTAGCTTGTTGGGAAAACAAAGTTTCTTTTCAGTTGCAAACTCCACTCCATACATATATATGGGGAGTTACTAGCTCCAACTCGGTTTTACAGTGAAAACTGCAGGAACTTCAAACCGGCACTAGGAAACAAACTGAGAAACCAGAGTAAAAGTTTCTCCTGCAACCCGTTCCTTTTGTGCTAGATGAACGAACGTCTCTCCACATGTTCAGTTCTGAGAGATAAGTGTGTGTGAAAGCCGTCCTTCACCTAGCTTGTTGGGAACACAAAGTTTCTTTTCAGTTGCAACCTCCAATCCATACATATATATGGGGACGTACTAGCTCCAACCAGGTTTTACAGTGAAAACTGCAGGAACTTCAAACCGGCACTAGGAAACAGACTGAGAAACCAGAGTAAAAGTTTCTCCTGCAACCCGTTCCTTTCTGCTAGATGAACGAACGTCTCTCCACATGCTCAGTTCTGAGAGATAAGTGTGTGTGAAAGCCGTCCTTCAACTAGCTTGTTGGGAACACAAAGTTTCTTTTCAGTTGCAAACTCCACTCCATACATATATATGGGGAGGTACTAGTACCAACTCGGGTTTACAGTGAAAACTGCAGGAACTTCAAACCCGCACTAGGAAACAGACTGAGAAACCAGAGTAAAAGTTTCTCCTGCAACCCGTTCCCTTTGTGCTAGATGAACGAATGTCTCTCCACATGCTCAGTTCTGAGAGATAAGTGTGTGTGAAAGCCGTCCTTCACCTAGCTTGTTGGGAACACAAAATTGCTTTTCAGTTGCAAACTCCACTCCATACATATATATGGGGAGGTATTAGCTCCAACTCAGTTTTAAAGTGAAAACTGCAGGAACTACAAACCGGCACTAGGAAACAGACTGAGAAACCAGAGTAAAAGTTTCTCCTGCAACCCGTTCCCTTTGTGCTAGATGAACGAACGTCTCTCCACATGCTCAGTTCTGAGAGATAAGTGTGTGTGTAAGCCGTCCTTCACCTAGCTTGTTGGGAAAACAAAGTTTCTTTTCAGTTGCAAACTCCACTCCATACATATATATGGGGAGTTACTAGCTCCAACTCGGTTTTACAGTGAAAACTGCAGGAACTTCAAACCGGCACTAGGAAACAAACTGAGAAACCAGAGTAAAAGTTTCTCCTGCAACCCGTTCCCTTTGTGCTAGATGAACGAACGTCTCTCCACATGTTCAGTTCTGAGAGATAAGTGTGTGTGAAAGCCGTCCTTCACCTAGCTTGTTGGGAACACAAAGTTTCTTTTCAGTTGCAACCTCCAATCCATACATATATATGGGGACGTACTAGCTCCAACCAGGTTTTACAGTGAAAACTGCAGGAACTTCAAACCGGCACTAGGAAACAGACTGAGAAACCAGAGTAAAAGTTTCTCCTGCAACCCGTTCCCTTTGTGCTAGATGAACAAACGTCTCTCCACATGCTCCGTTCTGAGAGATAAGTGTGTGTGAAAGCCGTCCTTCACCTAGCTTGTTGAGAACACAAAGTTTCTTTTCAGTTGCAAACTCCACTCCATACATATATATGGGGAGGTAGTAGCTCCAACTCGGTTTTACAGTGAAAACTGCAGGAACTTCACACCGGCACTAAGAAACAGACTGAGAAACCAGAGTAAAAGTTTCTCCTGCAACCCGTTCCCTTTGTGCCACATGAACGAACGTCTCTCCACATGCTCAGTTCTGAGTGATAATTGTGTGTGAAAGCAGTCCTTCACCTAGCATGTTGGGAACACAAAATTTCTTTTCAGTTGCAAACTCCACTCCATACATATATATGGGGAGGTACTAGCTCCAACTCGGTTTTACAGTGAAAACTGCAGGAACTACAAACCGGCACTAGAAAAAAGACTGAGAAACCAGAGTAAAAGTTTCTCCTGCAACCTGTTCCCTTTGTGCTAGATGAACGAACGTCTCTCCACATGCTCAGTTCTGAGAGAAAAGTGTGTGTGAAAGCCGTCCTTCACCTAGCTTGTTGGGAACACAAAGTTTCTTTTCAGTTACAAACTCCACTCCATACATATATATGGGGAGGTACTAGCTCCAACCAGGTTTTACAGTGAAAACTGCAGGAACTTCAAACCGGCACTAGGAAACAGACTGAGAATCCAGAGTAAAAGTTTCTCCTGCAACCCGTTCCCTTTGTGCTACATGAACGAACGTCTCTCCACATGCTCAGTTCTGAGAGATAAGTGTGTGTGAAAGCCGTCCTTCACCTAGCTTGTTGGGAACACAAAGTTTTTTTCAGTTGCAAACTCCACTCCATACAATTATATGGGGAGGTACTAGCTCCAACCAGGTTTTACAGTGAAAACTGCAGGAACTTCAAACCGGCACTAGCAAAAAGACTGAGAAACTACAGTAAAAGTTTCTCCTGCAACCCGTTCCCTTTGTGCTAGATGAACGAACTTCTCTCCACATGCTCAGTTCTGAGAGATAAGTGTGTGTGAAAGCCGTCCTTAACCTAGCTTGTTGGGAACACAAAGTTTCTTTTCAGTTGCAAACTCCACTCCATACATATATATGGGTAGGTACAAGCTCCAAATCGGTTTTACAGTGAAAACTGCAGGAACTTCAAACCGGCACTATTAAACAGACTGAGAAACCAGAGTAAAAGTTTCTCCTGCAACCCGTTCCCTTTGTGCTAGATGAACGAACGTCTCTCCACATGCTCAGTTCTGAGAGATAAGTGTGTGTGTAAGCCGTCCTTCACCTAGCTTGTTGGGAAAACAAAGTTTCTTTTCAGTTGCAAACTCCACTCCATACATATATATGGGGAGTTACTAGCTCCAACTCGGTTTTACAGTGAAAACTGCAGGAACTTCAAACCGGCACTAGGAAACAAACTGAGAAACCAGAGTAAAAGTTTCTCCTGCAACCCGTTCCCTTTGTGCTAGATGAACGAACGTCTCTCCACATGTTCAGTTCTGAGAGATAAGTGTGTGTGAAAGCCGTCCTTCACCTAGCTTGTTGGGAACACAAAGTTTCTTTTCAGTTGCAACCTCCAATCCATACATATATATGGGGACGTACTAGCTCCAACCAGGTTTTACAGTGAAAACTGCAGGAACTTCAAACCGGCACTAGGAAACAGACTGAGAAACCAGAGTAAAAGTTTCTCCTGCAACCCGTTCCTTTCTGCTAGATGAACGAACGTCTCTCCACATGCTCAGTTCTGAGAGATAAGTGTGTGTGAAAGCCGTCCTTCAACTAGCTTGTTGGGAACACAAAGTTTCTTTTCAGTTGCAAACTCCACTCCATACATTTATATGGGGAGGTACTAGTACCAACTCGGTTTTACAGTGAAAACTGCAGGAACTTCAAACCCGCACTAGGAAACAGACTGAGAAACCAGAGTAAAAGTTTCTCCTGCAAACCGTTCCCTTTGTGCTAGATGAACGAATGTCTCTCCACATGCTCAGTTCTGAGAGATAAGTGTGTGTGAAAGCCGTCCTTCACCTAGCTTGTTGGGAACACAAAATTTCTTTTCAGTAGCAAACTCCACTCCATACATATATATGGGGAGGTATTAGCTCCAACTCGGTTTTACAGTGAAAACTGCAGGAACTACAAACCGGCACTAGGAAACAGACTGAGAAACCAGAGTAAAAGTTTCTCCTGCAACCCGTTCCCTTTGTGCTAGATGAACGAACGTCTCTCCACATGCTCAGTTCTGAGAGATAAGTGTGTGTGTAAGCCGTCCTTCACCTAGCTTGTTGGGAAAACAAAGTTTCTTTTCAGTTGCAAACTCCACTCCATACATATATATGGGGAGTTACTAGCTCCAACTCGGTTTTACAGTGAAAACTGCAGGAACTTCAAACCGGCACTAGGAAACAAACTGAGAAACCAGAGTAAAAGTTTCTCCTGCAACCCGTTCCCTTTGTGCTAGATGAACGAACGTCTCTCCACATGTTCAATTCTGAGAGATAAGTGTGTGTGAAAGCCGTCCTTCACCTAGCTTGTTGGGAACACAAAGTTTCTTTTCAGTTGCAACCTCCAATCCATACATATATATGGGGACGTACTAGCTCCAACCAGGTTTTACAGTGAAAACTGCAGGAACTTCAAACCGGCACTAGGAAACAGACTGAGAAACCAGAGTATAAGTTTCTCCTGCAACCCGTTCCTTTCTGCTAGATGAACGAACGTCTCTCCACATGCTCAGTTCTGAGAGATAAGTGTGTGTGAAAGCCGTCCTTCAACTAGCTTGTTGGGAACACAAAGTTTCTTTTCAGTTGCAAACTCCACTCCATACATATATATGGGGAGGTACTAGTACCAACTCGGTTTTACAGTGAAAACTGCAGGAACTTCAAACCCGCACTAGGAAACAGACTGAGAAACCAGAGTAAAAGTTTCTCCTGCAACCCGTTCCCTTTGTGCTAGATGAACGAATGTCTCTCCACATGCTCAGTTCTGAGAGATAAGTGTGTGTGAAAGCCGTCCTTCACCTAGCTTGTTTTGAACACAAAATTTCTTTTCAGTTGCAAACTCCACTCCATACATATATATGGGGAGGTATTAGCTCCAACTCGGTTTTACAGTGAAAACTGCAGGAACTACAAACCGGCACTAGGAAACAGACTGAGAAACCAGAGTAAAAGTTTCTCCTGCAACCCGTTCCCTTTGTGCTAGATGAACGAACGTCTCTCCACATGCTCAGTTCTGAGAGAAAAGTGTGTGTGAAAGCCGTCCTTCACCTAACTTGTTGGGAACACAAAATTTCTTTTCAGTTGCAAACTCCACTCCATACATATATATGGGGAGGTACTAGCTCCAACTCGGTTTTACAGTGAAAACTGCAGGAACTACAAACCGGCACTAGGAAACAGACTGAGAAACCAGAGTAAAAGTTTCTCCTGCAAACTGTTCCCTTTGTGCTAGATGAACGAACGTCTCTCCACATGCTCAGTTCTGAGAGAAAAGTGTGTGTGAAAGCCGACCTTCACCTAGCTTGTTGGGAACACAAAGTTTCTTTTCAGTTGCAAACTCCAATCCATACATATATATGGGGAGGTACTAGCTCCAACCAGGTTTTACAGTGAAAACTGCAGGAACTTCAAACCGGCACTAGGAAACAGACTGAGAACCCAGAGTATAAGTTTCTCCTGCAACCTGTTCCATTTGTGCTAGATGAACGAACGTCTCTCCACATGCTCAGTTCTGAGATATAAGTGTGTGTGAAAGCCGTCCTTCACCTAGCTTGTTGGGAACACAAAGTTTCTTTTCAGTTACAAACTCCACTCCATACATATATATGGGGAGGTACTAGCTCCAACCAGGTTTTACAGTGAAAACTGCAGGAACTTCAAACCGGCACTAGGAAACAGACTGATAAACCAGAGTAAAAGTTTCTCCTGCAACCCGTTCCCTTTGTGCTACATGAACGAACGTCTCTCCACATGCTCAGTTCTGAGAGATAAGTGTGTGTGAAAACCGTCCTTCACCTAGCTTGTTGGGAACACAAAGTTTCTTTTCAGTTGCAAACTCCACTCCATACATATATATGGGGAAGTACTAGCTCCAACTCGGTTTTACAGTGAAAACTGCAGGAACTTCAAACCGGCACTAGGAAACAGACTGAGAAACCAGAGTAAAAGTTTCTCCTGCAACCCGTTCCCTTTGTGCTACATGAACGAACGTCTCTCCACATGCTCAGTTCTGAAAGATAAGTGTGTGTGAAAGCCGTCCTTCACCTAGCTTGTTGGGAACACAAAGTTTCTTTTCAGTTGCAAACTCCACTCCATACAATTATATGGGGAGGTAGTAGCTCCAACCAGGTTTTACAGTGAAAACTGCAGGAACTTCAAACCGGCACTAGCAAACAGACTGAGAAACTAGAGTAAAAGTTTCTCCTGCAACCCGTTCCCTTTGTGCTACATGAACGAACGTCTCTCCACATGCTCAGTTCTGAGAGAAAATTGTGTGTGAAAGCCGTCCTTAACCTAGCTTGTTGGGAACACAAAGTTTCTTTTCAGTTGCAAACTCCCCTCGATACATATATAAGGGGAGATACTAGCTCCAACCCGGTTTTACAGTGAAAACTGCAGGAACTTCAAACCGGCACTAGGAAACAGACTGAGAAACCAGAGTAAAAGTTTCTCCTGCAACCCGTTCCATTTGTGCTACATGAACGAACGTCTCTCCACATGCTCATTTCTGAGAGATAAGTGTGTGTGAAAGCCGTCCTTCACCTTGCATGTAGGGAACACAAAGTTTCTTTTCAGTTGCAAACTCCCCTCGATACATATATATGGGGAGGTACTAGCTCCAACCCGGTTTTACAGTGAAAACTGCAGGAACTTCAACCCGACACTAGGAAACAGACAGAGAAACCAGAGTAAAAGTTTCTCCTGCAACCTGTTCCCTTTGTGCTAGATGAACGAACGTCTCTCCACATGCTCAGTTCTGAGAGATAATTGTGTGTGAAAGCCGTTCTTCACCTAGCTTGTTGGGAACACAAAGTTTCTTTTCAGTTGCAAACTCCACTCCATACATATATATGGGGAGGTACTAGCTCCAAATCGGTTTTACAGTGAAAACTGCAGGAACTTCAAACCGGCACTAGGAAACAGACTGAGAAACCAGAGTAAAAGTTTCTCCTGCAACCCGTTCCCTTTGTGCTACATGAACGAACGTCCCTCCACATGCTCAGTTCTGAGAGATAAGTGTGTGTGAAAGCCGTCCTTCACCTAGCTTCTTGGGAACACAAAGTTTCTTTTCAGTTGCAAACTCCACTCCATACATATATATGGGTAGGTACTAGCTCCAACAAGGTTTCACTGTGTAAACTGCAGGAACTTCAAACCGGCACTAGGAAACAGACTGAGAAACTAGTGTAAAAGTTTCTCCTGCATCCCGTTCCCTTTGTTCTACATGAACGAAAGTCTCTCCACATGCTCAGTTCTGAGAGATGTGTGTGTGTGAAAGCCGTCCTTCACCTAGCTTGTTGGGAACACAAAGTTTCTTTTCAGTTGCAAACTCCCCTCGATACATATATATGGGGAGGTACTAGCTCCAACCCGGTTTTACAGTGAAAACTGCAGGAACTTCAAACCGGCGCTAGGAAACAGACTGAGAAACCAGATTAAAAGTTTCTCCTGCAACCCGTTCCCTTTGTGCTACATGAACGAACGTCTCTCCACATGCTCAGTTCTGAGAGATAAGTGTGTGTGAAAGCCGTCCTTCACCTAGCTTGTTGGGAACACAAAGTTTCTTTTCAGTTGCAAACTCCCCTCGATACATATATATGGGTAGGTACTAGCTCCAACCCGGTTTTACAGTGAAAACTGCAGGAACTTCAAACCGGCACTAGGAAACAGACTGAGAAACCAGAGTAAAAGTTTCTCCTGCAAACCGTTCCCTTTGTGCTACATGAACGAACTTCTCTCCACATGCTCAGTTCTGAGAGATAAGTGTGTGTGAAAGCCGTCCTTCACCTAGCTTGTTGGGAACACAAAGTTTCTTTTCAGTTGCAAAATCCACTCCATACATATATATGGGGAGGTACTAGCTCCAAATCGGTTTTACAGTGAAAACTGCAGGAACCTCAAACCGGCACTAGGAAACAGACTGAGAAACCAGAGTAAAAGTTTCACCTGCAACCTGTTCCCTTTGTGCTAGATGAATGAAAGTCTCTCCACATGCTCAGTTCTGAGAGATGAGTGTGTGTGAAAGCCGTCCTTCACCTAGGTTTTTGGGAACATAAAGTTTCTTTTCATTTGTAAACTCCACTCCATACATATATATAGGGAGGTACTAGCTCCAACTCGGTATTACAGTGAAAACTGCTGGAACTTCAAACCGGAACTAGGAAACAGACTGAGAAACCAGAGTAAAAGTTTTTCCTGCAACCCGTTCCCTTTGTGCTAGATGAACGAACGTCTCTCCACATGCTCAGTTCTGAGAGATAAGTGTGTGTGAAAGCCGTCCTTCACCTAGCTTGTTGGGAACACAAAGTTTCTTTTCAGTTGCAAACTCCACTCCATAAATATATATGGGGAGGTACTAGCTCCAACCAGGTTTTACAGTGAAAACTGCAGGAACTTCAAACCGGCACTAGGAAACAGACTGATAAACCAGAGTAAAAGTTTCTCCTGCAACCCGTTCCCTTTGTGCTACATGAACGAACGTCTCTCCACATGCTCAGTTCTGAGAGATAAGTGTGTGTGAAAACCGTCCTTCACCTAGCTTGTTGGGAACACAAAGTTTCTTTTCAGTTGCAAACTCCACTCCATACATATATATGGGGAAGTACTAGCTCCAACTCGGTTTTACAGTGAAAACTGCAGGAACTTCAATCCGGCACTAGGAAACAGACTGAGAAACCAGAGTAAAAGTTTCTCCTGCAACCCGTTCCCTTTGTGCTACATGAACGAACGTCTCTCCACATGCTCAGTTCTGAAAGATAAGTGTGTGTGAAAGCCGTCCTTCACCTAGCTTGTTGGGAACACAAAGTTTCTTTTCAGTTGCAAACTCCACTCCATACAATTATATGGGGAGGTAGTAGCTCCAACCAGGTTTTACAGTGAAAACTGCAGGAACTTCAAACCGGCACTAGCAAACAGACTGAGAAACTAGAGTAAAAGTTTCTCCTGCAACCCGTTCCCTTTGTGCTACATGAACGAACGTCTCTCCACATGCTCAGTTCTGAGAGAAAATTGTGTGTGAAAGCCGTCCTTAACCTAGCTTGTTGGGAACACAAAGTTTCTTTTCAGTTGCAAACTCCCCTCGATACATATATAAGGGGAGATACTAGCTCCAACCCGGTTTTACAGTGAAAACTGCAGGAACTTCAAACCGGCACTAGGAAACAGACTGAGAAACCAGAGTAAAAGTTTCTCCTGCAACCCGTTCCATTTGTGCTACATGAACGAACGTCTCTCCACATGCTCATTTCTGAGAGATAAGTGTGTGTGAAAGCCGTCCTTCACCTTGCATGTAGGGAACACAAAGTTTCTTTTCAGTTGCAAACTCCCCTCGATACATATATATGGGGAGGTACTAGCTCCAACCCGGTTTTACAGTGAAAACTGCAGGAACTTCAACCCGACACTAGGAAACAGACAGAGAAACCAGAGTAAAAGTTTCTCCTGCAACCTGTTCCCTTTGTGCTAGATGAACGAACGTCTCTCCACATGCTCAGTTCTGAGAGATAATTGTGTGTGAAAGCCGTTCTTCACCTAGCTTGTTGGGAACACAAAGTTTCTTTTCAGTTGCAAACTCCACTCCATACATATATATGGGGAGGTACTAGCTCCAAATCGGTTTTACAGTGAAAACTGCAGGAACTTCAAACCGGCACTAGGAAACAGACTGAGAAACCAGAGTAAAAGTTTCTCCTGCAACCCGTTCCCTTTGTGCTACATGAACGAACGTCCCTCCACATGCTCAGTTCTGAGAGATAAGTGTGTGTGAAAGCCGTCCTTCACCTAGCTTCTTGGGAACACAAAGTTTCTTTTCAGTTGCAAACTCCACTCCATACATATATATGGGTAGGTACTAGCTCCAACAAGGTTTCACTGTGTAAACTGCAGGAACTTCAAACCGGCACTAGGAAACAGACTGAGAAACTAGTGTAAAAGTTTCTCCTGCATCCCGTTCCCTTTGTTCTACATGAACGAAAGTCTCTCCACATGCTCAGTTCTGAGAGATGTGTGTGTGTGAAAGCCGTCCTTCACCTAGCTTGTTGGGAACACAAAGTTTCTTTTCAGTTGCAAACTCCCCTCGATACATATATATGGGGAGGTACTAGCTCCAACCCGGTTTTACAGTGAAAACTGCAGGAACTTCAAACCGGCGCTAGGAAACAGACTGAGAAACCAGATTAAAAGTTTCTCCTGCAACCCGTTCCCTTTGTGCTACATGAACGAACGTCTCTCCACATGCTCAGTTCTGAGAGATAAGTGTGTGTGAAAGCCGTCCTTCACCTAGCTTGTTGGGAACACAAAGTTTCTTTTCAGTTGCAAACTCCCCTCGATACATATATATGGGTAGGTACTAGCTCCAACCCGGTTTTACAGTGAAAACTGCAGGAACTTCAAACCGGCACTAGGAAACAGACTGAGAAACCAGAGTAAAAGTTTCTCCTGCAAACCGTTCCCTTTGTGCTACATGAACGAACTTCTCTCCACATGCTCAGTTCTGAGAGATAAGTGTGTGTGAAAGCCGTCCTTCACCTAGCTTGTTGGGAACACAAAGTTTCTTTTCAGTTGCAAAATCCACTCCATACATATATATGGGGAGGTACTAGCTCCAAATCGGTTTTACAGTGAAAACTGCAGGAACCTCAAACCGGCACTAGGAAACAGACTGAGAAACCAGAGTAAAAGTTTCACCTGCAACCTGTTCCCTTTGTGCTAGATGAATGAAAGTCTCTCCACATGCTCAGTTCTGAGAGATGAGTGTGTGTGAAAGCCGTCCTTCACCTAGGTTTTTGGGAACATAAAGTTTCTTTTCATTTGTAAACTCCACTCCATACATATATATAGGGAGGTACTAGCTCCAACTCGGTATTACAGTGAAAACTGCTGGAACTTCAAACCGGAACTAGGAAACAGACTGAGAAACCAGAGTAAAAGTTTTTCCTGCAACCCGTTCCCTTTGTGCTAGATGAACGAACGTCTCTCCACATGCTCAGTTCTGAGAGATAAGTGTGTGTGAAAGCCGTCCTTCACCTAGCTTGTTGGGAACACAAAGTTTCTTTTCAGTTGCAAACTCCACTCCATAAATATATATGGGGAGGTACTAGCTCCAACCAGGTTTTACAGTGAAAACTGCAGGAACTTCAAACCGGCACTAGGAAACAGACTGAGAAACCAGAGTAAAAGTTTCTCCTGAAACCTGTTCCCTTTGTGCTAGATGAACGAACGTCTCTCCACATGCTCAGTTCTGAGAGATGTGTGTGTGTGAAAGCCGTCCTTCACTTAGCTTGTTGGGAACACAAAGTTTCTTTTCAGTAGCAAACTCCACTCCATACATATACATGGGGAGGTACTAGCTCCAACTCGTTTTTATAGTTGAAAACTGCAGGAACTTCAAACCGGCACTAGGAAACAGACTGAGAAACCAGAGTAAAAGTTTCTCCTGCAACCCGTTCCATTTGTGCTACATGAACGATCGTCTCTCAACATGCTCAGTTCTGAGAGATAAGTGTGTGTGAAAGCCGTCCTTCAACTAGCTTGATGGGAACACAAAGTTTCTTTTAAGTTGCCAACTCCAATCCATACATATATATGGGGAGGTACTAGCTCCAACTCGGTTTTACAGTGAAAACTGCTGGAACTTCAAACCGGCACTAGGAAACAGACTGAGAAACCAGAGTAAAAGTTTCTCCTGCAACCCGTTCCCTTTGTGCTACATGAACGAACGTCTCTCCACATGCTCAGTTCTGAGAGATAAGTGTGTGTGAAAGCCGTCCTTCACCTAGCTTGTTGGGGACACAAAGTTTCTTTTCAGTTACAAACTCCAATCCGTACATATATATGGGGAGGTACTAGCTCCAACCAGGTTTTACAGTGAAAACTGCAGGAACTTCAATCCGGCACTAGGAAACAGACTGAGAAACCAGAGTAAAATTTTCTCCTGCAACCGGTTCCCTTTGTGCTACATGAACGAACGTCTCTCCACATGCTCAGTTCTGAGAGATAAGTGTGTGTGAAAGCCGTCCTTCACCTAGCTTGTTGGGAACACAAAGTTTCTTTTCAGTTGCAAACTCCACTCCATACATATATATGGGGAGGTACTAGCTCCAACCAGGTTTTACAGTGAAAACTGCAGGAACTTCAAACCGGCACTAGGAAACAGACTGAGAAACCAGAGTAAAAGTTTCTCCTGCAACCCGTTCTCTTTGTGCTACATGAACGAAAGTCCCTCCACATGCTCAGTTCTGAGAGATAAGTGTGTGTGAAAGCCGTCCTTCACCTAGCTTGTTGGGAACACAAAGTTTCTTTTCTGTTGCAAACTCCACTCCATACATATATATGGGGAGGTACTAGCTCCAACCAGGTTTCACTGTGTAAACTGCAGGAACTTCAAACCGGCACTAGGAAACAGACTGAGAAACAAGAGTAAAAGTTTCACCTGCAACCTGTTCCCTTTGTGCTAGATGAATGAAAGTCTCTCCACATGCTCAGTTCTTAGAGATAAGTGTGTGTGTGAAAGCCGTCCTTCAACTAGCTTTTTGGGAACATAAAGTTTCTTTTCATTTGTAAACTCCACTCCATACATTTATATAGGGAGTTACCAGCTCCAACTCGGTATTACAGTGAAAACTGCTGGAACTTCAAACCGGCAATAGGAAACAGACTGAGAAACCAGAGTAAAAGTTTTTCCTGCAACCCGTTCCCTTTGTGCTAGATGAACGAACGTCTCTCCACATGCTCAGTTCTGAGAGATAAGTGTGTGTGAAAGCCGTCCTTCATTTAGCTTGTTGGGAACACAAAGTTTCTTTTCAGTTGCAAACTCCACTCCATATATATATATGGGGAGGTACTAGCTCCAACCAGGTTTTACAGTGAAAACTGCAGGAACTTCAAACCGGCACTAGGAAACAGACTGAGAAACCAGAGTAGAAGTTTCTCCTGCAACCGCTTCCCTTTGTGCTACATGAACGAACGTCTCTCCACATGCTCAGTTCTGAGAAATAAGTGTGTGTGAAAGCCGTCCTTCACCTAGCTTTTTGGGAACATAAAGTTTCTTTTCATTTGTAAACTCCACTCCATACATATATATGGGGAGGTACTAGCTCCAACTAGGTTTTACAGTGAAAACTGCTGGAACTTCAAAACGGCACTAGGAAACAGACTGAGAAATCAGAGTAAAAGTTTTTCCTGCAACCCGTTCCCTTTGCGCTAGATGAACGAACGTCTCTCCACATGCTCAATTCTGAGAGATAATTGTGTGTGAAAGCCGTCCTTCATCTAGCTTGTTGGGAACACAAAGTTTCTTTTCAGTTACAAACTCAAATCCGTACATATATATGGGGAGGTACTAGCTCCAACTCGGTTTTACAGTGAAAACTGCAGGAACTTCAAACCGGCACTAGGAAACAGACTGAGAAACCAGAGTAAAAGTTTCTCCTGCAAACCATTCCCTTTGTGCTACATGAACGAACTTCTCTCCACATGCTCAGTTCTGAGAGATAAGTGTGTGTGAAAGCCGTCCTTCACCTAGCTTGTTGGGAACACAAAGTTTCTTTTCAGTTGCAAAATCCACTCCATACATATATATGGGGAGGTACTAGCTCCAAATCGGTTTTACAGTGAAAACTGCAGGAACTTCATACCGGCACTAGGAAACAGACTGAGAAACCAGAGTAAAAGTTTCACCTGCAACCTGTTCCCTTTGTGCTAGATGAATGAAAGTCTCTCCACATGCTCAGTTCTGAGAGATGTGTGTGTGTGAAAGCCGTCCTTCACCTAGGTTTTTGGGAACATAAAGTTTCTTTTCATTTGTAAACTCCACTCCATACATATATATAGGGAGGTACTAGCTCCAACTCGGTATTACAGTGAAAACTGCTGGAACTTCAAACCGGCACTAGGAAACAGACTGAGAAACCAGAGTAAAAGTTTTTCCTGCAACCCGTTCCCTTTGTGCTAGATGAACGAACGTCTCTCCACATGCTCAGTTCTGAGAGATAAGTGTGTGTGAAAGCCGTCCTTCACCTAGCTTGTTGGGAACACAAAGTTTCTTTTCAGTTGCAAACTCCACTCCATAAATATATATGGGGAGGTACTAGCTCCAACCAGGTTTTACAGTGAAAACTGCAGGAACTTCAAACCGGCACTAGGAAACAGACTGAGAAACCAGAGTAAAAGTTTCTCCTGAAACCTGTTCCCTTTGTGCTAGATGAACGAACGTCTCTCCACATGCTCAGTTCTGAGAGATGTGTGTGTGTGAAAGCCGTCCTTCACTTAGCTTGTTGGGAACACAAAGTTTCTTTTCAGTTGCAAACTCCACTCCATACATATACATGGGGAGGTACTAGCTCCAACTCGTTTTTATAGTTGAAAACTGCAGGAACTTCAAACCGGCACTAGGAAACAGACTGAGAAACCAGAGTAAAAGTTTCTCCTGCAACCCGTTCCATTTGTGCTACATGAACGATCGTCTCTCAACATGCTCAGTTCTGAGAGATAAGTGTGTGTGAAAGCCGTCCTTCAACTAGCTTGATGGGAACACAAAGTTTCTTTTAATTTGCCAACTCCAATCCATACATATATATGGGGAGGTACTAGCTCCAACTCGGTTTTACAGTGAAAACTGCTGGAACTTCAAACCGGCACTAGGAAACAGACTGAGAAACCAGAGTAAAAGTTTCTCCTGCAACCCGTTCCCTTTGTGCTACATGAACGAACGTCTCTCCACATGCTCAGTTCTGAGAGATAAGTGTGTGTGAAAGCCGTCCTTCACCTAGCTTGTTGGGGACACAAAGTTTCTTTTCAGTTACAAACTCCAATCCGTACATATATATGGGGAGGTACTAGCTCCAACCAGGTTTTACAGTGAAAACTGCAGGAACTTCAATCCGGCACTAGGAAACAGACTGAGAAACCAGAGTAAAATTTTCTCCTGCAACCGGTTCCCTTTGTGCTACATGAACGAACGTCTCTCCACATGCTCAGTTCTGAGAGATAAGTGTGTGTGAAAGCCGTCCTTCACCTAGCTTGTTGGGAACACAAAGTTTCTTTTCAGTTGCAAACTCCACTCCATACATATATATGGGGAGGTACTAGCTCCAACCAGGTTTTACAGTGAAAACTGCAGGAACTTCAAACCGGCACTAGGAAACAGACTGAGAAACCAGAGTAAAAGTTTCTCCTGCAACCCGTTCTCTTTGTGCTACATGAACGAAAGTCCCTCCACATGCTCAGTTCTGAGAGATAAGTGTGTGTGAAAGCCGTCCTTCACCTAGCTTGTTGGGAACACAAAGTTTCTTTTCTGTTGCAAACTCCACTCCATACATATATATGGGGAGGTACTAGCTCCAACCAGGTTTCACTGTGTAAACTGCAGGAACTTCAAACCGGCACTAGGAAACAGACTGAGAAACAAGAGTAAAAGTTTCACCTGCAACCTGTTCCCTTTGTGCTAGATGAATGAAAGTCTCTCCACATGCTCAGTTCTTAGAGATAAGTGTGTGTGTGAAAGCCGTCCTTCAACTAGCTTTTTGGGAACATAAAGTTTCTTTTCATTTGTAAACTCCACTCCATACATTTATATAGGGAGTTACCACCTCCAACTCGGTATTACAGTGAAAACTGCTGGAACTTCAAACCGGCAATAGGAAACAGACTGAGAAACCAGAGTAAAAGTTTTTCCTGCAACCCGTTCCCTTTGTGCTAGATGAACGAACGTCTCTCCACATGCTCAGTTCTGAGAGATAAGTGTGTGTGAAAGCCGTCCTTCATCTAGCTTGTTGGGAACACAAAGTTTCTTTTCAGTTGCAAAATCCACTCCATATATATATATGGGGAGGTACTAGCTCCAACCAGGTTTTACAGTGAAAACTGCAGGAACTTCAAACCGGCACTAGGAAACAGACTGAGAAACCAGAGTAGAAGTTTCTCCTGCAACCGCTTCCCTTTGTGCTACATGAACGAACGTCTCTCCACATGCTCAGTTCTGAGAAATAAGTGTGTGTGAAAGCCGTCCTTCACCTAGCTTTTTGGGAACATAAAGTTTCTTTTCATTTGTAAACTCCACTCCATACATATATATGGGGAGGTACTAGCTCCAACTAGGTTTTACAGTGAAAACTGCTGGAACTTCAAAACGGCACTAGGAAACAGACTGAGAAACCAGAGTAAAAGTTTTTCCTGCAACCCGTTCCCTTTGCGCTAGATGAACGAACGTCTCTCCACATGCTCAATTCTGAGAGATAATTGTGTGTGAAAGCCGTCCTTCATCTAGCTTGTTGGGAACACAAAGTTTCTTTTCAGTTACAAACTCAACTCCGTACATATATATGGGGAGGTACTAGCTCCAACTCGGTTTTACAGTGAAAACTGCAGGAACTTCAAACCGGCACTAGGAAACAGACTGAGAAACCAGAGTAAAAGTTTCTCCTGCAACCCGTTCCCTTTGTGCTACATGAACGAACGTCTCTCCCCATGCTCAATTCTGAGAGATAAGTGTGTGTGAAAGCCGTCCTTCACCTAGCTTGTTGGGAACACAAAGTTTATTTTCAGTTGCAAACACCACTCCATACATATATATGGGGAGGTACTAGCTCCAACCCGGTTTTACAGTGAAAACTGCAGGAAATTCAAACCGGCACTAGGAAACAGACTGAGAAACCAGAGTAAAAGTTTCTCCTGCAACCCGTTCCCTTTGTGCAACATGAACGAACGTCCCTCCACATGCTCAGTTCTGAGAGATAAGTGTGTGTGAAAGCCGTCCTTCACCTAGCTTGTTGGGAACACAAAGTTTCTTTTCAGTTGCAAACTCCAATCCATACATATATATGGGGAGGTACTAGCTCCAACCAGGTTTTACAGTGAAAACTGCAGGAACTTCAAACCGGCACTAGGAAACAGACTGAGAAACCAGAGTAAAAGTTTCTCCTGCAACCCGTTCTCTTTGTGCTACATGAACGAAAGTCCCTCCACATGCTCAGTTCTGAGAGATAAGTGTGTGTGAAAGCCGTCCTTCACCTAGCTTGTTGGGAACACAAAGTTTCTTTTCTGTTGCAAACTCCACTCCATACATATATATGGGTAGGTACTAGCTCCAACCAGGTTTCACTGTGTAAACTGCAGGAACTTCAAACCGGCACTAGGAAACAGACTGAGAAACAAGAGTAAAAGTTTCACCTGCAACCTGTTCCCTTTGTGCTAGATGAATGAAAGTCTCTCCACATGCTCAGTTCTGAGAGATGTGTGTGTGTGAAAGCCGTTCTTCACCTAGCTTTTTGGGAACATAAAGTTTCTTTTCATTTGTAAACTCCACTCCATACATATATATAGGGAAGTACTAGCTCCAACTCGGTTTTACAGTGAAAACTGCTGGAACTTCAAACCGGCACTAGGAAACAGACTGAGAAACCAGAGTAAAAGTTTTTCCTGCAACCCGTTCCCTTTGTGCAAGATGAACGAACGTCTCTCCACATGCTCAGTTCTGAGAGATAAGTGTGTGTGAAAGCCGTCCTTCACCTAGCTTGTTGGGAACACAAAGTTTCTTTTCAGTTGCAAACTCCACTCCATACATATATATGGGGAGGTACTAGCTCCAAATCGGTTTTACAGTGAAAACTGCAGGAACTTCAAACCGGCACTAGGAAACAGACTGAGAAACCAGAGTAAAAGTTTCTCCTGCAACCCGTTCCCTTTGTGCTAGATGAACGAACGTCTCTCCACATGCTCAGTTCTGAGAGATATGTGTGTGTGAAAGCCGTCTTTCACCTAGCTTGTTGGGAACACAAAGTTTCTTTTCAGTTGCAAACTCCACTCCATAAATATACATGGGGAGGTACTAGCTCCAACTCGTTTTTATAGTGAAAACTGCAGGAACTTCAAACCGGCACTAGGAAACAGACTGAGAAACCAGAGTAAAATTTTCTCCTGCAAACCGTTCCCTTTGTGCTAGATGAACGAACGTCTCTCCACATGCTCAGTTCTGAGAGATAAGTGTGTGTGAAAGCCGTCCTTCACCTAGCTTGTTGGGAACACAAAGTTTCTTTTCAGTTACAAACTCCAATCCGTACATATATATGGGGAGGTACTAGCTCCAACCAGGTTTTACAGTGAAAACTGCAGGAACTTCAAACCGGCACTAGGAAACAAACTGAGAAACCAGAGAAAAGTTTCTCCTGCAACCCGTTCCCTTTGTGCTACATGAACGAACGTCTCTCCACATGCTCAGTTCTGAGAGATAAGTGTGTGTGAAAGCCGTCCTTCACCTAGCTTGTTGTGAACACAAAGTTTCTTTTCAGTTGCAAACTCCACTCCATACATATATATGGGGAGGTACTAGCTCCAACCATGTTTTACAGTGAAAACTGCAGGAACTTCAAACCGGCACTAGGAAACAGACTGAGAAACCAGAGTAAAAGTTTCTCCTGCAACCCGTTCCCTTTGTGCTACATGAACGAACGTCCCTCCACATGCTCAGTTCTGAGAGATAAGTGTGTGTGAAAGCCGTCCTTCACCTAGCTTCTTGGGAACACAAAGTTTCTTTTCAGTTGCAAACTCCACTCCATACATATATATGGGTAGGTACAAGCTCCAACAAGGTTTCACTGTGTAAACTGCAGGAACTTCAAACCGGCACTAGGAAACAGACTGAGAAACTAGTGTAAAAGTTTCTCCTGCATCCCGTTCCCTTTGTTCTACATGAACGAAAGTCTCTCCACATGCTCAGTTCTGAGAGATGTGTGTGTGTGAAAGCCGTCCTTCACCTAGCTTGTTGGGAACACAAAGTTTCTTTTCAGTTGCAAACTCCCCTCGATACATATATATGGGGAGGTACTAGCTCCAACCCGGTTTTACAGTGAAAACTGCAGGAACTTCAAACCGGCGCTAGGAAACAGACTGAGAAACCAGATTAAAAGTTTCTCCTGCAACCCGTTCCCTTTGTGCTACATGAACGAACGTCTCTCCACATGCTCAGTTCTGAGAGATAAGTGTGTGTGAAAGCCGTCCTTCACCTAGCTTGTTGGGAACACAAAGTTTCTTTTCAGTTGCAAACTCCCCTCGATACATATATATGGGTAGGTACTAGCTCCAACCCGGTTTTACAGTGAAAACTGCAGGAACTTCAAACCGGCACTAGGAAACAGACTGAGAAACCAGAGTAAAAGTTTCTCCTGCAAACCGTTCCCTTTGTGCTACATGAACGAACTTCTCTCCACATGCTCAGTTCTGAGAGATAAGTGTGTGTGAAAGCCGTCCTTCACCTAGCTTGTTGGGAACACAAAGTTTCTTTTCAGTTGCAAAATCCACTCCATACATATATATGGGGAGGTACTAGCTCCAAATCGGTTTTACAGTGAAAACTGCAGGAACTTCATACCGGCACTAGGAAACAGACTGAGAAACCAGAGTAAAAGTTTCACCTGCAACCTGTTCCCTTTGTGCTAGATGAATGAAAGTCTCTCCACATGCTCAGTTCTGAGAGATGTGTGTGTGTGAAAGCCGTCCTTCACCTAGGTTTTTGGGAACATAAAGTTTCTTTTCATTTGTAAACTCCACTCCATACATATATATAGGGAGGTACTAGCTCCAACTCGGTATTACAGTGAAAACTGCTGGAACTTCAAACCGGCACTAGGAAACAGACTGAGAAACCAGAGTAAAAGTTTTTCCTGCAACCCGTTCCCTTTGTGCTAGATGAACGAACGTCTCTCCACATGCTCAGTTCTGAGAGATAATTGTGTGTGAAAGCCGTCCTTCACCTAGCTTGTTGGGAACACAAAGTTTCTTTTCAGTTGCAAACTCCACTCCATAAATATATATGGGGAGGTACTAGCTCCAACCAGGTTTTACAGTGAAAACTGCAGGAACTTCAAACCGGCACTAGGAAACAGACTGAGAAACCAGAGTAAAAGTTTCTCCTGAAACCTGTTCCCTTTGTGCTAGATGAACGAACGTCTCTCCACATGCTCAGTTCTGAGAGATGTGTGTGTGTGAAAGCCGTCCTTCACTTAGCTTGTTGGGAACACAAAGTTTCTTTTCAGTTGCAAACTCCACTCCATACATATACATGGGGAGGTACTAGCTCCAACTCGTTTTTATAGTTGAAAACTGCAGGAACTTCAAACCGGCACTAGGAAACAGACTGAGAAACCAGAGTAAAAGTTTCTCCTGCAACCCGTTCCATTTGTGCTACATGAACGATCGTCTCTCAACATGCTCAGTTCTGAGAGATAAGTGTGTGTGAAAGCCGTCCTTCAACTAGCTTGATGGGAACACAAAGTTTCTTTTAAGTTGCCAACTCCAATCCATACATATATATGGGGAGGTACTAGCTCCAACTCGGTTTTACAGTGAAAACTGCTGGAACTTCAAACCGGCACTAGGAAACAGACTGAGAAACCAGAGTAAAAGTTTCTCCTGCAACCGGTTCCCTTTGTGCTACATGAACGAACGTCTCTCCACATGCTCAGTTCTGAGAGATAAGTGTGTGTGAAAGCCGTCCTTCACCTAGCTTGTTGGGGACACAAAGTTTCTTTTCAGTTACAAACTCCAATCCGTACATATATATGGGGAGGTACTAGCTCCAACCAGGTTTTACAGTGAAAACTGCAGGAACTTCAATCCGGCACTAGGAAACAGACTGAGAAACCAGAGTAAAATTTTCTCCTGCAACCGGTTCCCTTTGTGCTACATGAACGAACGTCTCTCCACATGCTCAGTTCTGAGAGATAAGTGTGTGTGAAAGCCGTCCTTCACCTAGCTTGTTGGGAACACAAAGTTTCTTTTCAGTTGCAAACTCCACTCCATACATATATATGGGGAGGTACTAGCTCCAACCAGGTTTTACAGTGAAAACTGCAGGAACTTCAAACCGGCACTAGGAAACAGACTGAGAAACCAGAGTAAAAGTTTCTCCTGCAACCCGTTCTCTTTGTGCTACATGAACGAAAGTCCCTCCACATGCTCAGTTCTGAGAGATAAGTGTGTGTGAAAGCCGTCCTTCACCTAGCTTGTTGGGAACACAAAGTTTCTTTTCTGTTGCAAACTCCACTCCATACATATATATGGGGAGGTACTAGCTCCAACCAGGTTTCACTGTGTAAACTGCAGGAACTTCAAACCGGCACTAGGAAACAGACTGAGAAACAAGAGTAAAAGTTTCACCTGCAACCTGTTCCCTTTGTGCTAGATGAATGAAAGTCTCTCCACATGCTCAGTTCTTAGAGATAAGTGTGTGTGTGAAAGCCGTCCTTCAACTAGCTTTTTGGGAACATAAAGTTTCTTTTCATTTGTAAACTCCACTCCATACATTTATATAGGGAGTTACCACCTCCAACTCGGTATTACAGTGAAAACTGCTGGAACTTCAAACCGGCAATAGGAAACAGACTGAGAAACCAGAGTAAAAGTTTTTCCTGCAACCCGTTCCCTTTGCGCTAGATGAACGAACGTCTCTCCACATGCTCAATTCTGAGAGATAATTGTGTGTGAAAGCCGTCCTTCATCTAGCTTGTTGGGAACACAAAGTTTCTTTTCAGTTACAAACTCAACTCCGTACATATATATGGGGAGGTACTAGCTCCAACCAGGTTTTACAGTGAAAACTGCAGGAACTTCAAACCGGCACTAGGAAACAGACTGAGAAACCAGAGTAAAAGTTTCTCCTGCAACCCGTTCCCTTTGTGCTACATGAACGAACGTCTCTCCCCATGCTCAATTCTGAGAGATAAGTGTGTGTGAAAGCCGTCCTTCACCTAGCTTGTTGGGAACACAAAGTTTCTTTTCAGTTGCAAACACCACTCCATACATATATATGGGGAGGTACTAGCTCCAACCCGGTTTTACAGTGAAAACTGCAGGAAATTCAAACCGGCACTAGGAAACAGACTGAGAAACCAGAGTAAAAGTTTCTCCTGCAACCCGTTCCCTTTGTGCAACATGAACGAACGTCCCTCCACATGCTCAGTTCTGAGAGATAAGTGTGTGTGAAAGCCGTCCTTCACCTAGCTTGTTGGGAACACAAAGTTTCTTTTCAGTTGCAAACTCCACTCCATACATATATATGGGGAGGTACTAGCTCCAACCAGGTTTTACAGTGAAAACTGCAGGAACTTCAAACCGGCACTAGGAAACAGACTGAGAAACCAGAGTAAAAGTTTCTCCTGCAACCCGTTCTATTTGTGCTACATGAACGAAAGTCCCTCCACATGCTCAGTTCTGAGAGATAAGTGTGTGTGAAAGCCGTCCTTCACCTAGCTTGTTGGGAACACAAAGTTTCTTTTCTGTTGCAAACTCCACTCCATACATATATATGGGTAGGTACTAGCTCCAACCAGGTTTCACTGTGTAAACTGCAGGAACTTCAAACCGGCACTAGGAAACAGACTGAGAAACAAGAGTAAAAGTTTCACCTGCAACCTGTTCCCTTTGTGCTAGATGAATGAAAGTCTCTCCACATGCTCAGTTCTTAGAGATAAGTGTGTGTGTGAAAGCCGTCCTTCAACTAGCTTTTTGGGAACATAAAGTTTCTTTTCATTTGTAAACTCCACTCCATACATTTATATAGGGAGTTACTAGCTCCAACTCGGTATTACAGTGAAAACTGCTGGAACTTCAAACCGGCAATAGGAAACAGACTGAGAAACCAGAGTAAAAGTTTTTCCTGCAACCCGTTCCCTTTGTGCTAGATGAACGAACGTCTCTCCACATGCTCAGTTCTGAGAGATAAGTGTGTGTGAAAGCCGTCCTTCACCTAGCTTCTTGGGAACACAAAGTTTCTTTTCAGTTGCAAACTCCACTCCATACATATATATGGGGAGGTACTAGCTCCAACCAGGTTTTACAGTGAAAACTGCAGGAACTTCAAACCGGCACTAGGAAACAGACTGAGAAACCAGAGTAGAAGTTTCTCCTGCAACCGCTTCCCTTTGTGCTACATGAACGAACGTCTCTCCACATGCTCAGTTCTGAGAGATAAGTGTGTGTGAAAGCCGTCCTTCACCTAGCTTTTTGGGAACATAAAGTTTCTTTTCATTTGTAAACTCCACTCCATACATATATATGGGGAGGTACTAGCTCCAACTAGGTTTTACAGTGAAAACTGCTGGAACTTCAAAACGGCACTAGGAAACAGACTGAGAAACCTGAGTAAAAGTTTCTTCTGCAACCCGTTCCCTTTGCGCTAGATGAACGAACGTCTCTCCACATGCTCAATTCTGAGAGATAATTGTGTGTGAAAGCCGTCCTTCATCTAGCTTGTTGGGAACACAAAGTTTCTTTTCAGTTACAAACTCAACTCCGTACATATATATGGGGAGGTACTAGCTCCAACCAGGTTTTACAGTGAAAACTGCAGGAACTTCAAACCGGCACTAGGAAACAGACTGAGAAACCAGAGTAAAAGTTTCTCCTGCAACCCGTTCCCTTTGTGCTACATGAACGAACGTCTCTCCTCATGCTCAGTTCTGAGAGATAAGTGTGTGTGAAAGCCGTCCTTCACCTAGCTTGTTGGGAACACAAAGTTTCTTTTCAGTTGCAAACACCACTCCATACATATATATGGGGAGGTACTAGCTCCAACCCGGTTTTACAGAGAAAACTGCAGGAAATTCAAACCGGCACTAGGAAACAGACTGAGAAACCAGAGTAAAAGTTTCTCCTGCAACCCGTTTCCTTTGTGCAACATGAACGAACGTCCCTCCACATGCTCAGTTCTGAGAGATAAGTGTGTGTGAAAGCCTTACTTCACCTAGCTTGTTGGGAACACAAAGTTTCTGTTCAGTTGCAAACTCCACTCCATACATATATATGGGGAGGTACTAGCACCAAATCGGTTTTACAGTGAAAACTGCAGGAACTTCAAACCGGCACTAGGAAACAGACTGAGAAACTACAGTAAAAGTTTCTCCTGCAAACCGTTCCCTTTGTGCTACATGAACGAACGTCTCTGCACATGCTCAGTTCTGAGAGATAAGTCTGTGTGAAAGCCGTCCTTCACCTAGCTTGTTGGGAACACAAAGTTTATTTTCAGTTGCAAACTCCCCTCGATACATATATATGGGGAGGTACTAGCTCCAACCCGGTTTTACAGTGAAAACTGCAGGAACTTCAAACCGGCACTAGGAAACAGACTGAGAAACCAGAGTAATAGTTTCTCCTGCAAACTGTTCCCTTTGTGCTAGATGAACGAACGTCTCTCCACATGCTCAGTTCTGAGAGATAAGTGTGTGTGAAAGCCGTCCTTCACCTAGCTTGTTGGGAACACAATGTTTCTTTTCAGTTGCAAACTCCACTCCATACATATATATGGGGAGGTACTAGCTCCAAATCGTTTTCACTGTGTAAACTGCAGGAACTTCAAACCGGCACTAGGAAACAGACTGAGAAACAAGAGTAAAAGTTTCACCTGCAACCTGTTCCCCTTGTGCTAGATGAATGAAAGTCTCTACACATGCTCAGTTCTGAGAGATGTGTGTGTGTGAAAGCCGTCCTTCAACTAGCTTTTTGGGAACATAAAGTTTCTTTTCATTTGTAAACTCCACTCCATACATATATATAGGGAGTTACAAGCTCCAACTCGGTATTACAGTGAAAACTGCTGGAACTTCAAACCGGCACTAGGAAACAGACTGAGAAACCAGAGTAAAAGTTTTTCCTGCAACCCGTTCCCTTTGTGCTAGATGAACGAACGTCTCTCCACATGCTCAGTTCTGAGAGATAAGTGTGTGTGAAAGCCGTCCTTCACCTAGCTTGTTGGGAACACAAAGTTTCTTTTCAGTTGCAAACTCCACTCCATACATATATATGGGGAGGTACTAGCTCCAACCAGGTTTTACAGTGAAATTTGCAGGAACTTCAAACCGGCACTAGGAAACAGACTGAGAAACCAGAGTAGAAGTTTCTCCTGCAACCGTTTCCCTTTGTGCTACATGAACGAATGTCTCTCCACATGCTCAGTTCTGAGAGATAAGTGTGTGTGAAAGCCGTCCTTCACCTAGCTTTTTGGGAACATAAAGTTTCTTTTCATTTGTAAACTCCACTCCATACATATTTATAGGGAGGTACTAGCTCCAACTAGGTTTTACAGTGAAAACTGCTGGAACTTCAAACCGGCACTAGGAAACAGACTGAGAAACCAGAGTAAAAGTTTCTCCTGCAACCCGTTCCCTTTGCGCTAGATGAACGAACGTCACTCCACATGCTCAATTCTGAGAGATATTTGTGTGTGAAAGCCGTCCTTCATCTAGCTTGTTGGGAACACAAAGTTTCTTTTCAGTTACAAACTCAACTCCGTACATATATATGGGGAGGTACAAGCTCCAACCAGGTTTTACAGTGAAAACTGCAGGAACTTCAAACCGGCACTAGGAAACAGACTGAGAAACCAGAGTAAAAGTTTCTCCTGCAACCCGTTCCCTTTGTGCTACATGAACGAACGTCTCTCCCCATGCTCAGTTCTGAGAGATAAGTGTGTGTGAAAGCCGTCCTTCACCTAGCTTGTTGGGAACACAAAGTTTCTTTTCAGTTGCAAACACCACTCCATACATATATATGGGGAGGTACTAGCTCCAATCAGGTTTTACAGTGAAAACTGCAGGAAATTCAAACCGGCACTAGGAAACAGACTGAGAAACTTGAGTAAAAGTTTCTCCTGCAACCCGTTCCCTTTGTGCTACATGAACGAACGTCCCTCCACATGCTCAGTTCTGAGAGATATGTGTGTGTGAAAGCCGTCCTTCACCTAGCTTGTTGGGAACACAAAGTTTCTTTTCAGTTGCAAACTCCACTCCATACATATATATGGGGAGGTACTAGCTCCAAATCGGTTTTACAGTGAAAACTGCAGGAACTTCAAACCGGCACTAGGAAACAGACTGAGAAACTAGAGTAAAAGTTTCTCCTGCAACCCGTTCCCTTTGTGCTACATGAACGAACGTCTCTCCACATGCTCAGTTCTGAGAGATAAGTGTGTGTGAAAGCCGTACTTCACCTAGCTTGTTGGGAACACAAAGTTTCTTTTCAGTTGCAAACTCCAATCCATACATATATATGGGGAGGTACTAGCTCCAACCCGGTTTTACAGTGAAAACTGCAGGATCTTCAAACCGGCACTAGGAAACAGACTGAGAAACCAGAGTAATAGTTTCTCCTGCAACCTGTTCCCTTTGTGCTAGATGAACGAACGTCTCTCCACCTGCTCAGTTCTGAGAGATAAGTGTGTGTGAAAGCCGTCCTTCACCTAGCTTGTTGGGAACACAATGTTTCTTTTCAGTTGCAAACTCCACTCCATACATATATATGGGGAGGTACTAGCTCCAAATCGGTTTTACGGTGAAAACTGCAGGAACTTCAAACCGGCACTAGGAAAAAGACTGAGAAACCAGAGTAAAAGTTTCTCCTGCAACCCGTTCTCTTTGTGCTACATGAACGAAAGTCCCTCCACATGCTCAGTTCTGAGAGATAAGTGTGTGTGAAAGCCGTCCTTCACCTAGCTTGTTGGGAACACAAAGTTTCTTTTCAGTTGCAAACTCCACTCCATACATATATATGGGGAGGTACTAGCTCCAACCAGGTTTTACAGTGAAAACTGCAAGAACTTCAAACCGGCACTAGGAAACAGACTGAGAAACCAGAGTAAAAGTTTCTCCTGCAACCCGTTCTCTTTGTGCTACATGAACGAAAGTCCCTCCACATGCTCAGTTCTGAGAGATAAGTGTGTGTGAAAGCCGTCCTTCACCTAGCTTGTTGGGAACACAAAGTTTCTTTTCTGTTGCAAACTCCACTCCATACATATATATGGGGAGGTACTAGCTCCAACCAGGTTTCACTGTGTAAACTGCAGGAACTTCAAACCGGCACTAGGAAACAGACTGAGAAACAAGAGTAAAAGTTTCACCTGCAACCTGTTCCCTTTGTGCTAGATGAATGAAAGTCTCTCCACATGCTCAGTTCTTAGAGATATGTGTGTGTGTGAAAGCCGTCCTTCAACTAGCTTTTTGGGAACATAAAGTTTCTTTTCATTTGTAAACTCCACTCCATACATTTATATAGGGAGTTACTAGCTCCAACTCGGTATTACAGTGAAAACTGCTGGAACTTCAAACCGGCACTAGGAAACAGACTGAGAAACCAGAGTAGAAGTTTCTCCTGCAACCGCTTCCCTTTGTGCTACATGAACGAACGTCTCTCCACATGCTCAGTTCTGAGAGATAAGTGTGTGTGAAAGCCGTCCTTCACCTAGCCTTTTGGGAACATAAAGTTTCTTTTCATTTGTAAACTCCACTCCATACATATATATGGGGAGGTACTAGCTCCAACTAGGTTTTACAGTGAAAACTGCTGGAACTTCAAAACGGCACTAGGAAACAGAATGAGAAACCAGAGTAAAAGTTTTTCCTGCAACCCGTTCCCTTTGCGCTAGATGAACGAACGTCTCTCCACATGCTCAATTCTGAGAGATAATTGTGTGTGAAAGCCGTCCTTCATCTAGCTTGTTGGGAACACAAAGTTTCTTTTCAGTTACAAACTCAACTCCGTACATATATATGGGGAGGTACTAGCTCCAACCAGATTTTACAGTGAAAACTGCAGGAACTTCAAACCGGCACTAGGAAACAGACTGAGAAACCAGAGTAATAGTTTCTCCTGCAACCTGTTCCCTTTGTGCTAGATGAACGAACGTCTCTCCACCTGCTCAGTTCTGAGAGATAAGTGTGTGTGAAAGCCGTCCTTCACCTAGCTTGTTGGGAACACAATGTTTCTTTTCAGTTGCAAACTCCACTCCATACATATATATGGGGAGGTACTAGCTCCAAATCGGTTTTACAGTGAAAACTGCAGGAACTTCAAACCGGCACTAGGAAACAGACTGAGAAACCAGAGTAAAAGTTTCTCCTGCAACCCGTTCTCTTTGTGCTACATGAACGAAAGTCCCTCCACATGCTCAGTTCTGAGAGATAAGTGTGAGTGAAAGCCGTCCTTCACCTAGCTTGTTGGGAACACAAAGTTTCTTTTCAGTTGCAAATTCCACTCCATACATATATATGGGGAGGTACTAGCTCCAACCATGTTTTACAGTGAAAACTGCAGGAACTTCAAACCGGCACTAGGAAACAGACTGAGAAACCAGAGTAAAAGTTTCTCCTGCAACCCGTTCTCTTTGTGCTACATGAACGAAAGTCCCTCCACATGCTCAGTTCTGAGAGATAAGTGTGTGTGAAAGCCGTCCTTCACCTAGCTTGTTGGGAACACAAAGTTTCTTTTCTGTTGCAAACTCCACTCCATACATATATATGGGGAGGTACTAGCTCCAACCAGGTTTCACTGTGTAAACTGCAGGAACTTCAAACCGGCACTAGGAAACAGACTGAGAAACAAGAGTAAAAGTTTCACCTGCAACCTGTTCCCTTTGTGCTAGATGAATGAAAGTCTCTCCACTTGCTCAGTTCTTAGAGATAAGTGTGTGTGTGAAAGCCGTCCTTCAACTAGCTTTTTGGGAACATAAAGTTTCTTTTCATTTGTAAACTCCACTCCATACATTTATATAGGGAGTTACTAGCTCCAACTCGGTATTACAGTGAAAACTGCTGGAACTTCAAACCGGCAATAGGAAACAGACTGAGAAACCAGAGTAAAAGTTTTTCCTGCAACCCGTTCCCTTTGTGCTAGATGAACGAACGTCTCTCCACATGCTCAGTTCTGAGAGATAAGTGTGTGTGAAAGCCGTCCTTCATCTAGCTTGTTGGGAACACAAAGTTTCTTTTCAGTTGCAAACTCCACTCCATACATATATATGGGGAGGTACTAGCTCCAACCAGGTTTTACAGTGAAAACTGCAGGAACTTCAAACCGGCACTAGGAAACAGACTGAGAAACCAGAGTAGAAGTTTCTCCTGCAACCGCTTCCCTTTGTGCTACATGAACGAACGTCTCTCCACATGCTCAGTTCTGAGAGATAAGTGTGTGTGAAAGCCGTCATTCACCTAGCTTTTTGGGAACATAAAGTTTCTTTTCATTTGTAAACTCCACTCCATACATATATATGGGGAGGTACTAGCTCCAACTAGGTTTTACACTGAAAACTGCTGGAACTTCAAAACGGCACTAGGAAACAGACTGAGAAACCAGAGTAAAAGTTTTTCCTGCAACCCGTTCCCTTTGCGCTAGATGAACGAACGTCTCTCCACATGCTCAATTCTGAGAGATAATTGTGTGTGAAAGCCGTCCTTCATCTAGCTTGTTGGGAACACAAAGTTTCTTTTCAGTTACAAACTCAACTCCGTACATATATATGGGGAGGTACTAGCTCCAACCAGATTTTACAGTGAAAACTGCAGGAACTTCAAACCGGCACTAGGAAACAGACTGAGAAACCAGAGTAAAAGTTTCTCCTGCAACCCGTTCTCTTTGTGCTACATGAACGAAAGTCCCTCCACATGCTCAGTTCTGAGAGATAAGTGTGTGTGAAAGCCGTCCTTCAACTAGCTTGTTGGGAACACAAAGTTTCTTTTCTGTTGCAAACTCCACTCCATACATATATATGGGGAGGTACTAGCTCCAACCAGGTTTTACAGTGAAAACTGCAGGAACTTCAAACCGGCACTAGGAAACAGACTGAGAAACCAGAGTAGAAGTTTCTCCTGCAACCGCTTCCCTTTGTGCAACATGAACGAACGTCTCTCCACATGCTCAGTTCTGAGAGATAAGTGTGTGTGAAAGACGTCCTTCACCTAGCTTTTTGGGAACATAAAGTTTCTTTTCAGTTGCAAACACCACTCCATACATATATATGGGGAGGTACTAGCTCCAACCCGGTTTTACAGTGAAAACTGCAGGAAATTCAAACCGGCACTAGGAAACAGACTGAGAAACCAGAGTAAAAGTTTCTCCTGCAACCCGTTCCCTTTGTGCAACATGAACGAACGTCCCTCCACATGCTCAGTTCTGAGAGATAAGTGTGTGTGAAAGCCGTCCTTCACCTAGCTTGTTGGGAACACAAAGTTTCTTTTGAGTTGCAAACTCCACTCCATACATATATATGGGGAGGTACTAGCTCCAACCAGGTTTTACAGTGAAAACTGCAGGAACTTCAAACCGGCACTAGGAAACAGACTGAGAAACCAGAGTAAAAGTTTCTCCTGCAACCCGTTCTATTTGTGCTACATGAACGAAATTCCCTCCACATGCTCAGTTCTGAGAGATAAGTGTGTGTGAAAGCCGTCCTTCACCTAGCTTGTTGGGAACACAAAGTTTCTTTTCTGTTGCAAACTCCACTCCATACATATATATGGGGAGGTACTAGCTCCAACCAGGTTTCACTGTGTAAACTGCAGGAACTTCAAACCGGCACTAGGAAACAGACTGAGAAACAAGAGTAAAAGGTTCACCTGCAACCTGTTCCCTTTGTGCTAGATGAATGAAAGTCTCTCCACATGCTCAGTTCTTAGAGATAAGTGTGTGTGTGAAAGCCGTCCTTCAACTAGCTTTTTGGGAACATAAAGTTTCTTTTCATTTGTAAACTCCACTCCATACATTTATATAGGGAGTTACTAGCTCCAACTCGGTATTACTGTGAAAACTGCTGGAACTTCAAACCGGCAATAGGAAACAGACTGAGAAACCAGAGTAAAAGTTTTTCCTGCAAACCGTTCCCTTTGTGCTAGATGAACGAACGTCTCTCCACATGCTCAGTTCTGAGAGATAAGTGTGTGTGAAAGCCGTCCTTCACCTAGCTTCTTGGGAACACAAAGTTTCTTTTCAGTTGCAAACTCCACTCCATACATATATATGGGGAGGTACTAGCTCCAACCAGGTTTTACAGTGAAAACTGCAGGAACTTCAAACCGGCACTAGGAAACAGACTGAGAAACCAGAGTAGAAGTTTCTCCTGCAACCGCTTCCATTTGTGCTACATGAACGAACGTCTCTCCACATGCTCAGTTCTGAGAGATAAGTGTGTGTGAAAGCCGTCCTTCACCTAGCTTTTTGGGAACATAAAGTTTCTTTTCATTTGTAAACTCCACTCCATACATATATATGGGGAGGTACTAGCTCCAACTAGGTTTAACAGTGAAAACTGCTGGAACTTCAAAACGGCACTAGGAAACAGACTGAGAAACCAGAGTAAAAGTTTCTCCTGCAACCCGTTCCCTTTGTGCTACATGAACGAACGTCTCTCCCCATGCTCAGTTCTGAGAGATAAGTGTGTGTGAAAGCCGTCCTTCACCTAGCTTGTTGGGAACACAAAGTTTGTTTTCAGTTGCAAACACCACTCCATACATATATATGGGGAGGTACTAGCTCCAACCCGGTTTTACAGTGAAAACTGCAGGAAATTCAAACCGGCACTAGGAAACAGACTGAGAAACCAGAGTAAAAGTTTCTCCTGCAACCCGTTCCCTTTGTGCAACATGAACGAACGTCCCTCCACATGCTCAGTTCTGAGAGATAAGTGTGTGTGAAAGCCGTACTTCACCTAGCTTGTTGGGAACACAAAGTTTCTGTTCAGTTGCAAACTCCACTCCATACATATATATGGGGAGGTACTAGCACCAAATCGGTTTTACAGTGAAAACTGCAGGAACTTCAAACCGGCACTAGGAAACAGACTGAGAAACTAGAGTAAAAGTTTCTCCTGCAACCCGTTCCCTTTGTGCTACATGAACGAACGTCTCTGCACATGCTCAGTTCTGAGAGATAAGTGTGTGTGAAAGCCGTCCTTCACCTAGCTTGTTGGGAACACAAAGTTTCTTTTCAGTTGCAAACTCCCCTCGATACATATATATGGGGAGGTACTAGCTCCAACCCGGTTTTACAGTGAAAACTGCAGGAACTTCAAACCGGCACTAGGAAACAGACTGAGAAACCAGAGTAATAGTTTCTCCTGCAAACTGTTCCCTTTGTGCTAGATGAACGAACGTCTCTCCACATGCTCAGTTCTGAGAGATAAGTGTGTGTGAAAGCCGTCCTTCACCTAGCTTGTTGGGAACACAATGTTTCTTTTCAGTTGCAAACTCCACTCCATACATATATATGGGGAGGTACTAGCTCCAAATCGTTTTCACTGTGTAAACTGCAGGAACTTCAAACCGGCACTAGGAAACAGACTGAGAAACAAGAGTAAAAGTTTCACCTGCAACCTGTTCCCCTTGTGCTAGATGAATGAAAGTCTCTCCACATGCTCAGTTCTGAGAGATGTGTGTGTGTGAAAGCCGTCCTTCAACTAGCTTTTTGGGAACATAAAGTTTCTTTTCATTTGTAAACTCCACTCCATACATATATATAGGGTGTTACTAGCTCCAACTCGGTATTACAGTGAAAACTGCTGGAACTTCAAACCGGCACTAGGAAACAGACAGAGAAACCAGAGTAAAAGTTTTTCCTGCAACCCGTTCCCTTTGTGCTAGATGAACGAACGTCTCTCCACATGCTCAGTTCTGAGAGATAAGTGTGTGTGAAAGCCGTCCTTCACCTAGCTTGTTGGGAACACAAAGTTTCTGTTCAGTTGCAAACTCCACTCCATACATATATATGGGGAGGTACTAGCTCCAACCAGGTTTTACAGTGAAAATTGCAGGAACTTCAAACCGGCACTAGGAAACAGACTGAGAAACCAGAGTAGAAGTTTCTCCTGCAACCGTTTCCCTTTGTGCTACATGAACGAACGTCTCTCCACATGCTCAGTTCTGAGAGATAAGTGTGTGTGAAAGCCGTCCTTCACCTAGCTTTTTGGGAACATAAAGTTTCTTTTCATTTGTAAACTCCACTCCATACATATATATAGGGAGGTACTAGCTCCAACTAGGTTTTACAGTGAAAACTGCTGGAACTTCAAAACGGCACTAGGAAACAGACTGAGAAACCAGAGTAAAAGTTTCTCCTGCAACCCGTTCCCTTTGCGCTAGATGAACGAACGTCACTCCACATGCTCAATTCTGAGAGATATTTGTGTGTGAAAGCCGTCCTTCATCTAGCTTGTTGGGAACACAAAGTTTCTTTTCAGTTACAAACTCAACTCCGTACATATATATGGGGAGGTACAAGCTCCAACCAGGTTTTACAGTGAAAACTGCAGGAACTTCAAACCGGCACTAGGAAACAGACTGAGAAACCAGAGTAAAAGTTTCTCCTGCAACCCGTTCCCTTTGTGCTACATGAACGAACGTCTCTCCCCATGCTCAGTTCTGAGAGATAAGTGTGTGTGAAATCCGTCCTTCACCTAGCTTGTTGGGAACACAAAGTTTCTTTTCAGTTGCAAACACCACTCCATACATATATATGGGGAGGTACTAGCTCCAACCCGGTTTTACAGTGAAAACTGCAGGAAATTCAAACCGGCACTAGGAAACAGACTGAGAAACCAGAGTAAAAGTTTCTCCTGCATCCCGTTCCCTTTGTGCAACATGAACGAACGTCCCTCCACATGCTCAGTTCTGAGAGATAAGTGTGTGTGAAAGCCGTCCTTCACCTAGCTTGTTGGGAACACAAAGTTTCTTTTGAGTTGCAAACTCCACTCCATACATATATATGGGGAGGTACTAGCTCCAACCAGGTTTTACAGTGAAAACTGCAGGAACTTCAAACCGGCACTAGGAAAGAGACTGAGAAACCAGAGTAAAAGTTTCTCCTGCAACCCGTTCTCTTTGTGCTACATGAACGAAAGTCCCTCCACATGCTCAGTTCTGAGAGATAAGTGTGTGTGAAAGCCGTCCTTCACCTAGCTTGTTGGGAACACAAAGTTTCTTTTCTGTTGCAAACTCCACTCCATACATATATATGGGGAGGTACTAGCTCCAACCAGGTTTCACTGTGTAAAATGCAGGAACTTCAAACCGGCACTAGGAAACAGACTGAGAAACAAGAGTAAAAGTTTCACCTGCAACCTGTTCCCTTTGTGCTAGATGAATGAAAGTCTCTCCACATGCTCAGTTCTTAGAGATAAGTGTGTGTGTGAAAGCCGTCCTTCAACTAGCTTTTTGGGAACATAAAGTTTCTTTTCATTTGTAAACTCCACTCCATACATTTATATAGGGAGTTACTAGCTCCAACTCGGTATTACAGTGAAAACTGCTGGAACTTCAAACCGGCAATAGGAAACAGACTGAGAAACCAGAGTAAAAGTTTTTCCTGCAACCCGTTCCCTTTGTGCTAGATGAACGAACGTCTCTCCACATGCTCAGTTCTGAGAGATAAGTGTGTGTGAAAGCCGTCCTTCACCTAGCTTCTTGGGAACACAAAGTTTCTTTTCAGTTGCAAACTCCACTCCATACATATATGTGGGGAGGTAATAGCTCCAACCAGGTTTTACAGTGAAAACTGCAGGAACTTCAAACCGGCACTAGGAAACAGACTGAGAAACCAGAGTAGAAGTTTCTCCTGCAACCGCTTCCCTTTGTGCTATATGAACGAACGTCTCTCCACATGCTCAGTTCTGAGAGATAAGTGTGTGTGAAAGCCGTCCTTCACCTAGCTTTTTGGGAACATAAAGTTTCTTTTCATTTGTAAACTCCACTCCATACATATATATGGGGAGGTACTAGCTCCAACTAGGTTTTACAGTGAAAACTGCTGGAACTTCAAAACGGCACTAGGAAACAGACTGAGAAACCAGAGTAAAAGTTTCTCCTGCAACCAGTTCCCTTTGCGCTAGATGAACGAACGTCTCTCCACATGCTCAATTCTGAGAGATAATTGTGTGTGAAAGCCGTCCTTCATCTAGCTTTTTGGGAACACAAAGTTTCTTTTCAGTTACAAACTCAACTCCGTACATATATATGGGGAGGTACTAGCTCCAACCAGGTTTTACAGTGAAAACTGCAGGAACTTCAAACCGGCACTAGGAAACAGACTGAGAAACCAGAGTAAAAGTTTCTCCTGCAACCCGTTCCCTTTGTGCTACATGAACGAACGTCTCTCCCCATGCTCAGTTCTGAGAGATAAGTGTGTGTGAAAGCCGTCCTTCACCTAGCTTGTTGGGAACACAAAGTTTCTTTTCAGTTGCAAACACCATTCCATACATATATATGGGGAGGTACTAGCTCCAACCCGGTTTTACAGTGAAAACTGCAGGAAATTCAAACCGGCACTAGGAAACAGACTGAGAAACCAGAGTAAAAGTTTCTCCTGCAACCCGTTCCCTTTGTGCAACATGAACGAACGTCCCTCCACATGCTCAGTTCTGAGAGATAAGTGTGTGTGAAAGCCGTACTTCACCTAGCTTGTTGGGAACACAAAGTTTCTGTTCAGTTGCAAACTACACTCCATACATATATATGGGGAGGTACTAGCACCAAATCGGTTTTACAGTGAAAACTGCAGGAACTTCAAACCGGCACTAGGAAACAGACTGAGAAACTAGAGTAAAAGTTTCTCCTGCAACCCGTTCCCTTTGTGCTACATGAACGAACGTCTCTGCACATGCTCAGTTCTGAGAGATAAGTGTGTGTGAAAGCCGTCCTTCACCTAGCTTGTTGGGAACACAAAGTTTCTTTTCAGTTGCAAACTCCCCTCGATACATATATATGGGGAGGTACTAGCTCCAACCCGGTTTTACAGTGAAAACTGCAGGAACTTCAAACCGGCACTAGGAAACAGACTGAGAAACCAGAGTAATAGTTTCTCCTGCAAACTGTTCCCTTTGTGCTAGATGAACGAACGTCTCTCCACATGCTCAGTTCTGAGAGATAAGTGTGTGTGAAAGCCGTCCTTCACCTAGCTTGTTGGGAACACAATGTTTCTTTTCAGGTGCAAACTCCACTCCATACATATATATGGGGAGGTACTAGCTCCAAATCGTTTTCACTGTGTAAACTGCAGGAACTTCAAACCGGCACTAGGAAACAGACTGAGAAACAAGAGTAAAAGTTTCACCTGCAACCTGTTCCCCTTGTGCTAGATGAATGAAAGTCTCTCCACATGCTCAGTTCTGAGAGATGTGTGTGTGTGAAAGCCGTCCTTCAACTAGCTTTTTGGGAACATAAAGTTTCTTTTCATTTGTAAACTCCACTCCATACATATATATAGGGAGTTACTAGCTCCAACTCGGTATTACAGTGAAAACTGCTGGAACTTCAAACCGGCACTAGGAAACAGACTGAGAAACCAGAGTAAAAGTTTTTCCTGCAACCCGTTCCCTTTGTGCTAGATGAATGAACGTCTCTCCACATGCTCAGTTCTGAGAGATAAGTGTGTGTGAAAGCCGTCCTTCACCTAGCTTGTTGGGAACACAAAGTTTCTTTTCAGTTGCAAACTCCACTCCATACATATATATGGGGAGGTACTAGCTCCAACCAGGTTTTACAGTGAAAATTGCAGGAACTTCAAACCGGCACTAGGAAACAGACTGAGAAACCAGAGTAGAAGTTTCTCCTGCAACCGTTTCCCTTTGTGCTACATGAACGAACGTCTCTCCACATGCTCAGTTCTGAGAGATAAGTGTGTGTGAAAGCCGTCCTTCACCTAGCTTTTTGGGAACATAAAGTTTCTTTTCATTTGTAAACTCCATTCCATACATATATATATGGAGGTACTAGCTCCAACTAGGTTTTACAGTGAAAACTGCTGGAACTTCAAAACGGCACTAGGAAACAGACTGAGAGACCAGAGTAAAAGTTTCTCCTGCAACCCGTTCCCTTTGTGCTACATGAACGAACGTCTCTCCACATGCTCAGTTCTGAGAGATAAGTGTGTGTGAAATCCGTCCTTCAACTAGCTTGTTGGGAACACAAAGTTTCTTTTCAGTTGCAAACACCACTCCATACATATATATGGGGAGGTACTAGCTCCAACTAGGTTTTACAGTGAAAACTGCTGGAACTTCAAAACGGCACTAGGAAACAGACTGAGAAACCAGAGTAAAAGTTTTTCCTGCAACCCGTTCCCTTTGCGCTAGATGAACGAACGTCTCTCCACATGCTCAATTCTGAGATATAATTGTGTGTGAAACCGTCCTTCATCTAGCTTGTTGGGAACACAAAGTTTCTTTTCAGTTACAAACTCAACTCCGTACATATATATGGGGAGGTACTAGCTCCAACCAGATTTTACAGTGAAAACTGCAGGAACTTCAAACCGGCACTAGGAAACAGACTGAGAAACCAGAGTAAAAGTTTCTCCTGCAACCCGTTCTCTTTGTGCTACATGAACGAAAGTCCCTCCACATGCTCAGTTCTGAGAGATAAGTGTGTGTGAAAGCCGTCCTTCACCTAGCTTGTTGGGAACACAAAGTTTCTTTTCTGTTGCAAACTCCACTCCATACATATATATGGGGAGGTACTAGCTCCAACCAGGTTTCACTGTGTAAACTGCAGGAACTTCAAACCGGCACTAGGAAACAGACTGAGAAACAAGAGTAAAAGTTTCACCTGCAACCTGTTCCCTTTGTGCTAGATGAATGAAAGTCTCTCCACATGCTCAGTTCTTAGAGATAAGTGTGTGTGTGAAAGCCGTCCTTCAACTAGCTTTTTGGGAACATAAAGTTTCTTTTCATTTGTAAACTCCACTCCATACATTTATATAGGGAGTTACTAGCTCCAACCCGGTTTTACAGTGAAAACTGCAGGAAATTCAAACAGGCACTAGGAAACAGACTGAGAAACCAGAGTAAAAGTTTCTCCTGTAACCCGTTCCCTTTGTGCAACATGAACGAACGTCCCTCCACATGCTCAGTTCTGAGAGATAAGTGTGTGTGAAAGCCGTCCTTCACCTAGCTTGTTGGGAACACAAAGTTTCTTTTGAGTTGCAAACTCCACTCCATACATATATATGGGGAGGTACTAGCTCCAACTCGGTTTTACAGTGAAAACTGCAGGAACTTAAAACCGGCACTAGGAAACAGACTGAGAAACCAGAGTAAAAGTTTCTCCTGCAACCCGTTCTCTTTGTGCTACATGAACGAAAGTCCCTCCACATGCTCAGTTCTGAGAGATAAGTGTGTGTGAAAGCCGTCCTTCACCTAGCTTGTTGGGAACACAAAGTTTCTTTTCTGTTGCAAACTCCACTCCATACATATATATGGGGAGGTACTAGCTCCAACCAGGTTTCACTGTGTAAAATGCAGGAACTTCAAACCGGCACTAGGAAACAGACTGAGAAACAAGAGTAAAAGTTTCACCTGCAACCTGTTCCCTTTGTGCTAGATGAATGAAAGTATCTCCACATGCTCAGTTCTTAGAGATAAGTGTGTGTGTGAAAGCCGTCCTTCAACTAGCTTTTTGGGAACATAAAGTTTCTTTTCATTTGCAAACTCCACTCCATACATTTATATAGGGAGTTACTAGCTCCAACTCGGTATTACAGTGAAAACTGCTGGAACTTCAAACCGGCAATAGGAAACAGACTGAGAAACCAGAGTAAAAGTTTTTCCTGCAACCCGTTCCCTTTGTGCTTGATGAACGAACGTCTCTCCACATGCTCAGTTCTGAGAGATAAGTGTGTGTGAAAGCCGTCCTTCACCTAGCTTCTTGGGAACACAAAGTTTCTTTTCAGTTGCAAACTCCACTCCATACATATATATGGGGAGGTACTAGCTCCAACCAGGTTTTACAGTGAAAACTGCAGGAACTTCAAACCGGCACTAGGAAACAGACTGAGAAACCAGAGTAGAAGTTTCTCCTGCAACCGCTTCCCTTTGTGCTACATGAACGAACGTCTCTCCACATGCTCAGTTCTGAGAGATAAGTGTGTGTGAAAGCCGTCCTTCACCTAGCTTTTTGGGAACATAAAGTTTCTTTTAATTTGTAAACTCCACTCCATACATATATATGGGGAGGTACTAGCTCCAACTAGGTTTTACAGTGAAAACTGCTGGAACTTCAAAACGGCACTAGGAAACAGACTGAGAAACCAGAGTAAAGTTTCTCCTGCAAGCCGTTCCCTTTGCGCTAGATGAACGAACGTCTCTCCACATGCTCAATTCTGAGAGATAATTGTGTGTGAAAGCCGTCTTTCATCTAGCTTGTTGGGAACACAAAGTTTCTTTTCAGTTACAAACTCAACTCCGTACATATATATGGGGAGGTACTAGCTCCAACCAGGTTTTACAGTGAAAACTGCAGGAACTTAAAACCGGCACTAGGAAACAGACTGAGAAACCAGAGTAAAAGTTTCTCCTGCAACCCGTTCCCTTTGTGCTACATGAACGAACGTCTCTCCCCATGCTCAGTTCTGAGAGATAAGTGTGTGTGAAAGCCGTCCTTCACCTAGCTTGTTGGGAACACAAAGTTTCTTTTCAGTTGCAAACACCACTCCATACATATATATGGGGAGGTACTAGCTCCAACCCGGTTTTACAGTGAAAACTGCAGGAAATTCAAACCGGCACTAGGAAACAGACTGAGAAACCAGAGTAAAAGTTTCTCCTGCAACCCGTTCCCTTTGTGCAACATGAACGAACGTCCCTCCACATGCTCAGTTCTGAGAGATAAGTGTGTGTGAAAGCCGTACTTCACTTAGCTTGTTGGGAACACAAAGTTTCTGTTCAGTTGCAAACTCCACTCCATACATATATATGGGGATGTACTAGCACCAAATCGGTTTTACAGTGAAAACTGCAGGAACTTCAAACCGGCACTAGGAAACAGACTGAGAAACTAGAGTAAAAGTTTCTCCTGCAACCCGTTCCCTTTGTGCTACATGAACGAACGTCTCTGCACATGCTCAGTTCTGAGAGATAAGTGTGTGTGAAAGCCGTCCTTCACCTAGCTTGTTGGGAACACAAAGTTTCTTTTCAGTTGCAAACTCCCCTCGATACATATATATGGGGAGGTACTAGCTCCAACCCGGTTTTACAGTGAAAACTGCAGGAACTTCAAACCGGCACTAGGAAACAGACTGAGAAACCAGAGTAATAGTTTCTCCTGCAAACTGTTCCCTTTGTGCTAGATGAACGAAAGTCTCTCCACATGCTCAGTTCTGAGAGATAAGTGTGTGTGAAAGCCGTCCTTCACCTAGCTTGTTGGGAACACAATGTTTCTTTTCAGTTGCAAACTCCACTCCATACATATATATGGGGAGGTACTAGCTCCAAATCGTTTTCACTGTGTAAACTGCAGGAACTTCAAACCGGCACTAGGAAACAGACTGAGAATCAAGAGTAAAAGTTTCACCTGCAACCTGTTCCCCTTGTGCTAGATGAATGAAAGTCTCTCCACATGCTCAGTTCTGAGAGATGTGTGTGTGTGAAAGCCGTCCTTCAACTAGCTTTTTGGGAACATAAAGTTTCTTTTCATTTGTAAACTCCACTCCATACATATATATAGGGGTTACTAGCTCCAACTCGGTATTACAGTGAAAACTGCTGGAACTTCAAACCGGCACTAGGAAACAGACTGAGAAACCAGAGTAAAAGTTTTTCCTGCAACCCGTTCCCTTTGTGCTAGATGAACGAACGTCTCTCCACATGCTCAGTTCTGAGAGATAAGTGTGTGTGAAAGCCGTCCTTCACCTAGCTTGTTGGGAACACAAAGTTTCTTTTCAGTTGCAAACTCCACTCCATACATATATATGGGGAGGTACTAGCTCCAACCAGGTTTTACAGTGAAAATTGCAGGAACTTCAAACCGGCACTAGGAAACAGACTGAGAAACCAGAGTAGAAGTTTCTCCTGCAACCGTTTCCTTTTGTGCTTCATGAACGAACGTCTCTCCACATGCTCAGTTCTGAGAGATAAGTGTGTGTGAAAGCCGTCCTTCACCTAGCTTTTTGGGAACATAAAGTTTCTTTTCATTTGTAAACTCCACTCCATACATATATATAGGGAGGTACTAGCTCCAACTAGGTTTTACAGTGAAAACTGCTGGAACTTCAAAACGGCACTAGGAAACAGACTGAGAAACCAGAGTAAGAGTTTCTCCTGCAACCCGTTCCCTTTGCGCTAGATGAACGAACGTCACTCCACATGCTCAATTCTGAGAGATATTTGTGTGTGAAAGCCGTCCTTCATCTAGCTTGTTGGGAACACAAAGTTTCTTTTCAGTTACAAACTCAACTCCGTACATATATATGGGGAGGTACAAGCTCCAACCAGGTTTTACAGTGAAAACTGCAGGAACTTCAAACCGGCACTAGGAAACAGACTGAGAAACCAGAGTAAAAGTTTCTCCTGCAACCCGTTCCCTTTGTGCTACATGAACGAACGTCTCTCCCCATGCTCAGTTCTGAGAGATAAGTGTGTGTGAAATCCGTCCTTCACCTAGCTTGTTGGGAACACAAAGTTTCTTTTCAGTTGCAAACACCACTCCATACATATATATGGGGAGGTACTAGCTCCAACCCGGTTTTACAGTGAAAACTGCAGGAAATTCAAACCGGCACTAGGAAACAGACTGAGAAAACAGAGTAAAAGTTTCTCCTGCAACCCGTTCCCTTTGTGCAACATGAACGAACGTCCCTCCACATGCTCAGTTCTGAGAGATAAGTGTGTGTGAAAGCCGTCCTTCACCTAGCTTGTTGGGAACACAAAGTTTCTTTTGAGTTGCAAACTCCACTCCATACATATATATGGGGAGGTACTAGCTCCAACCAGGTTTTACAGTGAAAACTGCAGGAACTTCAAACCGGCACTAGGAAACAGACTGAGAAACCAGAGTAAAAGTTTCTCCTGCAACCCGTTCTCTTTGTGCTACATGAACGAAAGTCCCTCCACATGCTCAGTTCTGAGAGATAAGTGTGTGTGAAAGCCGTCCTTCACCTAGCTTGTTGGGAACACAAACTTTCTTTTCTGTTGCAAACTCCACTCCATACATATATATGGGGAGGTACTAGCTACAACCAGGTTTCACTGTGTAAACTGCAGGAACTTCAAACCGGCACTAGGAAACAGACTGAGAAACAAGAGTAAAAGTTTCACCTGCAACCTGTTCCCTTTGTGCTAGATGAATGAAAGTCTCTCCACATGCTCAGTTCTTAGAGATAAGTGTGTGTGTGAAAGCCGTCCTTCAACTAGCTTTTTGGGAACATAAAGTTTCTTTTCATTTGTAAACTCCACTCCATACATTTATATAGGGAGTTACTAGCTCCAACTCGGTATTACAGTGAAAACTGCTGGAACTTCAAACCGGCAATAGGAAACAGACTGAGAAACCAGAGTAAAAGTTTTTCCTGCAACCCGTTCCCTTTGTGCTAGATGAACGAACGTCTCTCCACATGCTCAGTTCTGAGAGATAAGTGTGTGTGAAAGCCGTCCTTCACCTAGCTTCTTGGGAACACAAAGTTTCTTTTCAGTTGCAAACTCCACTCCATACATATATATGGGGAGGTAATAGCTCCAACCAGGTTTTACAGTGAAAACTGCAGGAACTTCAAACCGGCACTAGGAAACAGACTGAGAAACCAGAGTAGAAGTTTCTCCTGCAACCGCTTCCCTTTGTGCTACATGAACGAACGTCTCTCCACATGCTCAGTTCTGAGAGATAAGTGTGTGTGAAAGCCGTCCTTCACCTAGCTTTTTGGGAACATAAAGTTTCTTTTCATTTGTAAACTCCACTCCATACATATATATGGGGAGGTACTAGCTCCAACTAGGTTTTACAGTGAAAACTGCTGGAACTTCAAAACGGCACTAGGAAACAGACTGAGAAACCAGAGTAAAAGTTTCTCCTGCAACCCGTTCCCTTTGCGCTAGATGAACGAACGTCTCTCCACATGCTCAATTCTGAGAGATAATTGTGTGTGAAAGCCGTCCTTCATCTAGCTTGTTGGGAACACAAAGTTTCTTTTCAGTTACAAACTCAACTCCGTACATATATATGGGGAGGTACTAGCTCCAACCAGGTTTTACAGTGAAAACTGCAGGAACTTCAAACCGGCACTAGGAAACAGACTGAGAAACCAGAGTAAAAGTTTCTCCTGCAACCCGTTCCCTTTGTGCTACATGAACGAACGTCTCTCCCCATGCTCAGTTCTGAGAGATAAGTGTGTGTGAAAGCCGTCCTTCACCTAGCTTGTTGGGAACACAAAGTTTCTTTTCAGTTGCAAACACCATTCCATACATATATATGGGGAGGTACTAGCTCCAACCCGGTTTTACAATGAAAACTGCAGGAAATTCAAACCGGCACTAGGAAACAGACTGAGAAACCAGAGTAAAAGTTTCTCCTGCAACCCGTTCCCTTTGTGCAACATGAACGAACGTCCCTCCACATGCTCAGTTCTGAGAGATAAGTGTGTGTGAAAGCCGTACTTCACCTAGCTTGTTGGGAACACAAAGTTTCTGTTCAGTTGCAAACTCCACTCCATACATATATATGGGGATGTACTAGCACCAAATCGGTTTTACAGTGAAAACTGCAGGAACTTCAAACCGGCACTAGGAAACAGACTGAGAAACTAGAGTAAAAGTTTCTCCTGCAACCCGTTCCCTTTGTGCTACATGAACGAACGTCTCTGCACATGCTCAGTTCTGAGAGATAAGTGTGTGTGAAAGCCGTCCTTCACCTAGCTTGTTGGGAACACAAAGTTTCTTTTCAGTTGCAAACTCCCCTCGATACATATATATGGGGAGGTACTAGCTCCAACCCGGTTTTACAGTGAAAACTGCAGGAACTTCAAACCGGCACTAGGAAACAGACTGAGAAACCAGAGTAATAGTTTCTCCTGCAAACTGTTCCCTTTGTGCTAGATGAACGAAAGTCTCTCCACATGCTCAGTTCTGAGAGATAAGTGTGTGTGAAAGCCGTCCTTCACCTAGCTTGTTGGGAACTCAATGTTTCTTTTCAGTTGCAAACTCCACTCCATACATATATATGGGGAGGTACTAGCTCCAAATCGTTTTCACTGTGTAAACTGCAGGAACTTCAAACCGGCACTAGGAAACAGACTGAGAAACAAGAGTAAAAGTTTCACCTGCAACCTGTTCCCCTTGTGCTAGATGAATGAAAGTCTCTCCACATGCTCAGTTCTGAGAGATGTGTGTGTGTGAAAGCCGTCCTTCAACTAGCTTTTTGGGAACATAAAGTTTCTTTTCATTTGTAAACTCCACTCCATACATATATATAGGGAGTTACTAGCTCCAACTCGGTATTACAGTGAAAACTGCTGGAACTTCAAACCGGCACTAGGAAACAGACTGAGAAACCAGAGTAAAAGTTTTTCCTGCAACCCGTTCCCTTTGTGCTAGATGAACGAACGTCTCTCCACATGCTCAGTTCTGAGAGATAAGTGTGTGTGAAAGCCGTCCTTCACCTAGCTTGTTGGGAACACAAAGTTTCTTTTCAGTTGCAAACACCACTCCATACATATATATGGGGAGGTACTAGCTCCAACCCGGTTTTACAGTGAAAACTGCAGGAAATTCAAACCGGCACTAGGAAACAGACTGAGAAACCAGAGTAAAAGTTTCTCCTGCAACCCGTTCCCTTTGTGCAACATGAACGAACGTCCCTCCACATGCTCAGTTCTGAGAGATAAGTGTGTGTGAAAGCCGTACTTCACTTAGCTTGTTGGGAACACAAAGTTTCTGTTCAGTTGCAAACTCCACTCCATACATATATATGGGGATGTACTAGCACCAAATCGGTTTTACAGTGAAAACTGCAGGAACTTCAAACCGGCACTAGGAAACAGACTGAGAAACTAGAGTAAAAGTTTCTCCTGCAACCCGTTCCCTTTGTGCTACATGAACGAACGTCTCTGCACATGCTCAGTTCTGAGAGATAAGTGTGTGTGAAAGCCGTCCTTCACCTAGCTTGTTGGGAACACAAAGTTTCTTTTCAGTTGCAAACTCCCCTCGATACATATATATGGGGAGGTACTAGCTCCAACCCGGTTTTACAGTGAAAACTGCAGGAACTTCAAACCGGCACTAGGAAACAGACTGAGAAACCAGAGTAATAGTTTCTCCTGCAAACTGTTCCCTTTGTGCTAGATGAACGAAAGTCTCTCCACATGCTCAGTTCTGAGAGATAAGTGTGTGTGAAAGCCGTCCTTCACCTAGCTTGTTGGGAACACAATGTTTCTTTTCAGTTGCAAACTCCACTCCATACATATATATGGGGAGGTACTAGCTCCAAATCGTTTTCACTGTGTAAACTGCAGGAACTTCAAACCGGCACTAGGAAACAGACTGAGAATCAAGAGTAAAAGTTTCACCTGCAACCTGTTCCCCTTGTGCTAGATGAATGAAAGTCTCTCCACATGCTCAGTTCTGAGAGATGTGTGTGTGTGAAAGCCGTCCTTCAACTAGCTTTTTGGGAACATAAAGTTTCTTTTCATTTGTAAACTCCACTCCATACATATATATAGGGGTTACTAGCTCCAACTCGGTATTACAGTGAAAACTGCTGGAACTTCAAACCGGCACTAGGAAACAGACTGAGAAACCAGAGTAAAAGTTTTTCCTGCAACCCGTTCCCTTTGTGCTAGATGAACGAACGTCTCTCCACATGCTCAGTTCTGAGAGATAAGTGTGTGTGAAAGCCGTCCTTCACCTAGCTTGTTGGGAACACAAAGTTTCTTTTCAGTTGCAAACTCCACTCCATACATATATATGGGGAGGTACTAGCTCCAACCAGGTTTTACAGTGAAAATTGCAGGAACTTCAAACCGGCACTAGGAAACAGACTGAGAAACCAGAGTAGAAGTTTCTCCTGCAACCGTTTCCTTTTGTGCTTCATGAACGAACGTCTCTCCACATGCTCAGTTCTGAGAGATAAGTGTGTGTGAAAGCCGTCCTTCACCTAGCTTTTTGGGAACATAAAGTTTCTTTTCATTTGTAAACTCCACTCCATACATATATATAGGGAGGTACTAGCTCCAACTAGGTTTTACAGTGAAAACTGCTGGAACTTCAAAACGGCACTAGGAAACAGACTGAGAAACCAGAGTAAGAGTTTCTCCTGCAACCCGTTCCCTTTGCGCTAGATGAACGAACGTCACTCCACATGCTCAATTCTGAGAGATATTTGTGTGTGAAAGCCGTCCTTCATCTAGCTTGTTGGGAACACAAAGTTTCTTTTCAGTTACAAACTCAACTCCGTACATATATATGGGGAGGTACAAGCTCCAACCAGGTTTTACAGTGAAAACTGCAGGAACTTCAAACCGGCACTAGGAAACAGACTGAGAAACCAGAGTAAAAGTTTCTCCTGCAACCCGTTCCCTTTGTGCTACATGAACGAACGTCTCTCCCCATGCTCAGTTCTGAGAGATAAGTGTGTGTGAAATCCGTCCTTCACCTAGCTTGTTGGGAACACAAAGTTTCTTTTCAGTTGCAAACACCACTCCATACATATATATGGGGAGGTACTAGCTCCAACCCGGTTTTACAGTGAAAACTGCAGGAAATTCAAACCGGCACTAGGAAACAGACTGAGAAAACAGAGTAAAAGTTTCTCCTGCAACCCGTTCCCTTTGTGCAACATGAACGAACGTCCCTCCACATGCTCAGTTCTGAGAGATAAGTGTGTGTGAAAGCCGTCCTTCACCTAGCTTGTTGGGAACACAAAGTTTCTTTTGAGTTGCAAACTCCACTCCATACATATATATGGGGAGGTACTAGCTCCAACCAGGTTTTACAGTGAAAACTGCAGGAACTTCAAACCGGCACTAGGAAACAGACTGAGAAACCAGAGTAAAAGTTTCTCCTGCAACCCGTTCTCTTTGTGCTACATGAACGAAAGTCCCTCCACATGCTCAGTTCTGAGAGATAAGTGTGTGTGAAAGCCGTCCTTCACCTAGCTTGTTGGGAACACAAACTTTCTTTTCTGTTGCAAACTCCACTCCATACATATATATGGGGAGGTACTAGCTCCAACCAGGTTTCACTGTGTAAACTGCAGGAACTTCAAACCGGCACTAGGAAACAGACTGAGAAACAAGAGTAAAAGTTTCACCTGCAACCTGTTCCCTTTGTGCTAGATGAATGAAAGTCTCTCCACATGCTCAGTTCTTAGAGATAAGTGTGTGTGTGAAAGCCGTCCTTCAACTAGCTTTTTGGGAACATAAAGTTTCTTTTCATTTGTAAACTCCACTCCATACATTTATATAGGGAGTTACTAGCTCCAACTCGGTATTACAGTGAAAACTGCTGGAACTTCAAACCGGCAATAGGAAACAGACTGAGAAACCAGAGTAAAAGTTTTTCCTGCAACCCGTTCCCTTTGTGCTAGATGAACGAACGTCTCTCCACATGCTCAGTTCTGAGAGATAAGTGTGTGTGAAAGCCGTCCTTCACCTAGCTTCTTGGGAACACAAAGTTTCTTTTCAGTTGCAAACTCCACTCCATACATATATATGGGGAGGTAATAGCTCCAACCAGGTTTTACAGTGAAAACTGCAGGAACTTCAAACCGGCACTAGGAAACAGACTGAGAAACCAGAGTAGAAGTTTCTCCTGCAACCGCTTCCCTTTGTGCTACATGAACGAACGTCTCTCCACATGCTCAGTTCTGAGAGATAAGTGTGTGTGAAAGCCGTCCTTCACCTAGCTTTTTGGGAACATAAAGTTTCTTTTCATTTGTAAACTCCACTCCATACATATATATGGGGAGGTACTAGCTCCAACTAGGTTTTACAGTGAAAACTGCTGGAACTTCAAAACGGCACTAGGAAACAGACTGAGAAACCAGAGTAAAAGTTTCTCCTGCAACCCGTTCCCTTTGCGCTAGATGAACGAACGTCTCTCCACATGCTCAATTCTGAGAGATAATTGTGTGTGAAAGCCGTCCTTCATCTAGCTTGTTGGGAACACAAAGTTTCTTTTCAGTTACAAACTCAACTCCGTACATATATATGGGGAGGTACTAGCTCCAACCAGGTTTTACAGTGAAAACTGCAGGAACTTCAAACCGGCACTAGGAAACAGACTGAGAAACCAGAGTAAAAGTTTCTCCTGCAACCCGTTCCCTTTGTGCTACATGAACGAACGTCTCTCCCCATGCTCAGTTCTGAGAGATAAGTGTGTGTGAAAGCCGTCCTTCACCTAGCTTGTTGGGAACACAAAGTTTCTTTTCAGTTGCAAACACCATTCCATACATATATATGGGGAGGTACTAGCTCCAACCCGGTTTTACAATGAAAACTGCAGGAAATTCAAACCGGCACTAGGAAACAGACTGAGAAACCAGAGTAAAAGTTTCTCCTGCAACCCGTTCCCTTTGTGCAACATGAACGAACGTCCCTCCACATGCTCAGTTCTGAGAGATAAGTGTGTGTGAAAGCCGTACTTCACCTAGCTTGTTGGGAACACAAAGTTTCTGTTCAGTTGCAAACTCCACTCCATACATATATATGGGGATGTACTAGCACCAAATCGGTTTTACAGTGAAAACTGCAGGAACTTCAAACCGGCACTAGGAAACAGACTGAGAAACTAGAGTAAAAGTTTCTCCTGCAACCCGTTCCCTTTGTGCTACATGAACGAACGTCTCTGCACATGCTCAGTTCTGAGAGATAAGTGTGTGTGAAAGCCGTCCTTCACCTAGCTTGTTGGGAACACAAAGTTTCTTTTCAGTTGCAAACTCCCCTCGATACATATATATGGGGAGGTACTAGCTCCAACCCGGTTTTACAGTGAAAACTGCAGGAACTTCAAACCGGCACTAGGAAACAGACTGAGAAACCAGAGTAATAGTTTCTCCTGCAAACTGTTCCCTTTGTGCTAGATGAACGAAAGTCTCTCCACATGCTCAGTTCTGAGAGATAAGTGTGTGTGAAAGCCGTCCTTCACCTAGCTTGTTGGGAACTCAATGTTTCTTTTCAGTTGCAAACTCCACTCCATACATATATATGGGGAGGTACTAGCTCCAAATCGTTTTCACTGTGTAAACTGCAGGAACTTCAAACCGGCACTAGGAAACAGACTGAGAAACAAGAGTAAAAGTTTCACCTGCAACCTGTTCCCCTTGTGCTAGATGAATGAAAGTCTCTCCACATGCTCAGTTCTGAGAGATGTGTGTGTGTGAAAGCCGTCCTTCAACTAGCTTTTTGGGAACATAAAGTTTCTTTTCATTTGTAAACTCCACTCCATACATATATATAGGGAGTTACTAGCTCCAACTCGGTATTACAGTGAAAACTGCTGGAACTTCAAACCGGCACTAGGAAACAGACTGAGAAACCAGAGTAAAAGTTTTTCCTGCAACCCGTTCCCTTTGTGCTAGATGAACGAACGTCTCTCCACATGCTCAGTTCTGAGAGATAAGTGTGTGTGAAAGCCGTCCTTCACCTAGCTTGTTGGGAACACAAAGTTTCTTTTCAGTTGCAAACTCCACTCCATACATATATATGGGGAGGTACTAGCTCCAAAAATGTTTTACAGTGAAAATTGCAGGAACTTCAAACCGGCACTAGGAAACAGACTGAGAAACCAGAGTAGAAGTTTCTCCTGCAACCGTTTCCCTTTGTGCTACATGAACGAACGTCTCTGCACATGCTCAGTTCTGAGAGATAAGTGTGTGTGAAAGCCGTCCTTCACCTAGCTTGTTGGGAACACAAAGTTTCTTTTCAGTTGCAAACTCCCCTCGATACATATATATGGGGAGGTACTAGCTCCAACCCGGTTTTACAGTGAAAACTGCAGGAACTTCAAACCGGCACTAGGAAACAGACTGAGAAACCAGAGTAATAGTTTCTCCTGCAAACTGTTCCCTTTGTGCTAGATGAACGAAAGTCTCTCCACATGCTCAGTTCTGAGAGATAAGTGTGTGTGAAAGCCGTCCTTCACCTAGCTTGTTGGGAACTCAATGTTTCTTTTCAGTTGCAAACTCCACTCCATACATATATATGGGGAGGTACTAGCTCCAAATCGTTTTCACTGTGTAAACTGCAGGAACTTCAAACCGGCACTAGGAAACAGACTGAGAAACAAGAGTAAAAGTTTCACCTGCAACCTGTTCCCCTTGTGCTAGATGAATGAAAGTCTCTCCACATGCTCAGTTCTGAGAGATGTGTGTGTGTGAAAGCCGTCCTTCAACTAGCTTTTTGGGAACATAAAGTTTCTTTTCATTTGTAAACTCCACTCCATACATATATATAGGGAGTTACTAGCTCCAACTCGGTATTACAGTGAAAACTGCTGGAACTTCAAACCGGCACTAGGAAACAGACTGAGAAACCAGAGTAAAAGTTTTTCCTGCAACCCGTTCCCTTTGTGCTAGATGAACGAACGTCTCTCCACATGCTCAGTTCTGAGAGATAAGTGTGTGTGAAAGCCGTCCTTCACCTAGCTTGTTGGGAACACAAAGTTTCTTTTCAGTTGCAAACTCCACTCCATACATATATATGGGGAGGTACTAGCTCCAAAAAGGTTTTACAGTGAAAATTGCAGGAACTTCAAACCGGCACTAGGAAACAGACTGAGAAACCAGAGTAGAAGTTTCTCCTGCAACCGTTTCCCTTTGTGCTACATGAACGAACGTCTCTCCACATGCTCAGTTCTGAGAGATAAGTGTGTGTGAAAGCCGTCCTTCACCTAGCTTTTTGGGAACATAAAGTTTCTTTTCATTTGTAAACTCCATTCCATACATATATATAGGGAGGTACTAGCTCCAACTAGGTTTTACAGTGAAAACTGCTGGAACTTCAAAACGGCACTAGGAAACAGACTGAGAAACCAGAGTAAAAGTTTCTCCTGCAACCCGTTCCCTTTGCGCTAGATGAACGAACGTCACTCCACATGCTCAATTCTGAGAGATATTTGTGTGTGAAAGCCGTCCTTCATCTAGCTTGTTGGGAACACAAAGTTTCTTTTCAGTTACAAACTCAACTCCGTACATATATATGGGGAGGTACAAGCTCCAACCAGGTTTTACAGTGAAAACTGCAGGAACTTCAAACCGGCACTAGGAAACAGACTGAGAAACCAGAGTAAAAGTTTCTCCTGCAACCCGTTCCCTTTGTGCTACATGAACGAACGTCTCTCCCCATGCTCAGTTCTGAGAGATAAGTGTGTGTGAAATCCGTCCTTCAACTAGCTTGTTGGGAACACAAAGTTTCTTTTCAGTTGCAAACACCACTCCATACATATATATGGGGAGGTACTAGCTCCAACCAGGTTTTACAGTGAAAACTGCAGGAAATTCAAACCGGCACTAGGAAACAGACTGAGAAACTTGAGTAAAAGTTTCTCCTGCAACCCGTTCCCTTTGTGCTACATGAACGAACGTCCCTCCACATGCTCAGTTCTGAGAGATATGTGTGTGTGAAAGCCGTCCTTCACCTAGCTTGTTGGGAACACAAAGTTTCTTTTCAGTTGCAAACTCCACTCCATACATATATATGGGGAGGTACTAGCTCCAAATCGGTTTTACAGTGAAAACTGCAGGAACTTCAAACCGGCACTAGGAAACAGACTGAGAAACTAGAGTAAAAGTTTCTCCTGCAACCCGTTCCCTTTGTGCTACATGAACGAACGTCTCTCCACATGCTCAGTTCTGAGAGATAAGTGTGTGTGAAAGCCGTCCTTCACCTAGCTTGTTGGGAACACAAAGTTTCTTTTCAGTTGCAAACTCCACTCCATACATATATATGGGGAGGTACTAGCTCCAACCAGGTTTTACAGTGAAAACTGCAGGAACTCAAACCGGCACTAGGAAACAGACTGAGAAACCAGAGTAAAATTTTCTCCTGCAACCTGTTCCCTTTGTGCTAGATGAACGAACGTCTTTCCACATGCTCAGTACTGAGAGATAAGTGTGTGTGAAAGCCGTCCTTCACCTAGCTTGTTGGGAACACAAAGTTTCTTTTCAGTTGCAAACTCCCCTCGATACATATATATATCGGGAGGTACTAGCTCCAACCCGGTTTTACAGTGAAATCTGCAGGAAATTCAAACCGGCACTAGGAAACAGACTGAGAAATCAGAGTAAAAGTTTCTCCTGCAACCTGTTCCCTTTGTGCTAGATGAACGAACGTCTCCCCACATGCTCAGTTCTGAGAGATAAGTGTGTGTGAAAGCCGTCCTTCACCTAGCTTGTTGGGAACACAATGTTTCTTTTCAGTTGCAAACTCCACTCCATACATATATATGGGGAGGTCCTAGCTCCAAATCTGTTTTACAGTGAAAACTGCAGTAACTTCAAACCGGCACTAGGAAACAGACTGAGAAACCAGAGTAAAAGTTTCTCATGCAACCTGTTCCTTTTGTGCTAGATGAATGAATGTCTCTCCACATGCTCAGTTCTGAGAGATGTGTGTGTGTGAAAGTCGTACTTCAACTAGCTTTTTGGGAACATAAAGTTTCTTTTCATTTGTAAACTCCACTCCGTACATATATATAGGTAGGTACTAGCTCCAACTCGGTTTTACAGTGAAAACTGCTGGAACTTCAAACCGGCACTAGGAAACAGACTGGGAAACCAGAGTAATAGTTTTTCCTGCAACCCGTTCCCTTTGTGCTAGATGAACGAACGTCTCTCCACATGCTCAGTTCTGAGAGATAAGTGTGTGTGAAAGCCGTCCTTCACCTAGCTTGTTGGGAACACAAAGTTTCTTTTCAGTTGCAAACTCCACTCCATACATATATATGGGGAGGTACTAGCTCCAACCAGGTTTTACAGTGAAAACTGCAGGAACTTCAAACCGGCACTAGGAAACAGAATAAGAAACCAGAGAAAAATTTTCTCCTGCAACCTGTTCCCTTTGTGCTAGATGAACGAACGTCTCTCCACATGCTCAATTCTGAGAGATAAGTGTGTGTGAAAGCCGTCCTTCACCTAGCTTTTTGGGAACATAAAGTTTCTTTTCATTTGTAAACTCCACTCCATACATATATATGGGGAGGTACTAGCCCCAACTCGGTTTTACAGTGAAAACTGCTGGAACTTCAAACCGGCACTAGGAAACAGACTGAGAAACCAGAGTAAAATTTTCTCCTGCAACCTGTTCCCTTTGTGCTAGATGAACGAACGTCTCTCCACATGCTCAATTCTGAGAGATAAGTGTGTGTGAAAGCCGTCCTTCACCTAGCTTGTTGGGAACACAAAGTTTCTTTTCAGTTGCAAACTCCACTCCATACATATATATGGGGAGGTACTAGCTCCAAATCGGTTTTACAGTGAAAACTGCAGGAACTTCAAACCGGCACTAGGAAACAGACTGAGAAACCAGAGTAAAAGTTTCTCCTGCAACCCGTTCCATTTCTGCCAAATGAACGACCGTCTCTCCACATGCTCAGTTCTGATTGATAAGTGTGTGTGAAAGCCGTCCTTCACCTAGCTTGTTGGGAACACAAAGTTTCTTTTCAGTTGCAAATTCCACTCCATACATATACATGGGGAGGTACAATCTCCAACTCTGTTTTACAGTGAAAAATGCAGGAACTTCAAACCGGCACTAGGAAACAGACTGAGAAACCAGAGAAAAAGTTTCTCCTGCAACCCGTTCCCTTTGTGCTACATGAACGAACGTCTCTCCACATGCTCAGTTCTGAGAGATAAGTGTGTGTGAAAGCCGTCCTTCAACTAGCTTGATGGGAACACAAAGTTTCTTTTCAGTTGCAAACTCCACTCCATACATATATATGGGGAGGTACTAGCTCCAACTCGGTTTTACAGTGAAAACTGCTGGAACTTCAAACCGGCACTAGGAAACAGACTGAGAAACCAGAGTAAAAGTTTCTCCTGCAACCCGTTCCCTTTGTGCTACATGAACGAAGGTCTCTCCACATGCTCAGTTCTGAGAGATAAGTGTGTGTGAAAGCCGTCCTTCACCTAGCTTGTTGGGAACACAAAGTTTCTTTTCAGTTACAAACTCCAATCCGTACATATATATGGGGAGGTACTAGCTCCAAACAGGTTTTACAGTGAAAACTGCAGGAACTTCAAAGCGGCACTAGGAAACAGACTGAGAAACCAGAGTAAATGTTTCTCCTGCAACCCGTTCCCTTTGTGCTACATGAACGAACGTCTCTCCACATGCTCATTTCTGAGAGATATTTGTGTGTGAAAGCCGTCCTTTACCTAGCTTGTTGGGAACACAAAGTTTCTTTTCAGTTGAAACTCCCCTCGATACATATATATAGGGAGGTACTAGCTCCAACTCGGTATTACAGTGAAAACTGCTGGAACTTCAAACCGGCACTAGGAAACAGACTGAGAAACCACAGTAAAAGTTTCTCCTGCAACCCGTTCCCTTTCTGCTAGATGAACGAACGTCTCTCCACATGCTCAGTTCTGAGAGATGTGTGTGTGTGAAAGCCGTCCTTCACCTAGCTTTTTGGGAACATAAAGTTTCTTTTCATTTGTAAACTCCACTCCGTACATATATATAGGGAGGTACTAACTCCAACTCGGTTTTACAGTGAAAACTGCTGGAACTTCAAACCGGCACTAGGAAACAGACTGAGAAACCAGAGTAAAAGTTTTTCCTGCAACCCGTTCCCTTTGTGCTAGATGAACGAACGTCTCTCCACATGCTCAGTTCTGAGAGATAAGTGTGTGTGAAAGCCGTCCTTCACCTATCTTGTTGGGAACACAAAGTTTCTTTTCAGTTGCAAACTCCACTCCATACATATATAAGGGGAGGTACTAGCTCCAACCAGGTTTTACAGTGAAAACTGCAGGAACTTCAAACCGGCACTAGGAAACAGACTGAGAAACCAGAGTAAAATTTTCTCCTGCAACCTGTTCCATTGTGCTAGATGAACGAACGTCTCTCCACATGCTCAGTTCTGAGAGATGTGTGAGTGTTAAAGCCGTCCTTCACCTAGCTTTTTGGGAACATAAAGTTTCTTTCCATTTGTAAACTCCACTCCATACATATATATGGGGAGGTACTAGCTCCAACTCGGTTTTACAGTGAAAACTGCTGGAACTTCAACCCGGAACTAGGAAAAAGACTGAGAAACCAGAGTAAAAGTTTCTCCTGCAACCCGTTCCCTTTGTGCTAGATGAACGAACGTCTCTCCACATGCTCAATTCTGAGAGATAAGTGTGTGTGAAAGCCGTCCTTCACTTAGCTTGTTGGGAACACAAAGTTTCTTTTCAGTTGCAAACTCCACTCCATACATATATATGGGGAGGTACTAGCTCCAAATCGGTTTTACAGTGAAAAATGCAGGAACTTCAAACCGGCACTAAGAAACAGACTGAGAAACCAGAGTAAAAGTTTCTCCTGCAACGCGTTCCATTTCTGCCAAATGAACGAACGTCTCTCCACATGCTCAGTTCTGAGTGATAAGTGTGTGTGAAAGCCGTCTTTCAACTATCTTGTTGGGAACACAAAGTTTCTTTTCAGTTGCAAACTCCACTCCATAAATATATATGGGGAGGTACTAGCTCCAACCAGGTTTTACAGTGAAAACTGCAGGAACTTCAAACCGGCACTAGGAAAAAGTCTGAGAAACCAGAGTAAAAGTTTCTCCTGCAACCCGTTCCCTTTGTGCTACATGAACGGTCGTCCCTCCACATGCTCAGTTCTGAGAGATAAGTGTGTGTGAAAGCCGTCCTTCACCTAGCTTGTTGGGAACACAAAGTTTCTTTTCAGTTGCAAACTCCACTCCATAAATATATATGGGGATGTACTAGCTCCAACAAGGTTTTACAGTGAAAACTGCAGGAACTTCAAACAGGCACTAGGAAACAGACTGAGAAACTAGAGTAAAATTTTCCTGCAACCCGTTCCCTTTGTGCTACATGAACGAACGTCTCTCCACATGCTCAGTTCTGAGAGATAAGTGTGTGTGAAAGCCGTCCTTCACCTAGCTTGTTGGGAACACAAAGTTTCTTTTCAGTTGCAAACTCCCCTCGATACATATATATGGGGAAGAACTACCTCCAACCCGGTTTTACAGTGAAAACTGCAGGAGCTTCAAACCGGCACTAGGAAACAGACTGAGAAACCAGAGTAATAGTTTCTCCTGCATCCCGTTCCCTTTGGTCTACATGAACGAAAATCTCTCCACATGCTCAGTTCTGAGAGATAAGTGCGTGTGAAAGCAGTACTTCACCTAGCTTGTTGGGAACACAAAGTTTCTTTTCAGTTGCAAACTCCCCTCGATACATATATATATCGGGAGGTACTAGCTCCAACCCGGTTTTACAGTGAAATCTGCTGGAACTTCAAACCGGCACTAGGAAACAGACTGAGAAACCAGAGTAAAAGTTTCTCCTGCAACCTGTTCCCTTTGTGCTAGATGAACGAACGTCTCTCCACATGCTCAGTTCTGAGAGATAAGTGTGTGTGAAAGCCGTTATTCACCTAGCTTGTTGGGAACACAATGTTTCTTTTCAGTTGCAAACTCCACTCCATACATATATATGGGGAGTTACTAGCTCCAAATCGGTTTTACAGTGAAAACTGCAGGATCTTCAAACCGGCACTAGGAAACAGACTGAGAGACCAGAGTAAAAGTTTCTCCTGCAACCTGTTCCTTTTGTGCTAGATGAATGAATGTCTTTCCACATGCTCAGTTCTGAGAGATGTGTGTGTGTGAAAGCCGTCCTTCACCTAGCTTTTTGGGAACATAAAGTTTCTTTTCATTTGTAAACTCCACTCCGTACATATATATAGGGAGGTATTATCTCCAACAACGTTTTACAGTGAAACTGCTGGAACTTCAAACCGGCACTAGGAAACAGACTGAGAAACCAGAGTAAAAGTTTCTCCTGCAACCCGTTCCCTTTGTGCTACATGAACGAACGTCCCTCCACATGCTCAGTTCTGAGAGATAAGTGTGTGTGAAAGCCGTCCTTCACCTAGCTTGTTGGGAACACAAAGTTTCTTTTCAGTTGCAAACTCCACTCCATACATTTATATGGGGAGGTTCTAGTTCCAACCAGGTTTTACAGTGAAAACTGCTGGAACTTCAAACCGGCACTAGGAAACAGACTGAGAAACCAGAGTAAAAGTTTTTCCTGCAACCCGTTCCTTTGTGCTAGATGAACGAACGTCTCTCCACATGCTCAGTTCTGAGAGATAAGTGTGTGTGAAAGCCGTCCTTCAGCTAGCTTGTTGGGAACACAAAGTTCTTTTCAGTTGCAAACTCCAATCCATACATATATAAGGGGAGGTACTTGCTCCAACCAGGTTTTACAGTGAAAACTGCAGGAACCTCAAACCGGCACTAGGAAACAGACTGAGAAACCAGAGTAAAATTTTCTCCTGCAAACTGTTCCCTTTGTGCTAGATGAACGAACGTCTCTCCACATGCCCAGTTCTGAGAGATATGTGAGTGTGAAAGCCGTCCTTCACCTAGCTTTTTGGGAACATAAAGTTTCTTTTCATTTGTAAACTCCACTCCATACATATATATGGGGAAGTACTAGCTCCAAATCGGTTTTACAGTGAAAATTGCTGGAACTTCAACCCGGCACTAGGAAACAGACTGAGAAACCAGAGTAATAGTTTCTCCTGCAACCCGTTCCCTTTGTGCTAGATGAACGAACGTCTCTCCACATGCTCAATTCTGAGAGATAAGTGTGTGTGAAAGCCGTCCTTCACTTAGCTTGTTGGGAACACAAAGTTTCTTTTATGTTGCAAACTCCACTCCATACATATATATGGGGAGGTACTAGCTCCAAATCGGTTTTACAGTGAAAACTGCAGGAACTTCAAACCGGCACTAAGAAACAGACTGAGAAACCAGAGTAAAAGTTTCTCCTGCAACCCGTTCCATTTCTGCAAAATGAACGAACGTCTCTCCACATGCTCAGTTCTGAGTGATAAGTGTGTGTGAAAGCCGTCCTTCACCTAGCTTGTTGGGAACACAAAGTTTCTTTTCAGTTTCAAACTCCACTCCATACATATATATGGGTAGATACTAGCTCCAACCAGGTTTTACAGTGAAAACTGCAGGAACTTCAAACCGGCACTAGGAAACAGACTGAGAAACCAGAGTAAAAGTTTTTCCTGCAACCCGTTCCCTTTGTGCTAGATGAACGAACGTCTCTCCACATGCTCAGTTCTGAGAGATAAGTGTGTGTGAAAGCCGTCCTTCACCTAGCTAGTTGGGAACACAAAGTTTCTTTTCAGTTGCAAACTCCACTCCATACATATATATGGGTAGGTACTAGCTCCAACCAGGTTTTACAGTGAAAACTGAAGGAACTTCAAACCGGCACTAGGAATCAGACTGAGAAACCAGAGTAAAAGTTTCTCCTGCAACCTGTTCCCTTTGTGCTAGATGAACGAACGTCTCTCCAGATGCTCAGTTCTGAGAGATGTGTGTGTGTGAAAGCCGTCCTTCACTTAGCTTTTTGGGAACATAAAGTTTCTTTTCATTTGTAAACTCCACTCCATACATATATATGGGGAGGTATTAGCTCCAACAACGTTTTACAGTGAAACTGCTGGAACTTCAAACCGGCACTAGGAAACAGACTGAGAAACCAGAGTAAAAGTTTCTCCTGCAACCCTTTCCCTTTGTGCTACATGAACGAACGTCTCTCCACATGCTCAGTTCTGAGAGATAAGTGTGTGTGAAAGCCGTACTTCACCTAGCTTGTTGGGAACACAAAGTTTCTTTTCAGTTGCAAACTCCCCTCGATACATATATATGGGGAGGTACTAGCTCCAACCCGGTTTTACAGTGAAAACTACAGGAACTTCAAACCGGCACTAGGAAACAGACTGAGAAACCAGAGTAAAAGTTTCTCCTGCAACCCGTTCCCTTTGTGCTACATGAACGAACGTCTCTCCACATGCTCAGTTTTGAGAGATAAGTGTGTGTGAAAGACGTCCTTCACCTAGCTTGTTGGGAACACAAAGTTTCTTTTCAGTTGCAAACTCCCCTCGATACATATATATGGGGAGGTACTAGCTCCAACCAGGTTTTACAGTGAAAACTGCAGGAACTTCAAACCGGCACTAGGAAACAGACTGAGAAACCAGAGTAAAAGTTTCTCCTGCAACCTGTTCCCCTTGTGCTAGATGAATGAAAGTCTCTCCACATGCTCAGTTCTGAGAGATGTGTGTGTGTGAAAGCCGTCCTTCACCTAGCTTTTTGGGAACATAAAGTTTCTTTTCATTTGTAAACTCCACTCCGTACATATATATAGGGAGGTACTAGCTCCAAATCGGTTTTACACTGAAAACTGCTGGAACTTCAAACCGGCACTAGGAAACAGACTGAGAAACCAGAGTAAAAGTTTTTCCTGCAAACCGTTCCCTTTTTGCTAGATGAACGAACGACTCTCCACATGCTCAGTTCTGAGAGATAAGTGTGTGTGAAAGTCGCCCTTCAACTAGCTTGTTGGGAACACAAAGGTTCTATTCAGTTGCAAACTCCACTCCATACATATATATGGGGAGGTACTAGCTCCAACCAGGTTTTACAGTGTAAACTGCAGGAACTTCAAACCGGCACTAGGAAACAGACTGAGAATCCAGAGAAAAAGTTTCTCCTGCAACCCGTTCCCTTTGTGCTAGATGAACGAACGTCTCTCCACATGCTCAGTTCTGAGAGATAAGTTTGTGTGAAAGCCGTCCTTCACCTAGCTTGTTGGGAACACAATGTTTCTTTTCAGTTGCAACCTCCACTCCATACATATATATGGGGTGATACTAGCTCCAACTAGGTTTTACAGTGAAAACTGCAGGAACCTCAAACCGGCACTAGGAAACAGACTGAGAAACCAGAGTAAAATTTCACCTGCCACCTGTTCCCTTTGTGCTAGATGAACGAACGTCTCTCCACATGCTCAGTTCTGAGAGATGTGTGTTTGTGAAAGCCGTCCTTCACCTACCTTTTTGGGAACATAAAGTTTCTTTTCATTTGTAAACTCCACTCCATACATAGATATGGGTAGGTACTAGCTCCAAATCGGTTTAACAGTGAAAACTGCTGGAACTTCAAACCGGCACTAGGAAACAGACTGAGAAAACAGAGTAAAAGTTTCTCCTGCAACCCGTTCCCTTTGTGCTAGATGAACGAACGTCTCTCCTCATGCTCAGTTCTGAGAGATAAGTGTGTGTGAAAGCCGTCCTTCACCTAGCTTGTTGGGAACACAAAGTTTCTTTTCAGTTGCAAACTCCACTCCATACATATATATAGGGAGTTACTAGCTCCAACTCGGTTTTACAGTGAAAACTGCTGGAACTTCAAACCGGCACTAGGAAACAGACTGAGAAACCAGAGTAAAAGTTTCTCCTGCAACCCGTTCCCTTAGTGCTAGATGAACGAACGTCTCTCCACATGCTCAGTTCTGAGAGATAAGTGTGTGTGAAAGCCGTCCTTCACCTAGCTTGTTGGGAACACAAAGTTTCTTTTCAGTTGCAAACTCCACTCCATACATATATATGGGGAGGTACTAGCTCCAACTCGGTTTTACAGTGAAAACTGCAGGAACTTCAAACCGGCCCTATGAAACAGACTGAGAAACCAGAGTAAAAGTTTCTCCTGCAACCCGTTCCCTTTGTGCTAGATGAACGAACGTCTCTCCACATGCTCAGTTCTGAGAGATAAGTGTGTGTGAAAGCCGTCCTTCCACTAGCTTGTTGGGAACACAAAGTTTCTTTTCAGTTGCAAACTCCACTCCATACATATATATGGGGAGGTACTAGCTCCAACCAGGTTTTACAGTGAAAATTGCAGGAACTTCAAACCGGCACTAGGAAACAGACTGAGAAACCAGAGTAAAAGTTTCTCCTGGAACCTGTTCACTTTGTGCTAGATGAACGAACGTCTCTCCACATGCTCAGTTCTGAGAGTTGTGTGTGTGTGAAAGCCGTCCTTCACCTAGCTTTTTGGGAACATAAAGTTTCTTTTCATTTGTAAACTCCACTCCATACATAGATATGGGGAGGTACTAGCTCCAACTCGGTTTTACAGTGAAAACTGCTGGAACTACAAACCGGCACTAGGAAACAGACTGAGAAACCAGAGTAAAAGTTTCCCCTGCAACCCGTTCCCTTTGTGCTAGATGAACGAACGTCTCTCCACATGCTCAGTTCTGAGAGATAAGTGTGTGTGAAAGCCGTCCTTCACCTAGCTTGTTGGGAACACAAAGTTTCTTTTCAGTTGCAAACTCCAATCCATACATATATATGGGGAGGTTCTAGCTCCAACCAGGTTTTACAGTGAAAACTGCAGGAACTTAAAACCGGCACTAGGAAATAGACTGAGAAACCAGAGTAAAAGTTTCTCCTGCAACCTGTTCCCTTTGTGCTAGATGAACGAACGTCTCTCCACATGCTCAGTTCTGAGAGATGTGTGTGTGTGAAAGCCGTCCTTCACCTAGCTTTTTGGGAACATAAAGTTTCTTTTCATTTGTAAACTCCACTCCATACATAGATATGGGGAGGTACAAGCTCCAACTCGGTTTTACAGTGAAAACTGCTGTAACTTCAAACCGGCACTAGGAAACAGACTGAGAAACCAGAGTAAAAGTTTCCCCTGCAACCCGTTCCCTTTGTGCTAGATGAATGAACGTCTCTCCACATGCTCAGTTCTGAGAGATAAGTGTGTGTGAAAGCCGTCCTTCACCTAGCTTGTTGGGAACACAAAGTTTCTTTTCAGTTTCAAACTCCACTCCATATATATATATGGGGAGGTTTTAGCTCCAACCAGGTTTTACAGTGAAAACTGCAGGAACTTCAATCCGGCACTAGGAAACAGACTGAGAAACCAGAGTAAAAGTTTCTCCTGCAACCGGTTCCCTTTGTGCTAGATGAACGAACGTCTCTCCACATGCTCAGTTCTGAGAGATGTGTGTGTGTGAAAGCCGTCCTTCACCTAGCTTTTTGGGAACATAAAGTTTCTTTTAATTTGTAAACTCCACTCCATACATATATATGGGGAGGTACTAGCTCCATCTCGGTTTTACAGTGAAAACTGCTGGAACTTCAAACCGGCACTAGGAAACAGACTGAGAAACCGGAGTAAAAGTTTCTCCTGCAACCCGTTCCTTTGTGCTAGATGAACGAACGTCTCTCCACATGCTCAGTTCTGAGAGATAAGTGTGTGTGAAAGCCGTCCTTCACCTAGCTTGTTGGGAACACAAAGTTTCTTTTCAGTTGCAAACTCCACTCCATACATATATATGGGGAGGTACTAGCTCCAACTCGGTTTTACAGTGAAAACTGCTGGAACTTCAAACCGGCACTAGGAAACAGACTGAGAAACCAGAGTAAAAGTTTCTCCTGCAACCCGTTCCCTTTGTGCTAGATGAACGAACGTCTCTCCACATGCTCAATTCTGAGAGATAAGTGTGTGTGAAAGCCGTCCTTCACCTAGCTTGTTGGGAACACAAAGTTTCTTTTCAGTTGCAAACTCCACTCCATACATATATATGGGGAGGTACTAGCTCCTACCAGGTTTTACAGTGAAAACTGCAGGAACTTCAAACCGGCACTAGGAAACAAACTGAGAAACCAGAGTAAAAGTTTCTCCTGCAACCTATTCCCTTTGTGCTAGATGAACGAACGTCTCTCCACATGCTCAGTTCTGAGAGATGTGTGTGTGTGAAAGCCGTCCTTCACCTAGCTTTTTGGGAACATAAAGTTTCTTTTCATTTATAAACTCCACTCCATACATAGATATGGGGAGGTAAAAGCTCCAACTCGGTTTTACAGTGAAAACTGCTGGAACTTCAAACCGGCACTAGGAAACAGACTGAGAAACCATAGTAAAAGTTTCTCCTGCAACCCGTTCCCTTTGTGCTAGATGAACGAACGTCTCTCCACATGCTCAGTTCTGAGAGATTTGTGTGTGTGAAAGCCGTCCTTCACCTAGCTTTTTGGGAACATAAAGTTTCTTTTCATTTGTAAACTCCACTCCATACATAGATAAGGGGAGGTACTAGCTCCAACTCGGTTTTACAGTGAAAACTGCTGGAACTTCAAACCGGCACTAGGAAACAGACTGAGAAACCAGAGTAAAAGTTTCCCCTGCAACCCGTTCCCTTTGTGCTAGATGAATGAACGTCTCTCCACATGCTCAGTTCTGAGAGATGTGTGTGTGTGAAAGCCGTCCTTCACCTAGCTTTTTGGGAACATAAAGTTTCTTTTAATTTGTAAACCCCACTCCATACATATATATGGGGAGGTACTAGCTCCAACTCGGTTTTACAGTGAAAACTGCTGGAACTTCAAACCGGCACTAGGAAACAGACAGAGAAACCAGAGTAAAAGTTTCTCCTGCAACCCGTTCCTTTGTGCTAGATGAACGAACGTCTCTCCACATGCTCAGTTCTGAGAGATAAGTGTGTGTGAAAGCCGTCCTTCACCTAGCTTGTTGGGAACACAAAGTTTCTTTTCAGTTGCAAACTCCACTCCATACATATATATGGGGAGGTACTAGCTCCAACCAGGTTTTACAGTGAAAACTGCAGGAACTTCAAACCGGCACTAGGAAACAGACTGAGAAACCAGAGTAAAAGTTTCTCCTGCAACCCGTTCCCTTTGTGCTAGATGAACGAACGTCTCTCCACATGCTCAATTCTGAGAGATAAGTGTGTGTGAAAGCCGTACTTCACCTAGCTTGTTGGGAACACAAAGTTTCTTTTCAGTTGCAAACTCCACTCCATACATATATATGGGGAGGTACTAGCTCCAACCAGGTTTTACAGTGAAAACTGCAGGAAATTCAAACCGGCACTAGGAAACAAACTGAGAAACCAGAGTAAAAGTTTCTCCTGCAACCTGTTCCCTTTGTGCTAGATGAACGAACGTCTCTCCACATGCTCAGTTCTGAGAGATGTGTGTGTGTGAAAGCCGTCCTTCACCTAGCTTTTTGGGAACATAAAGTTTCTTTTCATTTATAAACTCCACTCCATACATAGATATGGGGAGGTAACAGCTCCAACTCGGTTTTACAGTGAAAACTGCTGGAACTTCAAACCGGCACTAGGAAACAGACTGAGAAACCATAGTAAAAGTTTCTCCTGCAACCCGTTCCCTTTGTGCTAGATGAACGAACGTCTCTCCACATGCTCAGTTCTGAGAGATAAGTGTGTGTGAAAGCCGTCCTTCACCTAGCTTGTTGGGAACACAAAGTTTCTTTTCAGTTGCAAACTCCAATCCATACATATATATGGGGAGGTTCTAGCTCCAACCAGGTTTTACAGTGAAAACTGCAGGAACTTAAAACCGGCACTAGGAAATAGACTGAGAAACCAGAGTAAAAGTTTCTCCTGCAACCTGTTCCCTTTGTGCTAGATGAACGAACGTCTCTCCACATGCTCAGTTCTGAGAGATGTGTGTGTGTGAAAGCCGTCCTTCACCTAGCTTTTTGGGAACATAAAGTTTCTTTTCATTTGTAAACTCCACTCCATACATAGATAAGGGGAGGTACTAGCTCCAACTCGGTTTTACAGTGAAAACTGCTGGAACTTCAAACCGGCACTAGGAAACAGACTGAGAAACCAGAGTAAAAGTTTCCCCTGCAACCCGTTCCGTTTGTGCTAGATGAATGAACGTCTCTCCACATGCTCAGTTCTGAGAGATGTGTGTGTGTGAAAGCCGTCCTTCACCTAGCTTTTTGGGAACATAAAGTTTCTTTTAATTTGTAAACCCCACTCCATACATATATATGGGGAGGTACTAGCTCCAACTCGGTTTTACAGTGAAAACTGCTGGAACTTCAAACCGGCACTAGGAAACAGACTGAGAAACCAGAGTAAAAGTTTCTCCTGCAACCCGTTCCTTTGTGCTAGATGAACGAACGTCTCTCCACATGCTCAGTTCTGAGAGATAAGTGTGTGTGAAAGCCGTCCTTCACCTAGCTTGTTGGGAACACAAAGTTTCTTTTCAGTTGCAAACTCCACTCCATACATATATATGGGGAGGTACTAGCTCCAACCAGGTTTTACAGTGAAAACTGCAGGAACTTCAAACCGGCACTAGGAAACAAACTGAGAAACCAGAGTAAAAGTTTCTCCTGCAACCTGTTCCCTTTGTGCTAGATGAACGAAAGTCTCTCCACATGCTCAGTTCTGAGAGATGTGTGTGTGTGAAAGCCGTCCTTCACCTAGCTTTTTGGGAACATAAAGTTTCTTTTCATTTGTAAACTCCACTCCATACATAGATATGGGGAGGTAATAGCTCCAACTCGGTTTTACAGTGAAAACTGCTGGAACTTCAAACCGGCACTAGGAAACAGACTGAGAAACCATAGTAAAAGTTTCTCCTGCAACCCGTTCCCTTTGTGCTAGATGAACGAACGTCTCTCCACATGCTCAGTTCTGAGAGATAAGTGTGTGTGAAAGCCGTCCTTCACCTAGCTTGTTGGGAACACAAAGTTTCTTTTCAGTTGCAAACTCCACTCCATACATATATATGGGGAGGTACTAGCTCCAACTCGGTTTTACAGTTAAAACTGCTGGAACTTCAATCCGGCACTAGGAAACAGACTGAGAAACCAGAGTAAAAGTTTGTCCTGCAACCCGTTCCCTTTGTGCTAGATGAACGAACGTCTCTCCACATGCTCATTTCTGAGAGATAAGTGTGTGTGAAAGCCGCCCTTCACCTAGCTTTTTGGGAACATAAAGTTTCTTTTCATTTGTAAACTCCACTCCATACATATATATGGGGAGGTACTAGCTCCAACTCGGTTTTACAGTGAAAACTGCTGGAACTTCAAACCGGCACTAGGAAAAAGACTGAGAAACCAGAGTAAAAGTTTCTCCTGCAACCCGTTCCCTTTGTGCTAGATGAACGAACGTCTCTCCACATGCTCAGTTCTGAGAGATAAGTGTGTGTGAAAGCCGTCCTTCACCTAGCTTGTTGGGAACACAAAGTTTCTTTTCAGTTGCAAACTCCACTCCATACATATATATGGGGAGGTACTAGCTCCAACTCGGTTTTACAGTGAAAACTGCTGGAACTTCAAACCGGCACTAGGAAACAGACTGAGAAACCAGAGTAAAAGTTTCTCCTGCAACCCGTTCCCTTTGTGCTAGATGAACGAACGTCTCTCCACATGCTCAGTTCTGAGAGATAAGTGTGTGTGAAAGCCGTCCTTCACCTACCTTGTTGGGAACACAAAGTTTCTTTTCAGTTGCAAACTCCACTCCATACATATATATGGGGAGGTACTAGCTCCAACCAGGTTTTACAGTGAAAACTGCAGGAAATTCAAACCGGCACTAGGAAACAGACTGAGAAATCAGAGTAATAGTTTCTCCTGCAAACCGTTCCTTTTGTGCTAGATGAACGAACGTCTCTCCACATGCTCAGTTCTGAGAGATAAGTGTGTGTGAAAGCCGTCCTTCTCCTAGCTTGTTGGGAACACAAAGTTTCTTTTCAGTTGCAAACTCCACTCCATACATATATATGGGGTGGTACTAGCTCCAACCAGTTTTTACAGTGAAAACTGCAGGAACTTCAAACCGGCACTAGGAAACAGACTGAGAAAGCAGAGTAAAAGTTTCTCCTGCAACCCGTTCCCTTTGTGCTAGATGAACGAACGTCTCTCCACATGCTCAGTTCTGAGAGATAAGTGTGTGTGAAAGCCGTCCTTCACCTAGCTTGTTGGGAACACAAAGTTTCTTTTCAGTTGCATACTCCACTCCATACATATATATGGGGAGGTACTAGCTCCAACTCGGTTTTACAGTGAAAACTGCAGGAACTTCAAACCGGCACTAGGAAACAGACTGAGAAACCAGAGTAAAAGTTTCTCCTGCAACCCGTTCCCTTTGTGCTAGATGAACGAACGTCTCTCCACATGCTCAGTTCTGAGAGATAAGTGTGTGTGAAAGCCGTCCTTCACCTAGCTTGTTGGGAACACAAAGTTTCTTTTCAGTTGCAAACTCCACTCCATACATATATATGGGGAGGTACTAGCTCCAACCATGTTTTACAGTGAAAATTGCAGGAACTTCAAACCGGCACTAGGAAACAGACTGAGAAACCAGAGTAAAAGTTTCTCCTGCAACCTGTTCCCTTTGTGCTAGATGAACGAACGTCTCTCCACATGCTCATTTCTGAGAGATGTGTGTGTGAAAGCCGTCCTTCACCTAGCTTTTTGGAAACATAAAGTTTCTTTTCATTTGTAAACTCCACTCCATACATATATATGGGGAGGTAATAGCTCCAACTCGGTTTTACAGTGAAAACTGCTGGAACTTCAAACCGGCACTAGGAAAAAGACTGAGAAACCATAGTAAAAGTTTCTCCTGCAACCCGTTCCCTTTCTGCTAGATGAACGAACGTCTCTCCACATGCTCAGTTCTGAGAGATAAGTGTGTGTGAAAGCCGTCCTTCACCTAGCTTGTTGGGAACACAAAGTTTCTTTTCAGTTGCAAACTCCACTCCATACAAATATATGGGGAGGTACTAGCTCCAACTCGGTTTTACAGTTAAAACTGCTGGAACTTCAAACCGGCACTAGGAAACAGACTGAGAAACCAGAGTAAAAGTTTCTCCTGCAACCCGTTCCCTTTGTGCTAGATGAACGAACGTCTCTCCACATGCTCAGTTCTGAGAGATAAGTGTGTGTGAAAGCCGTCCTTCACCTAGCTTTTTGGGAACATAAAGTTTCTTTTCATTTGTAAACTCCACTCCATACATATATATGGGGAGGTACTAGCTCCAACTCGGTTTTACAGTGAAAACTGATGGAACTTCAAACCGGCACTAGGAAAAAGACTGAGAAACCAGAGTAAAAGTTTCTCCTGCAACCCGTTCCCTTTGTGCTAGATGAACGAACGTCTCTCCACATGCTCAGTTCTGAGAGATAATTGTGTGTGAAAGCCGTCCTTCACCTAGATTGTTGGGAACACAAAGTTTCTTTTCAGTTGCAAACTCCACTCCATACATATATATGGGGAGGTACTAGCTCCAACTCGGTTTTACAGTGAAAACTGCTGGAACTTCAAACCGGAACTAGGAAACAGACTGAGAAACCAGAGTAAAAGTTTCTCCTGCAACCCGTTCCCTTTGTGCTAGATGAACGAACGTCTCTCCACATGCTCAGTTCTGAGAGATAAGTGTGTGTGAAAGCCGACCTTCACCTAGCTTGATGGGAACACAAAGTTTCTTTTCAGTTGCAAACTCCACTCCATACATATATATGGGGAGGTACTAGCTCCAACCAGGTTTTACAGTGAAAACTGCATGAAATTCAAACCGGCACTAGGAAACAGACTGAGAAACCAGAGTAAAAGTTTCTCCTGCAACCCGTTCCCTTTCTGCTAGATGAACGAACGTCTCTCCACATGCTCAGTTCTGAGAGATAAGTGTGTGTGGAAGCCGTCCTTCTCCTAGCTTGTTGGGAACACAAAGTTTCTTTTCATTTGCAAACTCCACTCCATACATATATATGGGGAGGTACTAGCTCCAACCAGGTTTTACAGTGAAAACTGCAGGAACTTCAAACCGGCACTAGGAAACAGACTGAGAAACCAGAGTAAAAGTTTCTCCTGCAACCCGTTCCCTTTCTGCTAGATGAACGAACGTCTCTCCACATGCTCAGTTCTGAGAGATAAGTGTGTGTGAAAGCCGTCCTTCACCTAGCTTGTTGGGAACACAAATTTTTTTTCAGTTGCAAACTCCACTCCATACATATATATGGTGAGATACTAGCTCCAACCAGGTTTTACAGTGAAAACTGCAGGAACTTCAAACCGGCACTAGGAAACAGACTGAAAACCAGAGTAAAAGTTTCTCCTGCAACCTGTTCCCTTTGTGCTAGATGAACGAACGTCTCTCCACATGCTCAATTCTGAGAGATGTGTGTGTGTGAAAGCCGTCCTTCACCTACCATTTTGGGAACATAAAGTTTCTTTTCATTTGTAAACTCCACTCCATATATATATATGGGTAGGTACTAGCTCCAAATCGGTTTTACAGTGAAAACTGCTGGAACTTCAAACCGGCACTAGGAAACAGACTGAGAAACCAGAGTAAAAGTTTCTCCTGCAACCCGTTCCCTTTGTGCTAGATGAACGAAAGTCTCTCCACATGCTCAGTTCTGAGAGATAAGTGTGTGTGAAAGCCGTCCTTCACCTAGCTTGTTGGGAACACAAAGTTTCTTTTCAGTTGCAAACTCCACTCCATACATATATATAGGGAGGTACTAGCTCCAACTCGGTTTTACAGTGAAAACTGCTGGAACTTCAAACCGGCACTAGGAAACAGACTGAGATACCTGAGAAAAAGTTTCTCCTGCAACCCGTTCCCTTTGTGCTAGATGAACGAACGTCTCTCCACATGCTCAGATCTGAGAGATAAGTTTGTGTGAAAGCCGTCCTTCACCTAGCTTGTTGGGAACACAAAGTTTCTTTTCAGTTGCAAACTCCACTCCATACATATATATGGGGAGGTACTAGCTCCAACCAGGTTTTACAGTGAAAACTGCAGGATCTTCAAACCGGCACTAGGAAACAGACTGAGAAACCAGAGTAAAAGTTTCTCCTGCAACATGTTCCCTTTGTGCTAGATGAACGAACGTCTCTCCACATGCTCAGTTCTGAGAGATGTGTGTGTGTGAAAGCCGTCCTTCACCTAGCTTTTTGGGAACATAAAGTTTCTTTTCATTTGTAAACTCCACTCCATACATATATATGGGGAGGTACTAGCTCCAACTCGGTTTTACAGTGAAAACTGCTGGAACTTCAAACCGGCACTAGGAAACAGACTGAGAAACCAGAGTAAAATTTTCTCCTGCAAACCGTTCCCTTTGTGCTATATGAACGAACGTCTCTCCACATGCTCAGTTCTGAGAGATAAGTGTGTGTGAAAGCCGTCCTTCACCTAGCTTGATGGGAACACAAAGTTTCTTTTCAGTTGCAAACTCCACTCCATACATATATATGGGGAGGTACTAGCTCCAAACAGGTTTTACAGTGAAAACTGCAGGAAATTCAAACCGGCACTAAGAAACAGACTGAGAAACCAGAGTAATAGTTTCTCCTGCAACCCGTTCCCTTTTTGCTAGATGAACGAACGTCTCTCCACATGCTCAGTTCTGAGAGATAAGTGTGTGTGAAAGCCGTCCTTCTCCAAGCTTGTTGGGAACACAAAGTTTCTTTTCATTTGCAAACTCCACTCCATACATATATATGGGGAGGTACTAGCTCCAACCAGGTTTTACAGTGAAAACTGCAGGAACTTCAAACCGGCACTAGGAAACAGACTGAAAACCAGAGTAAAAGTTTCTCCTGCAACCTGTTCCCTTTGTGCTAGATGAACGAACGTCTCTCCACATGCTCAATTCTGAGAGATGTGTGTGTGTGAAAGCCGTCCTTCACCTACCATTTTGGGAACATAAAGTTTCTTTTCATTGGTAAACTCCACTCCATATATATATATGGGTAGATACTAGCTCCAAATCGGTTTTACAGTGAAAACTGCTGGAACTTCAAACCGGCACTAGGAAACAGACTGAGAAACCAGAGTAAAAGTTTCTCCTGCAACCCCTTCCCTTTGTGCTAGATGAACGAAAGTCTCTCCACATGCTCAGTTCTGAGAGATAAGTGTGTGTGAAAGCCATCCTTCACCTAGCTTGTTGGGAACACAAAGTTTCTTTTCAGTTGCAAACTCCACTCCATACATATATATGGGGAGGTACGAGCTCCAACTCGGTTTTACAGTGAAAACTGCTGGAACTTCAAACCGGCACTAGGAAACAGACTGAGAAACCAGAGTAAAAGTTTCTCCTGCAAACCGTTCCCTTTGTGCTATATGAACGAACGTCTCTCCACATGCTCAGTTCTGAGAGATATGTGTGTGTGAAAGCCGTCCTTCACCTAGCTTGTTGGGAACACAAAGTTTCTTTTCAGTTGCAAACTCCACTCCATACATATATATGGGAAGGTACAAGCTCCAAATCGGTTTTACAGTGAAAACTGCAGGAAATTCACACCGGCACTAGGAAACAGACTGAGAAACCAGAGAAAAAGTTTCTCCTGCAACCCGTTCCCTTTCTGCTAGATGAACGAACGTCTCTCCACATGCTCAGTTCTGAGAGATAAGTGTGTGTGAAAGCCGTCCTTCACCTAGCTTGTTGGGAACACAAAGTTTTTTTTCAGTTGCAAACTCCACTCCATACATATATATGGTGAGATACTAGCTCCAACCAGGTTTTACAGTGAAAACTGCAGGAACTTCAAACCGGCACTAGGAAACAGTCTGAAAACCAGAGTAAAAGTTTCTCCTGCAACCTGTTCCCTTTGTGCTAGATGAACGAACGTCTCTCCACATGCTCAATTCTGAGAGATGTGTGTGTGTGAAAGCCGTCTTTCACCTACCATTTTGGGAACATAAAGTTTCTTTTCATTTGTAAACTCCACTCCATATATATATATGGGTAGGTACTAGCTCCAAATCGGTTTTACAGTGAAAACTGCTGGAACTTCAAACCGGCACTAGGAAACAGACTGAGAAACCAGAGTAAAAGTTTCTCCTGCAACCCGTTCCCTTTGTGCTAGATGAACGAAAGTCTCTCCACATGCTCAGTTCTGAGAGATAAGTGTGTGTGAAAGCCGTCCTTCACCTAGCTTGTTGGGAACACAAAGTTTCTTTTCATTGGTAAACTCCACTCCATATATATATATGGGTAGATACTAGCTCCAACTCGGTTTTACAGTGAAAACTGCTGGAACTTCAAACCGGCACTAGGAAACAGACTGAGATACCTGAGTAAAAGTTTCTCCTGCAACCCGTTCCCTTTGTGCTAGATGTACGAACGTCTCTCCACATGCTCAGTTCTGAGAGATAAGTTTGTGTGAAAGCCGTCCTTCACCTAGCTTGTTGGGAACACAAAGTTTCTTTTCAGTTGCAAACTCCACTCCATACATATATATGGGGAGGTACTAGCTCCAACCAGGTTTTACAGTGAAAACTGCAGGAACTTCAAACAGGCACTAGGAAACAGTCTGAAAACCAGAGTAAAAGTTTCTCCTGCAACCTGTTCCCTTTGTGCTAGATGAACGAACGTCTCTCCACATGCTCAGTTCTGAGAGATGTGTGTGTGTGAAAGCCGTCCTTCACCTAGCTTTTTGGGAACATAAAGTTTCTTTTCATTTGTAAATTCCACTCCATACATATATATGGGGAGGTACTAGCTCCAACTCGGTTTTACAGTGAAAACTGCTGGAACTTCAAACCGGCACTAGGAAACAGACTGAGAAACCAGAGTAAAAGTTTCTCTTGAAAACCGTTCCCTTTGTGCTATATGAACGAACGTCTCTCCACATACTCAGTTCTGAGAGATAAGTGTGTGTGAAAGCCGTACTTCACCTAGCTTGTTGGGAACACAAAGTTTCATTTCAGTTGCAAAATCCACTCCATACATATATATGGGGAGGTACTAGCTCCAACCAGGTTTTACAGTGAAAATTGCAGGAAATTCAAACCGGCACTAGGAAACAGACTGAGAAACCAGAGTAAAAGTTTCTCCTGCAACCCGTTCCCTTTGTGCTAGATGAACGAACGTCTCTCCACATGCTCAGTTCTGAGAGATAAGTGTGTGTGAAAGCCGTCCTTCACCTACCTTGTTGGGAACACAAAGTTTCTATTCAGTTGCAAAGTCCAATCCATACAAATATATGGGGAGGTACTAGCTCCAACCAGGTTTTACAGTGAAAATTGCAGGAAATTCAAACCGGCACTAGGAAACAGACTGAGAAATCAGAGTAATAGTTTCTCCTGCAAACCGTTCCTTTTGTGCTAGATGAACGAACGTCTTTCCACATGCTCAGTTCTGAGAGATAAGTGTGTGTGAAAGCCGTCCTTCTCCTAGCTTGTTGGGAACACAAAGTTTCTTTTCAGTTGCAAACTCCACTCCATACATATATATGGGGTGGTACTAGCTCCAACCAGGTTTTACAGTGAAAACTGCAGGAACTTCAAACCGGCACTAGGAAACAGACTGAGAAAGCAGAGTAAAAGTTTCTCCTGCAACCCGTTCCCTTTGTGCTAGATGAACGAACGTCTCTCCACATGCTCAGTTCTGAGAGATAAGTGTGTGTGAAAGCCGTCCTTCACCTAGCTTGTTGGGAACACAAAGTTTCTTTTCAGTTGCATACTCCACTCCATACATATATATGGGGAGGTACTAGCTCCAACTCGGTTTTACAGTGAAAACTGCAGGAACTTCAAACCGGCACTAGGAAACAGACTGAGAAACCAGAGTAAAAGTTTCTCCTGCAACCCGTTCCCTTTGTGCTAGATGAACGAACGTCTCTCCACATGCTCAGTTCTGAGAGATAAGTGTGTGTGAAAGCCGTCCTTCACCTAGCTTGTTGGGAACACAAAGTTTCTTTTCAGTTGCAAACTCCACTCCATACATATATATGGGGAGGTACTAGCTCCAACCATGTTTTACAGTGAAAATTGCAGGAACTTCAAACCGGCACTAGGAAACAGACTGAGAAACCAGAGTAAAATTTCTCCTGCAACCTGTTCCCTTTGTGCTAGATGAACGAACGTCCCTCCACATGCTCATTTCTGAGAGATGTGTGTGTGAAAGCCGTCCTTCACCTAGCTTTTTGGAAACATAAAGTTTCTTTTCATTTGTAAACTCCACTCCATACATATATATGGGGAGGTAATAGCTCCAACTCGGTTTTACAGTGAAAACTGCTGGAACTTCAAACCGGCACTAGGAAAAAGACTGAGAAACCATAGTAAAAGTTTCTCCTGCAACCCGTTCCCTTTCTGCTAGATGAACGAACGTCTCTCCACATGCTCAGTTCTGAGAGATAAGTGTGTGTGAAAGCCGTCCTTCACCTAGCTTGTTGGGAACACAAAGTTTCTTTTCAGTTGCAAACTCCACTCCATACAAATATATGGGGAGGTATTAGCTCCAACTCTGTTTTACAGTTAAAACTGCTGGAACTTCAAACCGGCACTAGGAAACAGACTGAGAAACCAGAGTAAAAGTTTCTCCTGCAACCCGTTCCCTTTTTGCTAGATGAACGAACGTCTCTCCACATGCTCAGTTCTGAGAGATAAGTGTGTGTGAAAGCCGTCCTTCACCTAGTTTTTGGGAACATAAAGTTTCTTTTCATTTGTAAACTCCACTCCATACATATATATGGGGAGGTACTAGCTCCAACTCGGTTTTACAGTGAAAACTGATGGAACTTCAAACCGGCACTAGGAAAAAGACTGAGAAACCAGAGTAAAAGTTTCTCCTGCAACCCGTTCCCTTTGTGCTAGATGAACGAACGTCTCTCCACATGCTCAGTTCTGAGAGATAATTGTGTGTGAAAGCCGTCCTTCACCTAGCTTGTTGGGAACACAAAGTTTCTTTTCAGTAGCAAACTCCACTCCATACATATATATGGGGAGGTACTAGCTCCAACTCGGTTTTACAGTGAAAACTGCTGGAACTTCAAACCGGCACTAGGAAACAGACTGAGAAACCAGAGTAAAAGTTTCTCCTGCAACCCGTTCCCTTTGTGCTAGATGAACGAACGTCTCTCCACATGCTCAGTTCTGAGAGATAAGTGTGTGTGAAAGCCGACCTTCACCTAGCTTGATGGGAACACAAAGTTTCTTTTCAGTTGCAAACTCCAATCCATACATATATATGGGGAGGTACTAGCTCCAACCAGGTTTTACAGTGAAAACTGCATGAAATTCAAACCGGCACTAGGAAACAGACTGAGAAACCAGAGTAATAGTTTCTCCTGCAACCCGTTCCCTTTTTGCTAGATGAACGAACGTCTCTCCACATGCTCAGTTCTGAGAGATAAGTGTGTGTGAAAGCCGTCCTTCTCCTAGCTTGTTGGGAACACAAAGTTTCTTTTCATTTGCAAACTCCACTCCATACATATATATGGGGAGGTACTAGCTCCAACCAGGTTTTACAGTGAAAACTGCAGGAACTTCAAACCGGCACTAGGAAACAGACTGAGAAACCAGAGTAAAAGTTTCTCCTGCAACCCGTTCCCTTTCTGCTAGATGAACGAACGTCTCTCCACATGCTCAGTTCTGAGAGATAAGTGTGTGTGAAAGCCGTCCTTCACCTAGCATGTTGGGAACACAAATTTTTTTTCAGTTGCAAACTCCACTCCATACATATATATGGTGAGATACTAGCTCCAACCAGGTTTTACAGTGAAAACTGCAGGAACTTCAAACCGGCACTAGGAAACAGACTGAAAACCAGAGTGAAAGTTTCTCCTGCAACCTGTTCCCTTTGTGCTAGATGAACGAACGTCTCTCCACATGCTCAGTTCTGAGAGATGTGTGTGTGTGAAAGCCGTCCTTCACCTAGCTTTTTGGGAACATAAAGTTTCTTTTCATTTGTAAACTCCACTCCATACATATATATGGGGAGGTACTAGCTCCAACTCGGTTTTACAGTGAAAACTGCTGGAACTTCAAACCGGCACTAGGAAACAGACTGAGAAACCAGAGTAAAATTTTCTCCTGCAAACCGTTCCCTTTGTGCTATATGAACGAACGTCTCTCCACATGCTCAGTTCTGAGAGATAAGTGTGTGTGAAAGCCGTCCTTCACCTAGCTTGATGGGAACACAAAGTTTCTTTTCAGTTGCAAACTCCACTCCATACATATATATGGGGAGGTACTAGCTCCAAACAGGTTTTACAGTGAAAACTGCAGGAAATTCAAACCGGCACTAAGAAACAGACTGAGAAACCAGAGTAATAGTTTCTCCTGCAACCCGTTCCCTTTTTGCTAGATGAACGAACGTCTCTCCACATGCTCAGTTCTGAGAGATAAGTGTGTGTGAAAGCCGTCCTTCTCCTAGCTTGTTGGGAACACAAAGTTTCTTTTCATTTGCAAACTCCACTCCATACATATATATGGGGAGGTACTAGCTCCAACCAGGTTTTACAGTGAAAACTGCAGGAACTTCAAACCGGCACTAGGAAACAGACTGAAAACCAGAGTAAAAGTTTCTCCTGCAACCTGTTCCCTTTGTGCTAGATGAACGAACGTCTCTCCACATGCTCAATTCTGAGAGATGTGTGTGTGTGAAAGCCGTCCTTCACCTACCATTTTGGGAACATAAAGTTTCTTTTCATTGGTAAACTCCACTCCATATATATATATGGGTAGATACTAGCTCCAAATCGGTTTTACAGTGAAAACTGCTGGAACTTCAAACCGGCACTAGGAAACAGACTGAGAAACCAGAGTAAAAGTTTCTCCTGCAACCCCTTCCCTTTGTGCTAGATGAACGAAAGTCTCTCCATATGCTCAGTTCTGAGAGATAAGTGTGTGTGAAAGCCGTCCTTCACCTAGCTTGTTGGGAACACAAAGTTTCTTTTCAGTTGCAAACTCCACTCCATACATATATATGGGGAGGTACTAGCTCCAACTCGGTTTTACAGTGAAAACTGCTGGAACTTCAAACCGGCACTAGGAAACAGACTGAGAAACCAGAGTAAAAGTTTCTCCTGCAAACCGTTCCCTTTGTGCTATATGAACGAACGTCTCTCCACATGCTCAGTTCTGAGAGATATGTGTGTGTGAAAGCCGTCCTTCACCTAGCTTGTTGGGAACACAAAGTTTCTTTTCAGTTGCAAACTCCACTCCATACATATATATGGGAAGGTACAAGCTCCAAATCGGTTTTACAGTGAAAACTGCAGGAACTTCACACCGGCACTAGGAAACAGACTGAGAAACCAGAGAAAAAGTTTCTCCTGCAACCCGTTCCCTTTCTGCTAGATGAACGAACGTCTCTCCACATGCTCAGTTCTGAGAGATAAGTGTGTGTGAAAGCCGTCCTTCACCTAGCTTGTTGGGAACACAAAGTTTTTTTTCAGTTGCAAACTCCACTCCATACATATATATGGTGAGATACTAGCTCCAACCAGGTTTTACAGTGAAAACTGCAGGAACTTCAAACCGGCACTAGGAAACAGTCTGAAAACCAGAGTAAAAGTTTCTCCTGCAACCTGTTCCCTTTGTGCTAGATGAACGAACGTCTCTCCACATGCTCAATTCTGAGAGATGTGTGTGTGTGAAAGCCGTCCTTCACCTACCATTTTGGGAACATAAAGTTTCTTTTCATTTGTAAACTCCACTCCATATATATATATGGGTAGGTACTAGCTCCAAATCGGTTTTACAGTGAAAACTGCTGGAACTTCAAACCGGCACTAGGAAACAGACTGAGAAACCAGAGTAAAAGTTTCTCCTGCAACCCGTTCCCTTTGTGCTAGATGAACGAAAGTCTCTCCACATGCTCAGTTCTGAGAGATAAGTGTGTGTGAAAGCCGTCCTTCACCTAGCTTGTTGGGAACACAAAGTTTCTTTTCAGTTGCAAACTCCACTCCATACATATATATAGGGAGGTACTAGCTCCAACTCGGTTTTACAGTGAAAACTGCTGGAACTTCAAACCGGCACTAGGAAACAGACTGAGATACCTGAGTAAAAGTTTCTCCTGCAACCCGTTCCCTTTGTGCTAGATGAACGAACGTCTCTCCACATGCTCAGTTCTGAGAGATAAGTTTGTGTGAAAGCCGTCCTTCACCTAGCTTGTTGGGAACACAAAGTTTCTTTTCAGTTGCAAACTCCACTCCATACATATATATGGGGAGGTACTAGCTCCAACCAGGTTTTACAGTGAAAACTGCAGGAACTTCAAACCGGCACTAGGAAACAGTCTGAAAACCAGAGTAAAAGTTTCTCCTGCAACCCGTTCCCTTTGTGTTAGATGAACGAACGTCTCTCCACATGCTCAGTTCTGAGAGATGTGTGTGTGTGAAAGCCGTCCTTCACCTAGCTTTTTGGGAACATAAAGTTTCTTTTCATTTGTAAATTCCACTCCATACATATATATGGGGAGGTACTAGCTCCAACTCGGTTTTACAGTGAAAACTGCTGGAACTTCAAACCGGCACTAGGAAACAGACTGAGAAACCAGAGTAAAAGTTTCTCTTGAAAACCGTTCCCTTTGTGCTATATGAACGAACGTCTCTCCACATACTCAGTTCTGAGAGATAAGTGTGTGTGAAAGCCGTACTTCACCTAGCTTGTTGGGAACACAAAGTTTCATTTCAGTTGCAAAATCCACTCCATACATATATATGGGGAGGTACTAGCTCCAACCAGGTTTTACAGTGAAAATTGCAGGAAATTCAAACCGGCACTAGGAAACAGACTGAGAAACCAGAGTAAAAGTTTCTCCTGCAACCTGTTCCCTTTGTGCTAGATGAACGAACGTCTCTCCACGTGCTCAGTTCTGAGAGATGTGTGTGTGTGAAAGCCGTCCTTCACCTAGCTTTTTGGGAACATAAAGTTTCTTTTCATTTGTAAACTCCACTCCATACATAGATATGGGGAGGTTATAGCTCCAACTCGGTTTTACAGTGAAAACTGCTGGAACTTCAAACCGGAACTAGGAAACAGACTGAGAAACCATAGTAAAAATTTCTCCTGCAACCCGTTCCCTTTGTGCTAGATGAACGAACGTCTCTCCACATGCTCAGTTCTGAGAGATAATTGTGTGTGAAAGCCGTCCTACATCTAGCTTGTTGGGAACACAAAGTTTCTTTTCAGTTGCAAACTCCACTCCATACATATATATGGGTAGGTACTAGCTCCAACTCGGTTTTACAGTTAAAACTGCTGGAACTTCAAACCGGCACTAGGAAACAGACTGAGAATCCAGAGTAAAAGTTTCTCCTGCAACCCGTTCCCTTTGTGCTAGATGAACGAACGTCTCTCCACATGCTCAGTTCTGAGAGATAAGTGTGTGTGAAAGCCGTCCTTCACCTAGCTTTTTGGGAACATAAAGTTTCTTTTCGTTTGTAAACTCCACTCCATACATAGATATTTGGAGGTACTAGCTCCAACTCGGTTTTACAGTGAAAACTGCTGGAACTTCAAACCGGCACTAGGAAACAGACTGAGAAACCAGAGTAAAAGTTTCTCCTGCAACCCGTTCCCTTTGTGCTAGATGAACGAACGTCTCTCCACATGCTCAATTCTGAGAGATAAGTGTGTGTGAAAGCCGTCCTTCACCTAGCTTGTTGGGAACACAAAGTTTCTTTTCAGTTGCAAACTCCACTCCATACATATATATGGGGAGGTACTAGCTCCAACTCGGTTTTACAGTGAAAACTGCTGAAACTTCAAACCGGCACTAGGAAACAGACTGAGAAACCAGAGTAAAAGTTTCTCCTGCAACCCGTTCCCTTTGTGCTAGATGAACGAACGTCTCTCCACATGCTCAGTTCTGAGAGATAAGTGTGTGTGAAAGCCGTCCTTCACCTATCTTGTTGGGAACACAAAGTTTCTTTTCAGTTGCAAACTCCACTCCATACATATATATGGGGAGGTACTAGCTCCAACCAGGTTTTACAGTGAAAACTGCAGGAACTTCAAACCGGCACTAGGAAACAGACTGAGAAACCAGAGTAAAAGTTTCTCCTGCAACCCGTTCCCTTTGTGCTAGATGAACGAACGTCTCTCCACATGCTCAGTTCTGAGAGATATGTGTGTGTGAAAGCCGTCCTTCACCTAGCTTGTTGGGAACACAAAGTTACTTTTCAGTTGCAAACTCCACTCCATACATATATATGGGAAGGTACAAGCTCCAAATCGGTTTTACAGTGAAAACTGCTGGAACTTCACACCGGCACTAGGAAACAGACTGAGAAACCAGAGAAAAAGTTTCTCTTGCAACCCGTTCCCTTTCTGCTAGATGAACGAACGTCTCTCCACATGCTCAGTTCTGAGACTTAAGTGTGTGTGAAAGCCGTCCTTCACCTAGCTTGTTGGGAACACAAAGTTTTTTTTCAGTTGCAAACTCGACTCCATACATATATATGGTGAGATACTAGCTCCAACCAGGTTTTACAGTGAAAACTGCAGGAACTTCAAACAGGCACTAGGAAACAGACTGAAAACCAGAGTAAAAATTTCTCCTGCAACATGTTCCCTTTGGGCTAGATGAACGAACGTCTCTCCACATGCTCAGTTCTGAGAGATGTGTGTGTGTGAAAGCCGTCCTTCACCTAGCTTTTTGGGAACATAAAGTTTCTTTTCATTTGTAAACTCCACTCCATACATAGATATGGGGAGGTACTAGCTCCAACTCGGTTTTACAGTGAAAACTGCTGGAACTTCAAACCGGAACTAGGAAACAGACTGAGAAACCATAGTAAAAGTTTCCCCTGCAACCCGTTCCATTTGTGCTAGATGAATGAACGTCTCTCCACATGCTCAGTTCTGAGAGATAAGTGTGTGTGAAAGCCGTCCTTCATCTAGCTTGTTGGGAACACAAAGTTTCTTTTCAGTTGCAAACTCCACTCCATAAATATATATGGGGAGGTACTAGCTCCAACTCGGTTTTACAGTGAAAACTGCTGGAACTTCAAACCGGCACTAGGAAACAGACTGAGAAACCAGAGTAAAAGTTTCTCCTGCAACCCGTTCCCTTTGTGCTAGATGAACGAACGTCTCTCCACATGCTCAGTTCTGAGAGATAAGTGTGTGTGAAAGCCGTCCTTCACCTAGCTTTTTGGGAACATAAAGTTTCTTTTCATTTGTAAACTCCACTCCATACATAGATATGGGGAGGTACTAGCTCCAACTCGGTTTTACAGTGAAAACTGCTGGAACTTCAAACCGGCACTAGGAAACAGACTGAGAAACCAGAGTAAAAGTTTCTCCTGCAACCCGTTCCCTTTGTGCTAGATGAACGAACGTCTCTCCACATGCTCAGTTCTGAGAGATAAGTGTGTGTGAAAGCCGTCCTTCACCTATCTTGTTGGGAACACAAAGTTTCTTTTCAGTTGCAAACTCCACTCCATACATATATATGGGGAGGTACTAGCTCCAACCAGGTTTTACAGTGAAAACTGCAGGAACTTCAACCCGGCACTAGGAAACAGACTGAGAAACCAGAGTAAAAGTTTCTCCTGCAACCCGTTCCCTTTGTGCTAGATGAACGAACGTCTCTCCACATGCTCAGATCTGAGAGATATGTGTGTGTGAAAGCCGTCCTTCACCTAGCTTGTTGGGAACACAAAGTTTCTTTTCAGTTGCAAACTCCACTCCATACATATATATGGGAAGGTACAAGCTCCAAATCGGTTTTACTGTGAAAACTGCTGGAACTTCACACCGGCACTTGGAAACAGACTGAGAAACCAGAGAAAAAGTTTCTCCTGCAACCCGTTCCCTTTCTGCTAGATGAACGAACGTCTCTCCACATGCTCAGTTCTGAGACATAAGTGTGTGTGAAAGCCGTCCTTCACCTAGCTTGTTGGGAACACAAAGTTTTTTTCAGTTGCAAACTCCACTCCATACATATATATGGTGAGATACTAGCTCCAACCAGGTTTTACAGTGAAAACTGCAGGAACTTCAAACAGGCACTAGGAAACAGACTGAAAACCAGAGTAAAAGTTTCTCCTGCAACATGTTCCCTTTGTGCTAGATGAACGAACGTCTCTCCACATGCTCAGTTCTGAGAGACAATGTGTGTGAAAGCCGTCCTTCACCTAGCTTGTTGGGAACACAAAGTTTCTTTTCAGTTGCAAACTCCAATCCATACATATATATGGGGAGGTACTAGCTCCAACTCGGTTTTACAGTGAAAACTGCTGGAACTTCAAACCGGCACTAGGAAACAGACTGAGAAACCAGAGTAAAAGTTTCTCCTGCAACCCCTTCCCTTTGTGCTAGATGAACGAACGTCTCTCCACATGCTCAGTTCTGAGAGAAATGTGTGTGTGAAAGCCGTCCTTCACCTTGCTTGTTGGGAACACAAAGTTTCTTTTCAGTTGCAAACTCCACTCCATACATATATATGGGGAGGTACTAGCTCCAACCAAGTTTTACAGTGAAAACTGCAGGAACTTCAAACCGGCACTAGGAAACAGACTGAGAAACCAGAGTAAAAGTTTCTCCTGCAACCTGTTCCCTTTGTGCTAGATGAACGAACGTCTCTCCACATGCTCAGTTCTGAGAGTTGTGTGTGTGTGAAAGCCGTACTTCACCTAGCTTTTTGGGAACATAAAGTTTCTTTTCATTTGTAAACTCCACTCCATACATAGATATGGGGAGGTACTAGCTCCAACTCGGTTTTACAGTGAAAAATGCTGGAACTTCAAACCGGCACTAGGAAACAGACTGAGAAACCAGAGTAAAAGTTTCTCCTGCAACCCGTTCCCTTTGTGCTAGATGAACGAACGTCTCTCCACATGCTCAGTTCTGAGAGATAAGTGTGTGTGAAAGCCGTCCTTCACCTAGCTTGTTGGGAACACAAAGTTTCTTTACAGTTGCAAACTCCACTCCATACATATATATGGGGAGGTACTAGCTCCAACACGGTTTTACAGTTAAAACTGCAGGAACTTCAAACCGGCACTAGGAAACAGACTGAGAAACCAGAGTAAAAGTTTCTCCTGCAACCCGTTCCCTTTGTGCTAGATGAACGAACGTCTCTCCACATGCTCAGTTCTGAGAGATAAGTGTGTGTGAAAGCCGTCCTTCACCTAGCTTGTTGGGAACACAAAGTTCCTTTTCAGTTGCAAACTCCACTCCATACATATATATGGGGAGGTACTAGCTCCAACCAGGTTTTACAGTGAAAACTGCAGGAACTTCAAACCGGCACTAGGAAACATACTGAGAAACCAGAGTAAAAGTTTCTCCTGCAACCTGTTCCCTTTGTGCTAGATGAACGAACGTCTCTCCACATGCTCAGTTCTGAGAGATGTGTGTGTGTGAAAGCCGTCCTTCACCTAGCTTTTTGGGAACATAAAGTTTCTTTTCATTTGTAAACTCCACTCCATACATATATATGGGGAGGTAATAGCTCCAACTCGGTTTTACAGTGAAAACTGCTGGAACTTCAAACCGGCACTAGGAAACAAACTGAGAAACCAGAGTAAAAGTTTCTCCTGCAACCCGTTCCCTTTGTGCTAGATGAACGAACGTCTCTCCACATGCTCAGTTCTGAGAGATAAGTGTGTGTGAAAGCCGTCCTTCACCTAGCTTGTTGGGAACACAAAGTTTCTTTTCAGTTGCAAACTCCACTCCATACATATATATGGGGAGGTACTAGCTCCAACTCGGTTTTACAGTGAAAACTGCTGGAACTTCATACCGGCACTAGGAAACAGACTGAGAAACCAGAGTAAAAGATTCTCCTGCAACCCGTTCCCTTTGTGCTAGATGAACGAACGTCTCTCCACATGCTCAGTTCTGAGAGATAAGTGTGTGTGAAAGCCGTCCTTCACCTAGCTTGTTGGGAACACAAAGTTTCTTTTCAGTTGCAAACTCCACTCCATACATATATATGGGGAGGTACTAGCTCCAACCAGGTTTTACAGTGAAAACTGCAGGAAATTCAAACCGGCACTAGGAAACAGACTGAGAAACCAGAGTAATAGTTTCTACTGCAACCCGTTCCCTTTGTGCTAGATGAACGAACGTCTCTCCACATGCTCAGTTCTGAGAGATAAGTGTGTGTGAAGCCGTCCTTCACCTAGCTTGTTGGGAACACAAAGTTTCTTTTCATTTGCAAACTCCACTCCATACATATATATGGGGAGGTACTAGCTCCAACCAGGTTTTACAGTGAAAACTGCAGGAACTTCAAACCGGCACTAGGAAACAGACTGAGAAACCAGAGTAAAAGTTTCTCCTGCAACCCGTTCCCTTTGTGCTAGATGAACGAACGTCTCTCCACATGCTTAGTTCTGAGAGATAAGTGTGTGTGAAAGCCGTCCTTCACCTCGCTTGTTGGGAACACAAAGTTTCTTTTCAGTTGCAAACTCCACTCCATACATATATATAGGGAGGTACTAGCTCCAACTCGGTTTTACAGTGAAAACTGCTGGAACTTCAAACCGGCACTAGGAAACAGACTGAGATACCTGAGTAAAAGTTTCTCCTGCAACCCGTTCCCTTTGTGCTAGATGAACGAACGTCTCTCCACATGTTCAGTTCTGAGAGATAAGTTTGTGTGAAAGCCGTCCTTCACCTAGCTTGTTGGGAACACAAAGTTTCTTTTCAGTTGCCAACTCCAATCCATACATATATATGGGGAGGTACTAGCTCCAACCAGGTTTTACAGTGAAAACTGCAGGAACTTCAAACCGGCACTAGGAAACAGACTGAGAAACCAGAGTAAAAGTTTCTCCTGTAACATGTTCCCTTTGTGCTAGATGAACGAACGTCTCTCCACATGCTCAGTTCTGAGAGATGTGTGTGTGTGAAAGCCGTTCTTCACCTAGCTTTTTGGAAACATAAAGTTTCTTTTCATATGTAAACTCCACTCCATACACATATATGGGGAGGTACTAGCTCCAACTCGGTTTTACAGTGAAAACTGCTGGAACTTCAAACCGGCACTAGGAAACAGACTGAGAAACCAGAGTAAGAGTTTCTCCTGCAACCTGTTCCCTTTGTGCTAGATGAAAGAACGTCTCTCCACGTGCTCAGTTCTGAGAGATGTGTGTGTGTGAAAGCCGTCCTTCACCTAGCTTTTTGGGAACATAAAGCTTCTTTTCATTTGTAAACTCCACTCCATACATAGATATGGGGTGGTACTAGCTCCAACTCGGTTTTACAGTGAAAACTGCTGGAACTTCAAACCGGCACTAGGAAACAGACTGAGAAACCAGAGTAAAAGTTTCTCCTGCAACCCGTTCCTTTGTGCTAGATGAACGAACGTCTCTCCACATGCTCAGGTCTGAGAGATAAATGTGTGTGAAAGCCGTCCTTCAAATAGCTTGTTGGGAACACAAAGTTTCTTTTCAGTTGCAAACTCCAATCCATACATATATATGGGGAGGTACTAGCTCCAACTCGGTTTTACAGTGAAAACTGCTGGAACTTCAAACCGGCACTAGGAAACAGACTGAGAAACCAGAGTAAAAGTTTCTCCTGCAACCCCTTCCCTTTGTGCTAGATGAACGAACGTCTCTCCACATGCTCAGTTCTGAGAGAAAAGTGTGTGTGAAAGCAGTCCTTCACCTTGCTTGTTGGAAACACAAAGTTTCTTTTCAGTTGCAAACTCCACTCCATACATATATATGGGGAGGTAGTAGCTCCAACTAAGTTTTACAGTGAAAATTGCAGGAACTTCAAACCAGCACTAGGAAACAGACTGAGAAACCAGAGTAAAAGTTTCTCCTGCAACCTGTACCCTTTGTGTTAGATGAACGAACGTCTCTCCACATGCTCAGTTCTGAGAGATGTGTGTGTGTGAAAGCCGTCCTTCACCTAGCTTTTTGGGAACATAAAGTTTCTTTTCATTTGTAAACTCCACTCCATACATAGATATGGGGAGGTACTAGCTCCAACTCGGTTTTACAGTGAAAACTGCTGGAACTTCAAACCGGCACTAGGAAACAGACTGAGAAACCAGAGTAAAAGTTTCTCCTGCAACCCGTTCCCTTTGTGCTAGATGAACGAACGTCTCTCCACATGCTCAGTTCTGAGAGATAAGTGTGTGTGAAAGCCGTCCTTCACCTAGCTTGTTGGGAACACAAAGTTTCTTTTCAGTTGCAAAATCCACTCCATACATAGATATGGGGTGGTACTAGCTCCAACTCGGTTTTACAGTGAAAACTGCTGGAACTTCAAACCGGCACTAGGAAACAGACTGAGAAACCAGAGTAAAAGTTTCTCCTGCAACCCGTTCCTTTGTGCTAGATGAACGAACGTCTCTCCACATGCTCAGTTCTGAGAGATAAGTGTGTGTGAAAGCCGTCCTTCACCTAGCTTTTTGGGAACATAAAGTTTCTTTTCATTTGTAAACTCCACTCCATACATAGATATGGGGTGGTACTAGCTCCAACTCGGGTTTACAGTGAAAACTGCTGGAACTTCAAACCGGCACTAGGAAACAGACTGAGAAACCAGAGTAAAAGTTTCTCCTGCAACCCGTTCCCTTTGTGCTAGATGAACGAACGTCTCTCCACATGCTCAGTTCTGAGAGATAAGTGTGTGTGAAAGCCGTCCTTCACCTAGCTTGTTGGGAACACAAAGTTTCTTTTCAGTTGCAAACTCCACTCCATACATATATATGGGGAGGTACTAGCTCCAACTCGGTTTTACAGTGAAAACTGCTGGAACTTCAAACCGGCACTAGGAAACAGACTGAGAAACCAGAGTAAAAGTTTCTCCTGCAACCCCTTCCCTTTGTGCTAGATGAACGAACGTCTCTCCACATGCTCAGTTCTGAGAGAAAAGTGTGTGTGAAAGCCGTCCTTCACCTTGCTTTTTGGGAACACAAAGTTTCTTTTCAGTTGCAAACTCCACTCCATACATATATATGGGGAGGTAGTAGCTCCAACTAAGTTTTACAGTGAAAATTGCAGGAACATCAAACCAGCACTAGGAAACAGACTGAGAAACCAGAGTAAAAGTTTCTCCTGCAACCTGTTCCGTTTGTGTTAGATGAACGAACGTCTCTCCACATGCTCATTTCTGAGAGATGTGTGTGTGTGAAAGCCGTCCTTCACCTAGCTTTTTGGGAACATAAAGTTTCTTTTCATTTGTAAACTCCGCTCCATACATAGATATGGGGATGTACTAGCTCCAACTCGGTTTTACAGTGAAAACTGCTGGAACTTCAAACCGGCACTAGGAAACAGACTGAGAAACCAGAGTAAAAGTTTCTCCTGCAACCCGTTCCCTTTGTGCTAGATGAACGAACGTCTCTCCACATGCTCAGTTCTGAGAGATAAGTGTGTGTGAAAGCCGTCCTTCACCTAGCTTGTTGGGAACACAAAGTTTCTTTTCAGTTGCAAACTCCACTCCATACATATATATGGGGAGGTGCTAGCTCCAACTCGGTTTTACAATGAAAAATGCAGGAACTTCAAACCGGCACTAGGAAACAGACTGAGAAACCAGAGTAAAAGTTTCTCCTGCAACCCGTTCCTTTGTGCTAGATGAACGAACGTCTCTCCACATGCTCAGTTCTGAGAGATAAGTGTGTGTGAAAGCCGTCCTTCACCTAGCTTTTTGGGAACATAAAGTTTCTTTTCATTTGTAAACTCCACTCCATACATAGATATGGGGTGGTACTAGCTCCAACTCGGGTTTACAGTGAAAACTGCTGGAACTTCAAACCGGCACTAGGAAACAGACTGAGAAACCAGAGTAAAAGTTTCTCCTGCAACCCGTTCCCTTTGTGCTAGATGAACGAACGTCTCTCCACATGCTCAGTTCTGAGAGATAAGTGTGTGTGAAAGCCGTCCTTCACCTAGCTTGTTGGGAACACAAAGTTTCTTTTCAGTTGCAAACTCCACTCCATACATATATATGGGGAGGTACTAGCTCCAACTCGGTTTTACAGTGAAAACTGCTGGAACTTCAAACCGGCACTAGGAAACAGACTGAGAAACCAGAGTAAAAGTTTCTCCTGCAACCCCTTCCCTTTGTGCTAGATGAACGAACGTCTCTCCACATGCTCAGTTCTGAGAGATAAGTGTGTGTGAAAGCCGTCCTTCACATAGCTTGTTGGGAACACAAAGTTTCTTTTCAGTTGCAAACTCCACTCCATACATATATATAGGGAGGTACTAGCTCCAACTCGGTTTTACAGTGAAAACTGCTGGAACTTCAAACCGGCACTAGGAAACAGACTGAGATACCTGAGTAAAAGTTTCTCCTGCAACCCGTTCCCTTTGTGCTAGATGAACGAACGTCTCTCCACATGCTCAGTTCTGAGAGATAAGTTTGTGTGAAAGCCGTCCTTCACCTAGCTTGTTGGGAACACAAAGTTTCTTTTCAGTTGCAAACTCCACTCCATACATATATATGGGGAGGTACTAGCTCCAACCAGGTTTTACAGTGAAAACTGCAGGAACTTCAAACCGGCACTAGGAAACAGTCTGAAAACCAGAGTAAAAGTTTCTCCTGCAACCTGTTCCCTTTGTGCTAGATGAACGAACGTCTCTCCACATGCTCAGTTCTGAGAGATGTGTGTGTGTGAAAGCCGTCCTTCACCTAGCTTTTTGGGAACATAAAGTTTCTTTTCATTTGTAAATTCCACTCCATACATATATATGGGGAGGTACTAGCTCCAACTCGGTTTTACAGTGAAAACTGCTGGAACTTCAAACCGGCACTAGGAAACAGACTGAGAAACCAGAGTAAAAGTTTCTCTTGAAAACCGTTCCCTTTGTGCTATATGAACGAACGTCTCTCCACATACTCAGTTCTGAGAGATAAGTGTGTGTGAAAGCCGTACTTCACCTAGCTTGTTGGGAACACAAAGTTTCATTTCAGTTGCAAAATCCACTCCATACATATATATGGGGAGGTACTAGCTCCAACCAGGTTTTACAGTGAAAATTGCAGGAAATTCAAACCGGCACTAGGAAACAGACTGAGAAACCAGAGTAAAAGTTTCTCCTGCAACCTGTTCCCTTTGTGCTAGATGAACGAACGTCTCTCCACGTGCTCAGTTCTGAGAGATGTGTGTGTGTGAAAGCCGTCCTTCACCTAGCTTTTTGGGAACATAAAGTTTCTTTTCATTTGTAAACTCCACTCCATACATAGATATGGGGAGGTTATAGCTCCAACTCGGTTTTACAGTGAAAACTGCTGGAACTTCAAACCGGAACTAGGAAACAGACTGAGAAACCATAGTAAAAATTTCTCCTGCAACCCGTTCCCTTTGTGCTAGATGAACGAACGTCTCTCCACATGCTCAGTTCTGAGAGATAATTGTGTGTGAAAGCCGTCCTACATCTAGCTTGTTGGGAACACAAAGTTTCTTTTCAGTTGCAAACTCCACTCCATACATATATATGGGTAGGTACTAGCTCCAACTCGGTTTTACAGTTAAAACTGCTGGAACTTCAAACCGGCACTAGGAAACAGACTGAGAATCCAGAGTAAAAGTTTCTCCTGCAACCCGTTCCCTTTGTGCTAGATGAACGAACGTCTCTCCACATGCTCAGTTCTGAGAGATAAGTGTGTGTGAAAGCCGTCCTTCACCTAGCTTTTTGGGAACATAAAGTTTCTTTTCGTTTGTAAACTCCACTCCATACATAGATATGGGGAGGTACTAGCTCCAACTCGGTTTTACAGTGAAAACTGCTGGAACTTCAAACCGGCACTAGGAAACAGACTGAGAAACCAGAGTAAAAGTTTCTCCTGCAACCCGTTCCCTTTGTGCTAGATGAACGAACGTCTCTCCACATGCTCAGTTCTGAGAGATAAGTGTGTGTGAAAGCCGTACTTCACCTAGCTTGTTGGGAACACAAAGTTTCTTTTCAGTTGCAAACTCCACTCCATACATATATATGGGGAGGTACTAGCTCCAACTCGGTTTTACAGTGAAAACTGCTGAAACTTCAAACCGGCACTAGGAAACAGACTGAGAAACCAGAGTAAAAGTTTCTCCTGCAACCCGTTCCCTTTGTGCTAGATGAACGAACGTCTCTCCACATGCTCAGTTCTGAGAGATAAGTGTGTGTGAAAGCCGTCCTTCACCTATCTTGTTGGGAACACAAAGTTTCTTTTCAGTTGCAAACTCCACTCCATACATATATATGGGGAGGTACTAGCTCCAACCAGGTTTTACAGTGAAAACTGCAGGAAATTCAAACCGGCACTAGGAAACAGACTGAGAAACCAGAGTAAAAGTTTCTCCTGCAACCCGTTCCCTTTGTGCTAGATGAACGAACGTCTCTCCACATGCTCAGTTCTGAGAGATAAGTGTGTGTGAAAGCCGTCCTTCACCTATCTTGTTGGGAACACAAAGTTTCTTTTCAGTTGCAAACTCCACTCCATACATATATATGGGGAGGTACTAGCTCCAACCAGGTTTTACAGTGAAAACTGCAGGAACTTCAACCCGGCACTAGGAAACAGACTGAGAAACCAGAGTAAAAGTTTCTCCTGCAACCCCTTCCCTTTGTGCTAGATGAACGAACGTCTCTCCACATGCTCAGATCTGAGAGATATGTGTGTGTGAAAGCCGTCCTTCACCTAGCTTGTTGGGAACACAAAGTTTCTTTTCAGTTGCAAACTCCACTCCATACATATATATGGGAAGGTACAAGCTCCAAATCGGTTTTACTGTGAAAACTGCTGGAACTTCACACCGGCACTTGGAAACAGACTGAAAAACCAGAGAAAAAGTTTCTCCTGCAACCCGTTCCCTTTCTGCTAGATGAACGAACGTCTCTCCACATGCTCAGTTCTGAGACATAAGTGTGTGTGAAAGCCGTCCTTCACCTAGCTTGTTGGGAACACAAAGTTTTTTTCAGTTGCAAACTCCACTCCATACATATATATGGTGAGATACTAGCTCCAACCAGGTTTTACAGTGAAAACTGCAGGAACTTCAAACCGGCACTAGGAAACAGACTGAAAACCAGAGTAAAAGTTTCTCCTGCAACATGTTCCCTTTGTGCTAGATGAACGAACGTCTCTCCACATGCTCAGTTCTGAGAGACAATGTGTGTGAAAGCCGTCCTTCACCTAGCTTGTTGGGAACACAAAGTTTCTTTTCAGTTGCAAACTCCAATCCATACATATATATGGGGAGGTACTAGCTCCAACTCGGTTTTACAGTGAAAACTGCTGGAACTTCAAACCGGCACTAGGAAACAGACTGAGAAACCAGAGTAAAAGTTTCTCCTGCAACCCCTTCCCTTTGTGCTAGATGAACGAACGTCTCTCCACATGCTCAGTTCTGAGAGAAATGTGTGTGTGAAAGCCGTCCTTCACCTTGCTTGTTGGGAACACAAAGTTTCTTTTCAGTTGCAAACTCCACTCCATACATATATATGGGGAGGTACTAGCTCCAACCAAGTTTTACAGTGAAAACTGCAGGAACTTCAAACCGGCACTAGGAAACAGACTGAGAAACCAGAGTAAAAGTTTCTCCTGCAACCTGTTCCCTTTGTGCTAGATGAACGAACGTCTCTCCACATGCTCAGTTCTGAGAGTTGTGTGTGTGTGAAAGCCGTACTTCACCTAGCTTTTTGGGAACATAAAGTTTCTTTTCATTTGTAAACTCCACTCCATACATAGATATGGGGAGGTACTAGCTCCAACTCGGTTTACAGTGAAAAATGCTGGAACTTCAAACCGGCACTAGGAAACAGACTGAGAAACCAGAGTAAAAGTTTCTCCTGCAACCCGTTCCCTTTGTGCTAGATGAACGAACGTCTCTCCACATGCTCAGTTCTGAGAGATAAGTGTGTGTGAAAGCCTTCCTTCACCTAGCTTGTTGGGAACACAAAGTTTCTTTTCAGTTGCAAACTCCACTCCATAGATATATATATGGGGAGGTACTAGCTCCAACACGGTTTTACAGTTAAAACTGCAGGAACTTCAAACCGGCACTAGGAAACAGACTGAGAAACCAGAGTAAAAGTTTCTCCTGCAACCCGTTCCCTTTGTGCTAGATGAACGAACGTCTCTCCACATGCTCAGTTCTGAGAGATAAGTGTGTGTGAAAGCCGTCCTTCACCTAGCTTGTTGGGAACACAAAGTTCCTTTTCAGTTGCAAACTCCACTCCATACATATATATGGGGAGGTACTAGCTCCAACCAGGTTTTACAGTGAAAACTGCAGGAACTTCAAACCGGCACTAGGAAACATACTGAGAAACCAGAGTAAAAGTTTCTCCTGCAACCTGTTCCCTTTGTGCTAGATGAACGAACGTCTCTCCACATGCTCAGTTCTGAGAGATGTGTGTGTGTGAAAGCCGTCCTTCACCTAGCTTTTTGGGAACATAAAGTTTCTTTTCATTTGTAAACTCCACTCCATACATATATATGGGGAGGTAATAGCTCCAACTCGGTTTTACAGTGAAAACTGCTGGAACTTCAAACCGGCACTAGGAAACAAACTGAGAAACCAGAGTAAAAGTTTCTCCTGCAACCCGTTCCCTTTGTGCTAGATGAACGAACGTCTCTCCACATGCTCAGTTCTGAGAGATAAGTGTGTGTGAAAGCCGTCCTTCACCTAGCTTGTTGGGAACACAAAGTTTCTTTTCAGTTGCAAACTCCACTCCATACATATATATGGGGAGGTACTAGCTCCAACTCGGTTTTACAGTGAAAACTGCTGGAACTTCATACCGGCACTAGGAAACAGACTGAGAAACCAGAGTAAAAGATTCTCCTGCAACCCGTTCCCTTTGTGCTAGATGAACGAACGTCTCTCCACATGCTCAGTTCTGAGAGATAAGTGTGTGTGAAAGCCGTCCTTCACCTAGCTTGTTGGGAACACAAAGTTTCTTTTCAGTTGCAAACTCCACTCCATACATATATATGGGGAGGTACTAGCTCCAACCAGGTTTTACAGTGAAAACTGCAGGAAATTCAAACCGGCACTAGGAAACAGACTGAGAAACCAGAGTAATAGTTTCTCCTGCAACCCGTTCCCTTTGTGCTAGATGAACGAACGTCTCTCCACATGCTCAGTTCTGAGAGATAAGTGTGTGTGAAGCCGTCCTTCACCTAGCTTGTTGGGAACACAAAGTTTCTTTTCATTTGCAAACTCCACTCCATACATATATATGGGGAGGTACTAGCTCCAACCAGGTTTTACAGTGAAAACTGCAGGAACTTCAAACCGGCACTAGGAAACAGACTGAGAAACCAGAGTAAAAGTTTCTCCTGCAACCCGTTCCCTTTGTGCTAGATGAACGAACGTCTCTCCACATGCTTAGTTCTGAGAGATAAGTGTGTGTGAAAGCCGTCCTTCACCTCGCTTGTTGGGAACACAAAGTTCCTTTTCAGTTGCAAACTCCACTCCATACATATATATAGGGAGGTACTAGCTCCAACTCGGTTTTACAGTGAAAACTGCTGGAACTTCAAACCGGCACTAGGAAACAGACTGAGATACCTGAGTAAAAGTTTCTCCTGCAAACCGTTCCCTTTGTGCTAGATGAACGAACGTCTCTCCACATGTTCAGTTCTGAGAGATAAGTTTGTGTGAAAGCCGTCCTTCACCTAGCTTGTTGGGAACACAAAGTTTCTTTTCAGTTGCCAACTCCAATCCATACATATATATGGGGAGGTACTAGCTCCAACCAGGTTTTACAGTGAAAACTGCAGGAACTTCAAACCGGCACTAGGAAACAGACTGAGAAACCAGAGTAAAAGTTTCTCCTGTAACATGTTCCCTTTGTGCTAGATGAACGAACGTCTCTCCACATGCTCAGTTCTGAGAGATGTGTGTGTGTGAAAGCCGTTCTTCACCTAGCTTTTTGGAAACATAAAGTTTCTTTTCATATGTAAACTCCACTCCATACACATATATGGGGAGGTACTAGCTCCAACTCGGTTTTACAGTGAAAACTGCTGGAACTTCAAACCGGCACTAGGAAACAGACTGAGAAACCAGAGTAAGAGTTTCTCCTGCAACCTGTTCCCTTTGTGCTAGATGAAAGAACGTCTCTCCACGTGCTCAGTTCTGAGAGATGTGTGTGTGTGAAAGCCGTCCTTCACCTAGCTTTTTGGGAACATAAAGCTTCTTTTCATTTGTAAACTCCACTCCATACATAGATATGGGGTGGTACTAGCTCCAACTCGGTTTTACAGTGAAAACTGCTGGAACTTCAAACCGGCACTAGGAAACAGACTGAGAAACCAGAGTAAAAGTTTCTCCTGCAACCCGTTCCTTTGTGCTAGATGAACGAACGTCTCTCCACATGCTCAGGTCTGAGAGATAAGTGTGTGTGAATGCCGTCCTTCAAATAGCTTGTTGGGAACACAAAGTTTCTTTTCAGTTGCAAACTCCAATCCATACATATATATGGGGAGGTACTAGCTCCAACTCGGTTTTACAGTGAAAACTGCTGGAACTTCAAACCGGCACTAGGAAACAGACTGAGAAACCAGAGTAAAAGTTTCTCCTGCAACCCCTTCCCTTTGTGCTAGATGAACGAACGTCTCTCCACATGCTCAGTTCTGAGAGAAAAGTGTGTGTGAAAGCAGTCCTTCACCTTGCTTGTTGGAAACACAAAGTTTCTTTTCAGTTGCAAACTCCACTCCATACATATATATGGGGAGGTAGTAGCTCCAACTAAGTTTTACAGTGAAAATTGCAGGAACTTCAAACCAGCACTAGGAAACAGACTGAGAAACCAGAGTAAAAGTTTCTCCTGCAACCTGTACCCTTTGTGTTAGATGAACGAACGTCTCTCCACATGCTCAGTTCTGAGAGATGTGTGTGTGTGAAAGCCGTCCTTCACCTAGCTTTTTGGGAACATAAAGTTTCTTTTCATTTGTAAACTCCACTCCATACATAGATATGGGGAGGTACTAGCTCCAACTCGGTTTTACAGTGAAAACTGCTGGAACTTCAAACCGGCACTAGGAAACAGACTGAGAAACCAGAGTAAAAGTTTCTCCTGCAACCCGTTCCCTTTGTGCTAGATGAACGAACGTCTCTCCACATGCTCAGTTCTGAGAGATAAGTGTGTGTGAAAGCCGTCCTTCACCTAGCTTGTTGGGAACACAAAGTTTCTTTTCAGTTGCAAAATCCACTCCATACATAGATATGGGGTGGTACTAGCTCCAACTCGGTTTTACAGTGAAAACTGCTGGAACTTCAAACCGGCACTAGGAAACAGACTGAGAAACCAGAGTAAAAGTTTCTCCTGCAACCCGTTCCTTTGTGCTAGATGAACGAACGTCTCTCCACATGCTCAGTTCTGAGAGATAAGTGTGTGTGAAAGCCGTCCTTCACCTAGCTTTTTGGGAACATAAAGTTTCTTTTCATTTGTAAATTCCACTCCATACATAGATATGGGGTGGTACTAGCTCCAACTCGGGTTTACAGTGAAAACTGCTGGAACTTCAAACCGGCACTAGGAAACAGACTGAGAAACCAGAGTAAAAGTTTCTCCTGCAACCCGTTCCCTTTGTGCTAGATGAACGAACGTCTCTCCACATGCTCAGTTCTGAGAGATAAGTGTGTGTGAAAGCCGTCCTTCACCTAGCTTGTTGGGAACACAAAGTTTCTTTTCAGTTGCAAACTCCACTCCATACATATATATGGGGAGGTACTAGCTCCAACTCGGTTTTACAGTGAAAACTGCTGGAACTTCAAACCGGCACTAGGAAACAGACTGAGAAACCAGAGTAAAAGTTTCTCCTGCAACCCCTTCCCTTTGTGCTAGATGAACGAACGTCTCTCCACATGCTCAGTTCTGAGAGAAAAGTGTGTGTGAAAGCCGTCCTTCACCTTGCTTTTTGGGAACACAAAGTTTCTTTTCAGTTGCAAACTCCACTCCATACATATATATGGGGAGGTAGTAGCTCCAACTAAGTTTTACAGTGAAAATTGCAGGAACATCAAACCAGCACTAGGAAACAGACTGAGAAACCAGAGTAAAAGTTTCTCCTGCAACCTGTTCCGTTTGTGTTAGATGAACGAACGTCTCTCCACATGCTCATTTCTGAGAGATGTGTGTGTGTGAAAGCCGTCCTTCACCTAGCTTTTTGGGAACATAAAGTTTCTTTTCATTTGTAAACTCCGCTCCATACATAGATATGGGGAGGTACTAGCTCCAACTCGGTTTTACAGTGAAAACTGCTGGAACTTCAAACCGGCACTAGGAAACAGACTGAGAAACCAGAGTAAAAGTTTCTCCTGCAACCCGTTCCCTTTGTGCTAGATGAACGAACGTCTCTCCACATGCTCAGTTCTGAGAGATAAGTGTGTGTGAAAGCCGTCCTTCACCTAGCTTGTTGGGAACACAAAGTTTCTTTTCAGTTGCAAACTCCACTCCATACATATATATGGGGAGGTGCTAGCTCCAACTCGGTTTTACAGTGAAAAATGCAGGAACTTCAAACCGGCACTAGGAAACAGACTGAGAAACCAGAGTAAAAGTTTCTCCTGCAACCCGTTCCCTTTGTGCTAGATGAACGAACGTCTCTCCCCATGCTCAGTTCTGAGAGATAAGTGTGTGTGAAAGCCGTCCTTCACTTAGCTTGTTGGGAATACAAAGTTTCTTTTCAGTTGCAAACTCCACTCCATACATATATATGGGGAGGTACTAGCTCCAACCAGGTTTTACAGTGAAAACTGCAGGAACTTCAAACCGGCACTAGGAAACAGACTGAGAAACCAGAGTAAAAGTTTCTCCTGCAACCTGTTCCCTTTGTGCTAGATGAACGAACGTCTCTCCACATGCTCAGTTCTGAGAGATAAGTGTGTGTGAAAGCCGTCCTTCACCTAGCTTTTTGGGAACATAAAGTTTCTTTTCATTTGTAAACTCCACTCCATACATATATATGGGGAGGTAATAGCTCCAACTCGGTTTTACAGTGAAAACTGCTGGAACTTCAAACCGGCACTAGGAAACAAACTGAGAAACCAGAGTAAAAGTTTCTCCTGCAACCCGTTCCCTTTGTGCTAGATGAACGAACGTCTCTCCACATGCTCAGTTCTGAGAGATAAGTGTGTGTGAAAGCCGTCCTTCACCTAGCTTGTTGGGAACACAAAGTTTCTTTTCAGTTGCAAACTCCACTCCATACATATATATGGGGAGGTACTAGCTCCAACTCGGTTTTACAGTGAAAACTGCTGGAACTTCATACCGGCACTAGGAAACAGACTGAGAAACCAGAGTAAAAGATTCTCCTGCAACCCGTTCCCTTTGTGCTAGATGAACGAACGTCTCTCCACATGCTCAGTTCTGAGAGATAAGTGTGTGTGAAAGCCGTCCTTCACCTAGCTTGTTGGGAACACAAAGTTTCTTTTCAGTTGCAAACTCCACTCCATACATATATATGGGGAGGTACTAGCTCCAACCAGGTTTTACAGTGAAAACTGCAGGAAATTCAAACCGGCACTAGGAAACAGACTGAGAAACCAGAGTAATAGTTTCTCCTGCAACCCGTTCCCTTTGTGCTAGATGAACGAAAGTCTCTCCACATGCTCAGTTCTGAGAGATAAGTGTGTGTGAAGCCGTCCTTCACCTAGCTTGTTGGGAACACAAAGTTTCTTTTCATTTGCAAACTCCACTCCATACATATATATGGGGAGGTACTAGCTCCAACCAGGTTTTACAGTGAAAACTGCAGGAACTTCAAACCGGCACTAGGAAACAGACTGAGAAACCAGAGTAAAAGTTTCTCCTGCAACCCGTTCCCTTTGTGCTAGATGAACGAACGTCTCTCCACATGCTTAGTTCTGAGAGATAAGTGTGTGTGAAAGCCGTCCTTCACCTCGCTTGTTGGGAACACAAAGTTTCTTTTCAGTTGCAAACTCCACTCCATACATATATATAGGGAGGTACTAGCTCCAACTCGGTTTTACAGTGAAAACTGCTGGAACTTCAAACCGGCACTAGGAAACAGACTGAGATACCTGAGTAAAAGTTTCTCCTGCAAACCGTTCCCTTTGTGCTAGATGAACGAACGTCTCTCCACATGTTCAGTTCTGAGAGATAAGTTTGTGTGAAAGCCGTCCTTCACCTAGCTTGTTGGGAACACAAAGTTTCTTTTCAGTTGCCAACTCCAATCCATACATATATATGGGGAGGTACTAGCTCCAACCAGGTTTTACAGTGAAAACTGCAGGAACTTCAAACCGGCACTAGGAAACAGACTGAGAAACCAGAGTAAAAGTTTCTCCTGTAACATGTTCCCTTTGTGCTAGATGAACGAACGTCTCTCCACATGCTCAGTTCTGAGAGATGTGTGTGTGTGAAAGCCGTTCTTCACCTAGCTTTTTGGAAACATAAAGTTTCTTTTCATATGTAAACTCCACTCCATACACATATATGGGGAGGTACTAGCTCCAACTCGGTTTTACAGTGAAAACTGCTGGAACTTCAAACCGGCACTAGGAAACAGACTGAGAAACCAGAGTAAGAGTTTCTCCTGCAACCTGTTCCCTTTGTGCTAGATGAAAGAACGTCTCTCCACGTGCTCAGTTCTGAGAGATGTGTGTGTGTGAAAGCCGTCCTTCACCTAGCTTTTTGGGAACATAAAGCTTCTTTTCATTTGTAAACTCCACTCCATACATAGATATGGGGTGGTACTAGCTCCAACTCGGTTTTACAGTGAAAACTGCTGGAACTTCAAACCGGCACTAGGAAACAGACTGAGAAACCAGAGTAAAAGTTTCTCCTGCAACCCGTTCCTTTGTGCTAGATGAACGAACGTCTCTCCACATGCTCAGGTCTGAGAGATAAGTGTGTGTGAAAGCCGTCCTTCAAATAGCTTGTTGGGAACACAAAGTTTCTTTTCAGTTGCAAACTCCAATCCATACATATATATGGGGAGGTACTAGCTCCAACTCGGTTTTACAGTGAAAACTGCTGGAACTTCAAACCGGCACTAGGAAACAGACTGAGAAACCAGAGTAAAAGTTTCTCCTGCAACCCCTTCCCTTTGTGCTAGATGAACGAACGTCTCTCCACATGCTCAGTTCTGAGAGAAAAGTGTGTGTGAAAGGAGTCCTTCACCTTGCTTGTTGGAAACACAAAGTTTCTTTTCAGTTGCAAACTCCACTCCATACATATATATGGGGAGGTAGTAGCTCCAACTAAGTTTTACAGTGAAAATTGCAGGAACTTCAAACCAGCACTAGGAAACAGACTGAGAAACCAGAGTAAAAGTTTCTCCTGCAACCTGTACCCTTTGTGTTAGATGAACGAACGTCTCTCCACATGCTCAGTTCTGAGAGATGTGTGTGTGTGAAAGCCGTCCTTCACCTAGCTTTTTGGGAACATAAAGTTTCTTTTCATTTGTAAACTCCACTCCATACATAGATATGGGGAGGTACTAGCTCCAACTCGGTTTTACAGTGAAAACTGCTGGAACTTCAAACCGGCACTAGGAAACAGACTGAGAAACCAGAGTAAAAGTTTCTCCTGCAACCCGTTCCCTTTGTGCTAGATGAACGAACGTCTCTCCACATGCTCAGTTCTGAGAGATAAGTGTGTGTGAAAGCCGTCCTTCACCTAGCTTGTTGGGAACACAAAGTTTCTTTTCAGTTGCAAAATCCACTCCATACATAGATATGGGGTGGTACTAGCTCCAACTCGGTTTTACAGTGAAAACTGCTGGAACTTCAAACCGGCACTAGGAAACAGACTGAGAAACCAGAGTAAAAGTTTCTCCTGCAACCCGTTCCTTTGTGCTAGATGAACGAACGTCTCTCCACATGCTCAGTTCTGAGAGATAAGTGTGTGTGAAAGCCGTCCTTCACCTAGCTTTTTGGGAACATAAAGTTTCTTTTCATTTGTAAATTCCACTCCATACATAGATATGGGGTGGTACTAGCTCCAACTCGGGTTTACAGTGAAAACTGCTGGAACTTCAAACCGGCACTAGGAAACAGACTGAGAAACCAGAGTAAAAGTTTCTCCTGCAACCCGTTCCCTTTGTGCTAGATGAACGAACGTCTCTCCACATGCTCAGTTCTGAGAGATAAGTGTGTGTGAAAGCCGTCCTTCACCTAGCTTGTTGGGAACACAAAGTTTCTTTTCAGTTGCAAACTCCACTCCATACATATATATGGGGAGGTACTAGCTCCAACTCGGTTTTACAGTGAAAACTGCTGGAACTTCAAACCGGCACTAGGAAACAGACTGAGAAACCAGAGTAAAAGTTTCTCCTGCAACCCCTTCCCTTTGTGCTAGATGAACGAACGTCTCTCCACATGCTCAGTTCTGAGAGAAAAGTGTGTGTGAAAGCCGTCCTTCACCTTGCTTTTTGGGAACACAAAGTTTCTTTTCAGTTGCAAACTCCACTCCATACATATATATGGGGAGGTAGTAGCTCCAACTAAGTTTTACAGTGAAAATTGCAGGAACATCAAACCAGCACTAGGAAACAGACTGAGAAACCAGAGTAAAAGTTTCTCCTGCAACCTGTTCCGTTTGTGTTAGATGAACGAACGTCTCTCCACATGCTCATTTCTGAGAGATGTGTGTGTGTGAAAGCCGTCCTTCACCTAGCTTTTTGGGAACATAAAGTTTCTTTTCATTTGTAAACTCCGCTCCATACATAGATATGGGGAGGTACTAGCTCCAACTCGGTTTTACAGTGAAAACTGCTGGAACTTCAAACCGGCACTAGGAAACAGACTGAGAAACCAGAGTAAAAGTTTCTCCTGCAACCCGTTCCCTTTGTGCTAGATGAACGAACGTCTCTCCACATGCTCAGTTCTGAGAGATAAGTGTGTGTGAAAGCCGTCCTTCACCTAGCTTGTTGGGAACACAAAGTTTCTTTTCAGTTGCAAACTCCACTCCATACATATATATGGGGAGGTGCTAGCTCCAACTCGGTTTTACAGTGAAAAATGCAGGAACTTCAAACCGGCACTAGGAAACAGACTGAGAAACCAGAGTAAAAGTTTCTCCTGCAACCCGTTCCCTTTGTGCTAGATGAACGAACGTCTCTCCCCATGCTCAGTTCTGAGAGATAAGTGTGTGTGAAAGCCGTCCTTCACTTAGCTTGTTGGGAATACAAAGTTTCTTTTCAGTTGCAAACTCCACTCCATACATATATATGGGGAGGTACTAGCTCCAACCAGGTTTTACAGTGAAAACTGCAGGAACTTCAAACCGGCACTAGGAAACAGACTGAGAAACCAGAGTAAAAGTTTCTCCTGCAACCTGTTCCCTTTGTGCTAGATGAACGAACGTCTCTCCACATGCTCAGTTCTGAGAGATAAGTGTGTGTGAAAGCCGTCCTTCACCTAGCTTGTTGGGAACACAAAGTTTCTTTTCAGTTGCAAACTCCACTCCATACATATATATGGTGAGATACTAGCTCCAACCAGGTTTTACAGTGAAAACTGCAGGAACTTCAAACAGGCACTAGGAAACAGACTGAAAACCAGAGTAAAAGTTTATCCTGCAACCTGTTCCCTTTGTGCTAGATGAACGAACGTCTCTCCACATGCTCAATTCTGAGAGATGTGTGTGTGTGAAAGCCGTCCTTCACGTACCATTTTTTGAACATAAAGTTTCTTTTAATTTGTAAACTCCACTCCATATATATATAAGGGGAGGTACTAGCTCCAAATCGGTTTTACAGTGAAAACTGCTGGAACTTCAAACCGGCACTAGGAAACAGACTGAGAAACCAGAGTAAAAGTTTCTCCTGCAACCCGTTCCCTTTGTGCTAGATGAACGAAAGTCTCTCCACATGCTCAGTTCTGAGAGATAAGTGTGTGTGAAAGCCGTCCTTCACCTAGCTTGTTGGGAACACAAAGTTTCTTTTCAGTTGCAAACTCCACTCCATACATATATAATGGGAGGTACTAGCTCCAACTCGGTTTTACAGTGAAAACTGCTGGAACTTCAAACCGGCACTAGGAAACAGACTGAGATACCTGAGTAAAAGTTTCTCCTGCAACCCGTTCCCTTTGTGCTAGATGAACGAACGTCTCTCCACATGCTCAGTTCTGAGAGATAAGTTTGTGTGAAAGCCGTCCTTCACCTAGCTTGTTGGGAACACAACGTTTCTTTTCAGTTGCCAACTCCACTCCATACATATATATGGGGAGGTACTAGATCCAACCAGGTTTTACAGTGAAAACTGCAGGAACTTCAAACCGGCACTAGGAAACAGACTGAGAAACCAGAGTAAAAGTTTCTCCTGCAACATGTTCCCTTTGTGCTAGATGAACGAACGTCTCTCCACATGCTCAGTTCTGAGAGATGTGTGTGTGTGAAAGCCGTCCTTCACCTAGCTTTTTGGGAACATAAAGTTTCTTTTCATTTGTAAACTCCACTCCATACATATATATGGGGAGGTACTAGCTCCAACTCGGTTTTACAGTGAAAACTGCTGGAACTTCAAACCGGCACCAGGAAACATACTGAGAAACCAGAGTAAAAGTTTCTCCTGCAAACCGTTCCCTTTATGCTATATGAACGAACGTCTCTCCACATAGTAAGTTCTGAGAGATAAGTGTGTGTGAAAGCCGTCCTTCACCTAGCTTGTTGGGAACACAAAGTTTCTTTTCAGTTGCAAACTCCACTCCATACATATATATGGGGAGGTACTAGCTCCAACCAGGTTTTACAGTGAAAACTGCAGGAACTTCAAACCGGCACTAGGAAACAGACTGAGAAACCAGAGTAAAAGTTTCTCCTGCAACCTGTTCCCTTTGTGCTAGATGAACGAACGTCTCTCCACATGCTCAGTTCTGAGAGATAAGTGTGTGTGAAAGCCGTCCTTCACCTAGCTTGTTGGGAACACAAAGTTTCTTTTCAGTTGCAAACTCCACTCCATACATATATATGGTGAGATACTAGCTCCAACCAGGTTTTACAGTGAAAACTGCAGGAACTTCAAACAGGCACTAGGAAACAGACTGAAAACCAGAGTAAAAGTTTATCCTGCAACCTGTTCCCTTTGTGCTAGATGAACGAACGTCTCTCCACATGCTCAATTCTGAGAGATGTGTGTGTGTGAAAGCCGTCCTTCACGTACCATTTTTTGAACATAAAGTTTCTTTTAATTTGTAAACTCCACTCCATATATATATAAGGGGAGGTACTAGCTCCAAATCGGTTTTACAGTGAAAACTGCTGGAACTTCAAACCGGCACTAGGAAACAGACTGAGAAACCAGAGTAAAAGTTTCTCCTGCAACCCGTTCCCTTTGTGCTAGATGAACGAAAGTCTCTCCACATGCTCAGTTCTGAGAGATAAATGTGTGTGAAAGCCGTCCTTCACCTAGCTTGTTGGGAACACAAAGTTTCTTTTCAGTTGCAAACTCCACTCCATACATATATAATGGGAGGTACTAGCTCCAACTCGGTTTTACAGTGAAAACTGCTGGAACTTCAAACCGGCACTAGGAAACAGACTGAGATACCTGAGTAAAAGTTTCTCCTGCAACCCGTTCCCTTTGTGCTAGATGAACGAACGTCTCTCCACATGCTCAGTTCTGAGAGATAAGTTTGTGTGAAAGCCGTCCTTCACCTAGCTTGTTGGGAACACAACGTTTCTTTTCAGTTGCCAACTCCACTCCATACATATATATGGGGAGGTACTAGCTCCAACCAGGTTTTACAGTGAAAACTGCAGGAACTTCAAACCGGCACTAGGAAACAGACTGAGAAAACAGAGTAAAAGTTTCTCCTGCAACATGTTCCCTTTGTGCTAGATGAACGAACGTCTCTCCACATGCTCAGTTCTGAGAGATGTGTGTGTGTGAAAGCCGTCCTTCACCTAGCTTTTTGGGAACATAAAGTTTCTTTTCATTTGTAAACTCCACTCCATACATATATATGGGGAGGTACTAGCTCCAACTCGGTTTTACAGTGAAAACTGCTGGAACTTCAAACCGGCACCAGGAAACATACTGAGAAACCAGAGTAAAAGTTTCTCCTGCAAACCGTTCCCTTTATGCTATATGAACGAACGTCTCTCCACATAGTAAGTTCTGAGAGATAAGTGTGTGTGAAAGCCGTCCTTCACTTAGCTTGTTGGGAACACAAAGTTTCTTTTCAGTTGCAAACTCCACTCCATACATATATATGGGGAGGTAGTAGCTCCAACTAAGTTTTACAGTGAAAATTGCAGGAACTTCAAACCAGCACTAGGAAACAGACTGAGAAACCAGAGTAAAAGTTTCTCCTGCAACCTGTTCCCTTTGTGTTAGATGAACGAACGTCTCTCCACATGCTCAGTTCTGAGAGATGTGTGTGTGTGAAAGCCGTCCTTCACCTAGCTTTTTGGGAACATAAAGTTTCTTTTCATTTGTAAACTCCACTCCATACATAGATATGGGGAGGTACTACCTCCAACTCGGTTTTACAGTGAAAACTGCTGGAACTTCAAACCGGCACTAGGAAACAGACTGAGAAACCAGAGTAAAAGTTTCTCCTGCAACCCGTTCCCTTTGTGCTAGATGAACGAACGTCTCTCCACATGCTCAGTTCTGAGAGATAAGTGTGTGTGAAAGCCGTCCTTCACCTAGCTTGTTGGGAACACAAAGTTTCTTTTCAGTTGCTAACTCCACTCCATACATATATATGGGGAGGTACTAGCTCCAACTCGGTTTTACAGTTAAAACTGCAGGAACTTCAAACCGGCACTAGGAAACAGACTGAGAAACCAGAGTAAAAGTTTCTCCTGCAACCCGTTCCCTTTGTGCTAGATGAACGAACGTCTCTCCCCATGCTCAGTTCTGAGAGATAAGTGTGTGTGAAAGCCGTCCTTCACTTAGCTTGTTGGGAATACAAAGTTTCTTTTCAGTTGCAAACTCCACTCCATACATATATATGGGGAGGTACTAGCTCCAACCAGGTTTTACAGTGAAAACTGCAGGAACTTCATACCGGCACTAGGAAACAGACTGAGAAACCAGAGTAAAAGTTTCTCCTGCAACCTGTTCCCTTTGTGCTAGATGAACGAACGTCTCTCCACATGCTCAGTTCTGAGAGATGTGTGTGTGTGAAAGCCGTCCTTCACCTAGCTTTTTGGGAACATAAAGTTTCTTTTCATTTGTAAACTCCACTCCATACATATATATAGGGAGGTAATAGCTCCAACTCGGTTTTATAGTGAAAACTGCTGGAACTTCAAACCGGCACTAGGAAACAAACTGAGAAACCAGAGTAAAAGTTTCTAATGCAACCCGTTCCCTTTGTGCTAGATGAACGAACGTCTCTCCACATGCTCAGTTCTGAGAGATAAGTGTGTGTGAAAGCCGTCCTTCACCTAGCTTGTTGGGAACACAAAGTTTCTTTTCAGTTGCAAACTCCACTCCATACATATATATGGTGAGATACTAGCTCCAACCAGGTTTTACAGTGAAAACTGCAGGAACTTCAAACAGGCACTAGGAAACAGACTGAAAACTAGAGTAAAAGTTTCTCCTGCAACCTGTTCCCTTTGTGCTAGATGAACGAACGTCTCTCCACATGCTCAATTCTGAGAGATGTGTGTGTGTGAAAGCCGTCCTTCACCTACCATTTTGGGAATATAAAGTTTCTTTTAATTTGTAAACTCCACTCCATATATATATATGGGGAGGTACTAGCTCCAAATCGGTTTTACAGTGAAAACTGCTGGAACTTCAAACCGGCACTAGGAAACAGACTGAGAAACCAGAGTAAAAGTTTCTCCTGCAACCCGTTCCCTTTGTGCTAGATGAACGAAAGTCTCTCCACATGCTCAGTTCTGAGAGATAAGTGTGTGTGAAAGCCGTCCTTCACATAGCTTGTTGGGAACACAAAGTTTCTTTTCAGTTGCAAACTCCACTCCATACATATATATTGGGAGGTACTAGCTCCAACTCGGTTTTACAGTGAAAACTGCTGGAACTTCAAACCGGCACTAGGAAACAGACTGAGATACCTGAGTAAAAGTTTCTCCTGCAACCCGTTCCCTTTGTGCTAGATGAACGAACGTCTCTCCACATGCTCAGTTCTGAGAGATAAGTTTGTGTGAAAGCCGTCCTTCAACTAGCTTGTTGGGAACACAAAGTTTCTTTTCAGTTGCCAACTCCACTCCATACATATATATGGGGAGGTACTAGCTCCAACCAGGTTTTACAGTGAAAACTGCAGGAACTTCAAACCGGCACTAGGAAACAGACTGAGAAACCAGAGTAAAAGTTTATCCTGCAACATGTTCCCTTTGTGCTAGATGAACGAACGTCTCTCCACATGCTCAGTTCTGAGAGATGTGTGTGTGTGAAAGCCGTCCTTCACCTAGCTTTTTGGAAACATAAAGTTTCTTTTCATTTGTAAACTCCACTCCATACATATATATGGGGAGGTACTAGCTCCAACTCGGTTTTACAGTGAAAACTGCTGGAACTTCAAACCGGCACCAGGAAACATACTGAGAAACCAGAGTAAAAGTTTCTCCTGCAAACCGTTCCCTTTGTGCTAGATGAACGAACGTCTCTCCACATGCTCAGTTCTGAGAGATAAGTGTGTGTGAAGCCGTCCTTCACCTAGCTTGTTGGGAACACAAAGTTTCTTTTCAGTTGCAAACTCCACTCCATACATATATATGGGGAGGTACTAGCACCAAACAGGTTTTATAGTGAAAACTGCAGGAACTTCAAACCGGCACTAGGAAACAGACTGAGAAAACAGAGTAAAAGTTTCTCCTGCAACCCGTTCCCTTTGTGCTAGATGAACGAACGTCTCTCCACATGCTCAGTTCTGAGAGATAAGTGTGTGTGAAAGCCGTCCTTCACCTAGCTTGTCGGGAACACAAAGTTTCTTTTCAGTTGCAAACTCCACTCCATACATATATATGGTGAGATACTAGCTCCAACCAAGTTTTACAGTGAAAACTGCAGGAACTTCAAACAGGCACTAGGAAACAGACTGAAAACCAGAGTAAAATTTTCCCCTGCAACCTGTTCCCTTTGTGCTAGATGAACGAACGTCTCTCCACATGCTCAATTCTGAGAGATGTGTGTGTGTGAAAGCCGTCCTTCACCTACGATTTTGGGAATATAAAGTTTCTTTTAATTTGTAAACTCCACTCCATATATATATATGGGGAGGTACTAGCTCCAAATCGGTTTTACAGTGAAAACTGCAGGAACTTCAAACCGGCACTAGGAAACAGACTGAGAAACCAGAGTAAAAGTTTCTCCTGCAACCCGTTCCCTTTGTGCTAGATGAACGAACGTCTCTCCACATGCTGAGTTCTGAGAGATAAGTGTGTGTGAAAGCCGTCCTTCACCTAGCTTGTTGGGAACACAAAGTTTCTTTTCAGTTGCAAACTCCACTCCATACATATATATTGGGAGGTACTAGCTCCAACTCGGTTTTACAGTGAAAACTGCTGGAACTTCAAGCCGGCACTAGGAAACAGACAGAGATACCAGAGTAAAAGTTTCTCCTGCAACCCGTTCCCTTTGTGCTAGATGAACGAACGTCTCTCCACATGCTCAGTTCTGAGAGATAAGTTTGTGTGAAAGCCGTCCTTCACCTAGCTTGTTGGGAACACAAAGTTTCTTTTCAGTTGCCAACTCCACTCCATACATATATATGGGGAGGTACTAGCTCCAACCAGGTTTTACAGTGAAAACTGCAGGAACTTCAAACCGGCACTAGGAAACAGACTGAGAAACCAGAGTAAAAGTTTCTCCTGCAACATGTTCCCTTTGTGCTAGATGAACGAACGTCTCTCCACATGCTCAGTTCTGAGAGATGTGTGTGTGTGAAAGCCGTCCTTCACCTAGCTTTTTGGGAACATAAAGTTTCTTTTCATTTGTAAATTCCACTCCATATATATATATGGGGAGGTACTAGCTCCAACTCGGTTTTACAGTGAAAACTGCTGGAACTTCAAACCGGCACCAGGAAACATATTGAGAAACCAGAGTAAAAGTTTCTCCTGCAAACCGTTCCCTTTGTGCTATATGAACGAACGTCTCTCCACATACTAAGTTCTGAGAGATAAGTGTGTGTGAAAGCCGTCCTTCACCTAGCTTGTTGGGAACACAAAGTTTCTTTTCAGTTGCAAAATCCACTCCATACATATATATGGGGAGGTACTAACTCCAACCAGGTTTTACAGTGAAAACTGCAGGAAATTCAAACCGGCAATAGGAAACAGACTGAGAAAGCAGAGTATAATTTTCTCCTGCAACCCGTTCCATTTGTGCTAGATGAACGAACGGCTCTTCACATGCTCAGTTCTGAGAGATAAGTGTGTGTGAAAGCCGTCCTTCACCTAGCTTGTTGGGTACACAAAGTTTCTTTTCAGTTGCAAACTCCACTCCATACATATATATGGGGAGGTACTAGCTCCAACCAGGATTTACAGTGAAAACTGCAGGAACTTCAAACCGGCACTAGGAAACAGACTGAGAAACCAGAGTAAAAGTTTCTCCTGCAACATGTTCCCTTTGTGCTAGATGAACGAACGTCTCTCCACATGCTCAGTTCTGAGAGATGTGTGTGTGTGAAAGCCGTCCTTCACCTAGCTTTTTGGGAACATAAAGTTTCTTTTCATTTGTAAACTCCACTCCATACATATATATGGGGAGGTACTAGCTCCAAATCGGTTTTACAGTGAAAACTGCTGGAACTTCAAACCGGCACTAGGAAAAAGACTGAGAAACCAGAGTAAAAGTTTCTCCTGCAAACCGTTCAATTTGTGCTAGATGAACGAACGTCTATCCACATGCTCAATTCTGAGAGATGTGTGTGTGTGAAAGCCGCCCTTCACCTACCATTTTGGGAACATAAAGTTTCTTTTCATTTGTAAACTCCACTCCATATATATATATGGGGATGTACTAGCTCCAAATCGGTTTTACAGTGAAAACTGCTGGAACTTCAAACCGGCACTAGGAAACAGACTGAGAAACCAGAGTAAAAGTTTCTCCTGCAACCCGTTCCCTTTGTGCTAGATGAACGAAAGTCTCTCCACATGCTCAGTTCTGAGAGATAAGTGTGTGTGAAAGCCGTCCTTCACCTAGCTTGTTGGGAAAACAAAGTTTCTTTTCAGTTGCAAACTCCACTCCATACATATATATAGGGAGGTACTAGCTCCAACTCGGTTTTACAGTGAAAACTGCTGGAACTTCAAACCGGCACTAGGAAACAGACTGAGATACCTGAGTAAAAGATTCTCCTGCAACCCGTTCCCTTTGTGCTAGATGAACGAACGTCTCTCCACATGCTCAGTTCTGAGAGATAAGTTTGTGTGAAAGCCGTCCTTCACATAGCTTGTTGGGAACACCAAGTTTCTTTTCAGTTGCCAACTCCACTCCATACATATATATGGGGAGGTACTAGCTCCAACCAGGTTTTACAGTGAAAACTGCAGGAACTTCAAACCGGCACTAGGAAACAGACTGAGAAACCAGAGTAAAAGTTTCTCCTGCAACATGTTCCCTTTGTGCTAGATGAACGAACGTCTCTCCACATGCTCAGTTCTGAGAGATGTGTGTGTGTGAAAGCCGTCCTTCACCTAGCTTTTTGGGAACATAAAGTTTCTTTTCATTTGTAAACTCCACTCCATACATATATATGGGGAGGTACTAGCTCCAACTCGGTTTTACAGTGAAAATTGCTGGAACTTCTAACCGGCACTAGGAAACAGAATGAGATACCTGAGTAAAAGTTTCTCCTGCAACCCGTTCCCTTTGTGCTAGATGAACGAACGTCTCTCCACATGCTCAGTTCTGAGAGATAAGTTTGTGTGAAAGCCGTCCTTCACCTCGCTTGTTGGGAACACAAAGTTTCTTTTCAGTAGCCAACTCCACTCCATACATATATATGGGGAGGTACTAGCTCCAACCAGGTTTTACAGTGAAAACTGCAGGAACTTCAAACCGGCACTAGGAAACAGACTGAGAAACCAGAGTAAAAGTTTCTCCTGCAACCTGTTCCCTTTGTGCTAGATGAACGAACGTCTCTCCACATGCTCAGTTCTGAGAGATGTGTGTGTGTGAAAGCCGTCCTTCACCTAGCTTTTTGGGAACATAAAGTTTCTTTTCATTTGTAAACTCCACTCCATACATATATATGGGGAGGTACTAGCTCCAACTCGGTTTTACAGTGAAAACTGCTGGAACTTCAAACCGGCAATAGGAAACAGACTGAGAAACCAGAGTATAAGTTTCTCCTGCAACCCGTTCCCTTTGTGCTAGATGAACGAACGTCTCTCCACATGCTCAGTTCTGAGAGATAAGTGTGTGTGAAAGCCGTCCTTCACCTAGCTTGTTGGGAACACAAAGTTTCTTTTCAGTTGCAAACTACACTCCATACATATATATGGGGAGATACAAGCTCCAAATCTGTTTTACAGTGAAAACTGCAGGAACTTCAAACCGGCACTAGGAAACAGACTGAGAAACCAGAGAATAAGTTTCTCCTGCATCCCGTTCACTTTCTGCTAGATGAACGAACGTCTCTCCACATGCTCAGTTCTGAGAGATAACTGTGTGTGAAAGCCGTCCTTCACCTAGCTTGTTGGGAACACAAAGTTTCTATTCAGTTGCAAACTCCACTCCATACATATATATGGGGAGGTACTAGCTCCAAATCGGTTTTACAGTGAAAACTGCAGGAAATTCAAACCGGCACTAGGAAACAGACTGAGAAACCAGAGAAAAAGTTTCTCCTGCAACCCGTTCCCTTTGTGCTAGATGAACGAACGTCTCTCCACATGCTCAGTTCTGAGAGATAAGTGTGTGTGAAAGCCGTCCTTAAACTAGCTTGTTGGGAACACAAAGTTTCTTTTCAGTTGCAAACTCCACTCCATACATATATATGGGGAGATACTAGCTCCAACCAGGTTTTACAGTGAAAACTGCAGGAACTTCAAACCGGCACTAGGAAACAGACTGAGAAACCAGAGTAAAAGTTTCTCCTGCAACCTGTTCCCTTTGTGCTAGATGAACGAACGTCTCTCCACATGCTCAGTTCTGAGAGATGTGTGTGTGTGAAAGCCGTACTTCACCTACCCTTTTGGGAACATAAAGTTTCTTTTCATTTGTAAACTCCACTCCATACATATATATGGGGAGGTACTAGCTCCAACTCGGTTTTACAGTGAAAACTGCAGGAAATTCAAACCGGCAATAGGAAACAGACTGAGAAACCAGAGTATAAGTTTCTCCTGCAACCCGTTCCCTTTCTGCTAGATGAACGAACGTCTCTCCACATGCTCAGTTCTGAGAGATAAGTGTGTGTGAAAGCCGTCCTTCAACTAGCTTGTTGGGAACACAAAGTTTCTTTTCAGTTGCAAACTCCACTCCACATATATATGGGGAGGTACTAGCTCCAAATCGGTTTTACAGTGAAAACAGCACGAACTTCAAACCGGCACCAGGAAACATACTGAGAAACCAGAGTAAAAGTTTCTCCTGCAAACCGTTCCCTTTATGCTATATGAACGAACGTCTCTCCACATAGTAAGTTCTGAGAGATAAGTGTGTGTGAAAGCCGTCCTTCACTTAGCTTGTTGGGAACACAAAGTTTCTTTTCAGTTGCAAACTCCACTCCATACATATATATGGGGAGGTAGTAGCTCCAACTAAGTTTTATAGTGAAAATTGCAGGAACTTCAAACCAGCACTAGGAAACAGACTGAGAAACCAGAGTAAAAGTTTCTCCTGCAACCTGTTCCCTTTGTGTTAGATGAACGAACGTCTCTCCACATGCTCAGTTCTGAGAGATGTGTGTGTGTGAAAGCCGTCCTTCACCTAGCTTTTTGGGAACATAAAGTTTCTTTTCATTTGTAAACTCCACTCCATACATAGATATGGGGAGGTACTACCTCCAACTCGGTTTTACAGTGAAAACTGCTGGAACTTCAAACCGGCACTAGGAAACAGACTGAGAAACCAGAGTAAAAGTTTCTCCTGCAACCCGTTCCCTTTGTGCTAGATGAACGAACGTCTCTCCACATGCTCAGTTCTGAGAGATAAGTGTGTGTGAAAGCCGTCCTTCACCTAGCTTGTTGGGAACACAAAGTTTCTTTTCAGTTGCTAACTCCACTCCATACATATATATGGGGAGGTACTAGCTCCAACTCGGTTTTACAGTTAAAACTGCAGGAACTTCAAACCGGCACTAGGAAACAGACTGAGAAACCAGAGTAAAAGTTTCTCCTGCAACCCGTTCCCTTTGTGCTAGATGAACGAACGTCTCTCCCCATGCTCAGTTCTGAGAGATAAGTGTGTGTGAAAGCCGTCCTTCACTTAGCTTGTTGGGAATACAAAGTTTCTTTTCAGTTGCAAACTCCACTCCATACATATATATGGGGAGGTACTAGCTCCAACCAGGTTTTACAGTGAAAACTGCAGGAACTTCATACCGGCACTAGGAAACAGACTGAGAAACCAGAGTAAAAGTTTCTCCTGCAACCTGTTCCCTTTGTGCTAGATGAACGAACGTCTCTCCACATGCTCAGTTCTGAGAGATGTGTGTGTGTGAAAGCCGTCCTTCACCTAGCTTTTTGGGAACATAAAGTTTCTTTTCATTTGTAAACTCCACTCCATACATATATATAGGGAGGTAATAGCTCCAACTCGGTTTTATAGTGAAAACTGCTGGAACTTCAAACCGGCACTAGGAAACAAACTGAGAAACCAGAGTAAAAGTTTCTAATGCAACCCGTTCCCTTTGTGCTAGATGAACGAACGTCTCTCCACATGCTCAGTTCTGAGAGATAAGTGTGTGTGAAAGCCGTCCTTCACCTAGCTTGTTGGGAACACAAAGTTTCTTTTCAGTTGCAAACTCCACTCCATACATATATATGGTGAGATACTAGCTCCAACCAGGTTTTACAGTGAAAACTGCAGGAACTTCAAACAGGCACTAGGAAACAGACTGAAAACCAGAGTAAAAGTTTCTCCTGCAACCTGTTCCCTTTGTGCTAGATGAACGAACGTCTCTCCACATGCTCAATTCTGAGAGATGTGTGTGTGTGAAAGCCGTCCTTCACCTACCATTTTGGGAATATAAAGTTTCTTTTAATTTGTAAACTCCACTCCATATATATATATGGGGAGGTACTAGCTCCAAATCGGTTTTACAGTGAAAACTGCTGGAACTTCAAACCGGCACTAGGAAACAGACTGAGAAACCAGAGTAAAAGTTTCTCCTGCAACCCGTTCCCTTTGTGCTAGATGAACGAAAGTCTCTCCACATGCTCAGTTCTGAGAGATAAGTGTGTGTGAAAGCCGTCCTTCACATAGCTTGTTGGGAACACAAAGTTTCTTTTCAGTTGCAAACTCCACTCCATACATATATATTGGGAGGTACTAGCTCCAACTCGGTTTTACAGTGAAAACTGCTGGAACTTCAAACCGGCACTAGGAAACAGACTGAGATACCTGAGTAAAAGTTTTTCCTGCAACCTGTTCCCTTTGTGCTAGATGAACGAACGTCTCTCCACATGCTCAGTTCTGAGAGATAAGTTTGTGTGAAAGCCGTCCTTCACCTAGCTTGTTGGGAACACAAAGTTTCTTTTCAGTTGCCAACTCCACTCCATACATATATATGGGGAGGTACTAGCTCCAACCAGGTTTTACAGTGAAAACTGCAGGAACTTCAAACCGGCACTAGGAAACAGACTGAGAAACCAGAGTAAAAGTTTATCCTGCAACATGTTCCCTTTGTGCTAGATGAACGAACGTCTCTCCACATGCTCAGTTCTGAGAGATGTGTGTGTGTGAAAGCCGTCCTTCACCTAGCTTTTTGGAAACATAAAGTTTCTTTTCATTTGTAAACTCCACTCCATACATATATATGGGGAGGTACTAGCTCCAACTCGGTTTTACAGTGAAAACTGCTGGAACTTCAAACCGGCACCAGGAAACATACTGAGAAACCAGAGTAAAAGTTTCTCCTGCAAACCGTTCCCTTTGTGCTAGATGAACGAACGTCTCTCCACATGCTCAGTTCTGAGAGATAAGTGTGTGTGAAGCCGTCCTTCACCTAGCTTGTTGGGAACACAAAGTTTCTTTTCAGTTGCAAACTCCACTCCATACATATATATGGGGAGGTACTAGCACCAAACAGGTTTTATAGTGAAAACTGCAGGAACTTCAAACCGGCACTAGGAAACAGACTGAGAAAACAGAGTAAAAGTTTCTCCTGCAACCCGTTCCCTTTGTGCTAGATGAACGAACGTCTCTCCACATGCTCAGTTCTGAGAGATAAGTGTGTGTGAAAGCCGTCCTTCACCTAGCTTGTCGGGAACACAAAGTTTCTTTTCAGTTGCAAACTCCACTCCATACATATATATGGTGAGATACTAGCTCCAACCAAGTTTTACAGTGAAAACTGCAGGAACTTCAAACAGGCACTAGGAAACAGACTGAAAACCAGAGTAAAATTTTCCCCTGCAACCTGTTCCCTTTGTGCTAGATGAACGAACGTCTCTCCACATGCTCAATTCTGAGAGATGTGTGTGTGTGAAAGCCGTCCTTCACCTACGATTTTGGGAATATAAAGTTTCTTTTAATTTGTAAACTCCACTCCATATATATATATGGGGAGGTACTAGCTCCAAATCGGTTTTACAGTGAAAACTGCTGGAACTTCAAACCGGCACTAGGAAACAGACTGAGAAACCAGAGTAAAAGTTTCTCCTGCAACCCGTTCCCTTTGTGCTAGATGAACGAACGTCTCTCCACATGCTGAGTTCTGAGAGATAAGTGTGTGTGAAAGCCGTCCTTCACCTAGCTTGTTGGGAACACAAAGTTTCTTTTCAGTTGCAAACTCCACTCCATACATATATATTGGGAGGTACTAGCTCCAACTCGGTTTTACAGTGAAAACTGCTGGAACTTCAAGCCGGCACTAGGAAACAGACAGAGATACCTGAGTAAAAGTTTCTCCTGCAACCCGTTCCCTTTGTGCTAGATGAACGAACGTCTCTCCACATGCTCAGTTCTGAGAGATAAGTTTGTGTGAAAGCCGTCCTTCACCTAGCTTGTTGGGAACACAAAGTTTCTTTTCAGTTGCCAACTCCACTCCATACATATATATGGGGAGGTACTAGCTCCAACCAGGTTTTACAGTGAAAACTGCAGGAACTTCAAACCGGCACTAGGAAACAGACTGAGAAACCAGAGTAAAAGTTTCTCCTGCAACATGTTCCCTTTGTGCTAGATGAACGAACGTCTCTCCACATGCTCAGTTCTGAGAGATGTGTGTGTGTGAAAGCCGTCCTTCACCTAGCTTTTTGGGAACATAAAGTTTCTTTTCATTTGTAAATTCCACTCCATATATATATATGGGGAGGTACTAGCTCCAACTCGGTTTTACAGTGAAAACTGCTGGAACTTCAAACCGGCACCAGGAAACATATTGAGAAACCAGAGTAAAAGTTTCTCCTGCAAACCGTTCCCTTTGTGCTATATGAACGAACGTCTCTCCACATACTAAGTTCTGAGAGATAAGTGTGTGTGAAAGCCGTCCTTCACCTAGCTTGTTGGGAACACAAAGTTTCTTTTCAGTTGCAAAATCCACTCCATACATATATATGGGGAGGTACTAACTCCAACCAGGTTTTACAGTGAAAACTGCAGGAAATTCAAACCGGCACTAGGAAACAGACTGAGAAACCAGAGTATAATTTTCTCCTGCAACCCGTTCCATTTGTGCTAGATGAACGAACGGCTCTTCACATGCTCAGTTCTGAGAGATAAGTGTGTGTGAAAGCCGTCCTTCACCTAGCTTGTTCGGTACACAAAGTTTCTTTTCAGTTGCAAACTCCACTCCATACATATATATGGGGAGGTACTAGCTCCAACCAGGATTTACAGTGAAAACTGCAGGAACTTCAAACCGGCACTAGGAAACAGACTGAGAAACCAGAGTAAAAGTTTCTCCTGCAACATGTTCCCTTTGTGCTAGATGAACGAACGTCTCTCCACATGCTCAGTTCTGAGAGATGTGTGTGTGTGAAAGCCGTCCTTCACCTAGCTTTTTGGGAACATAAAGTTTCTTTTCATTTGTAAACTCCACTCCATACATATATATGGGGAGGTACTAGCTCCAAATCGGTTTTACAGTGAAAACTGCTGGAAATTCAAACCGGCACTAGGAAAAAGACTGAGAAACCAGAGTAAAAGTTTCTCCTGCAAACCGTTCAATTTGTGCTAGATGAACGAACGTCTATCCACATGCTCAATTCTGAGAGATGTGTGTGTGTGAAAGCCGCCCTTCACCTACCATTTTGGGAACATAAAGTTTCTTTTCATTTGTAAACTCCACTCCATATATATATATGGGGATGTACTAGCTCCAAATCGGATTTACAGTGAAAACTGCTGGAACTTCAAACCGGCACTAGGAAACAGACTGAGAAACCAGAGTAAAAGTTTCTCCTGCAACCCGTTCCCTTTGTGCTAGATGAACGAAAGTCTCTCCACATGCTCAGTTCTGAGAGATAAGTGTGTGTGAAAGCCGTCCTTCACCTAGCTTGTTGGGAAAACAAAGTTTCTTTTCAGTTGCAAACTCCACTCCATACATATATATAGGGAGGTACTAGCTCCAACTCGGTTTTACAGTGAAAACTGCTGGAACTTCAAACCGGCACTAGGAAACAGACTGAGATACCTGAGTAAAAGATTCTCCTGCAACCCGTTCCCTTTGTGCTAGATGAACGAACGTCTCTCCACATGCTCAGTTCTGAGAGATAAGTTTGTGTGAAAGCCGTCCTTCACATAGCTTGTTGGGAACACCAAGTTTCTTTTCAGTTGCCAACTCCACTCCATACATATATATGGGGAGGTACTAGCTCCAACCAGGTTTTACAGTGAAAACTGCAGGAACTTCAAACCGGCACTAGGAAACAGACTGAGAAACCAGAGTAAAAGTTTCTCCTGCAACATGTTCCCTTTGTGCTAGATGAACGAACGTCTCTCCACATGCCCAGTTCTGAGAGATGTGTGTGTGTGAAAGCCGTCCTTCACCTAGCTTTTTGGGAACATAAAGTTTCTTTTCATTTGTAAACTCCACTCCATACATATATATGGGGAGGTACTAGCTCCAACTCGGTTTTACAGTGAAAATTGCTGGAACTTCTAACCGGCACTAGGAAACAGAATGAGATACCTGAGTAAAAGTTTCTCCTGCAACCCGTTCCCTTTGTGCTAGATGAACGAACGTCTCTCCACATGCTCAGTTCTGAGAGATAAGTTTGTGTGAAAGCCGTCCTTCACCTCGCTTGTTGGGAACACAAAGTTTCTTTTCAGTAGCCAACTCCACTCCATACATATATATGGGGAGGTACTAGCTCCAACCAGGTTTTACAGTGAAAACTGCAGGAACTTCAAACCGGCACTAGGAAACAGACTGAGAAACCAGAGTAAAAGTTTCTCCTGCAACCTGTTCCCTTTGTGCTAGATGAACGAACGTCTCTCCACATGCTCAGTTCTGAGAGATGTGTGTGTGTGAAAGCCGTCCTTCACCTAGCTTTTTGGGAACATAAAGTTTCTTTTCATTTGTAAACTCCACTCCATACATATATATGGGGAGGTACTAGCTCCAACTCGGTTTTACAGTGAAAACTGCTGGAACTTCAAACCGGCAATAGGAAACAGACTGAGAAACCAGAGTATAAGTTTCTCCTGCAACCCGTTCCCTTTCTGCTAGATGAACGAACGTCTCTCCACATGCTCAGTTCTGAGAGATAAGTGTGTGTGAAAGCCGTCCTTCACCTAGCTTGTTGGGAACACAAAGTTTCTTTTCAGTTGCAAACTACACTCCATACATATATATGGGGAGATACAAGCTCCAAATCTGTTTTACAGTGAAAACTGCAGGAACTTCAAACCGGCACTAGGAAACAGACTGAGAAACCAGAGAATAAGTTTCTCCTGCATCCCGTTCCCTTTCTGCTAGATGAACGAACGTCTCTCCACATGCTCAGTTCTGAGAGATAACTGTGTGTGAAAGCCGTCCTTCACCTAGCTTGTTGGGAACACAAAGTTTCTATTCAGTTGCAAACTCCACTCCATACATATATATGGGGAGGTACTAGCTCCAAATCGGTTTTACAGTGAAAACTGCAGGAAATTCAAACCGGCACTAGGAAACAGACTGAGAAACCAGAGAAAAAGTTTCTCCTGCAACCCGTTCCCTTTGTGCTAGATGAACGAACGTCTCTCCACATGCTCAGTTCTGAGAGATAAGTGTGTGTGAAAGCCGTCCTTAAACTAGCTTGTTGGGAACACAAAGTTTCTTTTCAGTTGCAAACTCCACTCCATACATATATATGGGGAGATACTAGCTCCAACCAGGTTTTACAGTGAAAACTGCAGGAACTTCAAACCGGCACTAGGAAACAGACTGAGAAACCAGAGTAAAAGTTTCTCCTGCAACCTGTTCCCTTTGTGCTAGATGAACGAACGTCTCTCCACATGCTCAGTTCTGAGAGATGTGTGTGTGTGAAAGCCGTACTTCACCTACCCTTTTGGGAACATAAAGTTTCTTTTCATTTGTAAACTCCACTCCATACATATATATGGGGAGGTACTAGCTCCAACTCGGTTTTACAGTGAAAACTGCAGGAAATTCAAACCGGCAATAGGAAACAGACTGAGAAACCAGAGTATAAGTTTCTCCTGCAACCCGTTCCCTTTCTGCTAGATGAACGAACGTCTCTCCACATGCTCAGTTCTGAGAGATAAGTGTGTGTGAAAGCCGTCCTTCACCTAGCTTGTTGGGAACACAAAGTTTCTTTTCAGTTGCAAACTCCACTCCATACATATATATGGGGAGATACTAGCTCCAAATCTGTTTTACAGTGAAAACTGCAGGAACTTCAAACCGGCACTAGGAAACAGACTGAGAAACCAGAGTAAAATTTTCTCCTGCAACACGTTCCCTTTGTGCTAGATGAACGAACGTCTCTCCACATGCTCAGTTCTGAGAGATAAATGTGTGTGAAAGCCGTCCTTCAACTAGCTTGTTGGGAACACAAAGTTTCTTTTCAGTTGCAAACTCCACTCCACATATATATGGGGAGGTACTAGCTCCAAATCGGTTTTACAGTGAAAACAGCACGAACTTCAACCCGGCACTAGGAAACAGACTGAGAAACCAGAGAATAAGTTTCTCCTGCATCCCGTTCCCTTTCTGCTAGATGAACGAACGTCTCTCAACATGCTCAGTTCTGAGAGATAACTGTGTGTGAAAGCCGTCCTTCACCTAGCTTGTTGGGAACACAAAGTTTCTATTCAGTTGCAAACTCCACTCCATACATATATATGGGGAGGTACAAGCTCTAAATCGGTTTTACAGTGAAAACTGCAGGAAATTCAAACCGGCACTAGGAAACAGACTGAGAAACCAGAGAAAAAGTTTCTCCTGCAACCCGTTCCCTTTCTGCTAGATGAACGAACGTCTCTCCACATGCTCAGTTCTGAGAGATAAGTGTGTGTGAAAGCCGTCCTTAAACTAGCTTGTTGGGAACACAAAGTTTCTTTTCAGTTGCAAACTCCACTCCATACATATATATGGGGAGATACTAGCTCCAACAAGGTTTTACAGTGAAAACTGCTGGAATTTCAAACCGGCACTAGGAAACAGACTGAGAAACCAAAGTAAAGTTTCTCCTGCAACCCGTTCCCTTTGTGCTAGATGAACGAACGTCTCTCCACATGCTCAGTTCTGAGAGATAAGTGTGTGTGATAGCCGTTCTTCACCTAGCTTGTTGGGAACACAAAGTTCCTTTCAGTTGCAAACTCCACTCCATACATATATATGGGGAGGTACTAGCTCCAAATCGGTTTTACAGTGAAAACTGCAGGAACCTAATCCGGCACTAGGAAACAGAATGAGAAACCAGAGTAAAAGTTTCTCCTGCAACCCGTTCCCTTTCTGCTAGATGAACGATCGTCTCTCCACATGCTCAGTTCTGAGAGATAACTGTGTGTGAAAGCCGTCCTTCACCTAGCTTGTTGGGAACACAAAGTTTCTTTTCAGTTGCAAACTCCACTCCATACATATATATGGGGAGGTACAAGCTCAAACCAGGTTTTACAGTGAAAACTGCAGGAACTTCAAACCGGCACTAGGAAACAGACTGAGAAACCAGAGTAAAAGTTTCTCCTGCAACCCGTTCCCTTTGTGCTAGATGAACGAACGTCTCTCCACATGCTCAGTTCTGAGAGATAAGTGTGTGTGAAAGCCGTCTTTCACCTAGCTTGTTGGGAACACAAAGTTTCTTTTCAGTTGCAAACTCCAGTCCATACATATATATGGGGAGATACTAGCTCCAAATCGGTTTTACAGTGAAAACTGCAGGAACTTCAAACCGGCACTAGGAAACAGACTGAGAAACCAGAGTAAAAGTTTCTCCTGCAACCCGTTCCCTTTCTGCTAGATGAACGAACGTCTCTCCACATGCTCAGTTCTGAGAGATAAGTGTGTGTGAAAGCCATCCTTCACCTGGCTTGTTGGGAACACAAAGTTTGTTTTCAGTTGCAAACTCCACTCCATACTAATATATGGGGAGGTACTAACTCCAAATCTGTTTTACAGTGAAAACTGCAGGAACTTCAAACCGGCACAAGGAAACAGACTTAGAAACCAGAGTAAAAGTTTCTCTTGCAACCCGTTCCATTTGTGCTACATGAACGAACGTCTCTCCACATGCTCAGTTCTGAGAGATAACTGTGTGTGAAAGCCGTCCTTCACCTAGCTTGTTGGGAACACAAAGTTTCTTTTCATTTGCAAACTCCACTCCATACATATATATGGGGAGGTACAAGCTCCAACCAGGTTTTACAGTGAAAACTGCAGGAACTTCAAACCGGCACTAGGAAACAGACTGAGAAACCAGAGTAAATGTTTCTCCTGCAACCCGTTCACTTTGTGCTAGATGAACGAACGTCTCTCCACATGCTCAGTTCTGAGAGATAAGTGTGTGTGAAAGCCGTCCTTCACCTAGCTTGTTGGGAACACAAAGTTTCTTTTCAGTTGCAAACTCCACTCCATACATATATATGGGTAGGTACTAGCTCCAAATCTGTTTTACAGTGAAAACTGCAGGAACTTCAAACCGGCACTAGGAAACAGACTGAGAAACCAGAGTAAAAGTTTCTCCTGCAACCCGTTCCTTTTGTGCTAGATGAACGAACGTCTCTCCACATGCTCAGTTCTGAGAGATAAGTGTGTGTGAAAGCAGTCCTTCACCTAGCTTGTTGGGAACACAAAGTTTCTTTTCAGTTGCAAACTCCACTCCATACATATATATGGGTAGGTACTAGCTCCAAATCTGTTTTACAGTGAAAACTGCAGGAACTTCAAACCGGCACTAGGAAACAGACTGAGAAACCAGAGAAAAAGTTTCTAATGCATCCCGTTCCCTTTCTGCTAGATGAACGAACGTCTCTCCACATGCTCAGTTCTGAGAGGTAACTGTGTGTGAAAGCCGTCCTTCACCTAGCTTGTTGGGAACACAAAGTTTCTATTCAGTTGCAAACTCCACTCCATACATATATATGGGGCGGTACTAGCTCCAAATCGGTTTTACAGTGAAAACTGCAGGAAATTCAAACCGGCACTAGGAAACAAACTGAGAAACCAGAGAAAAAGTTTCTCCTGCAACCCGTTCCCTTTCTCCTAGATGAACGAACGTCTCTCCACATGCTCAGTTCTGAGAGATAAGTGTGTGTGAAAGCCGTCCTTCACCTAGCTTGTTGGGAACACAAAGTTTCTTTTCAGTTGCAAACTCCACTCCATACATATATATGGGGAGATACTAGCTCCAACCAGGTTTTACAGTGTAAACTGCAGGAACTTCAAAACGGCACTAGGAAACAGACTGAGAAACCAGAGTAAAAGTTTCCCTGCAACCTGTTCCCTTTGTGCTAGATGAACGAACGTCTCTCCACATGCTCAGTTCTGAGAGATGTGTGTGTGTGAAAGCCGTCCTTCACCTACCTTTTTGGGAACATAAAGTTTCTTTTCATTTGTAAACCCCACTCCATACATATATATGGGGAGGTACTAGCTCCAACTCGGTTTTACAGTGAAAAATGCTGGAACTTCAAACCGGCACTAGGAAACAGACTGAGAAACCAGAGTAAAAGTTTCTCCTGCAACCCGATCCCTTTGTGCTACATGAACGAACGTCTCTCCACATGCTCAGTTCTGAGATATAAGTGTGTGTGAAAGCCGTCCTTCACCTAGCTTGTTGGGAACACAAAGTTTCTTTTCAGTTGCAAACTCCACTCCATACATATATATAGGGAGGTACTAGCTCCAACTCGGTTTTGCAGTGAAAACTGCTGGAACTTCAAACCGGCACTAGGAAACAGACTGAGAAACCAGAGTAAAAGTTTCCCTGCAAACCGTTCCCTTTGTGCTATATGAACGAACGTCTCTCCACATACTAAGTTCTGAGAGATAAGTGTGTGTGAAAGCCGTCCTTCACCTAGCTTGTTGGGAACACAGTGTCTTTTCAGTTGCAAAATCCACTCCATACATATGTATGGGGAGGTACTAGCTCCAACCAGGTTTTACAGTGAAAACTGCAGGAAATTCAAACCGGCACTAGGAAACAGACTGAGAAACCAGAGTATAAGTTTCTCCTGCAACCCGTTCCCTTTGTGCTAGATGAACGAACGGCTCTCCACATGCTGAATTCTGAGAGATAAGTGTGTGTGAAAGCCGTCCTTCACCTAGCTTGTTGGGTACACAAAGTTTCTTTTCAGTTGCAAACTCCACTCCATACATATATATGGGGAGGTACTAGCTCCAAATCGGTTTTACAATGAAAACAGCAGGAACTTCAAACCGGCACTAGGAAACAGACTGAGAAACCAGAGAATAAGTTTCTCCTGCATCCCGTTCCCTTTCTGCTAGATGAACGAACGTCTCTCCACATGCTCAGTTCTGAGAGATAACTGTGTGTGAAAGCCGTCCTTCACCTATCTTGTTGGGAACACAAAGTTTCTATTCAGTTGCAAACTCCACTCCATACATATATATGGGGAGGTACTAGCTCCAAATCAGTTTTACAGTGAAAACTGCAGGAAATTCAAACCGGCACTAGGAAACAGACTGAGAAACCAGAGAAAAAGTTTCTCCTGCAACCCGTTCCCTTTGTGCTAGATGAACGAACGTCTCTCCACATGCTCAGTTCTGAGAGATAAGTGTGTGTGAAAGCCGTCCTTCACCTAGCTTGTTGGGAACACAAAGTTTCTTTTCAGTTGCAAACTCCACTCCATACATATATATGGGGAGATACTAGCTCCAACCAGGTTTTACAGTGTAAACTGCAGGAACTTCAAAACGGCACTAGGAAACAGACTGAGAAACCAGAGTAAAAGTTTCCCTGCAACCTGTTCCCTTTGTGCTAGATGAACGAACGTCTCTCCACATGCTCAGTTCTGAGAGATGTGTGTGTGTGAAAGCCGTCCTTCACCTACCTTTTTGGGAACATAAAGTTTCTTTTCATTTGTAAACACCACTCCATACATATATATGGGGAGGTACTAGCTCCAACTCGGTTTTACAGTGAAAAATGCTGGAACTTCAAACCGGCACTAGGAAACAGACTGAGAAACCAGAGTAAAAGTTTCTCCTGCAACCCGATCCCTTTGTGCTACATGAACGAACGTCTCTCCACATGCTCAGTTCTGAGATATAAGTGTGTGTGAAAGCCGTCCTTCACCTAGCTTGTTGGGAATACAAAGTTTCTTTTCAGTTGCAAACTCCACTCCATACATATATATAGGGAGGTACTAGCTCCAACTCGGTTTTGCAGTGAAAACTGCTGGAACTTCAAACCGGCACTAGGAAACAGACTGAGAAACCAGAGTAAAAGTTTCCCTGCAAACCGTTCCCTTTGTGCTATATGAACGAACGTCTCTCCACATACTAAGTTCTGAGAGATAAGTGTGTGTGAAAGCCGTCCTTCACCTAGCTTGTTGGGAACACAGTTTCTTTTCAGTTGCAAAATCCACTCCATACATATGTATGGGGAGGTACTAGCTCCAACCAGGTTTTACAGTGAAAACTGCAGGAAATTCAAACCGGCACTAGGAAACAGACTGAGAAACCAGAGTATAAGTTTCTCCTGCAACCCGTTCCCTTTGTGCTAGATGAACGAACGGCTCTCCACATGCTGAATTCTGAGAGATAAGTGTGTGTGAAAGCCGTCCTTCACCTAGCTTGTTGGGTACACAAAGTTTCTTTTCAGTTGCAAACTCCACTCCATACATATATATGGGGAGGTACTAGCTCCAAATCGGTTTTACAATGAAAACAGCAGGAACTTCAAACCGGCACTAGGAAACAGACTGAGAAACCAGAGAATAAGTTTCTCCTGCATCCCGTTCCCTTTCTGCTAGATGAACGAACGTCTCTCCACATGCTCAGTTCTGAGAGATAACTGTGTGTGAAAGCCGTCCTTCACCTATCTTGTTGGGAACACAAAGTTTCTATTCAGTTGCCAACTCCACTCCATACATATATATGGGGAGGTACTAGCTCCAAATCAGTTTTACAGTGAAAACTGCAGGAAATTCAAACCGGCACTAGGAAACAGACTGAGAAACCAGAGAAAAAGTTTCTCCTGCAACCCGTTCCCTTTGTGCTAGATGAACGAACGTCTCTCCACATGCTCAGTTCTGAGAGATAAGTGTGTGTGAAAGCCGTCCTTAACCTAGCTTGTTGGGAACACAAAGTTTCTTTTCAGTTGCAAACTCCACTCCATACATATATATGGGGAGATACTTGCTCCAACCAGGTTTTACAGTGAAAACTGCAGGAACTTCAAACCGGCACTAGGAAACAGACTGAGAAACCAGAGTAAAAGTTTCTCCTGCAACCTGTTCCCTTTGTGCTAGATGAACGAACGTCTCTCCACATGCTCAGTTCTGAGAGATGTGTGTGTGTGAAAGCCGTCCTTCACCTACCCTTTTGGGAACATAAAGTTTCTTTTCATTTGTAAACTCCACTCCATACATATATATGGGGAGGTACTAGCTCCAACTCGGTTTTACAGTGAAAACTGCAGGAAATTCAAACCGGCAATAGGAAACAGACTGAGAAACCAGAGTATAAGTTTCTCCTGCAACCCGTTCCCTTTCTGCTAGATGAACGAACGTCTCTCCACATGCTCAGTTCTGAGAGATAAGTGTGTGTGAAAGCCGTCCTTCAACTAGCTTGTTGGGAACACAAAGTTTCTTTTCAGTTGCAAACTCCACTCCATACATATATATGGGGAGATACTAGCTCCAACCAGGTTTTACAGTGAAAACTGCAGGAACTTCAAACCGGCACTAGGAAACAGACTGAGAAACCAGAGTAAAAGTTTCTCCTGCAACACGTTCCCTTTGTGCTAGATGAACGAACGTCTCTCCACATGCTCAGTTCTGAGAGAAAAGTGTGTGTGAAAGCCGTCCTTCAACTAGCTTGTTGGGAACACAAAGTTTCTTTTCAGTTGCAAACTCCACTCCATACATATATATGGGGAGGTACTAGCTCCAAATCGGTTTTACAGTGAAAACAGCAGGAACTTCAAACCGGCACTAGGAAACAGACTGAGAAACCAGAGAATAAGTTTCTCCTGCATCCCGTTCCCTTTCTGCTAGATGAACGAACGTCTCTCCACATGCTCAGTTCTGAGAGATAACTGTGTGTGAAAGCCGTCCTTCACCTAGCTTGTTGGGAACACAAAGTTTCTATTCAGTTGCAAACTCCACTCCATACATATATATGGGGAGGTACTACCTCTAAATCGGTTTTACAGTGAAAACTGCAGGAAATTCAAACCGGCACTAGGAAACAGACTGAGAAACCAGAGTAAAAGTTTCCCTGCAAACCGTTCCCTTTGTGCTATATGAACGAACGTCTCTCCACATACTAAGTTCTGAGAGATAAGTGTGTGTGAAAGCCGTCCTTCACCTAGCTTGTTGGGTACACAAAGTTTCTTTTCAGTTGCAAACTCCACTCCATACATATATATGGGGAGGTACTAGCTCCAAATCGGTTTTACAGTGAAAACAGCAGGAACTTCAAACCGGCACTAGGAAACAGACTGAGAAACCAGAGAATAAGTTTCTCCTGCATCCCGTTCCCTTTCTGCTAGATGAACGAACGTCTCTCCACATGCTCAGTTCTGAGAGATAACTGTGTGTGAAAGCCGTCCTTCACCTATCTTGTTGGGAACACAAAGATTCTATTCAGTTGCAAACTCCACTCCATACATATATATGGGGAGGTACTAGCTCCAAATCAGTTTTACAGTGAAAACTGCAGGAAATTCAAACCGGCACTAGGAAACAGACTGAGAAACCAGAGAAAAAGTTTCTCCTGCAACCCGTTCCCTTTGTGCTAGATGAACGAACGTCTCTCCACATGCTCAGTTCTGAGAGATAAGTGTGTGTGAAAGCCGTCCTTAACCTAGTTTGTTGGGAACACAAAGTTTCTTTTCAGTTGCAAACTCCACTCCATACATATATATGGGGAGATACTTGCTCCAACCAGGTTTTACAGTGAAAACTGCAGGAACTTCAAACCGGCACTAGGAAACAGACTGAGAAACCAGAGTAAAAGTTTCTCCTGCAACCTGTTCCCTTTGTGCTAGATGAACGAACGTCTCTCCACATGCTCAGTTCTGAGAGATGTGTGTGTGTGAAAGCCGTCCTTCATCTACCCTTTTGGGAACATAAAGTTTCTTTTCATTTGTAAACTCCACTCCATACATATATATGGGGAGGTACTAGCTCCAAATCGGTTTTACAGTGAAAACTGCTGGAACTTCAAACCGGCACTAGGAAACAGACTGAGAAACCAGAGTAAATGTTTCTCCTGCAACCCGATCCCTTTGTGCTACATGAACGAACGTCTCTCCACATGCTCAGTTCTGAGAGATAAGTGTGTGTGAAAGCCGTCCTTCACCTAGCTTGTTGGGAACACAAAGTTTCTTTTCAGTTGCAAACTCCACTCCATACATATATATGGGGAGATACTAGCTCCAACCAGGTTTTACAGTGAAAACTGCAGGAACTTCAAACCGGCACTAGGAAACAGACTGAGAAACCAGAGTAAAAGTTTCTCCTGCAACCTGTTCCCTTTGTGCTAGATGAACGAACGTCTCTCCACATGCTCAGTTCTGAGAGATGTGTGTGTGTGAAAGCCGTCCTTCACCTACCCTTTTGGGAACATAAAGTTTCTTTTCATTTGTAAACTCCACTCCATACATATATATGGGGAGGTACTAGCTCCAACTCGGTTTTACAGTGAAAACTGCAGGAAATTCAAACCGGCAATAGGAAACAGACTGAGAAACCAGAGTATAAGTTTCTCCTGCAACCCGTTCCCTTTCTGCTAGATGAACGAACGTCTCTCCACATGCTCAGTTCTGAGAGATAAGTGTGTGTGAAAGCCGTCCTTCACCTAGCTTGTTGGGAACACAAAGTTTCTTTTCAGTTGCAAACTCCACTCCATACATATATATGGGGAGATACTAGCTCCAAATCTGTTTTACAGTGAAAACTGCAGGAACTTCAAACCGGCACTAGGAAACAGACTGAGAAACCAGAGTAAAAGTTTCTCCTGCAACACGTTCCCTTTGTGCTAGATGAACGAACGTCTCTCCACATGCTCAGTTCTGAGAGATAAGTGTGTGTGAAAGCCGTCCTTCAACTAGCTTGTTGGGAACACAAAGTTTCTTTTCAGTTGCAAACTCCACTCCATACATATATATGGGGAGGTACTAGCTCCAAATCGGTTTTACAGTGAAAACTGCAGGAACTTCAAACCGGCACTAGGAAACAGACTGAGAAACCAGAGTAAAAGTTTCTCCTGCAACCTGTTCCCTTTGTGCTAGATGAACGAACGTCTCTCCACATGCTCAGTTCTGAGAGATGTGTGTGTGTGAAAGCCGTCCTTCACCTACCCTTTTGGGAACATAAAGTTTCTTTTCATTTGTAAACTCCACTCCATACATATATATGGGGAGGTACTAGCTCCAACTCGGTTTTACAGTGAAAACTGCAGGAAATTCAAACCGGCAATAGGAAACAGACTGAGAAACCAGAGTATAAGTTTCTCCTGCAACCCGTTCCCTTTCTGCTAGATGAACGAACGTCTCTCCACATGCTCAGTTCTGAGAGATAAGTGTGTGTGAAAGCCGTCCTTCACCTAGCTTGTTGGGAACACAAAGTTTCTTTTCAGTTGCAAACTCCAATCCATACATATATATGGGGAGATACTAGCTCCAAATCTGTTTTACAGTGAAAACTGCAGGAACTTCAAACCGGCACTAGGAAACAGACTGAGAAACCAGAGTAAAAGTTTCTCCTGCAACACGTTCCCTTTGTGCTAGATGAACGAACGTCTCTCCACATGCTCAGTTCTGAGAGATAAGTGTGTGTGAAAGCCGTCCTTCAACTAGCTTGTTGGGAACACAAAGTTTCTTTTCAGTTGCAAACTCCACTCCATACATATATATGGGGAGGTACTAGCTCCAAATCGGTTTTACAGTGAAAACTGCTGGAACTTCAAACCGGCACTAGGAAACAGACTGAGAAACCAGAGAATAAGTTTCTCCTGCATCCCGTTCCCTTTCTGCTAGATGAACGAACGTCTCTCCACATGCTCAGTTCTGAGAGATAAGTGTGTGTGAAAGCCGTCCTTCACCTAGCTTGTTGGGAACACAAAGTTTCTATTCAGTTGCAAACTCCACTCCATACATATATATGGGGAGGTACTAGCTCTAAATCGGTTTTAGAGTGAAAACTGCAGGAAATTCAAACCGGCACTAGGAAACAGACTGAGAAACCAGAGAAAAAGTTTCTCCTGCAACCCGTTCCCTTTCTGCTAGATGAACGAACGTCTCTCCACATGCTCAGTTCTGAGAGATAAGTGTGTGTGAAAGCCGTCCTTAAACTAGCTTGTTGGGAACACAAAGTTTCTTTTCAGTTGCAAACTCCACTCCATACATATATATGGGGAGATACTAGCTCCAACCAGGTTTTACAGTGAAAACTGCAGGAACTTCAAACCGGCACTAGGAAACAGACTGAGAAACAAGAGTAAAAGTTTCTCCTGCAACCTGTTCCCTTTGTGCTAGATGAACGAACGTCTCTCCACATGCTCAGTTCTGAGAGATGTGTGTGTGTGAAAGCCGTCCTTCACCTACCCTTTTGGGAACATAAAGTTTCTTTTCATTTGTAAACTCCACTCCATACATATATATGGGTAGGTACTAGCTCCAACTCGGTTTTACAGTGAAAACAGCTGGAACTTCAAACCGGCACTAGGAAACAGACTGAGAAACCAGAGTAAAAGTTCCTCCTGCAACCCGTTCCCTTTGTGCCAGATGAACGAACGTCTCTCCACATGCTCAGTTCTGAGAGATAAGTGTGTGTGAAAGCCGTCCTTCACCTAGCTGGTTGGGAACACGAAGTTTCTTTTCAGTTGCAAACTCCACTCCATACATATATATGGGGAGGTACTAGCTCCAAGTCTGTTTTACAGTGAAAACTGCAGAAACTTCAAACCGGCACTAGGAAACAGACTGAGAAACCAGAGTAAAAGTTTCTCCTGCAACCCGTTCCCTTTCTGCTAGATGAACGAACGTCTCTCCACATGCTCAGTTCTGAGAGATAAGTGTATGTGAAAGCCGTCCTTCACCTAGCTTGTTGGGAACACAAATTTTCTTTTCAGTTGCAAACTCCTCTCCATACATATATATGGGGAGGTACTAGCTCCAAATCGGTTTTACAGTGAAAACTGCTGGAACTTCAAACCGGCACTAGGAAACAGACTGAGAAACCAGACTAAAAGTTTCTCCTGCAACCCGTTCCCTTTTTTGCTAGATGAACGAACGTCTCTCCACATGCTCAGTTCTGAGAGATAAGTGTGTGTGAAAGCCGTCCTTCAAATAGCTTGTTGGGAACACAAAGTTTCTTTTCAGTTGCAAACTCCACTCCATACATATATATGGGGCGGTACTAGCTCCAACTCGGTTTTACAGTGAAAACTGCAGGAAATTCAAACCGGCACTAGGAAACAGACTGAGAAACCAGAGTAAAAGTTTCTCCTGCAATCCGTTCCCTTTGTGCTAGATGAACGAACGTCTCTCAACATGCTCAGTTCTGAGAGATAAGTGTGTGTGAAAGCCGTCCTTCAACTAGCTTGTTGGGAACACAAAGTTTCTTTTCAGTTGCAAACTCCACTCCATACATATATATGGGGAGGTACTAGCTCCAAACAGGTTTTACAGTGAAAACAGCAGGAACTTCAAACCGGCACTAGGAAACAGACTGAGAAACCAGAGAAAAAGTTTCTAATGCATCCCGTTCCCTTTCTGCTAGATGAACGAACGTCTCTCCACATGCTCAGTTCTGAGAGGTAACTGTGTGTGAAAGCCGTCCTTCACCTAGCTTGTTGGGAACACAAAGTTTCTATTCAGTTGCAAACTCCACTCCATACATATATATGGGGCGGTTCTAGCTCCAAATCGGTTTTACAGTGAAAACTGCAGGAAATTCAAACCGGCACTAGGAAACAGAGGGAGAAACCAGAGAAAAAGTTTCCCCTGCAACCCGTTCCCTTTCTCCTAGATGAACGAACGTCTCTCCACATGCTCAGTTCTGAGAGATAAGTGTGTGTGAAAGCCGTCCTTCACCTAGATTGTTGGGAACACAAAGTTTCTTTTCAGTTGCAAACTCCACTCCATACATATATATGGGGAGATACTAGTTCCAACCAGGTTTTACATTGTAAACTGCAGGAACTTCAAACCGGCACTAGGAAACAGACTGAGAAACCAGAGTAAAAGTTTCCCTGCAACCTGTTCCCTTTGTGCTAGATGAACGAACGTCTCTCCACATGCTCAGTTCTGAGAGATGTGTGTGTGTTTAAGCCGTCCTTCACCTACCTTTTTGGGAACATAAAGTTTCTTTTCATTTGTAAACCCCACTCCATACATATATATGGGGAGGTACTAGCTCCAACTCGGTTTTACAGTGAAAAATGCTGGAACTTCAAACCGGCACTAGGAAACAGTCTGAGAAACCAAAGTAAAAGTTTCTCCTGCAAACCGATCCCTTTGTGCTACATGAACGAACGTCTCTCCACATGCTCAGTTCTGAGAGATAAGTGTGTGTGAAAGCCGTCCTTCACCTAGCTTGTTGGGAACACAAAGTTTCTTTTCAGTTGCAAACTCCACTCCATACATATATATAGGGAGGTACTAGCTCCAACTCGGTTTTGCAGTGAAAACTGCTGGAACTTCAAACAGGCACTAGGAAACAGACTGAGAAACCAGAGTAAAATTTTCCCTGCAAACCGTTCCCTTTGTGCTATATGAACGAACGTCTCTCCACATACTAAGTTCTGAGAGATAAGTGTGTGTGAAAGCCGTCCTTCACCTAGCTTTTTGGGAACACAGTTTCTTTTCAGTTGCAAAATCCACTCCATACATATATATGGGGAGGTACTAGCTCCAACCAGGTTTTACAGTGAAAACTGCAGGAAATTCAAACCGGCACTAGGAAACAGACTGAGAAACCAGAGTATAAGTTTCTCCTGCAACCCGTTCCCTTTGTGCTAGATGAACGAACGGCTCTCCACATGCTCAATTCTGAGAGATAAGTGTGTGTGAAAGCCGTCCTTCACCTAGCTTGTTGGGTACACAAAGTTTCTTTTCAGTTGCAAACTCCAATCCATAAATATATATGGGGAGGTACTAGCTCCAAATCGGTATTACAGTGAAAACAGCAGGAACTTCAAACCGGCACTAGGAAACAGACTGAGAAACCAGAGAATAAGTTTCTCCTGCATCCCGTTCCCTTTCTGCTAGATGAACGAACGTCTCTCCACATGCTCAGTTCTGAGAGATAACTGTGTGTGAAAGCCGTCCTTCACCTAGCTTGTTGGGAACACAAAGTTTCTATTCAGTTGCAAACTCCACTCCATACATATATATGGGGAGGTACTAGCTCCAAATCAGTTTTACAGTGAAAACTGCAGGAAATTCAAACCGGCACTAGGAAACAGACTGAGAAACCAGAGAAAAAGTTTCTCCTGCAAACCGTTCCCTTTGTGCTAGATGAACGAACGTCTCTCCACATGCTCAGTTCTGAGAGATAAGTGTGTGTGAAAGCCGTCCTTAACATAGCTTGTTGGGAACACAAAGTTTCTTTTCAGTTGCAAACTCCACTCCATACATATATATGGGGATATACTAGCTCCAACCAGGTTTTACAGTGAAAACTGCAGGAACTTCAAACCGGCACTAGGAAACAGACTGAGAAACCAGAGTAAAAGTTTCTCCTGCAACCTGTTCCCTTTGTGCTAGATGAACGAACGTCTCTCCACATGCTCAGTTCTGAGAGATGTGTGTGTGTGAAAGCCGTCCTTCACCTACCCTTTTGGGAACATAAAGTTTCTTTTCATTTGTAAACTCCACTCCATACATATATATGGGGAGGTACTAGCTCCAACTCGGTTTTACAGTGAAAACTGCTGGAACTTCAAACCGGCACTAGGAAACAGACTGAGAAACCAGAGTAAAAGTTTCTCCTGCAACCCGATCCCTTTGTGCTACATGAACGAACGTCTCTCCACATGCTCAGTTCTGAGAGATAAGTGTGTGTGAAAGCCGTCCTTCACCTAGCTTGTTGGGAACACAAAGTTTCTTTTCAGTTGCAAACTCCACTCCATACATATATATAGGGAGGTACAAGCTCCAACTCGGTTTTGCAGTGAAAACTGCTGGAACTTCAAACCGGCACTAGGAAACAGACTGAGAAAACTGAGTAAAAGTTTCTACTGCAACCCGTTCCCTTTGTGCTAGATGAACGAACGTCTCTCCACATGCTCAGTTCTGGGAGATAAGTGTGTGTGAAAGCCGTCCTTCAACTAGCTTGTTGGGAACACAAAGTTTCTTTTCAGTTGCAAACTCCACTCCATACATATATATGGGGAGATACTAGCTCCAAATCGGTTTTACAGTGAAAACTGCAGGAACTTCAAACCGGCACTAGGAAACAGACTGAGAAACCAGAGTAAAAGTTCCACCTGCAACCCGTTCCCTTTGTGCTAGATGAACGAACGTCTCTCCACATGCTCAGTTCTGAGAGATAAGTGTGTGTGAAAGCCGTCCTTCACCTAGCTTGTGGGGAACACGAAGTTTCTTTTCAGTTGCAAACTCCACTCCATACATATATATGGGGAGGTACTAGCTCCAAGTCTGTTTTACAGTGAAAACTGCAGGAACTTCAAACCGGCACTAGGAAACAGACTGAGAAACCAGAGTAAAAGTTTCTCCTGCAACCCGTTCCCTTTCTGCTAGATGAACGAACGTCTCTCCACATGCTCAGTTCTGAGAGATAAGTGTGTGTGAAAGCCGTCCTTCATCTAGCTTGTTGGGAACACAAAGTTTCTTTTCAGTTGCAAACTCCACTCCATACATATATATGGGGAGGAACTAGCTCCAAATCGGTTTTACAATGAAAACTGCTTGAACTTCAAACCGGCACTAGGAAACAGACTGAGAAACCAGAGTAAAAGTTTCTCCTGCAACCCGTTCCCTTTGTGCTAGATGAACGAACGTCTCTCCACATGCTCAGTTCTGAGAGATAAGTGTGTGTGAAAGCCGTCCTTCAAATAGCTTGTTGGGAACACAATGTTTCTTTTCAGTTGCAAACTCCACTCCATACATATATATGGGAGATACTAGCTCCAACCAGGTTTTACAGTGTAAACTGCAGGAACTTCAAACCGGCACTAGGAAACAGACTGAGAAACCAGAGTAAAAGTTTCCCTGCAACCTGTTCCCTTTGTGCTAGATGAACGAACGTCTCTCCACATGCTCAGTTCTGAGAGATGTGTGTGTGTGAAAGCCGTCCTTCACCTACCTTTTTGGGAACATAAAGTTTCTTTTCATTTGTAAACTCCACTCCATACATATATATGGGGAGGTACTAGCTCCAACTCGGTTTTACAGTGAAAAATGCTGGAACTTCAAACCGGCACTAGGAAACAGACTGAGAAACCAGAGTAAAAGTTTCCCCTGCAAACCGATCCCTTTGTGCTACATGAACGAACGTCTCTCCACATGCTCAGTTCTGAGAGATAAGTGTGTGTGAAAGCCGTCCTTCACCTAGCTTGTTGGGAACACAAAGTTTCTTTTCAGTTGCAAACTCCACTCCATACATATATATAGGGAGGTACTAGCTCCAACTCGGTTTTGCAGTGAAAACTGCTGGAACTTCAAACCGGCACTAGGAAACAGACTGAGAAACCTGAGTAAAAGTTTCTACTGCAACCCGTTCCCTTTGTGCTAGATGAACGAACGTCTCTCCACATGCTCAGTTCTGGGAGATAAGTGTGTGTGAAAGCCGTCCTTCACCTAGCTTGTTGGGAACACAAAGTTTCTTTTCAGTTGCAAACACCACTCCATACATATATATGGGGAGATACTAGCCCCAAATCGGTTTTACAGTGAAAAGTGCAGGAACTTCAAACCGGCACTAGGAAACAGACTGAGAAACCAGAGAAAAAGTTTCTAATGCATCCCGTTCCCTTTCTGCTAGATGAACGAACGTCTCTCCACATGCTCAGTTCTGAGAGATAAGTGTGTGTGAAAGCCGTCCTTCACCTAGCTTGTTGGGAACACAAAGTTTCTTTTCAGTTGCAAACTCCACTCCATACATATATATGGGGAGATACTAGCCCCAAATCGGTTTTACAGTGAAAACTGCAGGAACTTCAAACCGGCACTAGGAAACAGACTGAGAAACCAGAGAAAAAGTTTCTAATGCATCCCGTTCCCTTTCTGCTAGATGAACGAACGTCTCTCCACATGCTCAGTTCTGAGAGATAAGTGTGTGTGAAAGCCGTCCTTCACCTAGCTTGTTGGGAACACAAAGTTTCTTTTCAGTTGCAAACTCCACTCCATACATATATATGGGGAGATACTAGCTCCAACCAGGTTTTACAGTGTAAACTGCAGGAACTTCAAACCGGCACTAGGAAACAGACTGAGAAACCAGAGTAAAAGTTTCCCTGCAACCTGTTCCCTTTGTGCTAGATGAACGAACGTCTCTCCACATGCTCAGTTCTGAGAGATGTGTGTGTGTGAAAGCCGTCCTTCACCTACCTTTTTGGGAACATAAAGTTTCTTTTCATTTGTAAACTCCACTCCATACATATATATGGGGAGGTACTAGCTCCAACTCGGTTTTACAGTGAAAAATGCTGGAACTTCAAACCGGCACTAGGAAACAGACTGAGAAACCAGAGTAAAAGTTTCCCCTGCAACCCGATCCCTTTGTGCTAGATGAACGAACGTCTCTCCACATGCTCAGTTCTGAGAGATAAGTGTGTGTGAAAGCCGTCCTTCACCTAGCTTGTTGGGAACACAAAGTTTCTTTTCAGTTGCAAACTCCACTCCATACATATATATAGGGAGGTACTAGCTCCAACTCGGTTTTGCAGTGAAAACTGCTGGAACTTCAAACCGGCACTAGGAAACAGACTGAGAAACCTGAGTAAAAGTTTCTACTGCAACCCGTTCCCTTTGTGCTAGATGAACGAACGTCTCTCCACATGCTCAGTTCTGGGAGATAAGTGTGTGTGAAAGCCGTCCTTCACCTAGATTGTTGGGAACACAAAGTTTCTTTTCAGTTGCAAACACCACTCCATACATATATATGGGGAGATACTAGCCCCAAATCGGTTTTACAGTGAAAACTGCAGGAACTTAAAACCGGCACTAGGAAACAGACTGAGAAACCAGAGTAAAAGTTCCTCCTGCAACCCGTTCCCTTTGTGCTAGATGAACGAACGTCTCTCCACATGCTCAGTTCTGAGAGATAAGTGTGTGTGAAATCCGTCCTTCACCTAGCTTGTTGGGAACACGAAGTTTCTTTTCAGTTGCAAACTCCACTCCATACATATATATGGGGAGGTACTAGCTCCAAATATGTTTTACAGTGAAAACTGCAGGAACTTCAAACCGGCACTAGGAAACAGACTGAGAAACCAGAGTAAAAGTTTCTCCTGCAACCCGTTCCCTTTCTGCTAGATGAACGAACGTCTCTCCACATGCTCAGTTCTGAGAGATAAGTGTGTGTGAAAGCCGTCCTTCACCTAGCTTGTTGGGAACACAAAGTTTCTTTTCAGTTGCAAACTCCACTCCATACATATATATGGGGAGGTACTAGCTCCAAATCGGTTTTACAGTGAAAACTGCAGGAACTTCAAACCGGCACTAGGAAACAGACTGAGAAACCAGAGTAAAAGTTTCTCCTGCAACCCGTTCCCTTTCTGCTAGATGAACGAACGTCTCTCCACATGCTCAGTTCTGAGAGATAAGTGTGTGTGAAAGCCGTCCTTCACCTATCTTGTTGGGAACACAAAGTTTCTTTTCAGTTGCAAACTCCAATCCATACATATATATGGGGAGGTACTAGCTCCAACTCGGTTTTACAGTGAAAACTGCTGGAATTTCAAACCGGCACTAGGAAACAGACTGAGAAACCAGAGTAAAAGTTTCTCCTGCAACCCGTTCCCTTTGTGCTACATGAACGAACGTCTCTCCACATGCTCAGTTCTGAGAGATAAGTGTGTGTGAAAGCCGTCATTCATCTAGCTTGTTGGGAACACAAAGTTTCTTTTCAGTTGCAAACTCCACTCCATACATATATATGGGGAGGTACTAGCTCCAAATCGGTTTTACAGTGAAAACTGCAGGAACTTCAAACCGGCACTAGGAAACAGACTGAGAAACCAGAGTAAAAGTTTCTCCTGCAACCCGTTCCCTTTGTGCTAGATGAACGAATGTCTCTCCACATGCTCATTTCTGAGAGATAGCTGTGTGTGAAAGCCGTCCTTCACCTAGCTTGTTGGGAACACAAAGTTTCTTTTCAGTTGCAAACTCCACTCCATACATATATATGTGGAAGTACTAGCTCCAACTCCGTTTTACAGTGAATACTGCAGGAACTTCAAACCGGCACTAGGAAACAGACTGAGAAACCAGAGTAAAAGTTTCTCCTGCAAACCGTTCCGTTTCTGCTAGATGAACGAACGTCTCTCCACATGCTCAGTTCTGAGAGATAAGTGTGTGTGAAAGCCGTACTTCACCTAGCTTGTTTGGAACACAAAGTTTCTTTTCAGTTGCAAACCCCACTCCATACATATATATGGGGAGGTACAAGCTCCAACTCGGTTTTACAGTGAAAACTGCTGGAACTTCAAACCGGCACTAGGAAACAGACTGAGAAACCAGAGTAAAAGTTTCTCCTGCAACCCGTTCCCTTTGTGCTAGATGAACGAACTTCTCTCCACATGCTCAGTTCTGAGAGATAAGTGTGTGTGAAAGCCGTCCTTCATCTAGCTTGTTGGGAACATAAAGTTTCTTTTCAGTTGCAAACTCCACTCCATACATATATATGGGGAGGTACTAGCTCCAAATCGGTTTTACAGTGAAAACTGCAGGAACTTCAAACCGGCACTAGGAAACAGACTGAGAAACCAGAGTAAAAGTTTCTCCTGCAACCCGTTCCCTTTGTGCTAGATGAACGAACGTCTCTCCACATGCTCAGTTCTGAGAGATAAGTGTGTGTGAAAGCCGTCCTTCACCTATCTTGTTGGGAACACAAAGTTTCTTTTCAGTTGCAAACTCCACTCCATACATATATATGGGGAGGTACTAGCTCCAAACAAGTTTTACTGTGAAAACTGCAGGAACTTCAAACCGGCACTAGGAAACAGACTGAGAAACCAGAGTAAAAGTTTCTCCTGCAACCTGTTCCCTTTGTGCTAGATGAACGAACGTCTCTCCACATGCTCAGTTCTGAGAGATAAGTGTGTGTGAAAGCCGTCCTTCACCTAGCTTGTTGGGAACACAAAGTTCTTTTCAGTTGCAAACTCCACTCCATACATATATATGGGGAGGTACTAGCTCCAACCAAGTTTTACCGTGAAAACTGCAGGAACTTCAAACCGGCACTAGGAAACAGACTGAGAAACCAGAGTAAAAGTTTCTCCTGCAACCTGTTCCCTTTGTGCTAGATGAACGAACGTCTCTCCACATGCTCAGTTCTGAGAGATAAGTGTGTGTGAAAGCCGTCCTTCACCTAGCTTGTTGGGAACACAAAGTTCCTTTTCAGTTGCAAACTCCACTCCATACATATATATGGGGAGGTACTAGCTCCAAATCGGTTTTACAGTGAAAACTGCAGGAACTTCAAACCGGCACTAGGAAACAGACTGAGAAACCAGAGTAAAAGTTTCTCCTGCAACCCGTTCCCTTTCTGCTAGATGAACGAACGTCTCTCCACATGCTCAGTTCTGAGAGATAAGTGTGTGTGAAAGCCGTCCTTCACCTATCTTGTTGGGAACACAAAGTTTCTTTTCAGTTGCAAACTCCAATCCATACATATATATGGGGAGGTACTAGCTCCAACTCGGTTTTACAGTGAAAACTGCTGGAACTTCAAACCGGCACTAGGAAACAGACTGAGAAACCAGAGTAAAAGTTTCTCCTGCAACCCGTTCCCTTTGTGCTACATGAACGAACGTCTCTCCACATGCTCAGTTCTGAGAGATAAGTGTGTGTGAAAGCCGTCATTCACCTAGCTTGTTGGGAACACAAAGTTTCTTTTCAGTTGCAAACTCCACTCCATACATATATATGGGGAGGTACTAGCTCCAAATCGGTTTTACAGTGAAAACTGCAGGAACTTCAAACCGGCACTAGGAAACAGACTGAGAAACCAGAGTAAAAGTTTCTCCTGCAACCCGTTCCCTTTGTGCTAGATGAACGAACGTCTCTCCACATGCTCAGTTCTGAGAGATAAGTGTGTGTGAAAGCCGTCCTTCACCTATCTTGTTGGGAACACAAAGTTTCTTTTCAGTTGCAAACTCCACTCCATACATATATATGGGGAGGTACTAGCTCCAAACAAGTTTTACTGTGAAAACTGCAGGAACTTCAAACCGGCACTAGGAAACAGACTGAGAAACCAGAGTAAAAGTTTCTCCTGCAACCTGTTCCCTTTGTGCTAGATGAACGAACGTCTCTCCACATGCTCAGTTCTGAGAGATAAGTGTGTGTGAAAGCCGTCCTTCACCTAGCTTGTTGGGAACACAAAGTTCTTTTCAGTTGCAAACTCCACTCCATACATATATATGGGGAGGTACTAGCTCCAACCAAGTTTTACCGTGAAAACTGCAGGAACTTCAAACCGGCACTAGGAAACAGACTGAGAAACCAGAGTAAAAGTTTCTCCTGCAACCTGTTCCCTTTGTGCTAGATGAACGAACGTCTCCCCACATGCTCAGTTCTGAGAGATGTGTGTGTGTGAAAGCCGTACTTCACCTAGCTTTTTGGGAACATAAAGTTTCTTTTCATTTGTAAACTCCACTCCATACATATATATGGGGAGGTACTAGCTCCAACTCGGTTTTACAGTGAAAACTGCTGGAACTTCAAACCGGCACTAGGAAACAGACTGAGAAACCAGAGTAAAAGTTTCTCCTGCAACCCGTTCCCTTTGTGCTAGATGAACGAACGTCTCTCCACATGCTCATTTCTGAGAGATAGCTGTGTGTGAAAGCCGTCCTTCACCTAGCTTGTTGGGAACACAAAGTTTCTTTTCAGTTGCAAACTCCACTCCATACATATATATGGGGAGGTACTAGCTCCAACTCGGTTTTACAGTGAAAACTGCAGGAACTTCAAACCGGCACTAGGAAACAGACTGAGAAACCAGAATAAAAGTTTCTCCTGCAACCCGTTCCTTTTGTGCTAGATGAACGAACGTCTCTCCACATGCTGAGTTCTGAGAGATAAGTGTGTGTGAATGCCGTCCTTCACCTAGCTTGTTGGGAACACAAAGTTTCTTTTCAGTTGCAAACTCCACTCCATACATATATATGGGGAGGTACTAGCTCCAACTCGGTTTTACAGTGAAAACTGCAGGAACTTCAAACCGGCACTAGGAAACAGACTGAGAAACCAGAGTAAAAGTTTCTCCTGCAACCCGTTCCCTTTGTGCTAGATGAACGAACGTCTCTCCACATGCTCAGTTCTGAGAGATAAGTGTGTGTGAAAGCCGTCCTTCACCTAGCTTGTTGGGAACACAAAGTTTCTTTTCAGTTGCAAACTCCACTCCATACATATATATGGGGAGGTACTAGCTCCAACTCGGTTTTACAGTGAAAACTGCTGGAACTTCAAACCGGCACTAGGAAACAGACTGAGAAACCAGAGTAAAAGTTTCTCCTGCAACCCGTTCCCTTTGTGCTAGATGAACGAACGTCTCTCCACATGCTCAGTTCTGAGAGATAAGTGTGTGTGAAAGCCGTCCTTCACCTAGCTTGTTGGGAAAACAAAGTTTCTTTTCAGTTGCAAACTCCACTCCATACATATATATGGGGAGGTACAAGCTCCAAATCGGTTTTACAGTGAAAACTGCAGGAACTTCAAACCGGCACTAGGAAACAGACTGAGAAATCAGAGTATAAGTTTCCCCTGCAACCCGTTCCCTTTCTGCTAGATGAACGAACGTCTCTCCACATGCTCAGTTCTGAGAGATAAGTGTGTGTGAAAGCCGTCCTTCACCTAGCTTGTTGGGAACACAAAGTTTCTTTTCAGATGCAAAATCCACTCCATACATATATATGGGGAGATACAAGCTCCAACCAGGTTTTACAGTGAAAACTGCAGGAACTTCAAACCGGCACTAGGAAACAGACTGAGAAACCAGAGTAAAAGTTTCTCCTGCAACCCGTTCCCTTTCTGCTAGATGAACGAACGTCTCTCCACATGCTCAGTTCTGAGAGATGTGTGTGTGTGAATGCCGTCCTTCACCTACCTTTTTGGGAACATAAAGTTCTTTTCATTTGTAAACTCCACTCCATACATATATATGGGGAGGTACTAGCTCCAACTCGGTTTTACAGTGAAAAATGCTGGAACTTCAAACCGGCACTAGGAAACAGACTGAGAAACCAGAGTAAAAGTTTCTCCTGCAACCCGTTCATTTTGTGCTAGATGAACGAACGTCTCTCCACATGCTCAGTTCTGAGAGATATGTGTTTGTGAAAGCCGTACTTCACCTAGCTTGTTGGGAACACAAAGTTTCTTTTCAGTTGCAAACTCCACTCCATACATATATATGGGGAGGTACTAGCTCCAAATCGGTTTTACAGAGAAAACTGCACGAACTTCAAACCGGCACTAGGTAACAGACTGAGAAACCAGAGTAAAAGTTTCTCCTGCAACCCGTTCCCTTTCTGCTAGATGAACGAACGTCTCTCCACATGCTCAGTTCTGAGAGATAACTGTGTGTGAAAGCCGTCCTTCACCTAGCTTGTTGGGAACACAAAGTTTCTTTTCAGTTGCAAACTCCACTCCATACATATATATGGGGAGGTACAAGCTCCAACCAGGTTTTACAGTGAACACTGCAGGAACATCAAACCGGCACTAGGAAACAGACTGAGAAACCAGAGTAAAAGTTTCTCCTGCAACCCGTTCCTTTGTGCTAGATGAACGAACGTCTCTCCACATGCTCAGTTCTGAGAGAAAACTGTGTGTGAAAGCCGTTCTTCACCTAGCTTGTTGGGAACACAAAGTTTCTTTTCAGTTGCAAACTCCACTCCATACATATATATGGGGAGGTACAAGCTCCAACCAGGTTTTACAGTGAAAACTGCAGGAACTTCAAACCGGCACTAGGAAATAGACTGAGAAACCAGAGTAAAAGTTTCTCCTGCAACCCGTTACTTTGTGCTAGATGAACGAACGTCTCTCCACATGCTCAGTTCTGAGAGATGTGTGTGTGTGAAAGCCGTCCTTCACCTAGCTTTTTGGGAACATAAAGTTTCTTTTCATTTGTAAACTCCACTCCATACATATATATGGGGAGGTACTAGCTCCAACTCGGTTTTACAGTGAAAACAGCTGGAACTTCAAACCTGCACTAGGAAACAGACTGAGAAACCAGAGTAAAAGTTTCTCCTGCAACCCGTTCCCTTTGTGCTAGATGAACGAACGTCTCTCCACATGCTCAGTTCTGAGAGATAAGTGTGTGTGAAAGCCGTCCTTCACCTAGCTTGTTGGGAACACAAAGTTTCTTTTCAGTTGCAAACTCCACTCCATACATATATATGGGGAGGTACTAGCTCCAACTCGGTTTTACAGTGAAAACTGCAGGAAGTTAAAACCGGCACTAGGAAACAGACTGAGAAACCAGAGTAAAAGTTTTTCCTGCAACCCGTTCCCTTTGTGCTAGATGAACGAACGTCTCTCCACATGCTCAGTTCTGAGAGTTAAGTGTGTGTGAAAGCCGTCCTTCACCTAGCTTGTTGGGAACACAAAGTTTCTTTTAAGTTGAAAACTCCACTCCATACATATATATGGGGAGGTACTAGCTCCAACTCGGTTTTACAGTGCAAACTGCTGGAACTTCAAACCGGCACTAGGAAACAGACTGAGAAACCAGAGTAAAAGTTTCTCCTGCAACCCGTTCCCTTTGTGCTAGATGAACGAACGTCTCTCCACATGCTCATTTCTGAGAGATAAGGGTGTGTGAAAGCTGTCCTTCACCTAGCTTGTTGGGAACACAAAGGTTCTTTTCAGTTGCAAACTCCACTCCATACATATATATGGGGAGGTACTAGCTCCAAATCGGTTTTACAGTGAAAACTGCAGGAACTTCAAACCGGCACTAGGAAACAGACTGAGAAACCAGAGTAAAAGTTTCTCCTCCAACCCGTTCCCTTTGTGCTAGATGAACGAACGTCTCTCCACATGCTCAGTTCTGAGAGATAAGTGTGTGTGAAAGCCGTCCTTCACATAGCTTGTTGGGAACACAAAGTTTCTTTTCAGTTGCAAACTCCAATCCATACATATATATGGGGAGGTACTAGCTCCAACTCGGTTTTACAGTGAAAACAGCTGGAACTTCAAACCGGCACTAGGAAACAGACTGAAAAACCAGAGTAAAAGTTTCTCCTGCAACCCGTTCCATTTGTGCTAGATGAACGAACGTCTCTCCACATGCTCAGTACTGAGAGATAAGTGTGTGTGAAAGCCGTCCTTCACCTAGCTTGTTGGGAACACAAAGTTTCTTTTCAGTTGCAATCTCCACTCCATACATATATATGGTGAGGTACTAGCTCCAACTCGGTTTTACAGTGAAAACTGCTGGAACTTCAAACCGGCACTAGGAAACAGACTGAGAAACCAGAGTAAAAGTTTCCCCTGCAACCCGTTCCCTTTGTGCTAGATGAACGAAAGTTTCTCCACATGCTCAGTTCTGAGAGATAAGTGTGTGTGAAAGCCGTCCTTCACCTAGCTTGTTGGGAACACAAAGTTCCTTTTCAGTTGCAAACTCCACTCCATACATACATATATTGGGAGGTACTAGCTCCAAATCGGTTTTACAGTGAAAACTGCAGGAACTTCAAACCGGCACTAGGAAACAGACTGAGAAACCAGAGTAAAAGTTTCTCCTGCAACCCCTTCCCTTTGTGCTAGATGAACGAACCTCTCTCCACATGCTCAGTTCTGAGAGATATGTGTGTGTGAAAGCCGTCCTTCACCTAGCTTGTTGGGAACACAAAGTTTCTTTTCAGTTGCAAACTCCACTCCATACATATATATGGGGAGGTACAAGCTCCAACCAGGTTTTACAGTGAAAACTGCAGGTACTTCAAACCGGCACTAGGAAACAGACTGAGAAACCAGAGTAAATGTTTCTCCTGCAACCCGTTCCTTTGTGCTAGATGAACGAACGTCTCTCCACATGCTCAGTTCTGAGAGATAACTGTGTGTGAAAGCCGTCCATCACCTAGCTTGTTGGGAACACAAAGTTTCTTTTCAGTTGCAAACTCCACTCCATACATATATATGGGGAGGTACAAGCTCCAACCAGGTATTACAGTGAAAACTGCAGGAACTTTAAACCGGCACTAGGAAACAGACTGAGAAACCAGAGTAAAAGTTTCTCCTGCAACCTGTTCCATTTGTGCTAGATGAACGAACGTCTCTCCACATGCTCAGTTCTGAGAGATGTGTGTGTGTGAAAGCCGTCCTTCACCTAGCTTTTTGGGAACATAAAGTTCCTTTTCATTTGTAAACTCCACTCCATACATATATATGGGGAGGTACTAGCTCCAACTCGGTTTTACAGTGAAAACAGCTGGAACTTCAAACCGGCACTAGGAAACAGACTGAGAAACCAGAGTAAAAGTTTCTCCTGCAACCCGTTCCCTTTGTGCTAGATGAACGAATGTCTCTCCACATGCTCAGTTCTGAGAGATGTGTGTGTGTGAAAGCCGTCCTTCACCTAGCTTGTTGGGAACACAAAGTTTCTTTTCAGTTGCAAACTCCACTCCATACATATATATGGGGAGGTACTAGCTCCAACTCGGTTTTACAGTGAAAACTGCAGGAAGTTAAAACCGGCACTAGGAAAAAGACTGAGAAACCAGAGTAAAAGTTTTTCCTGCAACCCGTTCCCTTTGTGCTAGATGAACGAACGTCTCTCCACATGCTCAGTTCTGAGAGTTAAGTGTGTGTGAAAGCCGTCCTTCACCTAGCTTGTTGGGAACACAAAGTTTCTTTTAAGTTGAAAACTCCACTCCATACATATATATGGGGAGGTACTAGCTCCAACTCGGTTTTACAGTGCAAACTGCTTGAACTTCAAACCGGCACTAGGAAACAGACTGAGAAACCAGAGTAAAAGTTTCTCCTGCAACCCGTTCCCTTTGTGCTAGATGAACGAACGTCTCTCCACATGCTCAGTTCTGAGAGATAAGTGTGTGTGAAAGCTGTCCTTCACCTAGCTTGTTGGGAACACAAAGGATCTTTTCAGTGGCAAACTCCATTCCATACATATATATGGGGAGGTACTAGCTCCAAATCGGTTTTACAGTGAAAACTGCAGGAAATTCAAACCGGCACTAGGAAACAGACTGAGAAATCAGAGTAAAAGTTTCTCCTCCAACCCGTTCCCTTTGTGCTAGATGAACGAACGTCTCTCCACATGCTCAGTTGTGAGAGATAAGTGTGTGTGAAAGCCGTCCTTCACCTAGCTTGTTGGGAACACAAAGTTTCTTTTCAGTTGCAAACTCCAATCCATACATATATATGGGGAGGTACTAGCTCCAACTCGGTTTTACAGTGAAAACAGCTGGAACTTCAAACCGGCACTAGGAAACAGACTGAGAAACCAGAGTAAAAGTTTCTCCTGCAACCCGTTACATTTGTGCTAGATGAACGAACGTCTCTCCACATGCTCAGTTCTGAGAGATAAGTGTGTGTGAAAGCCGTCCTTCACCTAGCTTGTTGGGAACACAAAGTTCTTTTCAGTTGCAAACTCCACTCCATACATATATATGGGGAGGTACTAGCTCCAACCAAGTTTTACCGTGAAAACTGCAGGAACTTCAAACCGGCACTAGGAAACAGACTGAGAAACCAGAGTAAAAGTTTCTCCTGCAACCCGTTCCCTTTGTGCTAGATGAACGAACGTCTCTCCACATGCTGAGTTCTGAGAGATAAGTGTGTGTGAATGCCGTCCTTCACCTAGCTTGTTGGGAACACAAAGTTTCTTTTCAGTTGCAAACTCCACTCCATACATATATATGGGGAGGTACTAGCTCCAACTCGGTTTTACAGTGAAAACTGCAGGAACTTCAAACCGGCACTAGGAAACAGACTGAGAAACCAGAGTAAAAGTTTCTCCTGCAACCCGTTCCCTTTGTGCTAGATGAACGAACGTCTCTCCACATGCTCAGTTCTGAGAGATAAGTGTGTGTGAAAGCCGTCCTTCACCTAGCTTGTTGGGAACACAAAGTTTCTTTTCAGTTGCAAACTCCAATCCATACATATTATGGGGAGGTACTAGCTCCAACTCGGTTTTACAGTGAAAACTGCTGGAACTTCAAACCGGCACTAGGAAACAGACTGAGAAACCAGAGTAAAAGTTTCTCCTGCAACCCGTTCCTTTTCTGCTAGATGAACGAACGTCTCTCCACATGCTCAGTTCTGAGAGATATGTGTGTGTGAAAGCCGTCCTTCACCTACCTTTTTGGGAACATAAAGTTTCTTTTCATTTGTAAACTCCACTCCATACATATATATGGGGAGGTACTAGCTCCAACTCGGTTTTACAGTGAAAAATGCTGGAACTTCAAACCGACACTAGGAAACAGACTGAGAAACCAGAGTAAAAGTTTCTCCTGCAACCCGTTCCTTTTGTGCTGGATGAACGAAAGTCTCTCCACATGCTCAGTTCTGAGAGATAAGTGTTTGTGAAAGCCGTCCTTCACCTAGCTTGTTGGGAACACAAAGTTTCTTTTCAGTTGCAAACTCCACTCCATACATATATATGGGGAGGTACTAGCTCCAAATCGGTTTTACAGAGAAAACTGCAGGAACTTCAAACCGGCACTAGGTAACAGACTGAGAAACCAGAGTAAAAGTTTCTCCTGCAACCCGTTCCCTTTCTGCTAGATGAACGAACGTCTCTCCACATGCTCAGTTCTGAGAGATAACTGTGTGTGAAAGCCGTCCTTCACCTAGCTTGTTGGGAACACAAAGTTTCTTTTCAGTTGCAAACTCCACTCCATACATATATATGGGGAGGTACAAGCTCCAACCAGGTTTTACAGTGAAAACTGCAGGAACATCAAACCGGCACTAGGAAACAGACTGAGAAACCAGAGTAAAAGTTTCTCCTGCAACCCGTTCCTTTGTGCTAGATGAACGAACGTCTCTCCACATGCTCAGTTCTGAGAGAAAACTGTGTGTGAAAGCCGTTCTTCACCTAGCTTGTTGGGAACACAAAGTTTCTTTTCAGTTGCAAACTCCACTCCATACATATATATGGGGAGGTACAAGCTCCAACCAGGTTTTACAGTGAAAACTGCAGGAACTTCAAACCGGCACTAGGAAACAGACTGAGAAACCAGAGTAAAAGTTTCTCCTGCAACCCGTTACTTTGTGCTAGATGAACGAACGTCTCTCCACATGCTCAGTTCTGAGAGATAACTGTGTGTGAAAGCCGTCCATCACCTAGCTTGTTGGGAACACAAAGTTTCTTTTCAGTTGCAAACTCCACTCCATACATATATATGGGGAGGTACAAGCTCCAACCAGGTATTACAGTGAAAACTGCAGGAACTTTAAACCGGCACTAGGAAACAGACTGAGAAACCAGAGTAAAAGTTTCTCCTGCAACCTGTTCCCTTTGTGCTAGATGAACGAACGTCTCTCCACATGCTCAGTTCTGAGAGATGTGTGTGTGTGAAAGCCGTCCTTCACCTAGCTTTTTGGGAACATAAAGTTTCTTTTCATTTGTAAACTCCACTCCATACATATATATGGGGAGGTACTAGCTCCAACTCGGTTTTACAGTGAAAACAGCTGGAACTTCAAACCTGCACTAGGAAACAGACTGAGAAACCAGAGTAAAAGTTTCTCCTGCAACCCGTTCCCTTTGTGCTAGATGAACGAACGTCTCTCCACATGCTCAGTTCTGAGAGATAAGTGTGTGTGAAAGCCGTCCTTCACCTAGCTTGTTGGGAACACAAAGTTTCTTTTCAGTTGCAAACTCCACTCCATACATATATATGGGGAGGTACTAGCTCCAACTCGGTTTTACAGTGAAAACTGCAGGAAGTTAAAACCGGCACTAGGAAACAGACTGAGAAACCAGAGAAAAAGTTTTTCCTGCAACCCGTTCCCTTTGTGCTAGATGAACGAACGTCTCTCCACATGCTCAGTTCTGAGAGTTAAGTGTGTGTGAAAGCCGTCCTTCACCTAGCTTGTTGGGAACACAAAGTTTCTTTTCAGTTGCAAACTCCACTCCATACATATATATGGGGAGGTACTAGCTCCAACTCGGTTTTACAGTGCAAACTGCTGGAACTTCAAACCGGCACTAGGAAACAGACTGAGAAACCAGAGTAAAAGTTTCTCCTGCAACCCGTTCCCTTTGTGCTAGATGAACGAACGTCTCTCCACATGCTCAGTTCTGAGAGATAAGGGTGTGTGAAAGCTGTCCTTCACCTAGCTTGTTGGGAACACAAAGGTTCTTTTCAGTTGCAAACTCCACTCCATACATATATATGGGGAGGTACTAGCTCCAAATCGGTTTTACAGTGAAAACTGCAGGAACTTCAAACCGGCACAAGGAAACAGACTGAGAAACCAGAGTAAAAGTTTCTCCTGCAACCCGTTCCCTTTGTGCTAGATGAACGAACGTCTCTCCACATGCTCAGTTCTGAGAGATAAGTGTGTGTGAAAGCCGTCCTTCACCTAGCTTTTTGGGAACACAAAGTTTCTTTTCATTTGCAAACTCCAATCCATACATATATATGGGGAGGTACTAGCTCCAACTCGGTTTTACAGTGAAAACAGCTGGAACTTCAAACCGGCACTAGGAAACAGACTGAGAAACCAGAGTAAAAGTTTCTCCTGCAACCCGTTCCATTTGTGCTAGATGAACGAACGTCTCTCCACATGCTCAGTTCTGAGAGATAAGTGTGTGTGAAAGCCGTCCTTCACCTAGCTTGTTGGGAACACAAAGTTTCTTTTCAGTTGCAAACTCCACTCCATACATATATATGGTGAGGTACTAGCTCCAACTCGGTTTTACAGTGAAAACTGCTGGAAATTCAAACCGGCACTAGGAAACAGACTGAGAAACCAGAGTAAAAGTTTCCCCTGCAACCCGTTCCCTTTGTGCTAGATGAACGAAAGTTTCTCCACATGCTCAGTTCTGAGAGATAAGTGTGTGTGAAAGCCGTCCTTCACCTAGCTTGTTGGGAACACAAAGTTCCTTTTCAGTTGCAAACTCCACTCCATACATACATATATTGGGAGGTACTAGCTCCAAATCGGTTTTACAGTGAAAACTGCAGGAACTTCAAACCCGCACTAGGAAACAGACTGAGAAACCAGAGTAAAAGTTTCTCCTGCAACCCCTTCCCTTTGTGCTAGATGAACGAACCTCTCTCCACATGCTCAGTTCTGAGAGATGTGTGTGTGTGAAAGCCGTCCTTCACCTAGCTTGTTGGGAACACAAAGTTTCTTTTCAGTTGCAAACTCCACTCCATACATATATATGGGGAGGTACAAGCTCCAACCAGGTTTTACAGTGAAAACTGCAGGAACTTCAAACCGGCACTAGGAAACAGACTGAGAAACCAGAGTAAAAGTTTCTCCTGCAACCCGTTCCTTTGTGCTAGATGAACGAACGTCTCTCCACATGCTCAGTTCTGAGAGATAACTGTGTGTGAAAGCCGTCCATCACCTAGCTTGTTGGGAACACAAAGTTTCTTTTCAGTTGCAAACTCCACTCCATATATATATATGGGGAGGTACAAGCTCCAACCAGGTATTACAGTGAAAACTGCAGGAAATTTAAACCGGCACTAGGAAACAGACTGAGAAACCAGAGTAAAAGTTTCTCCTGCAACCTGTTCCCTTTGTGCTAGATGAACGAACGTCTCTCCACATGCTCAGTTCTGAGAGATGTGTGTGTGTGAAAGCCGTCCTTCACCTAGCTTTTTGGGAACATAAAGTTCCTTTTCATTTGTAAACTCCACTCCATACATATATATGGGGAGGTACTAGCTCCAACTCGGTTTTACAGTGAAAACAGCTGGAACTTCAAACCGGCACTAGGAAACAGACTGAGAAACCAGAGTAAAAGTTTCTCCTGCAACCCGTTCCCTTTGTGCTAGATGAACGAATGTCTCTCCACATGCTCAGTTCTGAGAGATGTGTGTGTGTGAAAGCCGTCCTTCACCTAGCTTGTTGGGAACACAAACATTCTTTTCAGTTGCAAACTCCACTCCATACATATATATGGGGAGGTACTAGCTCCAACTCGGTTTTACAGTGAAAACTGCAGGAAGTTAAAACCGGCACTAGGAAACAGACTGAGAAACCAGAGTAAAAGTTTTTCCTGCAACCCGTTCCCTTTGTGCTAGATGAACGAACGTCTCTCCACATGCTCAGTTCTGAGAGTTAAGTGTGTGTGAAAGCCGTCCTTCACCTAGCTTGTTGGGAACAAAAAGTTTCTTTTAAGTTGAAAACTCCAATCCATACATATATATGGGGAGGTACTAGCTCCAACTCGGTTTTACAGTGAAAACAGCTGGAACTTCAAACCGGCACTAGGAAACAGACTGAGAAACCAGAGTAAAAGTTTCTCCTGCAACCCGTTACATTTGTGCTAAATGAACGAAAGTCTCTCCACATGCTCAGTTCTGAGAGATAAGTGTGTGTGAAAGCCGTCCTTCACCTAGCTTGTTGGGAACCCAAAGTTTCTTTTCAGTTGCAAACTCCACTCCATACATATATATGGTGAGGTACTAGCTCCAACAAGGTTTTACAGTGAAAACTGCTGGAACTTCAAACCGGCACTAGGAAACAGACTGAGAAACCAGAGTAAAAGTTTCCCCTGCAACCCGTTCCCTTTGTGCTAGATGAACGAATGTTTCTCCACATGCTCAGTTCTGAGAGATAAGTGTGTGTGAAAGCCGTCCTTCACCTAGCTTGTTGGGAACACAAAGTTCCTTTTCAGTTGCAAACTCCACTCCATACATATATATATTGGGAGGTACTAGCTCCAAATCGGTTTTACAGTGAAAATTGCAGGAACTTCAAACCGGCACTAGGAAACAGACTGAGAAACCAGAGTAAAAGTTTCTCCTGCAACCCCTTCCCTTTGTGCTAGATGAACGAACCTCTCTCCACATGCTCATTTGTGAGAGATAAGTGTGTGTGAAAGCCGTCCTTCACCTAGCTTGTTGGGAACACAAAGTTTCTTTTCAGTTGCAAACTCCACTCCATACATATATATGGGGAGGTACTAGCTCCAACTCGGTTTTACAGTGAAAACTGCAGGAACTTCAAACCGCCACTAGGAAACAGACTGAGAAACCAGAGTATAAGTTTCTCCTGCAACCCGTTCCCTTTCTGCTAGATGAACGAACGTCTCTCCACATGCTCAGTTCTGAGAGATAAGTGTGTGTGAAAGCCGCCAACACCTAGCTTGTTGGGAACACAAAGTTTCTTTTCAGTTGCAAACTCCACTCCATACATATATATGGGGAGGTACAAGCTCCAACCAGGTTTTACAGTGAAAACTGCAGGAACATCAAACCGGCACTAGGAAACGGACTGAGAAACCAGAGTAAAAGTTTCTCCTGCAACCTGTTCCCTTTGTGCTAGATGAACGAACGTCTCTCCACATGCTCAGTTCTGAGAGATAAGTGTGTGTGAAAGCCGTCCTTAACCTAGCTTGTTGGGAACATAAAGTTTCTTTTCATTTGTAAACTCCACTCCATACATATATATGGGGAGGTACTAGCTCCAACTCGGTTTTACAGTGAAAACTGCTGGAACTTCAAACCGGCACTAGGAAACAGACTGAGAAACCAGAGAAAAAGTTTCTCCTGCAACCCGTTCCCTTTGTGCTAGATGAACGAACGTCTCTCCACATGCTCAGTTCTGAGAGATAAGTGTGTGTGAAAGCCGTCCTTCACCTAGCTTGTTGGGAACACAAAGTTTCTTTTCAGTTGCAAACTCCACTCCATACATATATATGGGGAGGTACTAGCTCCAACTCGGTTTTACAGTGAAAACTGCAGGAACTTCAAACCGGCACTAGGAAACAGACTGAGAAACCAGAGTATAAGTTTCACCTGCAACCCGTTCCCTTTCTGCTAGATGAACGAACGTCTCTCCACATGCTCAGTTCTGAGAGATAACTGTGTGTGAATGCCGTCCTTCACCTAGCTTGTTGGGAACACAAAGTTTCTTTTCAGTTGCAAACTCCACTCCATACATATATATGGGGAGGTACAAGCTCCAACCAGGTTTTACAGTGAAAACTGCAGGAACTTCAAACCGGCACTAGGAAACAGACTGAGAAACCAGAGTAACAGTTTCTCCTGCAACCTGTTCCCTTTGTGCTAGATGAACGAACGTCTCTCCACATGCTCAGTTCTGAGAGATGTGTGTGTGTGAAAGCCGTCCTTCACCTAGCTTTTTGGGAACATAAAGTTTCTTTTCATTTGTAAACTCCATTCCATACATATATATGGGGAGGTACTAGCTCCAACTCGGTTTTACAGTGAAAACAGCTGGAACTTCAAACCGGCACTAGGAAACAGACTGAGAAACCAGAGTAAAAGTTTCTCCTGCAACCCGTTCCCTTTGTGCTAGATGAACGAACGTCTCTCCACATGCTCAGTTCTGAGGGATAAGTGTGTGTGAAAGCCGTCCTTCACCTAGCTTGTTGGGAACACAAAGTTTCTTTTAAGTTGCAAACTCCACTCCATACATATATATGGGGAGGTACTAGCTCCAACTCGGTTTTACAGTGCAAACTGCTGGAACTTCATACCGGCACTAGGAAACAGACTGAGAAACCAGAGTAAAAGTTTCTCCTGCAACCCGTTCCCTTTCTGCTAGATGAACGAACGTCTCTCCACATGCTCAGTTCTGAGAGATAAGTGTGTGTGAAAGCTGTTCTTCACCTAGCTTGTTGGGAACACAAAGTTTCTTTTCAGTTGCAAACTCCACTCCATACATATATATGGGGAGGTACTAGCTCCAAATCTATTTTACAGTGAAAACTGCAGGAACTTCAAACCGGCACTAGGAAACAGACTGAGAAACCAGAGTAAAAGTTTCTCCTGCAACCCGTTCCCTTTGTGCTAGATGAACGAACTTCTCTCCACATGCTCAGTTCTGAGAGATAAGTGTGTGTGAAAGCCGTCCTTCACCTAGCTTGTTGGGAACACAAAGTTTCTTTTCAGTTGCAAACTCTACTCCATACATATATATGGGGTGGTACTAGCTCCAACTCTGTTTTACAGTGAAAACAGCTGGAACTTCAAACCGGCACTAGGAAACAGACTGAGAAACCAGAGTAATAGTTTCTCCTGCAACCCCTTCCCTTTGTGCTAGATGAACGAACGTCTCTCCACATGCTCAGTTCTGAGAGATAAGTGTGTGTGAAAGCCGTCCTTCACCTAGCTTGTTGGGAACACAAAGTTTCTTTTAAATTGCAAACTCCACTCCATACATATATATGGGGAGGTACTAGCTCCAACTCGGTTTTACAGTGCAAACTGCTGGAACTTCAAACCGGCACTAGGAAACAGACTGAGAAACCAGAGTAAAAGTTTCTCCTGCAACCCGTTCCCTTTGTGCTAGATGAACGAACGTCTCTCCACATGCTCAGTTCTGAGAGATAAGTGTGTGTGAAAGCCGTCCTTCACCTAGCTTGTTGGGAACACAAAGTTTCTTTTCAGTTGCAAACTCCACTCCATACATATATATGGGGAGGTACTAGCTCCAAATCGGTTTTACAGTGAAAACTGCAGGAACTTCAAACCGGCACTAGGAAACAGACTGAGAAACCAGAGTAAAATTTTCTCCTGCAACCCGTTCCCTTTGTGCTAGATGAACGAACGTCTCTCCACATGCTCAGTTCTGAGAGATAAGTGTGTGTGAAAGCCGTCCTTCACCTAGCTTGTTGGGAACACAAAGTTTCTTTTCAGTTGCAAACTCCACTCCATACATATATATGGGGAGGTACTAGCTCCAACTCGGTTTTACAGTGAAAACTGCAGGAACTTCAAACCGGCACTAGGAAACAGACTGAGAAACCAGAGTAAAAGTTTCTCCTTCAACCCCTTCCCTTTGTGCTAGATGAACGAACGTCTCTCCACATGCTCAGTTCTGAGAGATAAGTGTGTGTGAAAGCCGTCCTTCACCTAGCTTGTTGGGAACACAAAGTTTCTTTTCAGTTGCAAACTCCACTCCATACATATATATGGGGAGGTACTAGCTCCAAATCGGTTTTACAGTGAAAACTGCAGGAACTTCAAACCGGCACTAGGAAACAGACTGAGAAACCAGAGTAAAATTTTCTCCTGCAACCCGTTCCCTTTGTGCTAGATGAACGAACGTCTCTCCACATGCTCAGTTCTGAGAGATAAGTGTGTGTGAAAGCCGTCCTTCACCTAGCTTGTTGGGAACACAAAGTTTCTTTTCAGTTGCAAACTCCACTCCATACATATATATGGGGAGGTACTAGCTCCAACTCGGTTTTACAGTGAAAACTGCAGGAACTTCAAACCGGCACTAGGAAACAGACTGAGAAACCAGAGTAAAAGTTTCTCCTGCAACCCCTTCCCTTTGTGCTAGATGAACGAACGTCTCTCCACATGCTCAGTTCTGAGAGATAAGTGTGTGTGAAAGCCGTCCTTCACCTAGCTTGTTGGGAACACAAAGTTTCTTTTCAGTTGCAAACTCCACTCCATACATATATATGGGGAGGTTCTAGCTCCAACTCGATTTTACAGTGAAAACTCCTGGAACATCAAACCGGCACTAGGAAACAGACTGAGAAACCAGAGTAAAATTTTCTCCTGCAACCCGTTCCATTTGTGCTAGATGAACGAACGTCTCTCCACATGCTCAGTTCTGAGAGATAAGTGTGTGTGAAAGCCGTCCTTCACCTAGCTTGTTGGGAAAACAAAGTTTCTTTTCAGTTGCAAACTCCACTCCATACATATATATGGGGAGGTACTAGCTCCAAATCGGTTTTACAGTGAAAACTGCAGGAACTTCAAACCGGCACTAGGAAACAGACTGAGAAACCAGAGTAAAAGTTTCTCCTGCAACCGCTTCCTTTTGTGCTAGATGAACGAAAGTCTCTCCACATGCTCAGTTCTAAGAGATAAGTGTGTGTGAAAGCCGTCCTTCACCTAGCTTGTTGGGAACACAAAGTTTCTTTTCAGTTGCAAACTCCACTCCATACATATATATGGGGAGGTACTAGCTCCAACTCAGTTTTACAGTGAAAACTGCAGGAACTTCAAACCGGCACTAGGAAGCAGACTGAGAAACCAGAGTAAAAGTTTTTCCTGCAACCCGTTCCCTTTGTGCTAGATGAACGAACGTCTCTCCACATGCTCAGTTCTGAGAGTTAAGTGTGTGTGAAAGCCGTCCTTCACCTAGCTTGTTGGGAACACAAAGTTTCTTTTCAGTTGCAAACTCCACTCCATACATATATATGGGGTGGTACTAGCTCCAAATCGGTTTTACAGTGAAAACTGCTGGAAATTCAAACCGGCACTAGGAAACAGACTGAGAAACCAGAGTAAAAGTTTCTCCTGCAACCCGTTCCCTTTGTGCTAGATGAACGAACGTCTCTCCACATGCTCAGTTCTGAGAGATAAGTGTGTGTGAAAGCTGTCCTTCACCTAGCTTGTTGGGAACACAAAGTTTCTTTTCAGTTGCAAACTCCACTCCATAAATATATATGGGGAGGTACTAGCTCCAAATCGGTTTTACAGTGAAAACTGCAGGATCTTCACACTGGCACTAGGAAACAGACTGAGAAACCAGAGTAAAAGTTTCTCCTGCAACCCGTTCCCTTTGTGCTAGATGAACGAACCTCTCTCCACATTCTCAGTTCTGAGAGATAAGTGTGTGTGAAAGCCGTCCTTCAACTAGCTTGTTGGGAACACAAAGTTTCTTTTCAGTTGCAAACTCCACTCCATACATATATATGGGGAGGTACTAGCTCCAACTCGGTTTTACAGTGAAAACTGCTGGAACATCAAACCGGCACTAGGAAACAGACTGAGAAACCAGAGTAAAATTTTCTCCGGCAACCCGTTCCATTTGTGCTAGATGAACGAACGTCTCTCCACATGCTCAGTTCTGAGAGATAAGTGTGTGTGAAAGCCGTCCTTCACCTAGCTTGTTGGGAACACAAAGTTTCTTTTCAGTTGCAAACTCCACTCCATACATATATATGGGGAGGTACTAGCTCCAACTCGGTTTTACAGTGAAAACTGCAGGAACTTCAAACCGGCACTAGGAAGCAGACTGAGAAACCAGAGTATAAGTTTCTCCTGCAAACCGTTCCCTTTCTGCTAGATGAACGAACGTCTCTCCACATGCTCAGTTCTGAGAGATAAGTGTGTGTGAAAGCCGTACTTCACCTAGCTTGTTGGGAACACAAAGTTTCTTTTCAGTTGCAATCTCCACTCCATACATATATATGGGGAGGTACAAGCTCCAACCAGGTTTTACAGTGAAAACTGCAGGAACATGAAACCGGCACTAGGAAACAGACTGAGAAACCAGAGTAAAAGTTTCTCCTGCAACACGTTCCCTTTGTGCTAGATGAACGAACGTCTCTCCACATGCTCAGTTCTGAGAGATAATTGTCTGTGAAAGCCGTCCTTCACCTAGCTTGTTGGGAACACAAAGTTTCTTTTCAGTTGCAAACTCCACTCCATACATATATATGGGTAGGTACTAGCTCCAAATCTGTTTTACAGTGAAAACTGCAGGAACTTAATACCGGCACTAGGAAACAGACTGAGAAACCAGAGTAAAAGTTTCTCCTGCAACCCGTTCCCTTTCTGCTAGATGAACGAACGTCTCTCCACATGCTCAGTTCTGAGAGATAAGTGTGTGTGAAAGCCGTCCTTCACCTAGCTTGTTGGGAACACAAAGTTTCTTTTCAGTTGCAAACTCCAATCCATACATATATATGGGGAGGTACTAGCTCCAAATCGGTTTTACAGTGAAAACTGCAGGAACTTCAAACCGGCACTAGGAAACAGACTGAGAAACCAGAGTAAAAGTTTCTCCTGCAAACCGTTCCCTTTGTGCTAGATGAACGAACGTCTCTCCACATGCTCAGTTCTGAGAGATAAGTGTGTGTGAAAGCCGTCCTTCACCTAGCTTGTTGGGAACAAAAAGTTTCTTTTCAGTTGCAAACTCCTCTCCATACATATATATGGGGAGGTACTAGCTCCAAATCGGTTTTACAGTGAAAACTGCAGGAACTTCAAACCGGCACTAGGAAACAGACTGAGAAACCAGAGTATAAGTTTCTCCTGCAAACCGTTCCCTTTCTGCTAGATGAACGAACGTCTCTCCACATGCTCAGTTCTGAGAGATAAGTGTGTGTGAAAGCCGTCCTTCACCTAACTTGTTGGGAACACAAAGTTTCTTTTCAGTTGCAAACTCCACTCCATACATATATATGGGGAGGTACAAGCTCCAACCATGTTTTACAGTGAAAACTGCAGGAACATCAAACCGGCACTAGGAAACAGACTGAGAAACCAGAGAAAAAGTTTCTCCTGCAAACTGTTCCATTTGTGCTAGATGAACGAACGTCTCTCCACATGCTCAGTTCTGAGAGACGTGTGTGTGTGAAAGCTGTTCTTCACCTAGCTTGTTGGGAACACAAAGTTTCTTTTCAGTTGCAAACTCCTCTCCATAAATATATATGGGGAGGTACTAGCTCCAAATCGGTTTTACAGTGAAAACTGCAGGAACTTCACACCGGCACTAGGAAACAGACTGAGAAACCAGAGTAAAAGTTTCTCCTGCAACCCGTTCCCTTTGTGCTAGATGAACGAACCTCTCTCCACATACTCAGTTCTGAGAGATAAGTGTGTGTGAAAGCCGTCCTTCACCTAGCTTGTTGGGAACACAAAGTTTCTTTTCAGTTGCAAACTCCACTCCATACATATATATGGGGAGGTACTAGCTCCAACTCGGTTTTACAGTGAAAACTGCTGGAACATCAAACCGGCACTAGGAAACAGACTGAGAAACCAGAGTAAAATTTTCTCCTGCAACCCGTTCCCTTTGTGCTAGATGAACGAACTTCTCTCCACATGCTCAGTTCTGAGAGATAAGTGTGTGTGAAAGCCGTCCTTCACCTAGCTTGTTGGGAACACAAAGTTTCTTTTCAGTTGCAAACTCCACTCCATACATATATATGGGGAGGTACAAGCTCCAAATCGGTTTTACAGTGAAAACTGCAGGAACTTAAAACCGGCACTAGGAAACAGACTGAGAAACCAGAGTAAAAGTTTTTCCTGCAACCCGTTCCCTTTGTGCTAGATGAACGAACGTCTCTCCACATGCTCAGTTCTGAGAGTTAAGTGTGTGTGAAAGCCGTCCTTCACCTAGCTTGTTGGGAACACAAAGTTTCTTTTCAGTTGCAAACTCCACTCCATACATATATATGGGGTGGTACTAGCTCCAAATCGGTTTTACAGTGAAAACTGCTGGAAATTCAAACCGGCACTAGGAAACAGACTGAGAAACCAGAGTAAAAGTTTCTCCTGCAACCCGTTCCCTTTGTGCTAGATGAACGAACGTCTCTCCACATGCTCAGTTCTGAGAGATAAGTGTGTGTGAAAGCTGTCCTTCACCTAGCTTGTTGGGAACACAAAGTTTCTTTTCAGTTGCAAACACCACTCCATAAATATATATGGGGAGGTACTAGCTCCAAATCGGTTTTACAGTGAAAACTGCAGGAACTTCACACTGGCACTAGGAAACAGACTGAGAAACCAGAGTAAAAGTTTCTCCTGCAACCCGTTCCCTTTGTGCTAGATGAACGAACCTCTCTCCACATTCTCAGTTCTGAGAGATAAGTGTGTGTGAAAGCCGTCCTTCAACTAGCTTGTTGGGAACACAAAGTTTCTTTTCAGTTGCAAACTCCACTCCATACATATATATGGGGAGGTACTAGCTCCAACTCGGTTTTACAGTGAAAACTGCTGGAACATCAAACCGGCACTAGGAAACAGAATGAGAAACCAGAGTAAAATTTTCTCCTGCAACCCGATCCATTTGTGCTAGATGAACGAACGTCTCTCCACATGCTCAGTTCTGAGAGATAAGTGTGTGTGAAAGCCGTCCTTCACCTAGCTTGTTGGGAACACAAAGTTTCTTTTCAGTTGCAAACTCCACTCCATACATATATATGGGGAGGTACTAGCTCCAAATCGGTTTTACAGTGAAAACTGCAGGAACTTCAAACCGGCACAAGGAAACAGACTGAGAAACCAGAGTAAAAGTTTCTCCTGCAACCCCTTCCTTTTGTGCTAGATGAACGAAAGTCTCTCCACATGCTCAGTTCTAAGAGATAAGTGTGTGTGAAAGCCGTCCTTCACCTAGCTTGTAGGGAACACAAAGTTTCTTTTCAGTTGCAAACTCCACTCCATACATATATATGGGGAGGTACTAGCTCCAACTCTGTTTTACAGTGAAAACTGCAGGAACTTCAAACCGGCACTAGGAAGCAGACTGAGAAACCAGAGTATAAGTTTCTCCTGCAAACCGTTCCCTTTCTGCTAGATGAACGAACGTCTCTCCACATGCTCAGTTCTGAGAGATAAGTGTGTGTGAAAGCCGTCCTTCACCTAGCTTGTTGGGAACACAAAGTTTCTTTTCAGTTGCAATCTCCACTCCATACATATATATGGGGAGGTACAAGCTCCAACCAGCTTTTACAGTGAAAACTGCAGGAACATGAAACCGGCACTAGGAAACAGACTGAGAAACCAGAGTAAAAGTTTCTCCTGCCACCTGTTCCCTTTATGCTAGATTAACGAACGTCTCTCCACATGCTCAGTTCTGAGAGATGTGTGTGTGTGAAAGCCGTCCTTAACCTAGCTTTTTGGGAACATAAAGTTTCTTTTCATTTGTAAACTCCACTCCATACATATATATGGGGAGGTACTAGCTCCAACTCGGTTTTACAGTGAAAACTGCTGGAACTTCCACCCGGCACTAGGAAACAGACTGAGAAACTAGAGTAAAAGTTTCTCCTGCAACCCGTTCCCTTTGTGCTAGATGAACGAACGTCTCTCCACATGCTCAGTTCTGAGAGATAAGTGTGTGTGAAAGCCGTCCTTCACCTAGCTTGTTGGGAACACAAAGTTTCTTTTCAGTTGCAAACTCCACTCCATACATATATATGGGGAGGTACTAGCTCCAAATCGGTTTTACAGTGAAAACTGCAGGAACTTAAAACCGGCACTAGGAAACAGAGTGAGAAACCAGAGTAAAAGTTTTTCCTGCAACCCGTTCCCTTTGTGCTAGATGAACGAACGTCTCTCCACATGCTCAGTTCTGAGAGTTAAGTGTGTGTGAAAACCGTCCTTCACCTAGCTTGTTGGGAACACAAAGTTTCTTTCAAGTTGCAAACTCCACTCCATACTTATATATGGGGAGGTACTAGCTCCAACTCGGTTTTACAGTGAAAACTGCTGGAACTTCAAACCGGCACTAGGAAACAGACTGAGAAACCAGAGTAAAAGTTTCTCCTGCAACCTGTTCCCTTTGTGCAAGATGAACGAACGTCTCTCCACATGCTCAGTTCTGAGAGATGTGTGTGTGTGAAAGCCGTCCTTCACCTAGCTTTTTGGGAACATAAAGCTTCTTTTCATTTGTAAATTCCACTCCATAAATATATATGGGGAGGTACTAGCTCCAAATCGGTTTTACAGTGAAAATTGCAGGAACTTAAAACCGGCACTAGGAAACAGACTGAGAAACCAGAGCAAAAGTTTTTCCTGCAACCCGTTCCCTTTGTGCTAGATGAACGAACGTCTCTCCACATGCTCAGTTCTGAGAGTTAAGTGTGTGTGAAAGCCGTCCTTCACCTAGCTTGTTGGGAACACAAAGTTTCTTTTAAGTTGCAAACTCCACTCCATACATATATATGGGGAGGTACTAGCTCCAACTCGGTTTTACAGTGAAAACTGCTGGAACTTCAAACCGGCACTAGGAAACAGACTGAGAAACCAGAGTAAAAGTTTCTCCTGCAACCCGTTCCCTTTGTGCTAGATGAAGGAACGTCTCTCCACATGCTCAGTTCTGAGAGATAATTGTCTGTGAAAGCCGTCCTTCACCTAGCTTGTTGGGAACACAAAGTTTCTTTTCAGTTGCAAACTCCACTCCATACATATATATGGGTAGGTACAAGCTCCAAATCTGTTTTACAGTGAAAACTGCAGGAACTTAATACCGGCACTAGGAAACAGAATGAGAAACCAGAGTAAAAGTTTCTCCTGCAACCCGTTCCCTTTCTGCTAGATGAACGAACGTCTCTCCACATGCTCAGTTCTGAGAGATAAGTGTGTGTGAAAGCCGTCCTTCACCTAGCTTGTTGGGAACACAAAGTTTCTTTTCAGTTGCAAACTCCAATCCATACATATATATGGGGAGGTACTAGCTCCAAATCGGTTTTACAGTGAAAACTGCAGGAACTTCAAACCGGCACTAGGAAACAGACTGAGAAACCAGAGTAAAAGTTTCTCCTGCAAACCGTTCCCTTTGTGCTAGATGAACGAACGTCTCTCCACATGCTCATTTCTGAGAGATAAGTGTGTGTGAAAGCCGTCCTTCACCTAGCTTGTTGGGAACAAAAAGTTTCTTTTCAGTTGCAAACTCCTCTCCATACATATATATGGGGAGGTACTAGCTCCAAATCGGTTTTACAGTGAAAACTGCAGGAACTTAAAACCGGCACTAGGAAACAGACTGAGAAACCAGAGTAAAAGTTTCTCCTGCAACCCGTTCCCTTTCTGCTAGATGAACGAACTTCTCTCCACATGCTCAGTTCTGAGAGATATGTGTGTGTGAAAGCCGTCCTTCACCTAGCTTGTTGGGAACACAAAGTTTCTTTTCAGTTGCAAACTCCACTCAATACATATATATGGGGAGGTACTAGCTCCAAATCGGTTTTACAGTGAAAACTGCAGGAACTTCAAACCGGCACTAGGAAACAGACTGAGAAACCAGAGTAAAAGTTTCTCCTGCAACCCGGTCCCTTTGTGCTAGATGAACGAACGTCTCTCCACATGCTCAGTTCTGAGAGATGTGTGTGTGTGAAAGCCGTCCTTCACCTAGCTTGTTGGGAACACAAAGTTCTTTTCAGTTGCAAACTCCACTCCATACATATATATGGGGAGGTAGTAGCTCCAAATCGGTTTTACAGTGAAAACTGCAGGAACTTCAAACCGGCACTAGGAAACAGCCTGAGAAACCAGAGTAAAAGTTTCCCCTGCAACCCGTTCCCCTTGTTCTAGATGAACGAACCTCTCTCCACATGCTCAGTTCTGAGAGATAAGTGTGTGTGAAAGCCGTCCTTTACCTAGCTTGTTGGGAACACAAAGTTTCTTTTCAGTTGCAAACTCCACTCCATACATATATATGGGGAGGTACTAGCTCCAACTCGGTTTTACAGTGAAAACTGCTGGAACATCAAACCGGCACTAGGAAACAGACTGAGAAACCAGAGTAAAAGTTTCTCCTACAACCCGTTCCCTTTCTGCTAGATGAACGAACGTCTCTCCACATGCTCAGTTCTGAGAGATAAGTGTGTGTGAAAGCCGTCCTTCACCTAGCTTGTTGGGAACACAAAGTTTCTTTTCAGTTGCAAACTCCACTCCATACATATATATGGGGAGGTACTAGCTCCAAATCGGTTTTACAGTGAAAACTGCAGGAACTTCAAACCGGCACTAGGAAACAGACTGAGAAACCAGAGTAAAAGTTTCTCCTGCAACCCGTTCCCCTTGTTCTAGATGAACGAACGTCTCTCCACATGCTCAGTTCTGAGAGATAAGTGTGTGTGAAAGCCGTCCTTCACCTAGCTTGTTGGGAACACAAAGTTTCTTTTCAGTTGCAAACTCCACTCCATACATATATATGGGGAGGTACTAGCTCCAACTCGATTTTACAGTGAAAACAGCAGGAACTTCAAACCGGCACTAGGAAACAGACTGAGAAACCAGAGTAAAATTTTCTCCTGCAAACCATTCCTTTTGTGCTAGATGAAGGAACGTCTCTCCACATGCTCAGTTCTGAGAGATATGTGTGTGTGAAAGCCGTCTTTCACCTAGATTGTTGGGAACACAAAGTTTCTTTTCAGTTGCAAACTGAACTCCATATATATATATGGGGAGGTACTAGCTCCAAATCGGTTTTACAGTGAAAACTGCTGGAACTTCAAACCGGCTCTAGGAAACAGACTGAGAAACCAGATTAAAGTTTCTCCTGCAACCTGTTCCCTTTGTGCTAGATGAACGAACGTCTCTCCACATGCTCAGTTCTGAGAGATAAGTGTGTGTGAAAGCCGTCCTTCACCTAGCTTGTTGGGAACACAAAGTTTCTTTTCAGTTGCAAACTCCACTCCATACATATATATGGGGAGGTACTAGCTCCAAATCGTTTTTACAGTGAAAACGGCAGGAACTTCAAACCGGCACTAGGAAACAGACTGAGAAACCAGAATAAAAGTTTCTCCTGCAACCCGTTCCCATTGTGCTAGATGAACGAACGTCTCTCCACATGCTCAGTTCTGAGAGATATGTGTGTGTGAAAACCGTCTTTCACCTAGCTTGTTGGGAACACAAAGTTTCTTTTCAGTTGCAAACTCCACTCCATACATATATATGGGGAGGTACTAGCTCCAACTCGGTTTTACAGTGAAAACTGCTGGAACTTCAAACCGGCACTAGGAAACAGACTGAGAAACCAGAGTAAAAGTTTCTCCTGTAACCTGTTCCCTTTGTGCTAGATGAACGAACGTCTCTCCACATGCTCAGTTCTGAAAGATGTGTGTGTGTGAAAGCCGTCCTTCACGTAGCTTTTTGGGAACATAAAGTTTCTTTTCATTTGTAAACTCCACTCCATACATATATATGGGGAGGTACTAGCTCCAACTCGGTTTTACAGTGCAAATTGCTGGAACTTCAAACCGGCACTAGGAAACAGACTGAGAAACCAGAGTAAAAGTTTCTCCTGCAACCCGTTCCCTTTGTGCTAGATGAACGAACGTCTCTCCACATGCTCAGTTCTGAGAGATAAGTGTGTGTGAAAGCTGTCCTTCACCTAGCTTGTTGGGAACACAAAGTTTCTTTTCAGTTGCAAACACCACTCCATACATATATATGGGGAGGTACTAGCTCCAAATCGGTTTACAGTGAAAACTGCAGGAACTTCAAACCGGCACTAGGAAACAGACTGAGAAACCAGAGTAAAAGTTTCCCCTGCAACCCGTTCCCATTGTGCTAGATGAACGAACGTCTCTCCACATGCTCAGTTCTGAGAGATAAGTGTGTGTGAAAGCCGTCCTTCACCTAGCTTGTTGGGAACACAAAGTTTCTTTTCAGTTGCAAACTCCACTCCATACATATAAATTAGGAGGTACTAGCTCCAACTCGGTTTTACAGTGAAAACTGCTGGAACTTCAAACCGGCACTAGGAAACAGACTGAGAAACCAGAATAAATGTTTCTCCTGCAACCCGTTCCCTTTGTGCTAGATGAACGAACGTCTCTCCACATGCTCAGTTCTGAGAGATAAGTGTGTGTGAAAGCCGTCCTTCACCTAGCTTGTTGGGAACACAAAGTTTCTTTTCAGTTGCAAACTCCACTCCATACATATATATGGGGAGGTCCTAGCTCCAAATCGGTTTTACAGTGAAAACGGCAGGAACTTCAAACCGGCACTGGGAAACAGACTGAGAAACCAGAATAAAAGTTTCTCCTGCAAACCGTTCCCTTTGTGCTAGATGAACGAACGTCTCTCCACATGCTCAGTTCTGAGAGATAAGTGTGTGTGAAAACCGTCTTTCAACTAGCTTGTTGGGAACACAAAGTTTCTTTTCAGTTGAAAACTCCACTCCATACATATATATGGGGAGGTAGTAGCTCCAACTCGGTTTTACAGTGAAAACTGCTGGAACTTCAAACCGGCACTAGGAAACAGACTGAGAAACCAGAGTAAAAGTTTCTACTGCAACCCGTTCCCTTTGTGCTAGATGAAAGAACGTCTCTCCACATGCTCAGTTCTGAGAGATAAGTGTGTGTGAAAGCTGTCCTTCACCTAGCTTGTTGGGAACACAAAGTTTCTTTTCAGTTGCAAACACCACTCCATACATATATATGGGGAGGTACTAGCTCCAAATCGTTTTACAGTGAAAACTGCAGGAACTTCAAACCGGCACTAGGAAACAGACTGAGAAACCAGAGTAAAAGTTTCCCCTGCAACCCGTTCCCATTGTGCTAGATGAACGAACGTCTCTCCACATGCTCAGTTCTGAGAGATAAGTGTGTGTGAAAGCCGTCCTTCACCTAGCTTGTTGGGAACACAAAGTTTCTTTTCAGTTGCAAACTCCACTCCATACATATAAATTAGGAGGTACTAGCTCCAACTCGGTTTTACAGTGAAAACTGCTGGAACTTCAAACCGGCACTAGGAAACAGACTGAGAAACCAGAATAAATGTTTCTCCTGCAACCCGTTCCCTTTGTGCTAGATGAACGAACGTCTCTCCACATGCTCAGTTCTGAGAGATAAGTGTGTGTGAAAGCCGTCCTTCACCTAGCTTGTTGGGAACACAAAGTTTCTTTTCAGTTGCAAACTCCACTCCATACATATATATGGGGAGGTACTAGCTCCAAATCGGTTTTACAGTGAAAACGGCAGGAACTTCAAACCGGCACTGGGAAACAGACTGAGAAACCAGAATAAAAGTTTCTCCTGCAAACCGTTCCCTTTGTGCTAGATGAACGAACGTCTCTCCACATGCTCAGTTCTGAGAGATAAGTGTGTGTGAAAACCGTCTTTCAACTAGCTTGTTGGGAACACAAAGTTTCTTTTCAGTTGAAAACTCCACTCCATACATATATATGGGGAGGTAGTAGCTCCAACTCGGTTTTACAGTGAAAACTGCTGGAACTTCAAACCGGCACTAGGAAACAGACTGAGAAACCAGAATAAAAGTTTCTCCTGCAACCCGTTCCCTTTGTGCTAGATGAACGAACGTCTCTCCACATGCTCAGTTCTGAGAGATAAGTGTGTGTGAAAGCCGTCCTTCACCTAGCTTGTTGGGAACACAAAGTTTCTTTTCAGTTGCAAACTCCACTCCATACATATATATGGGGAGGTACTAGCTCCAAATCGGTTTTACAGTGAAAACGGCAGGAACTTCAAACCGGCACTAGGAAACAGACTGAGAAACCAGAATAAAAGTTTCTCCTGCAAACCGTTCCCTTTGTGCTAGATGAACGAACGTCTCTCCACATGCTCAGTTCTGAGAGATAAGTGTGTGTGAAAACCGTCTTTCAACTAGCTTGTTGGGAACACAAAGTTTCTTTTCAGTTGAAAACTCCACTCCATACATATATATGGGGAGGTAGTAGCTCCAACTCGGTTTTACAGTGAAAACTGCTGGAACTTCAAACCGGCACTAGGAAACAGACTGAGAAACCAGAGTAAAAGTTTCTCCTGTAACCTGTTCCCTTTGTGCTAGATGAACGAACGTCTGTCCACATGCTCAGTTCTGAAAGATGTGTGTGTGTGAAAGCCGTCCTTCACATAGCTTTTTGGGAACATAGAGTTTCTTTTCATTTGTAAACTCCACTCCATACATATATATGGGGAGGTACTAGCTCCAACTCGGTTTTACAGTGCAAACTGCTGGAACTTCAAACCGGCACTAGGAAACAGACTGAGAAACCAGAGTAAAAGTTTCTACTGCAACCCGTTCCCTTTGTGCTAGATGAAAGAACGTCTCTCCACATGCTCAGTTCTGAGAGATAAGTGTGTGTGAAAGCTGTCCTTCACCTAGCTTGTTGGGAACACAAAGTTTCTTTTCAGTTGCAAACACCACTCCATACATATATATGGGGAGGTACTAGCTCCAAATCGGTTTTACAGTGAAAACTGCAGGAACTTCATACCGGCACTAGGAAACAGACTGAGAAACCAGAGTATAAGTTTCTCCTGCAACCCGTTCCCATTGTGCTAGATGAACGAACGTCTCTCCACATGCTCAGTTCTGAGAGATAAGTGTGTGTGAAAGCCGTCCTTCACCTAGCTTGTTGGGAACACAAAGTTTCTTTTCAGTTGCAAACTCCACTCCATACATATAAATTAGGAGGTACTAGCTCCAACTCGGTTTTACAGTGCAAACTGCTGGAACTTCAAACCGGCACTAGGAAACAGACTGAGAAACCAGAGTAAACGTTTCTCCTGCAACCCATTCCATTTGTGCTAGATGAACGAACGTCTCTCCACATGCTCAGTTCTGAGAGATAAGTGTGTGTGAATGCCGTCCTTCACCTAGCTTGTTGGGAACACAAAGTTTCTTTTCAGTTGCAAAGTCCACTCCATACATATATATGGGGAGGTACTTGCTCCAACTCGGTTTTACAGTGAAAACTGCTGGAACTTCAAACCGGCACTAGGAAACAGACTGAGAATCCAGAGTATAATTTCCCCTGCAACCCGTTCCATTTTTGCTAGATGAACGAACGTTTCTCCACATGCTCAGTTCTGAGAGATAAGTGTGTGTGAAAGCCGTCCTTCACCTAGCTTGTTGGGAACACAAAGTTTCTTTTAAGTTGCAAACTCCACTCCATACATATATATGGGGAGTTACTAGCTCCAAATCGGTTTTACAGTGAAAACTGCAGGAACTTCAAACCGGCACTAGGAAACAGACTGAGAAACCAGAGTAAAAGTTTCTCCTGCAACCCCTTCCCTTTGTGCTAGATGAACGAACGTCTCTCCACATGCTCAGTTCTGAGAGAAAAGTGTGTGAAAGCCGTCCTTCACCTAGCTTGTTGGGAACACAATGTTTCCTTTCAGTTGCAAACTCCACTCCATACATATATATGGGGAGGTACTAGCTCCAACTCGGTTTTACAGTGAAAACTGCAGGAACTTCAAACCGGCACTAGGAAACAGACTGAGAAACCAGAGTATAAGTTTCTCCTGCAACCTGTTCCCTTTGTGCTAGATGAACGAACGTCTCTCCACATGCTCAGTTCTGAGAGATAAGTGTGTGTGAAAGCCGTCCTTCACCTAGCTTGTTGGGAACACAAAGTTTCTTTTCAGTTGCAAACTCCACTCCATTCATATATATGGGGAGGTACTAGCTCCATCTCGGTTTTACAGTGAAAACGGCAGGAACTTCAAACCGGCACAAAGAAACAGACTGAGAAACCAGAATAAATGTTTCTCCTGCAACCCGTTCCCTTTCTGCTAGATGAACGAACGTCTCTCCACATGCTCAGTTCTGAGAGATAAGTGTGTGTGAAAGCCGTCTTTCACCTAGCTTGTTGGGAACACAAAGTTTCTTTTCAGTTGCAAACTCCACTCCATACATATATATGGGGAGGTACTAGCTCCAAATCGGTTTTACAGTGAAAACTGCAGGAACTTCAAACCGGCACTAGGAAACAGACTGAGAAACCAGAGTAAAAGTTTCTCCTGTAACCTGTTCCCTTTGTGCTAGATGAACGAACGTCTCTCCACATGCTCAATTCTGAAAGATGTGTGTGTGTGAAAGCCGTCCTTCACATAACTTTTTGGGAACATAAAGTTTCTTTTCATTTGTAAACTCCACTCCATACATATATATGGGGAGGTACTAGCTCCAACTCGGTTTTACAGTGCAAACTGCAGGAACTTCAAACCGGCACTAGGAAACAGACTGAGAAACCAGAGTAAAAGTTTCTCCTGCAACCCGTTCTTTGTGCTAGATGGACGAACGTCTCTCCACATGCTCAGTTCTGAGAGATAAGTGTGTGTGAAAGCTGTCCTTCACCTAGCTTGTTGGGAACACAAAGTTTCTTTTCAGTTGCAAACTCCACTCCATACATATATATGGGGAGGTACTAGCTCCAAATCGGTTTTACAGTGAAAACTGCTGGAACTTCAAACCGGCACTAGGAAACAGACTGAGAAACCAGAATAAAAGTTTCTCCTGCAACCCGTTCCCTTTGTGCTAGATGAACGAACGTCTCTCCACATGCTCAGTTCTGAGAGATAAGTGTGTGTGAAAGCCGTCCTTCACCTAGCTTGTTGGGAACACAAAGTTTCTTTTCAGTTGCAAACTCCACTCCATACATATATATGGGGAGGTACTAGCTCCAAATCGGTTTTACAGTGAAAACTGCTGGAACTTCAAACCGGCACTAGGAAACAGACTGAGAAACCAGAATAAAAGTTTCTCCTGCAAACCGTTCCCTTTGTGCTAGATGAACGAACGTCTCTCCACATGCTCAGTTCTGAGAGATAAGTGTGTGTGAAAACCGTCTTTCAACTAGCTTGTTGGGAACACAAAGTTTCTTTTCAGTTGAAAACTCCACTCCATACATATATATGGGGAGGTAGTAGCTCCAACTCGGTTTTACAGTGAAAACTGCTGGAACTTCAAACCGGCACTAGGAAACAGACTGAGAAACCAGAATAAAAGTTTCTCCTGCAACCCGTTCCCTTTGTGCTAGATGAACGAACGTCTCTCCACATGCTCAGTTCTGAGAGATAAGTGTGTGTGAAAGCCGTCCTTCACCTAGCTTGTTGGGAACACAAAGTTTCTTTTCAGTTGCAAACTCCACTCCATACATATATATGGAGAGGTACTAGCTCCAAATCGGTTTTACAGTGAAAACGGCAGGAACTTCAAACCGGCACTAGGAAACAGACTGAGAAACCAGAATAAAAGTTTCTCCTGCAAACCGTTCCCTTTGTGCTAGATGAACGAACGTCTCTCCACATGCTCAGTTCTGAGAGATAAGTGTGTGTGAAAACCGTCTTTCAACTAGCTTGTTGGGAACACAAAGTTTCTTTTCAGTTGAAAACTCCACTCCATACATATATATGGGGAGGTAGTAGCTCCAACTCGGTTTTACAGTGAAAACTGCTGGAACTTCAAACCGGCACTAGGAAACAGACTGAGAAACCAGAGTAAAAGTTTCTCCTGTAACCTGTTCCCTTTGTGCTAGATGAACGAACGTCTGTCCACATGCTCAGTTCTGAAAGATGTGTGTGTGTGAAAGCCGTCCTTCACATAGCTTTTTGGGAACATAGAGTTTCTTTTCATTTGTAAACTCCACTCCATACATATATATGGGGAGGTACTAGCTCCAACTCGGTTTTACAGTGCAAACTGCTGGAACTTCAAACCGGCACTAGGAAACAGACTGAGAAACCAGAGTAAAAGTTTCTACTGCAACCCGTTCCCTTTGTGCTAGATGAAAGAACGTCTCTCCACATGCTCAGTTCTGAGAGATAAGTGTGTGTGAAAGCTGTCCTTCACCTAGCTTGTTGGGAACACAAAGTTTCTTTTCAGTTGCAAACACCACTCCATACATATATATGGGGAGGTACTAGCTCCAAATCGGTTTTACAGTGAAAACTGCAGGAACTTCATACCGGCACTAGGAAACAGACTGAGAAACCAGAGTAAAAGTTTTTCCTGCAACCCGTTCCCATTGTGCTAGATGAACGAACGTCTCTCCACATGCTCAGTTCTGAGAGATAAGTGTGTGTGAAAGCCGTCCTTCACCTAGCTTGTTGGGAACACAAAGTTTCTTTTCAGTTGCAAACTCCACTCCATACATATAAATTAGGAGGTACTAGCTCCAACTCGGTTTTACAGTGCAAACTGCTGGAACTTCAAACCGGCACTAGGAAACAGACTGAGAAACCAGAGTAAACGTTTCTCCTGCAACCCATTCCATTTGTGCTAGATGAACGAACGTCTCTCCACATGCTCAGTTCTGAGAGATAAGTGTGTGTGAATGCCGTCCTTCACCTAGCTTGTTGGGAACACAAAGTTTCTTTTCAGTTGCAAAGTCCACTCCATACATATATATGGGGAGGTACTTGCTCCAACTCGGTTTTACAGTGAAAACTGCTGGAACTTCAAACCGGCACTAGGAAACAGACTGAGAATCCAGAGTATAATTTCCCCTGCAACCCGTTCCATTTTTGCTAGATGAACGAACGTTTCTCCACATGCTCAGTTCTGAGAGATAAGTGTGTGTGAAAGCCGTCCTTCACCTAGCTTGTTGGGAACACAAAGTTTCTTTTCAGTTGCAAACTCCACTCCATACATATATATGGGGAGGTACTAGCTCCAAATCGGTTTTACAGTGAAAACTGCAGGAACTTCAAACCGGCACTAGGAAACAGACTGAGAAACCAGAGTAAAAGTTTCTCCTGCAACCCCTTCCCTTTGTGCTAGATGAACGAACGTCTCTCCACATGCTCAGTTCTGAGAGAAAAGTGTGTGAAAGCCGTCCTTCACCTAGCTTGTTGGGAACACAATGTTTCCTTTCAGTTGCAAACTCCACTCCATACATATATATGGGGAGGTACTAGCTCCAACTCGGTTTTACAGTGAAAACTGCAGGAACTTCAAACCGGCACTAGGAAACAGACTGAGAAACCAGAGTATAAGTTTCTCCTGCAACCTGTTCCCTTAGTGCTAGATGAACGAACGTCTCTCCACATGCTCAGTTCTGAGAGATAAGTGTGTGTGAAAGCCGTCCTTCACCTAGCTTGTTGGGAACACAAAGTTTCTTTTCAGTTGCAAACTCCACTCCATTCATATATATGGGGAGGTACTAGCTCCATCTCGGTTTTACAGTGAAAACGGCAGGAACTTCAAACCGGCACAAAGAAACAGACTGAGAAACCAGAATAAATGTTTCTCCTGCAACCCGTTCCCTTTCTGCTAGATGAACGAACGTCTCTCCACATGCTCAGTTCTGAGAGATAAGTGTGTGTGAAAGCCGTCTTTCACCTAGCTTGTTGGGAACACAAAGTTTCTTTTCAGTTGCAAACTCCACTCCATACATATATATGGGGAGGTACTAGCTCCAAATCGGTTTTACAGTGAAAACTGCAGGAACTTCAAACCGGCACTAGGAAACAGACTGAGAAACCAGAGTAAAAGTTTCTCCTGTAACCTGTTCCCTTTGTGCTAGATGAACGAACGTCTCTCCACATGCTCAATTCTGAAAGATGTGTGTGTGTGAAAGCCGTCCTTCACATAACTTTTTGGGAACATAAAGTTTCTTTTCATTTGTAAACTCCACTCCATACATATATATGGGGAGGTACTAGCTCCAACTCGGTTTTACAGTGCAAACTGCAGGAACTTCAAACCGGCACTAGGAAACAGACTGAGAAACCAGAGTAAAAGTTTCTCCTGCAACCCGTTCTTTGTGCTAGATGGACGAACGTCTCTCCACATGCTCAGTTCTGAGAGATAAGTGTGTGTGAAAGCTGTCCTTCACCTAGCTTGTTGGGAACACAAAGTTTCTTTTCAGTTGCAAACTCCACTCCATACATATATATGGGGAGGTACTAGCTCCAAATCGGTTTTACAGTGAAAACTGCTGGAACTTCAAACCGGCACTAGGAAACAGACTGAGAAACCAGAATAAAAGTTTCTCCTGCAACCCGTTCCCTTTGTGCTAGATGAACGAACGTCTCTCCACATGCTCAGTTCTGAGAGATAAGTGTGTGTGAAAGCCGTCCTTCACCTAGCTTGTTGGGAACACAAAGTTTCTTTTCAGTTGCAAACTCCACTCCATACATATATATGGGGAGGTACTAGCTCCAAATCGTTTTTACAGTGAAAACTGCTGGAACTTCAAACCGGCACTAGGAAACAGACTGAGAAACCAGAATAAAAGTTTCTCCTGCAAACCGTTCCCTTTGTGCTAGATGAACGAACGTCTCTCCACATGCTCAGTTCTGAGAGATAAGTGTGTGTGAAAACCGTCTTTCAACTAGCTTGTTGGGAACACAAAGTTTCTTTTCAGTTGAAAACTACACTCCATACATATATATGGGGAGGTAGTAGCTCCAACTCGGTTTTACAGTGAAAACTGCTGGAACTTCAAACCGGCACTAGGAAACAGACTGAGAAACCAGAATAAAAGTTTCTCCTGCAACCCGTTCCCTTTGTGCTAGATGAACGAACGTCTCTCCACATGCTCAGTTCTGAGAGATAAGTGTGTGTGAAAGCCGTCCTTCACCTAGCTTGTTGGGAACACAAAGTTTCTTTTCAGTTGCAAACTCCACTCCATACATATATATGGAGAGGTACTAGCTCCAAATCGGTTTTACAGTGAAAACGGCAGGAACTTCAAACCGGCACTAGGAAACAGACTGAGAAACCAGAATAAAAGTTTCTCCTGCAAACCGTTCCCTTTGTGCTAGATGAACGAACGTCTCTCCACATGCTCAGTTCTGAGAGATAAGTGTGTGTGAAAACCGTCTTTCAACTAGCTTGTTGGGAACACAAAGTTTCTTTTCAGTTGAAAACTCCACTCCATACATATATATGGGGAGGTAGTAGCTCCAACTCGGTTTTACAGTGAAAACTGCTGGAACTTCAAACCGGCACTAGGAAACAGACTGAGAAACCAGAGTAAAAGTTTCTCCTGTAACCTGTTCCCTTTGTGCTAGATGAACGAACGTCTGTCCACATGCTCAGTTCTGAAAGATTTGTGTGTGTGAAAGCCGTCCTTCACATAGCTTTTTGGGAACATAAAGTTTCTTTTCAGTTGCAAACTCCACTCCATACATATATATGGGGAGGTACTAGCTCCAAATCGGTTTTACAGTGAAAACTGCTGGAACTTCAAACCGGCACTAGGAAACAGACTGAGAAACCAGAGTAAAAGTTTCTCCTGTAACCTGTTCCCTTTGTGCTAGATGAACGAACGTCTCTCCACATGCTCAATTCTGAAAGATGTGTGTGTGTGAAAGCCGTCCTTCACATAACTTTTTGGGAACATAAAGTTTCTTTTCATTTGTAAACTCCACTCCATACATATATATGGGGAGGTACTAGCTCCAACTCGGTTTTACAGTGCAAACTGCAGGAACTTCAAACCGGCACTAGGAAACAGACTGAGAAACCAGAGTAAAAGTTTCTCCTGCAACCCGTTCTTTGTGCTAGATGGACGAACGTCTCTCCACATGCTCAGTTCTGAGAGATAAGTGTGTGTGAAAGCTGTCCTTCACCTAGCTTGTTGGGAACACAAAGTTTCTTTTCAGTTGCAAACTCCACTCCATACATATATATGGGGAGGTACTAGCTCCAAATCGGTTTTACAGTGAAAACTGCAGGAACCTCAAACCAGCACTAGGAAACAGACTGAGAAACCAGAGTAAAAGTTTCTCCTGCAACCCGTTCCCTTTGTGCAAGATCAACGAACGTCTCTCCACATGCTCAGTTCTGAGTGATGAGTGTGTGTGAAAGCCGTCCTTCACCTAGCTTGTTGGGAACACAAAGTTTCTTTTAAGTTGCAAACTCCACTCCATACATATATATGGGGAGTTACAAGCTCCAACTCGGTTTTACAGTGCAAAATGCTGGAACTTCAAACCGGCACTAGGAAACAGACTGAGAAACCATAGTAAAAGTTTCTCCTGTAACCTGTTCCCTTTGTGCTAGATGAACGAACGTCTCTCCACATGCTCAATTCTGAAAGATGTGTGTGTGTGAAAGCCGTCCTTCACATAACTTTTTGGGAACATAAAGTTTCTTTTCATTTGTAAACTCCACTCCATACATATATATGGGGAGGTACTAGCTCCAACTCGGTTTTACAGTGCAAACTGCAGGAACTTCAAACCGGCACTAGGAAACAGACTGAGAAACCAGAGTAAAAGTTTCTCCTGCAACCCGTTCTTTGTGCTAGATGGACGAACGTCTCTCCACATGCTCAGTTCTGAGAGATAAGTGTGTGTGAAAGCTGTCCTTCACCTAGCTTGTTGGGAACACAAAGTTTCTTTTCAGTTGCAAACTCCACTCCATACATATATATGGGGAGGTACTAGCTCCAAATCGGTTTTACAGTGAAAACTGCTGGAACTTCAAACCGGCACTAGGAAACAGACTGAGAAACCAGAATAAAAGTTTCTCCTGCAACCCGTTCCCTTTGTGCTAGATGAACGAACGTCTCTCCACATGCTCAGTTCTGAGAGATAAGTGTGTGTGAAAGCCGTCCTTCACCTAGCTTGTTGGGAACACAAAGTTTCTTTTCAGTTGCAAACTCCACTCCATACATATATATGGGGAGGTACTAGCTCCAAATCGGTTTTACAGTGAAAACGGCAGGAACTTCAAACCGGCACTAGGAAACAGACTGAGAAACCAGGATAAAAGTTTCTCCTGCAAACCGTTCCCTTTGTGCTAGATGAACGAACGTCTCTCCACATGCTCAGTTCTGAGAGATAAGTGTGTGTGAAAACCGTCTTTCAACTAGCTTGTTGGGAACACAAAGTTTCTTTTCAGTTGAAAACTCCACTCCATACATATATATGGGGAGGTAGTAGCTCCAACTCGGTTTTACAGTGAAAACTGCTGGAACTTCAAACCGGCACTAGGAAACAGACTGAGAAACCAGAATAAAAGTTTCTCCTGCAACCCGTTCCCTTTGTGCTAGATGAACAAACGTCTCTCCACATGCTCAGTTCTGAGAGATAAGTGTGTGTGAAAGCCGTCCTTCACCTAGCTTGTTGGGAACACAAAGTTTCTTTTCAGTTGCAAACTCCACTCCATACATATATATGGGGAGGTACTAGCTCCAAATCGGTTTTACAGTGAAAACTGCTGGAACTTCAAACCGGCACTAGGAAACAGACTGAGAAACCAGAGTAAAAGTTTCTCCTGTAACCTGTTCCCTTTGTGCTAGATGAACGAACGTCTCTCCACATGCTCAATTCTGAAAGATATGTGTGTGTGAAAGCCGTCCTTCACATAACTTTTTGGGAACATAAAGTTTCTTTTCATTTGTAAACTCCACTCCATACATATATATGGGGAGGTACTAGCTCCAACTCGGTTTTACAGTGCAAACTGCAGGAACTTCAAACCGGCACTAGGAAACAGACTGAGAAACCAGAGTAAAAGTTTCTCCTGCAACCCGTTCTTTGTGCTAGATGGACGAACGTCTCTCCACATGCTCAGTTCTGAGAGATAAGTGTGTGTGAAAGCTGTCCTTCACCTAGCTTGTTGGGAACACAAAGTTTCTTTTCAGTTGCAAACTCCACTCCATACATATATATGGGGAGGTACTAGCTCCAAATCGGTTTTACAGTGAAAACTGCAGGAACCTCAAACCAGCACTAGGAAACAGACTGAGAAACCAGAGTAAAAGTTTCTCCTGCAACCCGTTCCCTTTGTGCAAGATGAACGAACGTCTCTCCACATGCTCAGTTCTGAGTGATAAGTGTGTGTGAAAGCCGTCCTTCACCTAGCTTGTTGGGAACACAAAGTTTCTTTTAAGTTGCAAACTCCACTCCATACATATATATGGGGAGTTACAAGCTCCAACTCGGTTTTACAGTGCAAACTGCTGGAACTTCAAACCGGCACTAGGAAACAGACTGAGAAACCAGAGTAAAAGTTTCTCCTGCAACCCGTTCCCTTTGTGCTAGATGAACGAACGTCTCTCCACATGCTCAGTTGTGAGAGATAAGTGTGTGTGAAAGCTGTCCTTCACCTAGCTTGTTGGGAACACAAAGTTTCTTTTCAGTTGCAAACTCCACTCCATACATATATATGGGGAGGTACTAGCTCCATATCTGTTTTACAGTGAAAACTGCAGGAAACTAAAACCGGCACTAGGAAACAGACTGAGAAACCAGAATAAAAGTTTCTCCTGCAACCCGTTCCCTTTGTGCTAGATGAACGAACGTCTCTCCACATGCTCAGTTCTGAGAGATAAGTGTGTGTGAAAGCCGTCCTTCACCTAGCTTGTTGGGAACACAAAGTTTCTTTTCAGTTGCAAACTCCACTCCATACATATAAATTAGGAGGTACTAGCTCCAACTCGGTTTTACAGTGCAAACTGCTGGAACTTCAAACCGGCACTAGGAAACAGACTGAGAAACCAGAGTAAACGTTTCTCCTGCAACCCATTCCATTTGTGCTAGATGAACGAACGTCTCTCCACATGCTCAGTTCTGAGAGATAAGTGTGTGTGAATGCCGTCCTTCACCTAGCTTGTTGGGAACACAAAGTTTCTTTTCAGTTGCAAAGTCCACTCCATACATATATATGGGGAGGTACTTGCTCCAACTCGGTTTTACAGTGAAAACTGCTGGAACTTCAAACCGGCACTAGGAAACAGACTGAGAATCCAGAGTAAAATTTCCCCTGCAACCCGTTCCATTTTTGCTAGATGAACGAACGTTTCTCCACATGCTCAGTTCTGAGAGATAAGTGTGTGTGAAAGCCGTCCTTCACCTAGCTTGTTGGGAACACAAAGTTTCTTTTCAGTTGCAAACTCCACTCCATACATATATATGGGGAGGTACTAGCTCCAAATCGGTTTTACAGTGAAAACTGCAGGAACTTCAAACCGGCACTAGGAAACAGACTGAGAAACCAGAGTAAAAGTTTCTCCTGCAAACCCTTCCCTTTGTGCTAGATGAACGAACGTCTCTCCACATGCTCAGTTCTGAGAGAAAAGTGTGTGAAAGCCGTCCTTCACCTAGCTTGTTGGGAAAACAATGTTTCCTTTCAGTTGCAAACTCCACTCCATACATATATATGGGGAGGTACTAGCTCCAACTCGGTTTTACAGTGAAAACTGCAGGAACTTCAAACCGGCACTAGGAAACAGACTGAGAAACCAGAGTATAAGTTTCTCCTGCAACCTGTTCCCTTTGTGCTAGATGAACGAACGTCTCTCCACATGCTCAGTTCTGAGAGATAAGTGTGTGTGAAAGCCGTCCTACACCTAGCTTGTTGGGAACACAAAGTTTCTTTTCAGTTGCAAACTCCACTCCATTCATATATATGGGGAGGTACTAGCTCCATCTCGGTTTTACAGTGAAAACGGCAGGAACTTCAAACCGGCACAAAGAAACAAACTGAGAAACCAGAATAAATGTTTCTCCTGCAACCCGTTCCCTTTCTGCTAGATGAACGAACGTCTCTCCACATGCTCAGTTCTGAGAGATAAGTGTGTGTGAAAGCCGTCTTTCACCTAGCTTGTTGGGAACACAAAGTTTCTTTTCAGTTGCAAACTCCACTCCATACATATATATGGGGAGGTACTAGCTCCAAATCGGTTTTACAGTGAAAACTGCTGGAACTTCAAACTGGCACTAGGAAACAGACTGAGAAACCAGAGTAAAAGTTTCTCCTGTAACCTGTTCCCTTTGTGCTAGATGAACGAACGTCTCTCCACATGCTCAATTCTGAAAGATGTGTGTGTGTGAAAGCCGTCCTTCACATAACTTTTTGGGAACATAAAGTTTCTTTTCATTTGTAAAATCCACTCCATACATATATATGGGGAGGTACTAGCTCCAACTCGGTTTTACAGTGCAAACTGCAGGAACTTCAAACCGGCACTAGGAAACAGACTGAGAAACCAGAGTAAAAGTTTCTCCTGCAACCCGTTCCTTTGTGCTAGATGAACGAACGTCTCTCCACATGCTCAGTTCTGAGAGATAAGTGTGTGTGAAAGCTGTCCTTCACCTAGCTTGTTGGGAACACAAAGTTTCTTTTCAGTTGCAAACTCCACTCCATACATATATATGGGGAGGTACTAGCTCCAAATCGGTTTTACAGTGAAAACTGCAGGAACCTCAAACCAGCACTAGGAAACAGACTGAGAAACCAGAGTAAAAGTTTCTCCTGCAACCCGTTCCCTTTGTGCAAGGTGAACGAACGTCTCTCCACATGCTCAGTTCTGAGTGATAAGTGTGTGTGAAAGCCGTCCTTCACCTAGCTTGTTGGGAACACAAAGTTTCTTTTAAGTTGCAAACTCCACTCCATACATATATATGGGGAGGTACAAGCTCCAACTCGGTTTTACAGTGCAAACTGCTGGAACTTCAAACCGGCACTAGGAAACAGACTGAGAAACCAGAGTAAAAGTTTCTCCTGCAACCCGTTCCCTTTGTGCTAGATGAACGAACGTCTCTCCACATGCTCAGTTGTGAGAGATAAGTGTGTGTGAAAGCTGTCCTTCACCTAGCTTGTTGGGAACACAAAGTTTCTTTTCAGTTGCAAACTCCACTCCATACATATATATGGGGAGGTACTAGCTCCATATCTGTTTTACAGTGAAAACGGCAGGAACCTAAAACCGGCATTAGGAAACAGACTGAGAAACCAGATTAAAAGTTTCTCCTGCAACCCGTTCCCTTTGTGCTAGATGAACGAACGTCTCTCCACATGCTCAGTTCTGAGAGATAAGTGTGTGTGAAAGCCGTCCTTCACCTAGCTTGTTGGGAACACAAAGTTTCTTTTCAGTTGCAAAGTCCACTCCATACATATATATGGGGAGGTACTTGCTCCAACTCGGTTTTACAGTGAAAACTGCTGGAACTTCAAACCGGCACTAGGAAACAGACTGAGAATCCAGAGTAAAATTTCCCCTGCAACCCGTTCCATTTTTGCTAGATGAACGAACGTTTCTCCACATGCTCAGTTCTGAGAGATAAGTGTGTGTGAAAGCCGTCCTTCACCTAGCTTGTTGGGAACACAAAGTTTCTTTTCAGTTGCAAACTCCACTCCATACATATATATGGGGAGGTACTAGCTCCAAATCGGTTTTACAGTGAAAACTGCAGGAACTTCAAACCGGCACTAGGAAACAGACTGAGAAACCAGAGTAAAAGTTTCTCCTGCAACCCCTTCCCTTTGTGCTAGATGAACGAACGTCTCTCCACATGCTCAGTTCTGAGAGAAAAGTGTGTGAAAGCCGTCCTTCACCTAGCTTGTTGGGAACACAATGTTTCCTTTCAGTTGCAAACTCCACTCCATACATATATATGGGGAGGTACTAGCTCCAACTCGGTTTTACAGTGAAAACTGCAGGAACTTCAAACCGGCACTAGGAAACAGACTGAGAAACCAGAGTATAAGTTTCTCCTGCAACCTGTTCCCTTTGTGCTAGATGAACGAACGTCTCTCCACATGCTCAGTTCTGAGAGATAAGTGTGTGTGAAAGCCGTCCTTCACCTAGCTTGTTGGGAACACAAAGTTTCTTTTCAGTTGCAAACTCCACTCCATTAATATATATGGGGAGGTACTAGCTCCATCTCGGTTTTACAGTGAAAACGGCAGGAACTTCAAACCGGCACAAAGAAACAGACTGAGAAACCAGAATAAATGTTTCTCCTGCAACCCGTTCCCTTTCTGCTAGATGAACGAACGTCTCTCCACATGCTCAGTTCTGAGAGATAAGTGTGTGTGAAAGCCGTCTTTCACCTAGCTTGTTGGGAACACAAAGTTTCTTTTCAGTTGCAAACTCCACTCCATACATATATATGGGGAGGTACTAGCTCCAAATCGGTTTTACAGTGAAAACTGCTGGAACTTCAAACTGGCACTAGGAAACAGACTGAGAAACCAGAGTAAAAGTTTCTCCTGTAACCTGTTCCCTTTGTGCTAGATGAACGAACGTCTCTCCACATGCTCAATTCTGAAAGATGTGTGTGTGTGAAAGCCGTCCTTCACATAACTTTTTGGGAACATAAAGTTTCTTTTCATTTGTAAAATCCACTCCATACATATATATGGGGAGGTACTAGCTCCAACTCGGTTTTACAGTGCAAACTGCAGGAACTTCAAACCGGCACTAGGAAACAGACTGAGAAACCAGAGTAAAAGTTTCTCCTGCAACCCGTTCCTTTGTGCTAGATGAACGAACGTCTCTCCACATGCTCAGTTCTGAGAGATAAGTGTGTGTGAAAGCTGTCCTTCACCTAGCTTGTTGGGAACACAAAGTTTCTTTTCAGTTGCAAACTCCACTCCATACATATATATGGGGAGGTACTAGCTCCAAATCGGTTTTACAGTGAAAACTGCAGGAACCTCAAACCAGCACTAGGAAACAGACTGAGAAACCAGAGTAAAAGTTTCTCCTGCAACCCGTTCCCTTTGTGCAAGATGAACGAACGTCTCTCCACATGCTCAGTTCTGAGTGATAAGTGTGTGTGAAAGCCGTCCTTCACCTAGCTTGTTGGGAACACAAAGTTTCTTTTAAGTTGCAAACTCCACTCCATACATATATATGGGGAGGTACAAGCTCCAACTCGGTTTTACAGTGCAAACTGCTGGAACTTCAAACCGGCACTAGGAAACAGACTGAGAAACCAGAGTAAAAGTTTCTCCTGCAACCCGTTCCCTTTGTGCTAGATGAACGAACGTCTCTCCACATGCTCAGTTGTGAGAGATAATTGTGTGTGAAAGCTGTCCTTCACCTAGCTTGTTGGGAACACAAAGTTTCTTTTCAGTTGCAAACTCCACTCCATACATATATATGGGGAGGTACTAGCTCCATATCTGTTTTACAGTGAAAACGGCAGGAACCTAAAACCGGCATTAGGAAACAGACTGAGAAACCAGAGTAAAAGTTTCTCCTGCAACCCGTTCCCTTTGTGCTAGATGAACGAACGTCTCTCCACATGCTCAGTTCTGAGAGATAAGTGTGTGTGAAAGCCGTCCTTCACCTAGCTTGTTGGGAACACAAAGTTTCTTTTCAGTTGCAAAGTCCACTCCATACATATATATGGGGAGGTACTAGCTCCAACTCGGTTTTACAGTGCAAACTGCTGGAACTTCAAACCGGCACTAGGAAACAGACTGAGAAACCAGAGTAAAAGTTTCTCCTGCAACTTGTTCCCTTTGTGCTAGATGAACGAACGTCTCTCCACATGCTCAGTTCTGAGAGATAAGTGTGTGTGAAAGCCGTCCTTCACCTAGCTTTTTGGGAACACAAAGTTTCTTTTCAGTTGCTAAATCCACTCCATACATATATATGGGGAGGTACTAGCTCCAACTCGGTTTTACAGTGAAAACTGCTGGAACTTCAAACCGGCACTAGGAAACAGACTGAGAAACCAGAGTAAAATTTTCCCCTGCAACCCGTTCCCTTTTTGCTAGATGAACGAACGTTTCTCTACATGCTCAGTTCTGAGAGATATTAGTGTGTGAAAGCCGTCCTTCACCTAGCTTGTTGGGAACACAAAGATTCTTTTCAGTTGCAAACTCCACTCCATACATATATATGGGTAGGTACTAGCTCCAAATCGGTTTTACAGTGAAAACTGCAGGAACTTCAAACCAGCACTAGGAAACAGACTGAGAAACCAGAGTAAAAGTTTCTCCTGCAAACCCTTCCCTTTGTGCTAGATGAACGAACGTCTCTCCACATGCTCAGTTCTGAGAGATAAGTGTGTGTGAAAGCCGTACTTCACCTAGCTTGTTGGGAACACAAAGTTTCTTTTCAGTTGCAAACTCCACTCCATACATATATATGGGGAGGTACTAGCTCCAACTCGGTTTTACAGTGAAAACTGCAGGAACTTCAAACCGGCACTAGGAAACAGACTGAGAAACCAGAGTATAATTTCTCCTGCAACCCGTTCCCTTTCTGCTAGATGAACGAACGTCTCTCCACATGCTCAGTTCTGAGAGATAACTGTGTGTGAAAGCCGTCCTTCACCTAGCTTGTTGGGAACACAAATTTTCTTTTCAGTTGCAAACTCCACTCCATACATATATATGGGGAGGTACAAGCTCCAACCAGGTTTTACAGTGAAAACTGCAGGAACTTCAAACCGGCACTATGAAACAGACTGAGAAACCAGAGTAAAAGTTTCTCCTGCAACTTGTTCCCTTTGTGCTAGATGAACGAACGTCTCTCCACATGCTCAGTTCTGAGAGATGTGTGTGTGTGAAAGCCGTCCTTCACCTAGCTTTTTGGGAACATAAAGTTTCTTTTCATTTGTAAACCCCTTTCCATACATATATATGGGGAGGTACAAGCTCCAACTCGGTTTTACAGTGAAAACTGCTGGAACTTCAAACCGGCACTAGGAAACAGACTGAGAAACCAGAGTAAAAGTTTCTCCTGCAACCCGTTCCCTTTGTGCTAGATGAACGAACGTCTCTCCACATGCTCAGTTCTGAGAGATAAGTGTGTGTGAAAGCTGTCCTTCACCTAGCTTGTTGGGAACACAAAGTTTCTTTTCAGTTGCAAACTCCACTCCATACATATATATGGGGAGGTACTAGCTCCATATCTGTTTTACAGTGAAAACTGCAGGAACCTAAAACCGGCACTAGGAAACAGACTGAGAAACCAGAGTAAAAGTTTCTCCTGCAACCCGTTCCCTTTGTGCTAGATGAACGAACGTCTCTCCACATGCTCAGTTCTGAGAGATAAGTGTGTGTGAAAGCCGTCCTTCACCTAGCTTGTTGGGAACACAAAGTTTCTTTTCAGTTGCAAACTCCACTCCATACATATATATGGGGAGGTACAAGCTCCAACTCGGTTTTACAGTGCAAACTGCTGGAACTTCAAACCGGCACTAGGAAACAGACTGAGAAACCAGAGTAAAAGTTTCTCCTGCAACCCGTTCCCTTCGTGCTAGATGAACGAACGTCTCTCCACATGCTCAGTTGTGAGAGATAAGTGTGTGTGAAAGCTGTCCTTCACCTAGCTTGTTGGGAACACAAAGTTTCTTTTCAGTTGCAAACTCCACTCCATACATATATATGGGGAGGTACTAGCTCCATATCTGTTTTACAGTGAAAACTGCAGGAACCTAAAACCGGCACTAGGAAACAGACTGAGAAACCAGAGTAAAAGTTTCTCCTGCAACCCGTTCCCTTTGTGCTAGATGAACGAACGTCTCTCCACATGCTCAGTTCTGAGAGATAAGTGTGTGTGAAAGCCGTCCTTCACCTAGCTTGTTGGGAACACAAAGTTTCTTTTCAGTTGCAAAGTCCACTCCATACATATATATGGGGAGGTACTAGCTCCAACTCGGTTTTACAGTGCAAACTGCTGGAACTTCAAACCGGCACTAGGAAACAGACTGAGAAACCAGAGTAAAAGTTTCTCCTGCAACCCGTTCCATTTGTGCTAGATGAACGAACGTCTCTCCACATGCTCAGTTCTGAGAGATAAGTGTGTGTGAAAGCCGTCCTTCACCTAGCTTGTTGGGAACACAAAGTTTCTTTTCAGTTGCAAACTCCACTAAATACATATATATGGGGAGGTACTAGCTCCAACTCGGTTTTACAGTGAAAACTGCTGGAACTTCAAACCGGCACTAGGAAACAGACTGAGAAACCAGAGTAAAAGTTTCCCCTGCAACCCGTTCCCTTTTTGCTAGATGAACGAACGTTTCTCTACATGCTCAGTTCTGAGAGATAAGTGTGTGTGAAAGCCGTCCTTCACCTAGCTTGTTGGGAACACAAAGTTTCTTTTCAGTTGCAAACTCCACTCCATACATATATATGGGTAGGTACTAGCTCCAAATCGGTTTTACAGTGAAAACTGCAGGAACTTCAAACCGGCACTAGGAAACAGACTGAGAAACCAGAGTAAAAGTTTCTCCTGCAAACCCTTCCTTTTGTGCTAGATGAACGAACGTCTCTCCACATGCTCAGTTCTGAGAGATAAGTGTGTGTGAAAGCCGTCCTGCACCTAGCTTGTTGGGAACACAAAGTTTCTTTTCAGTTCCAAACTCCACTAAATACATATATATGGGGAGGTACTAGCTCCAACTCGGTTGTACAGTGAAAACTGCTGGAACTTCAAACCGGCACTAGGAAACAGACTGAGAAACCAGAGTAAAAGTTTCTCCTGCAACCCGTTCCATTTGTGCTAGATGAACGAACGTCTCTCCACATGCTCAGTTCTGAGAGATAAGTGTGTGTGAAAGCCGTCCTTCACCTAGCTTGTTGGGAACACAAAGTTTCTTTTCAGTTGCAAAATCCACTCCATTCATATATATGGGGAGGTACTAGCTCCAACTCGGTTTTACAGTGAAAACTGCTGGAACTTCAAACCGGCACTAGGAAACAGACTGAGAAACCAGAGTAAAATTTTCCCCTGCAACCCGTTCCCTTTTTGCTAGATGAACGAACGTTTCTCTACATGCTCAGTTCTGAGAGATAAGTGTGTGTGAAAGCCGTCCTTCACCTAGCTTGTTGGGAACACAAAGATTCTTTTCAGATGCAAACTCCACTCCATACATATATATGGGTAGGTACTAGCTCCAAATCACTTTTACAGTGAAAACTGCAGGAACTTCAAACCGGCACTAGGAAACAGACTGAGAAACCAGAGTAAAAGTTTCTCCTGCAAACCCTTCCCTTTGTGCTAGATGAACGAACGTCTCTCCACATGCTCAGTTCTGAGAGATAAGTGTGTGTGAAAGTCGTCCTTCACCTAGCTTGTTGGGAACACAAAGTTTCTTTTCAGTTGCAAACTCCACTCCATACATATATATGGGGAGGTACTAGCTCCAACTCGGTTTTACAGTGAAAACTGCAGGAACTTCAAACCGGCACTAGGAAACAGACTGAGAAACCAGAGTATAAGTTTCTCCTGCAACCCGTTCCCTTTCTGCTAGATGAACGAACGTCTCTCCACATGCTCAGTTCTGAGAGATAACTGTGTGTGAAAGCCGTCCTTCACCTAGCTTGTTGGGAACACAAAGTTTCTTTTCAGTTGCAAACTCCACTCCATACATATATATGGGGAGGTACAAGCTCCAACCAGGTTTTACAGAGAAAACTGCAGGAACTTCAAACCGGCACTATGAAACAGACTGAGAAACCAGAGTAAAAGTTTCTCCTGCAACCTGTTCCCTTTGTGCTAGATGAACGAACGTCTCTCCACATGCTCAGTTCTGAGAGATGTGTGTGTGTGAAAGCCGTCCTTCACATAGCTTTTTGGGAACATAAAGTTTCTTTTCATTTGTAAACTCCTTTCCATATATATATATGGGGAGGTACAAGCTCCAACACGGTTTTACAGTGAAAACTGCTGGAACTTCAAACCGGCACTAGGAAACAGACTGAGAAACCAGAGAAAAAGTTTCTCCTGCCACCCGTTCCCTTTCTGCTAGATGAACGAACGTCTCTTCACATGCTCAGTTCTGAGAGATAAGTGTGTGTGAAAGCCGTCCTTCACCTAGCTTGTTGGGAACACAAAGTTTCTTTTCAGTTGCAAACTCCACTCCATACATATATATGGGGAGGTACTAGCTCCTAATCGGTTTTACAGTGAAAATTGCAGGAACTTAAAACCGGCACTAGGAAACAGACTGAGAAACCAGAGTAAAAGTTTTTCCTGCAACCCGTTCCCTTTGTGCTAGATGAACGAACGTCTCTCCACATGTTCAGTTCTGAGAGTTAAGTGTGTGTGAAAACCGTCCTTCACCTAGCTTGTTGGGAACACAAAGTTTCTTTTAAGTTGCAAACTCCAATCCATACATATATATGGGGAGGTACTAGCTCCAACTCGGTTTTACAGTGAAAACTGCAGGAACTTCAAACCGGCACTATGAAACAGACTGTGAAACCAGAGTAAAAGTTTCTCCTGCAACCCGTTCCATTTGTGCTAGATGAGCGAACGTCTCTCCACATGCTCAGTTCTGAGAGATAAGTGTGTGTGAAAGCCGTCCTTCACCTAGCTTGTTGGGAACACAAAGTTTCTTTTCAGTTGCAAAATCCACTCCATACATATATATGGGGAGGTACTAGCTCCAACTCGGTTTTACAGTGAAAACTGCTGGAACTTCAAACCGGCACTAGGAAACAGACTGAGAAACCAGAGTAAAACTTTCCCCTGCAACCCGTTCCCTTTTTGCTAGATGAACGAACGTTTCTCTACATGCTCAGTTCTGAGAGATAAGTGTGTGTGAAAGCCGTCCTTCACCTAGCTTGTTGGGAACACAAAGTTTCTTTTCAGTTGCAAACTCCACTCCATACATATATATGGGGAGGTACTAGCTCCAACTCGGTTTTACAGTGCAAACTGCTGGAACTTCAAACCGGCACTAGGAAACAGACTGAGAAACCAGAGTAAAAGTTTCTCCTGCAACCCGTTCCATTTGTGCTAGATGAACGAACGTCTCTCCACATGCTCAGTTCTGAGAGATAAGTGTGTGTGAAAGCCGTCCTTCACCTAGCTTGTTGGGAACACAAAGTTTCTTTTCAGTTCCAAACTCCACTAAATACATATATATGGGGAGGTACTAGCTCCAACTCGGTTGTACAGTGAAAACTGCTGGAACTTCAAACCGGCACTAGGAAACAGACTGAGAAACCAGAGTAAAAGTTTCTCCTGCAACCCGTTCCATTTGTGCTAGATGAACGAACGTCTCTCCACATGCTCAGTTCTGAGAGATAAGTGTGTGTGAAAGCCGTCCTTCACCTAGCTTGTTGGGAACACAAAGTTTCTTTTCAGTTGCAAAATCCACTCCATTCATATATATGGGGAGGTACTAGCTCCAACTCGGTTTTACAGTGAAAACTGCTGGAACTTCAAACCGGCACTAGGAAACAGACTGAGAAACCAGAGTAAAATTTTCCCCTGCAACCCGTTCCCTTTTTGCTAGATGAACGAACGTTTCTCTACATGCTCAGTTCTGAGAGATAAGTGTGTGTGAAAGCCGTCCTTCACCTAGCTTGTTGGGAACACAAAGATTCTTTTCAGATGCAAACTCCACTCCATACATATATATGGGTAGGTACTAGCTCCAAATCACTTTTACAGTGAAAACTGCAGGAACTTCAAACCGGCACTAGGAAACAGACTGAGAAACCAGAGTAAAAGTTTCTCCTGCAAACCCTTCCCTTTGTGCTAGATGAACGAACGTCTCTCCACATGCTCAGTTCTGAGAGATAAGTGTGTGTGAAAGTCGTCCTTCACCTAGCTTGTTGGGAACACAAAGTTTCTTTTCAGTTGCAAACTCCACTCCATACATATATATGGGGAGGTACTAGCTCCAACTCGGTTTTACAGTGAAAACTGCAGGAACTTCAAACCGGCACTAGGAAACAGACTGAGAAACCAGAGTATAAGTTTCTCCTGCAACCCGTTCCCTTTCTGCTAGATGAACGAACGTCTCTCCACATGCTCAGTTCTGAGAGATAACTGTGTGTGAAAGCCGTCCTTCACCTAGCTTGTTGGGAACACAAAGTTTCTTTTCAGTTGCAAACTCCACTCCATACATATATATGGGGAGGTACAAGCTCCAACCAGGTTTTACAGAGAAAACTGCAGGAACTTCAAACCGGCACTATGAAACAGACTGAGAAACCAGAGTAAAAGTTTCTCCTGCAACCTGTTCCCTTTGTGCTAGATGAACGAACGTCTCTCCACATGCTCAGTTCTGAGAGATGTGTGTGTGTGAAAGCCGTCCTTCACATAGCTTTTTGGGAACATAAATTTTCTTTTCATTTGTAAACTCCTTTCCATATATATATATGGGGAGGTACAAGCTCCAACACGGTTTTACAGTGAAAACTGCTGGAACTTCAAACCGGCACTAGGAAACAGACTGAGAAACCAGAGAAAAAGTTTCTCCTGCCACCCGTTCCCTTTCTGCTAGATGAACGAACGTCTCTTCACATGCTCAGTTCTGAGAGATAAGTGTGTGTGAAAGCCGTCCTTCACCTAGCTTGTTGGGAACACAAAGTTTCTTTTCAGTTGCAAACTCCACTCCATACATATATATGGGGAGGTACTAGCTCCTAATCGGTTTTACAGTGAAAATTGCAGGAACTTAAAACCGGCACTAGGAAACAGACTGAGAAACCAGAGTAAAAGTTTTTCCTGCAACCCGTTCCCTTTGTGCTAGATGAACGAACGTCTCTCCACATGTTCAGTTCTGAGAGTTAAGTGTGTGTGAAAACCGTCCTTCACCTAGCTTGTTGGGAACACAAAGTTTCTTTTAAGTTGCAAACTCCAATCCATACATATATATGGGGAGGTACTAGCACCAACTCGGTTTTACAGTGAAAACTGCAGGAACTTCAAACCGGCACTATGAAACAGACTGTGAAACCAGAGTAAAAGTTTCTCCTGCAACCCGTTCCATTTGTGCTAGATGAGCGAACGTCTCTCCACATGCTCAGTTCTGAGAGATAAGTGTGTGTGAAAGCCGTCCTTCACCTAGCTTGTTGGGAACACAAAGTTTCTTTTCAGTTGCAAAATCCACTCCATACATATATATGGGGAGGTACTAGCTCCAACTCGGTTTTACAGTGAAAACTGCTGGAACTTCAAACCGGCACTAGGAAACAGACTGAGAAACCAGAGTAAAACTTTTCCCTGCAACCCGTTCCCTTTTTGCTAGATGAACGAACGTTTCTCTACATGCTCAGTTCTGAGAGATAAGTGTGTGTGAAAGCCGTCCTTCACCTAGCTTGTTGGGAACACAAAGTTTCTTTTCAGTTGCAAATTCCACTCCATACATATATATGGGGAGGTACTAGCTCCAACTCGGTTTTACAGTGCAAACTGCTGGAACTTCAAACCGGCACTAGGAAACAGACTGAGAAACCAGAGTAAAAGTTTCTCCTGCAACCCGTTCCATTTGTGCTAGATGAGCGAACGTCTCTCCACATGCTCAGTTCTGAGAGATAAGTGTGTGTGAAAGCCGTCCTTCACCTAGCTTGTTGGGAACACAAAGATTCTTTTCAGTTGCAAACTCCACTCCATACATATATATGAGTAGGTACTAGCTCCAAATCGGTTTTACAGTGAAAACTGCAGGTACTTCAAACCGGCACTAGGAAACAGACTGAGAAACCAGAGTAAAAGTTTCTCCTGCAAACCATTCCCTTTTTGCTAGATGAACGAACGTCTCTCCACATGCTCAGTTCTGAGAGATAAGTGTGTGTGAAAGCCGTCCTTCACCTAGCTTGTTGGGAACACAAAGTTTCTTTTCAGTTGCAAACTCCACTCCATACATATATATGGGGAGGTACTAGCTCCAACTCGGTTTTACAGTGAAAACTGCAGGAACTTCAAACCGGCACTAGGAAACAGACTGAGAAACCAGAGTATAAGTTTCTCCTGCAACCCGTTCCCTTTCTGCTAGATGAACGAACGTCTCTCCACATGCTCAGTTCTGAGAGATAACTGTGTGTGAAAGCCGTCCTTCACCTAGCTTGTTGGGAACACAAAGTTTCTTTTCAGTAGCAAACTCCACTCCATACATATATATGGGGAGGTACAAGCTCCAACCAGGTTTTACAGTGAAAACTGCAGGAACTTCAAACCGGCACTATGAAACAGACTGAGAAACCAGAGTAAAAGTTTCTCCTGCAACCTGTTCCCTTTATGCTAGATGAACGAACGTCTCTCCACATGCTCAGTTCTGAGAGATGTGTGTGTGTGAAAGCCGTCCTTCACATAGCTTTTTGGGAACATAAAGTTTCTTTTCATTTGTAAACTCCTTTCCATACATATATATGGGGAGGTACAAGCTCCAACACGGTTTTACAGTGAAAACTGCTGGAACTTCAAACCGGCACTAGGAAACAGACTGAGAAACCAGAGTAAAAGTTTCTCCTGCCACCCGTTCCCTTTCTGCTAGATGAACGAACGTCTCTTCACATGCTCAGTTCTGAGAGATAAGTGTGTGTGAAAGCCGTCCTTCACCTAGCTTGTTGGGAACACAAAGTTTCTTTTCAGTAGCAAACTCCACTCCATACATATATATGGGGAGGTACTAGCTCCAAATCGGTTTTACAGTGAAAACTGCAGGAACTTAAAACCGGCACTAGGAAACAGACTGAGAAACCAGAGTAAAAGTTTTTCCTGCAACCCGTTCCTTTGTGCTAGATGAACGAACGTCTCTCCACATGCTCAGTTCTGAGAGTTAAGTGTGTGTGAAAACCGTCCTTCACCTAGCTTGTTGGGAACACAAAGTTTCTTTTAAGTTGCAAACTCCAATCCATACATATATATGGGGAGGTACTAGCTCCAACTCGGTTTTACAGTGAAAACTGCTGGAACTTCAAACCGGCACTAGGAAACAGACTGAGAAACCAGAGTAAAAGTTTCTCCTGCAACCCGTTCCCTTTGTGCTAGATGAACGAACGTCTCTCCACATGCTCAGTTCTGAGAGATAAGTGTCTGTGACAGCCGTCCTTCACCTAGCTTGTTGGGAACACAAAGTTTCTTTTCAGTTGCAAACTCCACTCCATACATATATATGGGGAGGTACTAGCTCCAACTCTGTTTTACAGTGAAAACTGCAGGAACTTCAAACCGGCACTAGGAAACAGACTGAGAAACCAGAGTATATGTTTCTCCTGCAACCCGTTCCCTTTCTGCTAGATGAACGAACGTCTCTCCACATGCTCAGTTCTGAGAGATAACTGTGTGTGAAAGCCGTCCTTCACCTAGCTTGTTGGGAACACAAAGTTTCTTTTCAGTTGCAAACTCCACTCCATATATATATATGGGGAGGTACAAGCTCCAACCAGGTTTTACAGTGAAAACTGCAGGAACTTCAGACCGGCACTATGAAACAGACTGAGAAACCAGAGTAAAAGATTTTCCTGCAACCCGTTCCCTTTGTGCTAGATGAACGAACGTCTCTCCACATGCTCAGTTCTGAGAGTTAAGTGTGTGTGAAAACCGTCCTTCACCTAGCTTGTTGGGAACACAAAGTTTCTTTTAAGTTGCAAACTCCAATCCATACATATATATGGGGAGGTACTAGCTCCAACTCGGTTTTACAGTGAAAACTGCTGGAACTTCAAACCGGCACTAGGAAACAGACTGAGAAACCAGAGTAAAAGTTTCTCCTGCAACCCGTTCCCTTTGTGCTAGATGAACGAACGTCTCTCCACATGCTCAGTTCTGAGAGATAAGTGTCTGTGACAGCCGTCCTTCACCTAGCTTGTTGGGAACACAAAGTTTCTTTTCAGGTGCAAACTCCACTCCATACATATATAAGGGGAGGTACTAGCTCCAAATCTGTTTTACAGTGAAAACTGGAGGAACTTAATACCGGCACTAGGAAACAGACTGAGAAACCAGAGTAAAAGTTTCCCCTGCAACCCGTTCCCTTTGTGCTAGATGAACGAACGTCTCTCCACATGCTCAGTTCTGAGAGATAAGTGTGTGTGAAAGCCGTCCTTCACCTAGCTTGTTGGGATCACAAAGTTTCTTTTCATTTGTAAACTCCACTCCATACATATATATGGGGAGGTACAAGCTCCAACCAGCTTTTACATTGAAAACTGCACGAACTTCAAACCGGCACTAGGAAACAGACTGAGAAACCAGAGTAAAAGTTTCTCCTGCAACCTGTTCCCTTTGTGCTAGATGAACGAACGTCTCTCCACATTCTCAGTTCTGAGAGATAAGTGTGTGTGAAAGCCGTCCTTCACCGAGCTTGTTGGGAACACAAAGTTTCTTTTCAGTTGCAAACTCCACTCCATACATATATATGGGGAGGTACTAGCTCCAATACGGTTTTACAGTGAAAACTGCAAGAACTTCAAACCGGCACTAGGAAACAGACTGAGAAACCAGAGTAAAATTTTTTCCTGCAAACCGTTCCCTTTCTGCTAGATGAACGAACGTCTCTCCACATGCTCAGTTCTGAGAGATAAGTGTGTGTGAAAGCCGTCCTTCACCTAGCTTGTTGGGAACAAAAAGTTTCTTTTCAGTTGCAAACTCCACTCCATACATATATATGCGGAGGTACTAGCTCCAACCAGGTTTTACAGTGAAAACTCCTGGAACTTCAAACCGGCACTAGGAAACAGACTGCGAAACCAGTGTAAATGTTTTCCTGCAACCCGTTCCCTATGTGCTAGATGAACGAACGTCTCTCCACGTGCTCAGTTCTGAGAGATAAGTGTGTGTGAAAGCCGTCCTTCACCTAGCTTGTTGGGAACACAAAGTTTCTTTTCAGTTGCAAACTCCACTCCATATATATATATGGGGAGGTACTAGCTCCAAATCGGTTTTACAGTGAAAACTGCAGGAACTTCAAACCGGCACTAGGAAACAGAATTAGAAACAAGAGTAAAAGTTTCTCCTGCAACCCGTTCCCCTTGTGCTAGATGAACGAACGTCTCTCCACATGCTCAGTTCTGAGAGATAAGTGTGTGTGAAAGTCGTCCTTCACCTAGCTTGTTGGGAACACAAAGTTTCTTTTCAGTTGCAAACTCCAATCCATACATATATATGGGGAGGTACTAGCTCCAACTCGGTTTTACAGTGAAAACTGCAGGAACTTCAAACCGGCACTAGGAAACAGACTGAGAAACCAGAGTAAAAGTTTTCCCTGCAACCCGTTCCCTTTGTGCTAGATGAACGAACGTCTTTCCACATGCTCAGTTCTGAGAGATAAGTGTGTGTGAAAGCCGTCCTTCACCTAGCTTGTTGGGAACACAAAGTTTCTTTTCAGTTGCAAACTCCACTCCATTCATATATATGGGGAGGTACTAGCTTCAAATCGGTTTTACAGTGAAAACGGCAGGAACTTCAAACCGGCACTAGGAAACAGACTGAGAAACCAGAGTAAAAGTTTTCCCTGCAACCCGTTCCCTTTGTGCTAGATGAACGAACGTCTCTCCACATGCTCAGTTCTGAGAGATAAGTGTGTGTGAAAGCCGTCTTTCACCTAGCTTGTTGGGAACACAAAGTTTCTTTTCAGTTGCAAACTCCACTCCTTACAAATATATGGGGAGGTACTAGCTCCAACTAGATTTTACAGTGAAAGCTGCTGGAACTTCAAACCGGCACTAGGAAACAGACTGAGAAACCAGAGTAAAAGTTTCTCCTGTAACCTGTTCCCTTTGTGCTAGATGAACGAACGTCGCTCCACATGCTCAGTTCTGAGAGATATGTGTGTGTGAAAGCCGTCCTTCACATAGCTTTTTGGGAACATAAAGTTTCTTTTCATTTCTAAACTCCACTCCATACATATATATGGGGATGTACTAGCTCCAACTCGGTTTTACAGTGAAAACTGCTGGAACTTCAAACCGGCACTAGGAAACAGACTGAGAAACCAGAGTAAAAGTTTCTCCTGCAACCCTTTCCCTTTGTGCTAGATGAACGAACGTCTCTCCACATGCTCAGTTCTGGGAGATAAGTGTGTGTGAAAGCTGTCCTTCACCTATCTTGTTGGGAACACAAAGTTTCTTTTCAATTGCAAACTCCACTCCATACATATATATGGGTAGGTACTAGCTCCAAATCGGTTTTACAGTGAAAACTGCAGGAACTTCAAACCGGCACTAGGAAACAGACTGAGAAACCAGAGTAAAAGTTTCTCCTGCAACCCGTTCCCTTTGTGCTAGATGAACGAACGTCTCTCCACATGCTCAGTTCTGAGAGATTAGTGTGTGTGAAAGCCGTCCTTCACCTAGCTTGTTGGGAACACAAAGTTTCTTTTCAGTTGCAAACTCCACACCATACATATATATGGGGATGTACTAGCTCAATCTCGGTTTTACAGTGAAAAATGCAGGAACTTCAAACCGGCACTACGAAACAGACTGAGAAACCAGAGAAAAGTTTCTCCTGCAAACCGTTCCCTTTGTGCTAGATGAACGAACGTCTCTCCACATGCTCAGTTCTGAGAGATATGTGTGTGTGAAAGCCGTCCTTCACATAGCTTGTTGGGAACACAAAGATTCTTTTCAGTTGCAAACTCCACTCGATACATATATATGGGGAGGTACTAGCTCCAACTCGGTTTTACAGTGAAAACTGCTGGAACTTCAAACCGGCACTAGGAAACAGACTGAGAAACCAGAGTAAAAGTTTCTCCTGCAACCCGTTCCATTTGTGCTAGATGAACGAACGTCTCTCCACATGCTCAGTTCTGAGAGATAAGTGTGTGTGAAAGCCGTCCTTCACCTAGCTTGTTGGGAACACAAAGTTTCTTTTCAGTTGCAAAATCCACTCCATTCATATATATGGGGAGGTACTAGCTCCAACTCGGTTTTACAGTGAAAACTGCTGGAACTTCAAACCGGCACTAGGAAACAGACTGAGAAACCAGAGTAAAATTTTCCCCTGCAACCCGTTCCCTTTTTGCTAGATGAACGAACGTTTCTCTACATGCTCAGTTCTGAGAGATAAGTGTGTGTGAAAGCCGTCCTTCACCTAGCTTGTTGGGAACACAAAGATTCTTTTCAGATGCAAACTCCACTCCATACATATATATGGGTAGGTACTAGCTCCAAATCAGTTTTACAGTGAAAACTGCAGGAACTTCAAACCGGCACTAGGAAACAGACTGAGAAACCAGAGTAAAAGTTTCTCCTGCAAACCCTTCCCTTTGTGCTAGATGAACGAACGTCTCTCCACATGCTCAGTTCTGAGAGATAAGTGTGTGTGAAAGTCGTCCTTCACCTAGCTTGTTGGGAACACAAAGTTTCTTTTCAGTTGCAAACTCCACTCCATACATATATATGGGGAGGTACTAGCTCCAACTCGGTTTTACAGTGAAAACTGCAGGAACTTCAAACCGGCACTAGGAAACAGACTGAGAAACCAGAGTATAAGTTTCTCCTGCAACCCGTTCCCTTTCTGCTAGATGAACGAACGTCTCTCCACATGCTCAGTTCTGAGAGATAACTGTGTGTGAAAGCCGTCCTTCACCTAGCTTGTTGGGAACACAAAGTTTCTTTTCAGTTGCAAACTCCACTCCATACATATATATGGGGAGGTACAAGCTCCAACCAGGTTTTACAGAGAAAACTGCAGGAACTTCAAACCGGCACTATGAAACAGACTGAGAAACCAGAGTAAAAGTTTCTCCTGCAACCTGTTCCCTTTGTGCTAGATGAACGAACGTCTCTCCACATGCTCAGTTCTGAGAGATGTGTGTGTGTGAAAGCCGTCCTTCACATAGCTTTTTGGGAACATAAAGTTTCTTTTCATTTGTAAACTCCTTTCCATATATATATATGGGGAGGTACAAGCTCCAACACGGTTTTACAGTGAAAACTGCTGGAACTTCAAACCGGCACTAGGAAACAGACTGAGAAACCAGAGAAAAAGTTTCTCCTGCCACCCGTTCCCTTTCTGCTAGATGAACGAACGTCTCTTCACATGCTCAGTTCTGAGAGATAAGTGTGTGTGAAAGCCGTCCTTCACCTAGCTTGTTGGGAACACAAAGTTTCTTTTCAGTTGCAAACTCCACTCCATACATATATATGGGGAGGTACTAGCTCCTAATCGGTTTTACAGTGAAAATTGCAGGAACTTAAAACCGGCACTAGGAAACAGACTGAGAAACCAGAGTAAAAGTTTTTCCTGCAACCCGTTCCCTTTGTGCTAGATGAACGAACGTCTCTCCACATGTTCAGTTCTGAGAGTTAAGTGTGTGTGAAAGCCGTCCTTCAACTAGCTTGTTGGGAACACAAAGTTTCTTTTCAGTTGCAAACTCCAATCCATACATATATATGGGGAGGTACTAGCTCCAACTCGGTTTTACAGTGAAAACTGCAGGAACTTCAAACCGGCACTATGAAACAGACTGTGAAACCAGAGTAAAAGTTTCTCCTGCAACCCGTTCCATTTGTGCTAGATGAGCGAACGTCTCTCCACATGCTCAGTTCTGAGAGATAAGTGTGTGTGAAAGCCGTCCTTCACCTAGCTTGTTGGGAACACAAAGTTTCTTTTCAGTTGCAAACTCCACTCCATACATATATATGGGGAGGTACTAGCTCCAAATCAGTTTTACAGTGAAAACTGCAGGAACTTCAAACCGGCACTAGGAAACAGACTGAGAAACCAGAGTAAAAGTTTCTCCTGCAACCCGTTCCCTTTGTGCTAGATGAACGAACGTCTCTCCACATGCTCAGTTCTGAGAGATAAGTGTGTGTGAAAGCCGTCCTTCACCTAGCTTGTTGGGAACACAAAGTTTCTTTTCAGTTGCAAACTCCACTCCATACATATATATGGGGAGGTACTAGCTCCAACTCGGTTTTACAGTGAAAACTGCAGGAACTTCAAACCGGCACTAGGAAACAGACTGAGAAACCAGAGTATATGTTTCTCCTGCAACCCGTTCCCTTTCTGCTAGATGAACGAACGTCTCTCCACATGCTCAGTTCAGAGAGATAACTGTGTGTGAAAGCCGTCCTTCACCTAGCTTGTTGGGAACACAAAGTTTCTTTTCAGTTGCAAACTCCACTCCATATATATATATGGGGAGGTACAAGCTCCAACCAGGTTTTACAGTGAAAACTGCAGGAACTTCAAACCGGCACTATGAAACAGACTGAGAAACCAGAGTAAAAGTTTCTCCTGCAACCTGTTCCCTTTATGCTAGATGAACGAACGTCTCTCCACATGCTCAGTTCTGAGAGATGTGTGTGTGTGAAAGCCGTCCTTCACATAGCTTTTTGGGAACATAAAGTTTCTTTTCATTTGTAAACTCCTTTCCATACATATATATGGGGAGGTACAAGCTCCAACACGGTTTTACAGTGAAAACTGCTGGAACTTCAAAACGGCACTAGGAAACAGACTGAGAATCCAGAGTAAAAGTTTCTCCTGCCAACCTTTCCCTTTCTGCTAGATGAACGAACGTCTCTTCACATGCTCAGTTCTGAGAGATAAGTGTGTGTGAAAGCCGTCCTTCACCTAGCTTGTTGGGAACACAAAGTTTCTTTTCAGTTGCAAACTCCACTCCATACATATATATGGGGAGGTACTAGCTCCAAATCGGTTTTACAGTGAAAACTGCAGGAACTTAAAACCGGCACTAGGAAACAGACTGAGAAACCAGAGTAAAAGTTTTTCCTGCAACCCGTTCCCTTTGTGCTAGATGAACGAACGTCTCTCCACATGCTCAGTTCTGAGAGTTAAGTGTGTGTGAAAACCGTCCTTCACCTAGCTTGTTGGGAACACAAAGTTTCTTTTAAGTTGCAAACTCCAATCCATACATATATATGGGGAGGTACTAGCTCCAACTCGGTTTTACAGTGAAAACTGCTGGAACTTCAAACCGGCACTAGGAAACAGACTGAGAAACCAGAGTAAAAGTTTCTCCTGCAACCCGTTCCCTTTGTGCTAGATGAACGAACGTCTCTCCACATGCTCAGTTCTGAGAGATAAGTGTCTGTGACAGCCGTCCTTCACCTAGCTTGTTGGGAACACAAAGTTTCTTTTCAGTTGCAAACTCCACTCCATACATATATATGGGGAGGTACTAGCTCCAAATCTGTTTTACAGTGAAAACTGCAGGAACTTAATACCGGCACTAGGAAACAGACTGAGAAACCAGAGTAAAAGTTTCCCCTGCAACCCGTTCCCTTTGTGCTAGATGAACGAACGTCTCTCCACATGCTCAGTTCTGAGAGATAAGTGTGTGTGAAAGCCGTCCTTCACCTAGCTTGTTGGGATCACAAAGTTTCTTTTAATTTGTAAACTCCACTCCATACATATATATGGGGAGGTACAAGCTCCAACCAGCTTTTACATTGAAAACTGCACGAACTTCAAACCGGCACTAGGAAACAGACTGAGAAACCAGAGTAAAAGTTTCTCCTGCAACCTGTTCCCTTTGTGCTAGATGAACGAACGTCTCTCCACATTCTCAGTTCTGAGAGATAAGTGTGTGTGAAAGCCGTCCTTCACCGAACTTGTTGGGAACACAAAGTTTCTTTTCAGTTGCAAACTCCACTCCATACATATATATGGGGAGGTACTAGCTCCAATACGGTTTTACAGTGAAAACTGCAAGAACTTCAAACCGGCACTAGGAAACAGACTGAGAAACCAGAGTAAAATTTTTTCCTGCAAACCGTTCCCTTTCTGCTAGATGAACGAACGTCTCTCCACATGCTCAGTTCTGAGAGATAAGTGTGTGTGAAAGCCGTCCTTCACCTAGCTTGTTGGGAACAAAAAGTTTCTTTTCAGTTGCAAACTCCACTCCATACATATATATGCGGAGGTACTAGCTCCAACCAGGTTTTACAGTGAAAACTCCTGGAACTTCAAACCGGCACTAGGAAACAGACTGCGAAACCAGTGTAAATGTTTTCCTGCAACCCGTTCCCTATGTGCTAGATGAACGAACGTCTATCCACGTGCTCAGTTCTGAGAGATAAGTGTGTGTGAAAGCCGTCCTTCACCTAGCTTGTTGGGAACACAAAGTTTCTTTTCAGTTGCCAACTCCACTCCATATATATATATGGGGAGGTACTAGCTCCAAATCGGTTTTACAGTGAAAACTGCAGGAACTTCAAACCGGCACTAGGAAACAGACTTAGAAACCAGAGTAAAAGTTTCTCCTGCAACCCGTTCCCCTTGTGCTAGATGAACGAACGTCTCTCCACATGCTCAGTTCTGAGAGATAAGTGTGTGTGAAAGTCGTCCTTCACCTAGCTTGTTGGGAACACAAAGTTTCTTTTCAGTTGCAAACTCCAATCCATACATATATATGGGGAGGTACTAGCTCCAACTCGGTTTTACAGTGAAAACTGCAGGAACTTCAAACCGGCACTAGGAAACAGACTGAGAAACCAGAGTAAAAGTTTCTCCTGCAACCCGTTCCTTTTGTGCTAGATGAACGAACGTCTCTCCACATGCTCAGTTCTGAGAGATTTGTGTGTGTGAAAGCCGTCTTTCACGTAGATTGTTGGGAACACAAAGTTTCTTTTCAGTTGCAAACTGATCTCCATATATATATATGGGGAGGTACTAGCTCCAACTCGGTTTTACAGTGAAAACTGCTGGAACTTCAAACCGGCACTAGGAAACAGACTGAGAAACCAGAGTAAAAGTTTTTCCTGCAACCCGTTCCCTTTGTGCTAGATGAACGAACGTCTTTCCACATGCTCAGTTCTGAGAGATAAGTGTGTGTGAAAGCCGTCCTTCACCTAGCTTGTTGGGAACACAAAGTTTCTTTTCAGTTGCAAACTCCACTCCATACATATATATGGGGAGGTACTAGCTTCAAATCGGTTTTACAGTGAAAACGGCAGGAACTTCAAACCGGCACTAGGAAACAGACTGAGAAACCAGAGTAAAAGTTTCTCCTGCAACCCGTTCCCTTTCTGCTAGATGAACGAACGTCTCTCCACATGCTCAGTTCTGAGAGATAAGTGTGTGTGAAAGCCGTCTTTCACCTAGCTTGTTGGGAACACAAAGTTTCTTTTCAGTTGCAAACTCCACTCCTTACAAATATATGGGGAGGTACTAGCTCCAACTAGATTTTACAGTGAAAACTGCTGGAACTTCAAACCGGCACTAGGAAACAGACTGAGAAACCAGAGTAAAAGTTTCTCCTGTAACCTGTTCCCTTTGTGCTAGATGAACGAACGTCGCTCCACATGCTCAGTTCTGAGAGATATGTGTGTGTGAAAGCCGTCCTTCACATAGCTTTTTGGGAACATAAAGTTTCTTTTCATTTGTAAACTCCACTCCATACATATATATGGGGATGTACTAGCTCCAACTCGGTTTTACTGTGAAAACTGCTGGAACTTCAAACCGGCACTAGGAAACAGACTGAGAAACCAGAGTAAAAGTTTCTCCTGCAACCCTTTCCCTTTGTGCTAGATGAACGAACGTCTCTCCACATGCTCAGTTCTGGGAGATAAGTGTGTGTGAAAGCTGTCCTTCACATATCTTGTTGGGAACACAAAGTTTCTTTTCAATTGCAAACTCCACTCCATACATATATATGGGGAGGTACTAGCTCCAAATCGGTTTTACAGTGAAAACTGCAGGAACTTCAAACCGGCACTAGGAAACAGACTGAGAAACCAGAGTAAAAGTTTTTCCTGCAACCCGTTCCCTTTGTGCTAGATGAACGAACGTCTCTCCACATGCTCAGTTCTGAGAGATTAGTGTGTGTGAAAGCCGTCCTTCACCTAGCTTGTTGGGAACACAAAGTTTCTTTTCAGTTGCAAACTCCACACCATACATATATATGGGGATGTACTAGCTCAATCTCGGTTTTACAGTGAAAACTGCAGGAACTTCAAACCGGCACTACGAAACAGACTGAGAAACCAGAGAAAAGTTTCTCCTGCAAACCGTTCCCTTTGTGCTAGATGAACGAACGTCTCTCCACATGCTCAGTTCTGAGAGATATGTGTGTGTGAAAGCCGTCCTTCACCTAGCTTGTTGGGAACACAAAGATTCTTTTCAGTTGCAAACTGCACTCCATACATATATATGGGGAGGTACTAGCTCCAACTCGGTTTTACAGTGAAAACTGCTGGAACTTCAAACCGGCACTAGGAAACAGACTGAGAAACCAGAGTAAAAGTTTCTCCTGCAACCCGTTCCATTTGTGCTAGATGAACGAACGTCTCTCCACATGCTCAGTTCTGAGAGATAAGTGTGTGTGAAAGCCGTCCTTCACCTAGCTTGTTGGGAACACAAAGTTTCTTTTCAGTTGCAAACTCCACTCCATACATATATATGGGGAGGTACTAGCTCCAACCAGGTTTTACAGTGAAAACTGCAGGAACTTAAAACCGGCACTAGGAAACAGACTGAGAAACCAGAGTTAAATTTTCTCCTGCAACCTGTTCCCTTTGTGCTAGATGAACGAACGTCTCTACACATGCTCAGTTCTGAGAGATGTGTGTGTGTGAAAGCCGTCCTTCACCTAGCTTTTTGGGAACATAAAGTTTCTTTTCATTTGTAAACTCCACTCCATACATATATATGGGTAAGTACTAGCTCCAACTCGGTTTTACAGTGAAAACTGCAGGAACTTCAAACCGGCACTAGGAAATAGACTGAGAAACCAGAGTAAAAGTTTCTCCTGCAACCCGTTCCCTTTGTGCTAGATGAACGAACGTCTCTCCACATGCTCAGTTCTGAGAGATAAGTGTGTGTGAAAGCCGTCCTTCACCTAGCTTGTTGGGAACACAAAGTTTCTTTTCAGTTGCAAACTCCACTCCATACATATATATGGGGAGGTACTAGCTCCAAATCGGTTTTACAGTGAAAACTGCAGGAACTTCAAACCGGCACTAGGAAACAGACTGAGAAACCAGAGTAAAAGATTCTCCTGCAACCCGTTCCTTTTGTGCTACATGAACGAACGTCTCTCCACATGCTCAGTTCTGAGAGATAAGTGTGTGTGAAAGCCGTCTTTCACCTAGATTGTTGGGAACACAAAGTTTCTTTTCAGTTGCAAACTCCACTCCTTACATATATATGGGGAGGTACTAGCTCCAACACGGTTTTACAGTGAAAACTGCTGGAACTTCAAACTTGCACTAGGAAACAGACTGAGAAACCAGAGTAAAAGTTTCCCCTGCAACCCGTTCCCTTTGTGCTAGATGAACGAACGTCTCTCCACATGCTCAGTTCTGAGAGATAAGTGTGTGTGAAAGCCGTCCTTCACCTAGCTTGTTGGGAACACAAAGTTTCTTTTCAGTTGCAAACTCCACTCCATACATATATATGGGGAGGTACTAGCTCCAAATCGGTTTTACAGTGAAAACTGCAGGAACTTCAAACCGGCACTAGGAAACAGACTGAGAAACCAGAGTAAAAGTTTCTCCTGCAACCCGTTCCCTTTGTGCTAGATGAACGAACGTCTCTCCACATGCTCAGTTCTGAGAGATTAGTGTGTGTGAAAGCCGTCCTTCACCTAGCTTGTCGGGAACACAAAGTTTCTTTTCAGTTACAAACTCCACACCATACATATATATGGGGATGTACTAGCTCAATCTCGGTTTTACAGTGAAAACTGCAGGAACTTCAAACCGGCACTACGAAACAGACTGAGAAACCAGAGTAAAAGTTTCTCCTGCAAACCGTTCCCTTTGTGCTAGATGAACGAACGTCTCTCCACATGCTCAGTTCTGAGAGATATGTGTGTGTGAAAGCCGTCCTTCACCTAGCTTGTTGGGAACACAAAGATTCTTTTCAGTTGCAAACTCCACTCCATACATATATATGGGGAGGTACTAGCTCCAACTCGGTTTTACAGTGAAAACTGCTGGAACTTCAAACCGGCACTAGGAAACATACTGAGAAACCAGAGTAAAAGTTTCTCCTGCAACCCGTTCCATTTGTGCTAGATGAACGAACGTCTCTCCACATGCTCAGTTCTGAGAGATAAGTGTGTGTGAAAGCCGTCCTTCACCTAGCTTGTTGGGAACACAAAGTTTCTTTTCAGTTGCAAACTCCACTCCATACATATATATGGGGAGGTACTAGCTCCAACCAGGTTTTACAGTGAAAACTGCAGGAACTTAAAACCGGCACTAGGAAACAGACTGAGAAACCAGAGTTAAATTTTCTCCTGCAAACTGTTCCCTTTGTGCTAGATGAACGAACGTCTCTACACATGCTCAGTTCTGAGAGATGTGTGTGTGTGAAAGCCGTCCTTCACCTAGCTTTTTGGGAACATAAAGTTTATTTCATTTGTAAACTCCACTCCATACATATATATGGGGAGGTACTAGCTCCAAATCGGTTTTACAGTGAAAACTGCAGGAACTTCAAACCGGCACTAGGAAATAGACTGAGAAACCAGAGTAAAAGTTTCTCCTGCAACCCGTTCCCCTTGTGCTAGATGAACGAACGTCTCTCCACATGCTCAGTTCTGAGAGATAACTGTGTGTGAAAGCCGTCCTTCACCTAGCTTGTTGGGAACACAAAGTTTCTTTTCAGTTGCAAACTCCACTCCATACATATATATGGGGAGGTACTAGCTCCAAATCGGTTTTACAGTGAAAACTGCAGGAACTTCAAACCGGCACTAGGAAACAGACTGAGAAACCAGAGTAAAAGGTTCTCCAGCAACCCGTTCCTTTTGTGCTACATGAACGAACGTCTCTCCACATGCTCAGTTCTGAGAGATAAGTGTGTGTGAAAGCCGTCTTTCACCTAGATTGTTGGGAACACAAAGTTTCTTTTCAGTTGCAAACTCCACTCCATACATATATATGGGGAGGTACTAGCTCCAACTCGGTTTTACAGTGAAAACTGCAGGAACTTCAAACCGGCACTAGGAAACAGACTGAGAAACCAGAGTAAAAGTTTCTCCTGCAACCCGTTCCCTTTGTGCTAGATGAACGAACGTCTCTCCACATGCTCAGTTCTGAGAGATAAGTGTGTGTGAAAGCCGTCCTTCACCTAGCTTGTTGGGAACACAAAGTTTCTTTTCAGTTGCAAACTCCACTCCATACATATATATGGGTAGGTACTAGCTCCAAATCGGTTTTACAGTGAAAACTGCAGGAACTTCAAACCGGCACTAGGAAACAGACTGAGAAACCAGAGTAAAAGTTTCTCCTGCAACCCGTTCCCTTTGTGCTAGATGAACGAACGTCTCTCCACATGCTCAGTTCTGAGAGATAAGTGTGTGTGAAAGCCGTCCTTCACCTAGCTTGTTGGGAACACAAAGTTTCTTTTCAGTTGCAAACTCCAATCCATACATATATATGGGGAGGTACTAGCTCCAACTCGGTTTTACAGTGAAAACTGCAGGAACATCAAACCGGCACTAGGAAACAGACTGAGAAACCAGAGTAAAAGTTTCTCCTGCAACCCGTTCCCTTTGTGCTAGATGAACGAACGTCTCTCCACATGCTCAGTTCTGAGAGATAAGTGTGTGTGAAAGCCGTCTTTCACCTAGCTTGTTGGGAACACAAAGTTTCTTTTCAGTTGCAAACTCCACTCCTTACATATATATGGGGAGGTACTAGCTCCAACTCGGTTTTACAGTGAAAACTGCTGGAACTTCAAACCGGCACTAGGAAACAGACTGAGAAACCAGAGTAAAAGTTTCTCCTGTAACCTGTTCCCATTGTGTTAGATGAACGAACATCGCTCCACATGCTCAGTTCTGAGAGATATGTGTGTGTGAAAGCCGTCCTTCACATAGCTTTTTGGGAACATAATGTTTCTTTTCATTTTTAAACTCCACTCCATACATATATACGGGGAGGTACTAGCTCCAACTCGGTTTTACAGTGAAAACTGCTGGAACTTCAAACCGGCACTTGGAAACATACTGAGAAACAAGAGTAAAAGTTTCTCCTGCAACCAGTTCCCTTTGTGCTAGATGAACGAACGTCTCTCCACATGCTCAGTTCTGGGAGATAAGTGTGTGTGAAAGCTGTCCTTCACCTAGCTTGTTGGGAACACAAAGTTTCTTTTCAGTTGCAAACTCCACTCCATACATATATATGGGGTGGTACTAGCTCCAAATCGGTTTTACAGTGAAAACTGCAGGAATTTCAAACCGGCCCTAGGAAACAGACTGAGAAACCAGAGTAAAAGTTTCTCTTGCAACCCGTTCCCTTTCTGCTAGATGAACGAACGTCTCTCCACATGCTCAGTTCTGAGAGATTAGTGTGTGTGAAAGCCGTCCTTCACCTAGCTTGTTGGGAACACCAAGTTTCTTTTCAGTTGCAAACTCCACACCATACATATATATGGGGATGTACTAGCTCAAACTCGGTTTTACAGTGAAAACTGCAGGAACTTCAAACCGGCACTACGAAACAGACTGAGATACCAGAGTAAAAGTTTCTCCTGCAAACCGTTCCTTTTGTGCTAGATGAACGAACGTCTCTCCACATGCTCAGTTCTGAGAGATATGTGTGTGTGAAAGCCGTCCTTCACCTAGCTTGTTGGGAACACAAAGATTCTTTTCAGTTGCAAACTCCACTCCATACATATATATGGGGAGGTACTAGCTCCAACTCGGTTTTAGAGTGAAAACTGCTGGAACTTCAAACTGGCACTAGGAAACAGACTGAGAAACCAGAGTAAAAGTTTCTCCTGCAACCCGTTCCCTTTGTGCTAGATGAACGAACGTCTCTCCACATGCTCAGTTCTGAGAGATAAGTGTGTGTGAAAGCCGTCCTTCACCTAGCATGTTGAAAACACAAAGTTTCTTTTCAGTTGCAAACTCCACTCCATACATATATATGGGGAGGTACTAGCTCCAACTCGGTTTTACAGTGAAAACTGCTGGAACTTCAAACCGGCACTAGGAAACAGACTGAGAAACCAGAGTAAAAGTTTCCCTTGCAACCCGTTCCCTTTGTGCTAGATGAACGAACGTTTCTCCACATGCTCAGTTCTGAGAGATATGTGTGTGTGAAAGCCGACCTTCACCTAGCTTGTTGGGAACACAAAGTTTCTTTTCAGATGCAAACTCCAATCCATACATATTTATGGGGAGGTACTAGCTCCAAGTAGGTTATACAGTGAAAACTGCAGGAACTTCAAACCGGCACTAGGAAACAGACTGAGAAACCAGAGTAAAAGTTTCTCCTGCAACCCGTTCCTTTTGAGCTAGATGAACGAACGTCTCTCCACATGCTCAGTTCTGAGAGATAAGTGTGTATGAAAGCCGTCCTTCACCTAGCTTGTTGGGAACAAAAGTTTCTTTTCAGTTGCAAACTCCAATCCATACATATATATGGGGAGGTACTAGCTCCAACTCGGTTTTACAGTGAAAAATGCAGGAACTTCAAACCGGGACTAGGAAACAGACTGAGAAACCAGAGTAAAAGTTTCTCCTGCTACCCGTTCCCTTTCTGCTAGATGAACGAACGTCTCTCCACATGCTCAGTTCTGAGAGATAAGTGTGTGTGAAAGCCGTCCTTCACCTAGCTTGTTGGGAACACAAAGTTTCTTTTCAGTTGCAAACTCCACTCCATACATATATATGGGCAGGTACTAGCTCCAACTCGCTTTTACAGTGAAACCTGCTGGAACTTCAAACCGGCACTAGGAAACAGACTGAGAAACCAGAGTAAAAGTTTCTCCTGCAACCCGTTCCCTTTGTGCTAGATGAACGAACGTCTCCCCACATGCTCAGTTCTGAGAGATAAGTGTGTGTGAAAGCCGTCCTTCACCTAGCTTGTTGGGAATACAAAGTTTCTTTTCAGTAGCAAACTCCACTCCATACATATATATGGGGAGGTACTAGCTCCAACCAGGTTTTACAGTGAAAACTGCAGGAACTTCAAACCGGCACTAGGAAACAGACTGAGAAACCAGAGTAAAAGTTTCTCCTGCAACCCGTTCCCTTTGTGCTAGATGAACGAACGTCTCTCCACATGCTCAGTTCTGAGAGATAAGTGTGTGTGAAAGCCGTCCTTCACCTAGCTTGTTGGGAACACAAAGTTTCTTTTCAGTTGCAAACTCCACTCCATACATATATATGCGGAGGTACTAGCTCCAACCAGGTTTTACAGTGAAAACTGCAGGAACTTCAAACCGGCACTAGGAAACAGACTGAGAAACCAGAGTAAAAGTTTCTCCTGCGACCTGTTCTCTTTGTGCTAGATGAACGAACGTCTCTCCACATGCTCAGTTCTGAGAGATGTGTGTGTGTGAAAGCCGTCTTTCACCTAGCTTTTTTGGGAACACAAAGTTTCTTTTCATTTGTAAACTCCACTCCATACATATATATGGGGAGGTACTAGCTCCAACTCAGTTTTACAGTGAAAACTGCTGGAACTTCAAACCGGCACTAGGAAACAGACTGAGAAACCAGAGTTAAAGTTTCTCCTGCAACCCGTTCCCTTTCTGCTAGATGAACGAACGTCTCTCCACATGCTCAGTTCTGAGAGATAAGTGTGTGTGAAAGCCGTCCTTCACCTAGCTTGTTGGGAACACAAAGTTTCTTTTCAGTTGCAAACTCCACTCCATACATATATATGGGGAGGTTCAAGCTCCAACTCTGTTTTACAGTGAAAACTGCTGGAACTTCAAACAGGCACTAGGAAACAGACTGAGAATCCAGAGTAAAAGTTTCTCCTGCAACCCGTTCCCTTTGTGCTAGATGAACGAACTTCTCTCCACATGCTCAGTTCTGAGAGATAAGTGTGTGTGAAAGCCGTCCTTCAACTAGCTTGTTGGGAACACAAAGTTTCTTTTCAGTTGCAAACTCCACTCCATACATATATATGGGAGGTACTAGCTCCAAATCGGTTTTACAGTGAAAACTGCAGGAACTTCAAACCGGCACTAGGAAACAGACTGAGAAACCAGAGTAAAAGTTTCTACTGCAACCCGTTCCCTTTGTGCTAGATGAACGAAAGTCTCTCCACATGCTCAGTTCTGAGAGATAATTGTGTGTGAAAGCCGTCCTTCACCTAGCTTGTTGGGAACACAAAGTTTCTTTTCAGTTGCAAACTCCACTCCATACATATATATGGGGAGGTACTAGCTCCAACCAGGTTTTACAGTGAAAAGTGCAGGAACTTCAAACCGGCACTAGGAAACAGACTGAGAAACCAGAGTAAAAGTTTCTCCTGCAACCTGTTCCCATTGTGCTAGATGAACGAACGTCTCTCCACATGCTCAGTTCTGAGAGATGTTTGTGTGAGAAAGCCGTCCTTCACCAAGCTTTTTGGGAACATAAAGTTTCTTTGCATTTGTAAACTCCACTCCATACATATATATGGGGAGGTACTAGCTCCAAATCTGTTTTACAGTGAAAACTGCAGGAACTTCAAACCGGCACTAGGAAACAGACTGCGTAACCAGAGTAAAAGTTTCTCCTGCAACGCGTTCCCTTTGTGCTAGATTAACGAACGTCTCTCCACATGCTCAGTTCTGAGAGATAAGTGTGTTTGAAAGCCGTCCTTCACATAGCTTGTTGGGAACACAAAGTTTCTTTTCAGTTGCAAACTCCACTCCATACATATATATGGGGAGGTACTAGCTCCAACTCGGTTTTACAGTGAAAACTGCAGGAACTTCAAACCGGCACTAGGAAACAGACTGAGAAACCAAAGTAAACGTTTCTCCTGAAACCCGTTCCCTTTGTGCTACATGAACGAACGTCTCTCCACATGCTAAGTTCTGAGAGATATGTGTGTGTGAAAGCCATCCTTCACCTAGCTTGTTGGGAACACAAAGTTTCTTTTCAGTTGCAAACTCCACTCCATACATATATATGGGGAGGTAATAGCTCCAACTCGGTTTTACAGTGAAAACTGCAGGAACTTCAAACCGGCACTAGGAAACAGACTGAGAAACCAGAGTAAAAGTTTCTCCTACAAACCGTTCCCTTTGTGCTAGATGAACGAACGTCTCTCCACATGCTCAGTTCTGAGAGATAAGTGTGTGTGAAAGCCGTCCTTCACCTAGCTTGTTGGGAACACAAAGTTTCTTTTCAGTTGCAAACTCCACTCCATACATATATATGGGGAGGTATTAGCTGCAAATCTGTTTTACAGTGAAAACTGCTGGAACTTCAAACCGGCACTAGGAAACAGACTGAGAAACCAGAGTAAAAGTTTCTCCTACAAACCGTTCCCTTTGTGCTAGATGAACGAACGTCTCTCCACATGCTCAGTTCTGAGAGATAATTGTGTGTGAAAGCCGTCCTTCATCTATCTTGTTTGGAAAAAAAAGTTTCTTTTCAGTTGCAAACTCCACTCCATACATATATATGGGGATGTACTAGCTCCAACCAGGTTTTACAGTGAAAACTGCAGGTAATTCAAACAGGCACTAGGAAACAGACTGAGAAACCAGAGTAAAAGTTTCTCCTGCATCTCGTTCCCTTTGTGCTAGATGAACGAACGTCTCTCCACATGCTCAGTTCTGAGAGATAAGTGTGTGTGAAAGCCGTCCTTCACCTAGCTTGTTGGGAACACAAAGTTTCTTTTCAGTTGCAAACTCCACTCCATACATATATATGGGGAGGTATTAGCTGCAAATCTGTTTTACAGTGAAAACTGCTGGAACTTCAAACCGGCACTAGGAAACAGACTGAGAAACCAGAGTAAAAGTTTCTCCTACAAACCGTTCCCTTTGTGCTAGATGAACGAACGTCTCTCCACATGCTCAGTTCTGAGAGATAATTGTGTGTGAAAGCCGTCCTTCATCTATCTTGTTTGGAAAAAAAAGTTTCTTTTCAGTTGCAAACTCCACTCCATACATATATATGGGGATGTACTAGCTCCAACCAGGTTTTACAGTGAAAACTGCAGGTAATTCAAACAGGCACTAGGAAACAGACTGAGAAACCAGAGTAAAAGTTTCTCCTGCATCTCGTTCCCTTTGTGCTAGATGAACGAACGTCTCTCCACATGCTCAGTTCTGAGAGATAAGTGTGTGTGAAAGCCGTCCTTCACCTAGCTTGTTGGGAACACAAAGTTTCTTTTCAGTTGCAAACTCCACTCCATACATATATATGGGGAGGTACTAGTTCCAAATCGGTTTTACACTGAAAACTGCAGGAACTTCAAACCGGCACTAGGAAACAGACTGAGAAACCAGAGTAAAAGTTTCTCCTGCAACCCGTTCCCTTTGTGCTAGATGAACGAACGTCTCTCCACATGCTCAGTTCTGAGAGATAATTGTGTGTGAAAGCCGTCCTTCAAATAGCTTGTTGGGAACACAAAGTTTCTTTTCAGTTGCAAACTCCAATCCATACGTATATATGGGGAGGTACTAGCTCCAACCAGGTTTTACAGTGAAAACTGCAGGAACTTCAAACCGGCACTAGGAAACAGACTGAGAAACCAGAGTAAAAGTTTCTCCTGCAACCCGTTCCATTTCTGCTAGATGAACGAACGTCTCTCCACATGCTCAGTTCTGAGAGATAAGTGTGTGTGAAAGCCGTCCTTAACCTAGCTTGTTGGGAACACAAAGTTTCTTTTCAGTTGCAAACTCCACTCCATACATATATATGGGGAGGTACTAGCTCCAACTCGGTTTTACAGTGAAAAGTGCAGGAACTTCAAACCGGCACTAGGAAACATACGGAGAAACCAGAGTAAAAGTTTCTCCTGCAACCCGTTCCCTTTGTGCTAGATGAACGAATGTCTCTCCACATGCTCAGTTCTGAGAGATGTGTGTGTGTGAAAGCCGTACTTCACCTACATTTATGGGAACATAAAGTTTCTTTTCAATTGTAAACTCCACTCCATACATATATATGGGGAGGTACTAGCTCCAACTCGGTTTTACAGTGCAAACTGCTGGAACTTCAAACCGGCACTAGGAAACATACTGAGAAACCATAGTAATAGTTTCCCCTGCAACCCGTTCTCTTTGTGCTAGATGAACGAACGTCTCTCCACATGCTCAGTTCTGAAAGATGTGTGGGTGTGAAAGCCGTCCTTCACCTAGCTTGTTGGGAACACAAAGTTTCTTTTCATTTGTAAACTCCACTCCATACATATATATGGGGAGGTACTAGCTCCAACTCGGTTTTACAGTGAAATCTGCTGGAACTTCAAACCGGCACTAGGAAACAGACTGAGAAACCAGAGTAAAAGTTTCACCTGCAACCCGTTCCCTTTGTGCTAGATGAACGAACGTCTCTCCACATGCTCACTTCTGAGAAATAAGTGTGTGTGAAATCCGTCCTTCACCTAGCTTGTTGGGAACACAAAGTTTCTTTTCAGTTGCAAACTCCACTCCATACATATATATGGGGAGGTACTAGCTCCAACCAGGTTTTACAGTGAAAAGTGCAGGAACTTCAAACCGGCACTAGGAAACAGACTGAGAAACCAGAGTAAAAGTTTCTCCTGCAACCTGTTCCCATTGTGCTAGATGAACGAACGTCTCTCCACATGCTCAGTTCTGAGAGATGTTTGTGTGAGAAAGCCGTCCTTCACCAAGCTTTTTGGGAACATAAAGTTTCTTTGCATTTGTAAACTCCACTCCATACATATATATGGGGAGGTACTAGCTCCAAATCTGTTTTACAGTGAAAACTGCAGGAACTTCAAACCGGCACTAGGAAACAGACTGCGTAACCAGAGTAAAAGTTTCTCCTGCAACGCGTTCCCTTTGTGCTAGATTAACGAACGTCTCTCCACATGCTCAGTTCTGAGAGATAAGTGTGTTTGAAAGCCGTCCTTCACATAGCTTGTTGGGAACACAAAGTTTCTTTTCAGTTGCAAACTCCACTCCATACATATATATGGGGAGGTACTAGCTCCAACTCGGTTTTACAGTGAAAACTGCAGGAACTTCAAACCGGCACTAGGAAACAGACTGAGAAACCAAAGTAAACGTTTCTCCTGAAACCCGTTCCCTTTGTGCTACATGAACGAACGTCTCTCCACATGCTAAGTTCTGAGAGATATGTGTGTGTGAAAGCCATCCTTCACCTAGCTTGTTGGGAACACAAAGTTTCTTTTCAGTTGCAAACTCCACTCCATACATATATATGGGGAGGTAATAGCTCCAACTCGGTTTTACAGTGAAAACTGCAGGAACTTCAAACCGGCACTAGGAAACAGACTGAGAAACCAGAGTAAAAGTTTCTCCTACAAACCGTTCCCTTTGTGCTAGATGAACGAACGTCTCTCCACATGCTCAGTTCTGAGAGATAAGTGTGTGTGAAAGCCGTCCTTCACCTAGCTTGTTGGGAACACAAAGTTTCTTTTCAGTTGCAAACTCCACTCCATACATATATATGGGGAGGTATTAGCTGCAAATCTGTTTTACAGTGAAAACTGCTGGAACTTCAAACCGGCACTAGGAAACAGACTGAGAAACCAGAGTAAAAGTTTCTCCTACAAACCGTTCCCTTTGTGCTAGATGAACGAACGTCTCTCCACATGCTCAGTTCTGAGAGATAATTGTGTGTGAAAGCCGTCCTTCATCTATCTTGTTTGGAAAAAAAAGTTTCTTTTCAGTTGCAAACTCCACTCCATACATATATATGGGGATGTACTAGCTCCAACCAGGTTTTACAGTGAAAACTGCAGGTAATTCAAACAGGCACTAGGAAACAGACTGAGAAACCAGAGTAAAAGTTTCTCCTGCATCTCGTTCCCTTTGTGCTAGATGAACGAACGTCTCTCCACATGCTCAGTTCTGAGAGATAAGTGTGTGTGAAAGCCGTCCTTCACCTAGCTTGTTGGGAACACAAAGTTTCTTTTCAGTTGCAAACTCCACTCCATACATATATATGGGGAGGTATTAGCTGCAAATCTGTTTTACAGTGAAAACTGCTGGAACTTCAAACCGGCACTAGGAAACAGACTGAGAAACCAGAGTAAAAGTTTCTCCTACAAACCGTTCCCTTTGTGCTAGATGAACGAACGTCTCTCCACATGCTCAGTTCTGAGAGATAATTGTGTGTGAAAGCCGTCCTTCATCTATCTTGTTTGGAAAAAAAAGTTTCTTTTCAGTTGCAAACTCCACTCCATACATATATATGGGGATGTACTAGCTCCAACCAGGTTTTACAGTGAAAACTGCAGGTAATTCAAACAGGCACTAGGAAACAGACTGAGAAACCAGAGTAAAAGTTTCTCCTGCATCTCGTTCCCTTTGTGCTAGATGAACGAACGTCTCTCCACATGCTCAGTTCTGAGAGATAAGTGTGTGTGAAAGCCGTCCTTCACCTAGCTTGTTGGGAACACAAAGTTTCTTTTCAGTTGCAAACTCCACTCCATACATATATATGGGGAGGTACTAGTTCCAAATCGGTTTTACACTGAAAACTGCAGGAACTTCAAACCGGCACTAGGAAACAGACTGAGAAACCAGAGTAAAAGTTTCTCCTGCAACCCGTTCCCTTTGTGCTAGATGAACGAACGTCTCTCCACATGCTCAGTTCTGAGAGATAATTGTGTGTGAAAGCCGTCCTTCAAATAGCTTGTTGGGAACACAAAGTTTCTTTTCAGTTGCAAACTCCAATCCATACGTATATATGGGGAGGTACTAGCTCCAACCAGGTTTTACAGTGAAAACTGCAGGAACTTCAAACCGGCACTAGGAAACAGACTGAGAAACCAGAGTAAAAGTTTCTCCTGCAACCCGTTCCATTTCTGCTAGATGAACGAACGTCTCTCCACATGCTCAGTTCTGAGAGATAAGTGTGTGTGAAAGCCGTCCTTAACCTAGCTTGTTGGGAACACAAAGTTTCTTTTCAGTTGCAAACTCCACTCCATACATATATATGGGGAGGTACTAGCTCCAACTCGGTTTTACAGTGAAAAGTGCAGGAACTTCAAACCGGCACTAGGAAACATACGGAGAAACCAGAGTAAAAGTTTCTCCTGCAACCCGTTCCCTTTGTGCTAGATGAACGAATGTCTCTCCACATGCTCAGTTCTGAGAGATGTGTGTGTGTGAAAGCCGTACTTCACCTACATTTATGGGAACATAAAGTTTCTTTTCAATTGTAAACTCCACTCCATACATATATAAGGGGAGGTACTAGCTGCAACTCGGTTTTACAGTGCAAACTGCTGGAACTTCAAACCGGCACTAGGAAACAGACTGAGAAACCAGAGTAAAAGTTTCTCCTGCAACCCGTTCCATTTCTGCTAGATGAACGAACGTCTCTCCACATGCTCAGTTCTGAGAGATAAGTGTGTGTGAAAGCCGTCCTTAACCTAGCTTGTTGGGAACACAAAGATTCTTTTCAGTTGCAAACTCCACTCCATACATATATATGGGGAGGTACTAGCTCCAAATCGGTTTTACAGTGAAAATTGCTGGAACTTCAAACAGGCACTAGGAAACAGACTGAGAAACCAGAGTAAAAGTTTCTCCTGCAACCCGTTCCCTTTGTGCTAGATGAACGAATGTATCTCCACATGCTCAGTTCTGAGAGATGTGTGTGTGTGAAAGCCGTACTTCACCTATATTTATGGGAACATAAAGTTTCTTTTCAATTGTAAACTCCACTCCATACATATATATGGGGAGGTACTAGCTCCAACTCGGTTTTACAGTGCAAACTTCTGGAACTTCAAAACGGCACTAGGAAACAGACTGAGAAACCATAGTAATAGTTGCCCCTGCAACCCGTTCTCTTTGTGCTAGATGAACGAACGTCTCTCCACATGCTCAGTTCTGAGAGATAAGTGTGTGTGAAAGCCGTCCTTCACCTAGCTTGTTGGGAACACAAAGTTTCTTTTCAGTTGCCAACTCCACTCCATACATATATATGGGGAGGTACTAGCTCCAACCAGGTTTTACAGTGAAAACTGCAGGAATTTCAAACCGGCACTAGGAAACAGACTGAGAAACCAGAGTAAATGTTTCTCCTGCAACCCGTTCCCTTTGTGCTAGATGAACGAACGTCTCTCCACATGCTCAGTTCTGAGAGATAAGTGTGTGTGAAAGCTGTCCTTCACCTAGCTTGTTGGGAACACAAAGTTTCTTTTCAGTTGCAAACTCCACTCCATACATATATATGGGGAGGTACCAGCTCCAACCAGGTTTTACAGTGAAAACTGCAGGAACTTCAAACCGGCACTAGGAAACAGACTGAGAAACCAGAGTAAAAGTTTCCCCTGCAACCTGTTCCCTTTGTGCTAGATGAACGAACGTCTCTCCACATGCTCAGTTCTGAGAGATGTGTGTGTGTGAAAGCCGTCCTTCACCTAGCTTGTTGGGAACACAAAGTTTCTTTTCATTTGTAAACTCCACTCCAAACATATATATGCGGAGGTACTAGCTCCAACTCGGTTTTAAAGTGAAAACTGCTGGAACTTCAAACCGGCACTAGGAAACAGACTGAGAAACCAGAGTAAAAGTTTCTCCTGCAACCCGTTCACTTTGTGCTAGATGAACGAACGTCTCTCCACATGCTCAGTTCTGAGAGATAAGTGTGTGTGATAGCCGTCGTTCACCTAGCTTTTTGGGAACACAAAGTTTCTTTTCAGTTGCAAACTTCACTCCATAAATATATATGGGTGGTACTAGCTGCAACTCGGTTTTACAGTGAAAATTGCTGGAACTTCAAACCGGCACTAGGAAACAGACTGAGAAACCAGAGTAAAAGTTTCTCCTGCATCCCGTTCCCTTTGTGCTAGATGAACGGACGTCTCTCCACATGCTCAGTTCTGAGAGATAAGTGTGTGTGAAAGCCGTCCTTAACCTATCTTGCTTGGAACACAAAGTTTCTTTTCATTTGCAAACTCCACTCCATATATATATATGGGGAGGTACTAGCTCCAACCAGGTTTTACAGTGAAAACTGCAGGAACTTCAAACCGGCACTAGGAAACAGACTGAGAAACCAGAGTAAAAGTTTCTCCTGCAACCCGTTCCCTTTGTGCTAGATGAACGAACGTCTCACCACATGCTCAGTTCTGAGAGATAAGTGTGTGTGAAAGCCGTCCTTCACCTAGCTTGTTGGGAACACAAAGTTTCTTTTCAGTTGCAAACTCCAATCCATACATATATATGGGGAGGTACTAGCTCCAAATCGGTTTTACAGTGAAAAATGCAGGAACTTCAAATCGGCACTGGGAAACAGACTGAGAAACCAGAGTAAAAGTTTCTCCTGCAACCCGTTCCCTTTCTGCTAGATGAACGAACCTCTCTCCACATGCTCAGTTCTGAGAGATAAGTGTGTGTGAAAGCCGTCCTTAACCTAGCTTGTTGGGAACACAAAGATTCTTTTCAGTTGCAAACTCCACTCCATACATGTATATGGGGAGGTACTAGCTCCAAATCGGTTTTACAGTGAAAACTGCAGGAACTTCAAAACGGCACTTGGAAACAGACTGAGATACCAGAGTAAAAGTTACTCCTGCAACCCGTTCCCTTTGTGCTAGATGAACGAACGTCTCTCCACATGCTCAGTTCTGAGAGATAAGTGTGTGTGAAAGCCGTCCTTCACCTAGCTTGTTGGGAACACAAAGTTTCTTTTCAGTTGCAAACTCCACTCCATACATATATATGGGGAGGTACTAGCTCCAAATCTGTTTTACAGTGAAAACTGCTGGAACTTCAAACCGACATTAGGAAACAGACTGAGAAACCAGAGTAAAAGTTTCTCCTGCCAACCGTTCCCTTTGTGCTAGATGAACGAACGTCTCTCCACATGCTCAGTTCTGAGAGATAAGTGTGTGAGAAAGCCGTCCTTCAACTAGCTTGTTGGGAACACAAAGTTTCTTTTCAGTTGCAAACTCCACTCCGTACATATATATGCGGAGGTACTAGCTCCAACCAGGTATTACAGTGAAAACTGCAGGAACTTCAAACCGGCACTAGGAAACAGACTGAGAAACCAGAGTAAAATTTTCTCTTGCAACCTGTTCCCTTTGTGCTAGATGAACGAACGTCTCTCCACATGCTCAGTTCTGAGAGATTTGTGTGTGTGAAAGCCGTACTTCACCTAGCTTGTTGGGAACACAAAGTATCTTTTCAGTTGCAAACTCCACTCCATACATATATATGGGGAGGTACTAGCTGCAACTCGGTTTTACAATGAAAACTGCTGGAACTTCAAACCGGCACTAGGAAACAGACTGAGAAACCAGAGTTAAAGTTTCTCCTGCAACCCGTTCCCTTTGTGCTAGATGAACGAACGTCTCTCCACATGCTCAGTTCTGAGAGATAAGTGTGTGTGAAAGCCGTCCTTCACCTAGTTTGTTGGGAACACAAAGTTTCTTTTCAGTTGCAAACTCCAATCCATACATATATATGGGGAGGTACTAGCTCCAAATCGGTTTTACAGTGAAAAATGCAGGAACTTCAAATCGGCACTGGGAAACAGACTGAGAAACCAGAGTAAAAGTTTCTCCTGCAACCCGTTCCCTTTCTGCTAGATGAACGAACGTCTCTCCACATGCTCAGTTCTGAGAGATAAGTGTGTGTGAAAGCCGTCCTTAACCTAGCTTGTTGGGAACACAAAGATTCTTTTCAGTTGCAAACTCCACTCCATACATGTATATGGGGAGGTACTAGCTCCAAATCGGTTTTACAGTGAAAACTGCAGGAACTTCAAAACGGCACTTGGAAACAGACTGAGAAACCAGAGTAAAAGTTACTCCTGCAACCCGTTCCCTTTGTGCTAGATGAACGAACGTCTCTCCACATGCTCAGTTCTGAGAGATAAGTGTGTGTGAAAGCCGTCCTTCACCTAGCTTGTTGGGAACACAAAGATTCTTTTCAGTTGCAAACTCCACTCCATACATATATATGGGGAGGTACTAGCTCCAAATCGGTTTTACAGTGAAAACTGCAGGAACTGCAAAACGGCACTTGGAAACAGACTGAGAAACCAGAGTAAAAGTTTCTCCTGCAACCCGTTCCCTTTGTGCTAGATGAACGAACGTCTCTCCACATGCTCAGTTCTGAGAGATAAGTGTGTGTGAAAGCCGTCCTTCACCTAGCTTGTTGGGAACACAAAGTTTCTTTTCAGTTGCAAACTCCACTCCATACATATATATGGGGAGGTACGAGCTCCAAATCGGTTTTACAGTGAAAACTGCAGGAACTTCAAACCGGCACTTGGAAACAGACTGAGAAACCAGAGTAAAAGTTTCTCCTGCAACCCGTTCCCTTTGTGCTAGATGAACGAACGTCTCTCCACATGCTCAGTTCTGAGAGATAAGTGTGTGTGAAAGCCGTCCTTCACCTAGCTTGTTGGGAACACAAAGTTTCTTTTCAGTTGCAAACTCCACTCCATACATATATATGGGGAGGTACTAGCTCCAAATCTGTTTTACAGTGAAAACTGCTGGAACATCAAACCGGCACTAGGAAACAGACTGAGAAACCAGAGTAAAAGTTTCTCCTGCAACCCATTCCCTTTGTGCTAGATGAACGAACGTCTCTCCACATGCTCAGTTCTGAGAGATAAGTGTGTGTGAAAGCCGTCCTTCACCTAGCTTGTTGGGAACACAAAGTTTCTTTTCAGTTGCAAACTCCACTCCGTACATATATATGCTGAGGTACTAGCTCCAAACAGGTATTACAGTGAAAACTGCAGGAACTTCAAATCGGCACTAGGAAACAGACTGAGAAACCAGAGTAAAAGTTTCCCCTGCAACCTGTTCCCTTTGTGCTAGATGAACGAACGTCTCTCCACATGCTCAGTTCTGAGAGATGTGTGTGTGTGAAAGCCGTCCTTCACCTACATTTTTGGGAACATAAAGTTTCTTTTCAATTGTAAACTCCACTCCATACATATATATGGGGAGGTACTAGCTCCAACCAGGTTTTACAGTGAAAACTGCAGGAACTTCAAACTGGCACTAGGAAACAGACTGAGAAATCAGAGTAAAAGTTTCTCCTGCAAACTGTTCCATTTGTGCTAGATGAACGAACGTCTCTCCACATGCTCAGTTCTGAGAGATGTGTGTGTGTGAATGCCGTCCTTCACCTAGCTTTATGGGAACATAAAATTTCTTTACATTTGTAAACTCCATTCCATACATATATATGGGGAGGTACTAGCTACAACTCGGTTTTACAGTGAAAACTGCTGGAACTTCAAACCGGCACTAGGAAACAGACTGAGAAATCATGGTAAAATTTTCTCCTGCAACCCGTTCCATTTGTGCTAGATGAACGAACGTCTCTCCACATGCTCAGTTCTGAGAGATAAGTGTGTGTGAAAGCCGTACTTCACCTAGCTTGTTGGGAACACAAAGTATCTTTTCAGTTGCAAACTCCACTCCATACATATATATGGGGAGGTACTAGCTGCAACTCGGTTTTACAGTGAAAAATGCTGGAACTTCAAACCGGCACTAGGAAACAGACTGAGAAACCAGAGTTAAAGTTTCTCCTGCAAACCGTTCCCTTTGTGCTAGATGAACGAACGTCTATCCACATGCTCAGTTCTGAGAGATAAGTGTGTGTGAAAGCCGTTCTTCACCTAGCTGGTTGGGAACACAAAGTTTCTTTTCAGTTGCAAACTCCACTCCATACATATATATGGGGAGGTACTAGCTCCAACCAGGTTTTCAGTGAAAACAGCAGGAACTTCAAACCGGCACTAGGAAACAGACTGAGAAACCAGAGTAAAAGTTTCTCCTGCAACCCGTTCCGTTTGTGCTAGATGAACGAACGTCTCTCCACATGCTCAGTTCTGAGAGATAAGTGTGTGTGAAAGCCGTCCTTCACCTAGCTTGTTGGGAACACAAAGTTTCTTTTCAGTTGCAAACTCCACTCCATACATATATATGGGGAGGTACTAGCTCCAACTCGGTTTTACAGTGAAAACTGCTGGAACTTCAAACCGGCACTAGGAAACAGACTGAGATTCCAGAGAAAAAGTTTCTCCTGCAACCCGTTCCCTTTGAGCTAGATGAACGAACATCTCTCCACAAGCTCAGTTCTGAGAGATAAGTGTGTGTGAAAGCCGTCCTTCACCTAGATTGTTGGGAACAAAAGTTTCTTTTCAGTTGCAAACTCCACTCCATACATATATATGGGGAGGTACTAGCTCCAACTCGTTTTTACAGTGAAAACTGCAGGAACTTCAAACCGGCACTAGGAAACAGACTGAGAAACCAGAGTAAAAGTTTCTCCTGCCACCCGTTCCCTTTGTGCTAGATGAACGAACGTCTCTCCACATGCTCAGTTCTGAGAGATAAGTGTGTGTGAAAGCCGTCCTTAACCTAGCTTGTTGGGAACACAAAGATTCTTTTCAGTTGCAAACTCCACTCCATACATATATATGGGGAGGTACTAGCTCCAAATCGGTTTTACAGTGAAAACTGCAGGAACTTCAAACCGGCACTTGGAAACAGACTGAGAAACCAGAGTAAAAGTTTCTCCTGCAACCCGTTCCCTTTGTGCTAGATGAACGAACGTCTCTCCACATGCTCAGTTCTGAGAGATAAGTGTGTGTGAAAGCCGTCCTTCACCTAGCTTGTTGGGAACACAAAGATTCTTTTCAGTTGCAAACTCCACTCCATACGTATATATGGGGAGGTACTAGCTCCAAATCGGTTTTACAGTGAAAACTGCAGGAACTTCAAAACGGCACTTGGAAACAGACTGAGAAACCAGAGTAAAAGTTTCTCCTGCAACCCGTTCCCTTTGTGCTAGATGAACGAACGTCTCTCCACATGCTCAGTTCTGAGAGATAAGTGTGTGTGAAAGCCGTCCTTCACCTAGCTTGTTGGGAACACAAAGTATCTTTTCAGTTGCAAACTCCACTCCATACATATATATGGGGAGGTACTAGCTCCAAATCTGTTTTACAGTGAAAACTGCTGGAACTTCAAACCGGCACTAGGAAACAGACTGAGAAACCAGAGTAAAAGTTTCTCCTGCAACCCATTCCCTTTGTGCTAGATGAACGAACGTCTCTCCACATGCTCAGTTCTGAGAGATAAGTGTGTGTGAAAGCCGTCCTTCACCTAGCTTGTTGGGAACACAAAGTTTCTTTTCAGTTGCAAACTCCACTCCGTACATATATATGCGGAGGTACTAGCTCCAAACAGGTATTACAGTGAAAACTGCAGGAACTTCAAACCGGCACTAGGAAACAGACTGAGAAACCAGAGTAAAAGTTTCCCCTGCAACCTGTTCCCTTTGTGCTAGATGAACGAACGTCTCTCCACATGCTCAGTTCTGAGAGATGTGTGTGTGTGAAAGCCGTCCTTCACCTACATTTTTGGGAACATAAAGTTTCTTTTCAATTGTAAACTCCACTCCATACATATATATGGGGAGGTACTAGCTCCAACCAGGTTTTACAGTGAAAACTGCAGGAACTTCAAACCGGCACTAGGAAACAGACTGAGAAATCAGAGTAAAAGTTTCTCCTGCACCCTGTTCCCTTTGTGCTAGATGAACGAACGTCTCTCCACATGCTCAGTTCTGAGAGATGTGTGTGTGTGAAAGCCGTCCTTCACCTAGCTTTATGGGAACATAAAGTTTCTTTTCATTTGTAAACTCCACTCCATACATATATATGGGGAGGTACTAGCTACAACTCGGTTTTACAGTGAAAACTGCTGGAACTTCAAACCGGCACTAGGAAACAGACTGAGAAATCATGGTAAAATTTTCTCCTGCAACCCGTTCCATTTGTGCTAGATTAACGAACGTCTCTCCACATGCTCAGTTCTGAGAGATAAGTGTGTGTGAAAGCCGTCCTTCACCTAGCTTGTTGGGAACACAAAGTTTCTTTTCAGTTGCAAACTCCACTCCATACATATATATGGGGAGGTACTAGCTCCAAATCGGTTTTACAGTGAAAACTGCAGGAACTTCAAACCGGCACTAGGAAACAGACTGAGAAACCAGAGTAAAAGTTTCTCCTGCAACCCGTTCCCTTTGTGCTAGATGAACGAACGTCTCTCCACATGCTCAGTTCTGAGAGATAAGTGTGTGTGAAAGCCGTTCTTCACCTAGCTGGTTGGGAACACAAAGTTTCTTTTCAGTTGCAAACTCCACTCCATACATATATATGGGGACGTACTAGCTCCAACCAGGTTTTCAGTGAAAACTGCAGGAACTTCAAACCGGCACTAGGAAACAGACTGAGAAACCAGAGTAATAGTTTCTCCTGCAACCCGTTCCGTTTGTGCTAGATGAACGAACGTCTCTCCACATGCTCAGTTCTGAGAGATAAGTGTGTGTGAAAGCCGTCCTTCACCTAGCTTGTTGGGAACACAAAGTTTCTTTTCAGTTGCAAACTCCACTCCATACATATATATGGGGAGGTATTAGCTCCAACCAGGTTTTACAGTGAAAACTGCAGGAACTTCAAACCGGCACTAGGAAACAGACTGAGAATCCAGAGAAAAAGTTTCTCCTGCAACCCGTTCCCTTTGAGCTAGATGAACGAACATCTCTCCACAAGCTCAGTTCTGAGAGATAAGTGTGTGTGAAAGCCGTCCTTCACCTAGATTGTTGGGAACACAAAGTTTCTTTTCAGTTGCAAACTCCACTCCATACATATATATGGGGAGGTACTAGCTCCAACTCGTTTTTTCAGTGAAAACTGCAGGAACTTCAAACCGGCACTAGGAAACAGACTGAGAAACCAGAGTTAAAGTTTCTCCTGCAACCCGTTCCCTTTCTGCTAGATGAACGAACGTCTCTCCACATGCTCAGTTCTGAGAGATAAGTGTGTGTGAAAGCCGTCCTTCACCTAGCTTGTTGGGAACACAAAGTTTCTTTTCAGTTGCAAACTCCACTCCATACATATATATGGGGAGGTACAAGCTCCAACTCTGTTTTACAGTGAAAACTGCTGGAACTTCAAACAGGCACTAGGAAACAGACTGAGAAACCAGAGTAAAAGTTTCTCCTGCAACCCGTTCCCTTTGTGCTAGATGAACGAACTTCTCTCCACATGCTCAGTTCTGAGAGATAAGTGTGTGTGAAAGCCGTCCTTCACCTAGCTTGTTGGGAACACAAAGTTTCTTTTCAGTTGCAAACTCCACTCCATACATATATATGGGGAGGTACTAGCTCCAAATCGGTTTTACAGTGAAAACTGCAGGAACTTCAAACCGGCACTAGGAAACAGACTGAGAAACCAGAGTAAAAGTTTCTCCTGCAACCCGTTCCCTTTGTGCTAGATGAACGAACGTCTCTCCACATGCTCAGTTCTGAGAGATAATTGTGTGTGAAAGCCGTCCTTCACCTAGCTTGTTGGGAACACAAAGTTTCTTTTCAGTTGCCAACTCCACTCCATACATATATATGGGGAGGTACTAGCTCCAACCAGGTTTTACAGTGAAAAGTGCAGGAACTTCAAACCGGCAGTAGGAAACAGACTGAGAAACCAGAGTAATAGTTTCTCCTGCAACCCGTTCCCTTTGTGCTACATGAACGAACGTCTCTCCACATGCTCAGTTCTGAGAGATGTGTGTGTGAGAAAGCCGTCCTTCACCAAGCTTTTTGGGAACATAAAGTTTCTTTGCATTTGTAAACTCCACTCCATACATATATATGGGTAGGTACTAGCTCCAAATCTGTTTTACAGTGAAAACTGCAAGAACTTCAAACCGGCACTAGGAAACAGACTGCGTAACCAGAGTAAAAGTTTCTCCTGCAATGGCGTTCCCTTTGTGCTAGATTATCGAACGTCTCTCCACATGCTCAGTTCTGAGATATAAGTGTGTTTGAAAGCCGTCCTTCACCTAGCTTGTTGGGAACACAAAGTTTCTTTTCAGTTGCAATCTCCACTCCATACATATATATGGGGAGGTACTAGCTCCAACTAGGTTTTACAGTGAAAACTGCAGCAACTTCAAACCGGCACTAGGAAACAGACTGAGAAACCAGAGTAAAAGTTTCTCCTGAAACCCGTTCCCTTTGTGCTACATGAACGAACGTCTCTCCACATGCTCAGTTCTGAGAGATAAGTGTGTGTGAAAGCCATCCTTCACCTAGCTTGTTGGGAACACAAAGTTTCTTTTCAGTTGCAAACTCCACTCCATACATATATATGGGGAAGTACTAGCTCCAACTCGGTTTTACAGTGAAAACTGCAGGAATTTCAAACCGGCACTAGGAAACAGACTGAGAAACCAGAGTAAAAGTTTCTCCTGCAAACCGTTCCCTTTGTGCTAGATGAACGAACGTCTCTCCACATGCTCAGTTCTGAGAGATAAGTGTGTGTGAAAGCCGTCCTTCACCTAGCTTGTTGGGAACACAAAGTTTCTTTTCAGTTGCAAACTCCACTCCATACATATATATGGGGAGGTTTTAGCTGCAACTCTGTTTTACAGTGAAAACTGCTGGAATTTCAAACTGGCACTAGGAAACAGACTGAGAAACCAGAGTAAAAGTTTCTCCTGCAACCCGTTCCCTTTGTGCTAGATGAACGAACGTCTCTCCACATGCTCAGTTCTGAGAGATAAGTGTGTGTGAAAGCCGTACTTCATCTATCTTGTTTGGAACACAAAGTTTCTTTTCAGTTGCAAACTCCACTCCATACATATATATGGGGAGGTACTAGCTCCAACCAGGTTTTACAGTGAAAACTGCAGGAAATTCAAACCGGCACTAGGAAACAGACTGAGAAACCAGAGTAAAAGTTTCTCCTGCAACCCGTTCCCTTTATGCTAGATGAACGAACGTCTCTCCACATGCTCAGTTCTGAGAGATAAGTGTGTGTGAAAGCCGTCCTTCACCTAGCTTGTTGGGAACACAAAGTTTCTTTTCAGTTGCAAACTCCACTCCATACATATATATGGGGAGGTACTAGCTCCAACCAGGTTTTACAGTGAAAACTGCAGGAACTTCAAACCGGCACTAGGAAACAGACTGAGAAACCAGAGTAAAAGTTTCTCCTGCAACCCGTTCCCTTTGTGCTAGATGAACTAACGTCTCTCCACATGCTCAGTTCTGAGAGATAATTGTGTGTGAAAGCCGTCCTTCAACTAGCTTGTTGGGAACACAAAGTTTCTTTTCAGTTGCAAACTCCAATCCATACATATATATGGGGATGTACTAGCTCCAACCAGGTTTTACTGTGAAAACTGCAGGAACTTCAAACCGGCAGTAGGAAACAGACTGAGAAACCAGAGTAAAATTTTCTCCTTCAACCTGTTCCCTTTGTGCTAGATGAACGTACGTCTCTCCACATGCTCAGTTCTGAGAGATGTGTGTGTGTGAAACCGTCCTTCACCAAGCTTTTTGGGAACATAAAGTTTCTTTTCAATTGTAAACTCCACTCCATACATATATATGGGGAGGTACTAGCTCCAACTCGGTTTTACCGTGAAAACTGTTTGAACTTCAAACCGGCACTAGGAAACAGACTGAGAAACCATAGTAATAGTTTCTCCTGCAAACCGTTCCCTTTGTGCTAGATGAACGAACGTCTCTCCACATGCTCAGTTCTGAGATATAAGTGTGTGTGAAAGCCGTCCTTCACCTAGCTTGTTGGGAACACAAAGTTTCTTTTCAGTTGCAAACTCCACTCCATACATATATATGGAGAGGTACAAGCTCCAACCAGGTTTTACAGTGAAAATTGCAGGAACTTCAAACCGGCACTAGGAAACAGACTGAGAAACCAGAGTAAAAGTTTCTCCTGCAACCTGTTCCCTTTGTGCTAGATGAACGAACGTCTCTCCACATGCTCAGTTCTGAGAGATGTGTGTGTGTGAAAGCCGTCCTTCAACTAGCTTGTTGGGAACACAAAGTTTCTTTTCATTTGTAAACTCCACTCCATACATATATATGGGGATTTACTAGCTCCAACTCGATTTTACAGTTAAAACTGCTGGAACTTCAAACCGGCACTAGGAAACAGACTGAGAAACCAGAGTAAAAGTTTCACCTGCAACCCGTTCCCTTTGTGCTAGATGAACGAACGTCTCTCCACATGCTCAGTTCTGAGAGATAAGTGTGTGTGAAAGCCGTCGTTCACCTAGCTTGATGGGAACACAAAGTTTCTTTTCAGTTGCAAACTCCACTCCATACATATATATGGGGAGGTACTAGCTGCAACTCGGTTTTACAGTGAAAACTGCTGGAAATTCAAACCGGCACTAGGAAACAGACTGAGAAACCAGAGTAAAAGTTTCTCCTGCAACCCGTTCCCTTTGTGCTAGATGAACGAACGTCTCTCCACATGCTCAGTTCTGAGAGATAAGTGTGTGTGAAAGCCGTCCTTTACCTATCTTGTTTGGAACACATAGTTTCTTTTCAGTTGCAAACTCCATTCCATACATATATATGGGGAGGTACTAGCTCCAACCAGGTTTTACAGTGAAAACTGCAGGAACTTCAAACCGGCACTAGGAAACAGACTGAGAAACCAGAGTAAAAGTTTCTCCTGCAACCCTTTCCCTTTGTGCTAGATGAACGAAAGTCTCTCCACATGCTCTGTTCTGAGAGATAAGTGTGTGTGAAAGCAGTCCTTCACCTAGCTTGTTGGGAACACAAAGTTTCTTTTCAGTTGCAAACTCCACTCCATACATATATATGGGGAAGTACTAGCACCAAATCGGTTTTACAGTGAAAAATACAGGAACTTCAAACAGGCACTAGGAAGCAGACTGAGAAACCAGAGAAAAATTTTCTCCTGCAACCCGTTCCATTTCTGCTAGATGAACGAACGTCTCTCCACATGCTCAGTTCTGAGAGATAAGTGTGTGTGAAAGCCGTCCTTAACCTAACTTGTTGGGAACACAAAGATTCTTTTCAGTTGCAAACTCCACTCCATACATATATATGGGGAGGTACTAGCTCCAAATCGGTTTTACAGTGAAAAGTGCAGGAACTTCAAACCGGCACTAGGAAACAGACTGAGAAACCAGAGTAAAAGTTTCTCCTGCAACCCGTTCCCTTTGTGCTAGATGAACGAACGTCTCTCCACATGCTCAGTTCTGAGAGATGTGTGTGTGTGAAAGCCGAACTTCACCTACATTTATGGGAACATAAACTTTCTTTTCAATTGTAAACTCCACTCCATACATATATATGGGGAGGTACTAGCTCCAACTCGGTTTTACAGTGCAAACTGCTGGAACTTCAAACCGGCCCTAGGAAACAGACTGAGAAACCATAGAAATAGTTTCTCCTGCAACCCGTTCTCTTTTTGCTAGATGAACGAACGTCTCTCCACATGCTCAGTTCTGAGAGATAAGTGTGTGTGAAAGCCGTCCTTCACCTAGCTTGTTGGGAACACAAAGTTTCTTTTCAGTTGCAAACTCCACTCCATACATATATATGGGGAGGTACTAGCTCCAACCAGGTTTTACAGTGAAAACTGCAGGAATTTCAAACCGGCACTAGGAAACAGAGTGAGAAACCATAGTAATAGTTTCTCCTGAAACCCGTTCCCTTTGTGCTAGATGAACGAACGTCTCTCCACTTGCTCAGTTCTGAGAGATAAGTGTGTGTGAAAGCCGTCCTTCACATAGCTTGTTGGGAACACAAAGTTTCTTTTCAGTTGCAAACTCCACTCCATACATATATATGGGTATGTACCAGCTCCAACCAGGTTTTACAGTGAAAACTGCAGGAACTTCAAACCGGCACTAGGAAACAGACTGAGAAACCAGAGTAAAAGTTTCTCCTGCAACCTGTTCCCTTTGTGCTAGATGAACGAACGTCTCTCCACATGCTCAGTTCTGAGAGATGTGTGTGTGTGAAAGCCGTCCTTCACCTAGCTTGTTGGGAACACAAAGTTTCTTTTCATTTGTAAACTCCACTCCATACATATATATGCGGAGGTACTAGCTCAACTCGGTTTTACAGTGAAAACTGCTGGAACTTCAAACCGGCACTAGGAAACAGACTGAGAAACCAGAGTAAAAGTTTCTCCTGCAACCCGTTCCCTTTGTGCTAGATGAACGAACGTCTCTCCACATGCTCAGTTCTGAGAGATAAGTGTGTGTGAAAGCCGTCCTTCACCTAGCTTGTTGGGAACACAAAGTTTCTTTTCAGTTGCAAACTTCACTCCATACATATATATGGGGAGGTACTAGCTGCAACTCGGTTTTACAGTGAAAACTGCTGGAACTTCAAACCGGCACTAGGAAACAGACTGAGAAACCAGAGTAAAAGTTTCTCCTGCAACCCGTTCCCTTTGTGCTAGATGAACGAACGTCTCTCCACATGCTCAGTTCTGAGAGATAAGTGTGTGTGAAAGCCGTCCTTCACCTATCTTGTTTGGAACACAAATTTTCTTTTCATTTGCAAACTCCACTCCATATATATATATGGGGAGGTACTAGCTCCAACCAGGTTTTACAGTGAAAACTGCAGGAACTTCAAACCGGCACTAGGAAACAGACTGAGAAACCAGAGTAAAAGTTTCTCCTGCAACCCGTTCCCTTTGTGCTAGATGAACGAACGTCTCTCCACATGCTCAGTTCTGAGAGATAAGTGTGTGTGAAAGCCGTCCTTCAGCTAGCTTGTTGGGAACACAAAGTTTCTTTTCAGTTGCAAACTCCAATTAATACATATATATGGGGAGGTACTAGCTCCAAATCGGTTTTACAGTGAAAAACGCAGGAACTTCAAATCGGCACTAGGAAACAGACTGAGAAACCAGAGTAAAAGTTTCTCCTGCAACCCGTTCCCTTTCTGCTAGATGAACGAACGTCTCTCCACATGCTCAGTTCTGAGAGATAAGTGTGTGTGAAAGCCGTCCTTAACCTAGCTTGTTGGGAACACAAAGATTCTTTTCAGTTGCAAACTCCACTCCATACATGTATATGGGAAGGTACTAGCTCCAAATCGGTTTTACAGTGAAAACTGCAGGAACTTCAAACCGGCAATAGGAAACAGACTGAGAAACCAGAGAAAAAGTTACTCCTGCAACCCGTTCCCTTTTTCTAGATGAACGAACGTCTCTCCACATGCTCAGTTCTGAGAGATAAGTGTGTGTGAAAGCCGTCCTTCACCTAGCTTGTTGGGAACACAAAGTTTCTTTTCAGTTGCAAACTCCAATCCGTACATATATATGCGGAGGTACTAGCTCCAACCAGGTATTACAGTGAAAACTGCAGGAACTTCAAACCGGCACTAGGAAACAGACTGAGAAACCAGAGTTAAAGTTTCTCATGCCACCCGTTCCCTTTGTGCTAGATGAACGAACGTCTCTCCACATGCTCAGTTCTGAGAGATAAGTGTGTGTGAAAGCCGTCCTTCACCTAGCTTGTTGGGAACACAAAGTTTCTTTTCAGTTGCAAACTCCACTCCGTACATATATATGCGGAGGTACTAGCTCCAACCAGGTATTACAGTGAAAACTGCAGGAACTTCAAACCGGCACTAGGAAACAGACTGAGAAATCAGAGTTAAAGTTTCTCCTGCAACCCGTTCCCTTTGTGCTAGATGAACGAACGTCTCTCCACATGCTCAGTTCTGAGAGATAAGTGTGTGTGAAAGCCGTTCTTCACCTAGCTTGTTGGGAATACAAAGTTTCTTTTCAGTTGCAAACTCCACTCCATACATATATATGGGGAGGTACTAGCTCCAATCAGGTTTTCAGTGAAAACTGCAGGAACTTCAAACCGGCACTAGGAAACAGACTGAGAAACCAGAGTAAAAGTTTCTCCTGCAACCCGTTCCCTTTGTTCTAGATGAACGAACGTCTCTCCACATGCTCAGTTCTGAGAGATAAATGTGTGTGAAAGCCGTCCTTCACCTAGCTTGTTGGGAACACAAAGATTCTTTTCAGTTGCAAACTCCACTCCATACATATATATGGGGAGGTACTAGCTCCAAATCGGTTTTACAGTGAAAACTGCAGGAACTTCAAAACGGCACTTGGAAACAGACTGAGAAACCAGAGTAAAAGTTTCTCCTGCAACCCGTTCCCTTTGTGCTAGATGAACGAACGTCTCTCCACATGCTCAGTTCTGAGAGATAAGTGTGTGTGAAAGCCGTCCTTAACCTAGCTTGTTGGGAACTCAAAGATTCTTTTCAGTTGCAAACTCCACTCCATACATATATATGGGGAGGTACTAGCTCCAAATCGGTTTTATAGTGAAAACTGCAGGAACTTCAAACCGGCACTTGGAAACAGACTGAGAAACCAGAGTAAAAGTTTCTGCTGCAACCCGTTCCCTTTGTGCTAGATGAACGAACGTCTCTCCACATGCTCAGTTCTGAGAGATAAGTGTGTGTGAAAGCCGTCCTTCACCTAGCTTGTTGGGAACACAAAGTTTCTTTTCAGTTGCAAACTCCACTCCATACATATATTTGGGGAGGTACTAGCTCCAAATCTGTTTTACAGTGAAAACTGCTGGAACTTCAAACCGGCACTAGGAAACAGACTGAGAAACCAGAGTAAAAGTTTCTCCTGCAACCCGTTCCTTTTGTGCTAGATGAACGAACGTCTCTCCACATGCTCAGTTCTGAGAGATAAGTGTGTGTGAAAGCCGTCCTTAACCTAGCTTGTTGGGAACACAAAGATTCTTTTCAGTTGCAAAATCCACTCCATACATATATATGGGGAGGTACTAGCTCCAAATCGGTTTTACAGTGAAAACTGCAGGAACTTCAAACCGGCACTTGGAAACAGACTGAGAAACCAGAGTAAAACTTTCTCCTGCAACCCGTTCCCTTTGTGCTAGATGAACGAACGTCTCTCCACATGCTCAGTTCTGAGAGATAAGTGTGTGTGAAAGCCGTCCTTCACCTAGCTTGTTGGGAACACAAAGTTTCTTTTCAGTTGCAAACTCCACTCCATACATATATATGGGGAGGTACTAGCTCAAAATCTGTTTTACAGTGAAAACTGCTGGAACTTCAAACCGGCACTAGGAAACAGACTGAGAAACCAGAGTAAAAGTTTCTCCTGCAACCCGTTCCCTTTGTGCTAGATGAACGAACGTCTCTCCACATGCTCAGATCTGAGAGATAAGTGTGTGTGAAAGCCGTCCTTCACCTAGCTTGTTGGGAACACAAAGTTTCTTTTCAGTTGCAAACTCCACTCCGTACATATATATGCGGAGGTACTAGCTCCAACCAGGTATTACAGTGAAAACTGCAGGAACTTCAAACCGGCACTAGGAAACAGACTGAGAAACCAGAGTAAAAGTTTGTCCTGCAACCTGTTCCCTTTGTGCTAGATGAACGAAAGTCTCTCCACATGCTCAGTTCTGAGAGATGTGTGTGTGTGAAAGCCGTCCTTCACCTAGCTTTATGGGAACATAAAGTTACTTTTCATTTGTAAACTCCACTCCATACATATATATGGGGAGGTACTAGCTACAACTCGGTTTTACAGTGAAAACTGCTGGAACTTCAAACCGGCACTAGGAAACAGACTGAGAAACCAGAGTAAAAGTTTCTCCTGCAACCCGTTCCCTTTGTGCTAGATGAACGAACGTCTCTCCACATGCTCAGTTCTGAGAGATAAGTGTGTGTGAAAGCCGTCCTTCACCTAGCTTGTTGGGAACACAAAGTTTCTTTTCAGTTGCAAACTCCACTCCGTACATATATATGCGGAGGTACTAGCTCCAACCAGGTATTACAGTGAAAACTGCAGGAACTTCAAACCGGCACTAGGAAACAGACTGAGAAACCAGAGTAAAAGTTTCTCCTGCAACCTGTTCCCTTTGTGCTAGATGAACGAAAGTCTCTCCACATGCTCAGTTCTGAGAGATGTGTGTGTGTGAAAGCCGTCCTTCACCTAGCTTTATGGGAACATAAAGTTACTTTTCATTTGTAAACTCCACTCCATACATATATATGGGGAGGTACTAGCTACAACTCGGTTTTACAGTGAAAACTGCTGGAACTTCAAACCGGCACTAGGAAACAGACTGAGAAATCATGGTAAAATTTTCTCCTGCAACCCGTTCCCTTTGTGCTAGATGAACGAACGTCTCTCCACATGCTCAGTTCTGAGAGATAAATGTGTGTGAAAGCCGTCCGTCACCTAGCTTGTTGGGAACACAAAGTATCTTTTCAGTTGCAAACTCCACTCCATACATATATATGGGGAGGTACTAGCTGCAACTCGGTTTTACAGTGAAAAATGCTGGAACTTCAAACCGGCACTAGGAAACAGACTGAGAAACCAGAGTAAAAGTTTCTCCTGCAACCCGTTCCCTTTCTGCTAGATGAAAGAACGTCTCTCCACATGCTCAGTTCTGAGAGATAAGTGTGTGTGAAAGCCGTCCTTCACCTAGCTTGTTGGGAACACAAAGATTCTTTTCAGTTGCAAACTCCACTCCATACATATATATGGGGAGGTACTAGCTCCAAATCGGTTTTACAGTGAAAACTGCAGGAACTTCAAACCGGCACTAGGAAACAGACTGAGAAACCAGAGTAAAAGTTTCTCCTGCAACCCGTTCCCTTTGTGCTAGTTGAACGAACGTCTCTCCACATGCTCATTTCTGAGAGATAAGTGTGTGTGAAAGCCGTCCTTCACCTAGCTTGTTGGGAACACAAATTTTCTTTTCAGTTGCAAACTCCACTCCATACATTTATATGGGGAAGTACTAGCTCCAACCAGGTTTTACAGTGAAAACTGCAGGAACTTCAAACCGGCACTAGGAAACAGACTGAGAAACCAGAGTAAAAGTTTCTCCTGCAACCCGTTCCCTTTCTGCTAGATGAACGAACGTCTCTCCACATGCTCAGTTCTGAGAGATAAGTGTGTGTGAAAGCCGTACTTCACCTAGCTTGTTGGGAACACAAAGTTTCTTTTCAGTTGCAAACTCCACTCCATAAATATATAAGGGTAGGTACTAGCTCCAAATCGGTTTTACAGTGAAAACTGCAGGAACTTCAAACCGGCACTAGGAAACAGACTGAGAAACCAGAGTAAAATTTTCTCCTGCAACCCGTTCCTTTTGTGCTAGATGAACGAACGTCTCTCCACATGCTCAGTTCTGAGAGATAAGTGTGTGTGAAAGCCGTCCTTCACCTAGCTTGTTGGGAACACAAAGTTTCTTTTCAGTTGCAAACTCCACTCCATACATATATATGGGGAGGTACTAGCTCCAAATCGATTTTACAGTGAAAACTGCAGGAACTTCAAACCGGCACTAGGAAACAGACTGAGAAACCAGAGTAAAAGTTTCTCCTGCAACCCGTTCCCTTTGTGCTAGATGAACGAACGTCTCTCCACATGCTCAGTTCTGAGAGATAAGTGTGTGTGAAAGCCGTCCTTCACCTAGCTTGTTGGGAACACAAAGTTTCTTTTCAGTTGCAAACTCCACTCCATACATATATATGCGGAGGTACTAGCTCCAACCAGGTTTTACAGTGAAAACTGCAGGAACTTCAAACCGGCACTAGGAAACAGACTGAGAATCCAGAGTAAAAGTTTCTCCTTCAACCTGTTCCCTTTGTGCTAGATGAACGAACGTCTCTCCACATGCTCAGTTCGGAGAGATGTGTGTGTGTGAAAGCCGTCGTTCACCTAGCTTTTTGGGAACATAAAATTTCTTTTCATTTGTAAACTCCACTCCATACATATATATGGGGAGGTACTAGCTCCAACTCTGTTTTACAGTGAAAACTGCAGGAACTTCAAAACGGCACTAGGAAACAGACTGCGTAACCAGAGTAAAAGTTTCTCCTGCAACGCGTTCCCTTTGTGCTAGATTAACGAAAGTCTCTCCACATGCTCAGTTCTGAGAGATAAGTGTGTGTGAAAGCCGTCCTTCACATAGCTTGTTGGGAACACAAAGTTTCTTTTCAGTTGCAAACTCCAGTCCATACATATATATGGGGAGATACTAGCTCCAACTCGGTTTTACAGTGAAAACTGCAGGAACTTCAAACCGGCACTAGGAAACAGACTGAGAAACCAGAGTTAAAGTTTCTCCTGCAACCCGTTCCCTTTGTGCTACATGAACGAACGTCCCTCCACATGCTCAGTTCTGAGAGATAAGTGTGTGTGAAAGCCGTCCTTCACCTAGCTTGTTGGGAACACAAAGTTTCTTTTCAGTTGCAAACTCCACTCCATACATATATATGGGGAGGTACTAGCTCCAACTCGTTTTTACAGTGAAAACTGCAGGAACTTCAAACCGGCACTAGGAAACAGACTGAGACACCAGAGTAAAAGTTTCTCCTGCAAACCGTTCCCTTTGTGCTAGATGAACGAACGTCTCTCCACATGCTCAGTTCTGAGAGATAAGTGTGTGTGAAAGCCGTCCTTCACCTAGCTTGTTGGGAACACAAAGTTTCTTTTAAGTTGCAAACTCCACTCCATACATATATATGGGGAGGTACTAGCTCCAAATCGGTTTTACAGTGAAAACTGCAGGAACTTCAAACCGGCACTAGGAAACAGACTGAGAAACCAGAGTAAAAGTTTTTCCTGCAAACCGTTCCATTTCTGCTAGATGAACGAACGTCTCTCCACATGCTCAGTTCTGAGAGATAAGTGTTTGTGAAAGCCGTCCTTCACCTAGCTTGTTGGGAACACAAAGATTCTTTCCAGTTGCAAACTCCACTCCATACATATATATGGGGAGGTACTTGCTCCAAATCTGTTTTAAAGTGAAAACTGCAGGAACTTCAAACCGGCACTAGGAAAAAGACTGAGAAACCAGAGTAAAAGTTTCTCCTGCAACCCGTTCCCTTTGTGCTAGATGAACGAACGTCTCTCCGCATGCTCAGTTCTGAGAGATAAGTGTGTGTGAAAGCCGTCCTTCACCTAGCTTGTTAGGAACACAAAGTTCCTTTTCAGTTGCAAACTCCAATCCATACATATATATGGGGAGGTACTAGCTCCAAATCGGTTTTACAGTGAAAACTGCAGGAACTTCAAACCGGCACTAGGAAACAGACTGAGAAACCAGAGAAAAAGTTTCTCCTGCAACCCGTTCCCTTTGTGCTACATGAACGAACGTCTCTACACATGCTCAGTTCTGAGAGATAAGTGTGTGTGAAAGCCGTCCTTCACCTAGATTGTTGGGAACACAAAGTTTCTTTTCAGTTGCAAACTCCACTCCATACATATATATGGGGATGTACTAGCTCCAAATCTGTTTTACAGTGAAAACTTCAGGAACTTCAAACCGGCACTAGGAAACAGACTGAGAAACCAGAGTAAAAGTTTCTCCTGTAACCCGTTCCCTTTGTGCTACATGAACGAACGTATCTCCACATGCTCAGTTCTGAGAGATAAGTGTGTGTGAAAGCCGTCCTTCACCTAGCTTGTTGGGAACACAAAGTTTCTTTTCAGTTGCAAACTCCAATCCATACATATATATGGGGAGGTACTAGCTCCAACCAGGTTTTACAGTGAAAACTGCAGGAACTTCAAACCGGCACTAGGAAACAGACTGAGATACCAGAGTAAAAGTTTCCCCTGCAACCTGTTCCCTTTGTGCTAGATGAACGAACGTCTCTCCACATGCTCAGTTCTGAGAAATTTGTGTGTGTGAAAGCCGTCCTTCACCTAGCTTTTTGGGAACATAAAGTTTCTTTTCAATTGTAAACTCCACTCCATACATATATATGGGGAGGTACTAGCTCCAACTCGGTTTTACAGTGAAAACTGCTGGAACTTCAAACCGGCACTAGGAAACAGACTGAGAAACAAGAGTAAAATTTTCTCCTGCAACCCGTTCCCTTTGTGCTAGATGAACGAACGTCTCTCCACATGCTCAGTTCTGAGAGATAAGTGTGTGTGAAAGCCGTCCTTCACCTAGCTTGTTGGGAACACAAAGTTTCTTTTCAGTTGCAAACCCCACTCCATACATATATATGGGGAGGTACTAGCTCCAACCATGTTTTACAGTGAAAACTGCAGGAACTTCAAACCGGCACTAGGAAACAGACTGAGAAACCAGAGTAAAAGTTTCTCCTGCAACCTGTTCCCTTTGTGCTAGATGAACGAACGTCTCTCCACATGCTCAGTTCTGAGAGATGTGTGTGTGTGAAAGCCGTCCTTCACCTACCTTTTTGGGAACATAAAGTTTCTTTTCATTTGTAAACTCCACTCCATACATATATATGGGGAGGTACTAGCTCCAACTCGGTTTTACAGTGAAAACTGCTGGAACTTCAAACCGGCACTAGGAAACAGACTGAGAAACCATAGTAAAATTTTCTCCTGCAACCCGTTCCCTTTGTGATAGATGAACGAACGTCCCTCCACATGCTCAGTTCTGAGAGATAAGTGTGTGTGAAAGCCGTCCTTCACCTAGCTTGTTCGGAACACAAAGTTTCTTTTCAGTTGCAAACTCCACTCCATACATATATATGGGTAGGTACTACCTGCAAATCGGTTTTACAGTGAAAACTGCTGGAACTTCAAACCGGCACTAAGAAACAGACTGAGAAACCAGAGTAAAATTTCTCCTGCAACCCGTTCCCTTTGTGCTAGATGAACGAACGTCTCTCCACATGCTCAGTTCTGAGAGATATGTGTGTGTGAATGCCGTCCTTCACCTATCTTGTTTGGAACACAAAGTTTCTTTTCAGTTGCAAACTCCACTCCATACATATATAAGGGGAGGTACTAGCTCCAAATCGGTTTTACAGTGAAAAATGCAGGAACTTCAAACCGGCACTAGGAAACAGACTGAGAAACCAGAGTAAAAGTTTCTCCTGCAACCTGTTCCATTTGTGCTAGATGAACGAACGTCTCTCCACATGCTCAGTTCTGAGAGATGTGTGTGTGTGAAAGCCGTCCTTCACCTAGCTTTTTTGGAACATAAAGTTTCTTTTCAATTGTAAACTCCACTCCATACATATATATGGGGAGGTACTAGCTCCAACTCGGATTTACAGTGAAAACTGCTGGAACTTCAAACCGGCACTTGGAAACAGACTGAGAAACCATAGTAATAGTTTCTCCTGCAACCCGTTCCCTTTGTGCTAGATGAACGAACGTCTCTCCACATGCTCAGTTCTGAGAGATAAGTGTGTGTGAAAGCCGTCCTTCACCTAGATTGTTGGGAACACAAAGTTTCTTTTCAGTTGCAAACTCCACTCCATACATATATATGGGGAGGTACTATCTCCAACCAGGTTTAACAGTGAAAACTGCAGGAACTTCAAACCGGCACTAGGAAACAGACTGAGAAACCAGAGTAAAAGTTTCTCCTGCAACCTGTTCCCTTTGTGCTAGATGAACGAACGTCTCTCCACATGCTCAGTTCTGAGAGATGTGTGTGTGTGAAAGCCGTCCTTCACCAACCTTTTTGGGAACATAAAGATTCTTTTCATTTGTAAACTCCACTCCATACATATATATGGGGAGGTACTAGCTCCAACTCGGTTTTACAGTGAAAACTGCTGGAACTTCAAACCGGCACTAGGAAACAGACTGAGAAACCAGAGTAAAATTTTCTCCTGCAACCCGTTCCCTTTGTGCTAGATGAACGAACGTCTCTCCACATGCTCAGTTCTGAGAGATAAGTGTGTGTGAAAGCCGTCCTTCACCTAGCTTGTTGGGAACACAAAGTTTCTTTTCAGTTGCAAACTCCACTCCATACATATATATGGGGAGGTACTAGCTGCAACTCGGTTTTACAGTGAAAACTGCTGGAACTTCAAACCGGCACTAGGAAACAGACTGAGAAACCAGAGTAAAAGTATCTCCTGCAACCCGTTCCCTTTGTGCTAGATGAACGAACGTCTCTCCACATGCTCAGTTCTGAGAGATATGTGTGTGTGAATGCCGTCCTTCACCTATCTTGTTTGGAACACAAAGTTTCTTTTCAGTTGCAAACTCCACTCCATACATATATAAGGGGAGGTACTAGCTCCAAATCGTTTTTACAGTGAAAACTGCAGGAACTTCAAACAGGCACTAGGAAACAGACTGAGAAACCAGAGTAAAAGTTTCTCCTGCAACCCGTTCCATTTCTGCTAGGTGAACGAACGTCTCTCCACATGCTCAGTTCTGAGAGATAAGTGTGTGTGAAAGCCGTCCTTAACCTAGCTTGTTGGGAACACAAAGATTCTTTTCAGTTGCAAACTCCACTCCATACATATATATGAGGAGGTACTAGCTCAAAATCGGTTTTACAGTGAAAACTGCAGGAACTTCAATCCGGCACTAGGAAACAGACTGAGAAACCAGAGTAAAAGGTTCTCCTGCAACCCGTTCCCTTTGTGCTAGATGAACGAACGTCTCTCCACATGCTCAGTTCTGAGAGATGTGTGTGTGTGAAAGCCGTCCTTCACCTACATTTTTGGGAACATAAAGTTTCTTTTCAATTGTAAACTCCACTCCATACATATATATGGGGAGGTACTAGCTCCAACTCGGTTTTACAGTGAAAACTGCTGGAACTTCAAACCGGCACTAGGAAACAGACTGAGAAACCATAGTAATAGTTTCTCCTGCAACCCGTTCTCTTTGTGCTAGATGAACGAACGTCTCTCCACATGCTCAGTTCTGAGAGATAAGTGTGTGTGAAAGCCGTCCTTCACCTAGCTTGTTGGGAACACAAAGTTTCTTTTCAGTTGCAAACTCCAATCGATACATATATATGGGGAGGTACTAGCTCCAACCAGGTTTTACAGTGAAAACTGCAGGAACTTCAAACCAGCACTAGGAAACAAACTGAGAAACCATAGTAATAGTTTCTCCTGCAACCCGTTCCCTTTGTGCTAGATGAACGAACGTCTCTCCACATGCTCAGTTCTGAGAGATAAGTGTGTGTGAAAGCCGTCCTTCACCTAGCTTGTTGGGAACACAAAGTTTCTTTTCAGTTGCAAACTCCACTCCATACATATATATGGGGAGGTACAAGCTCCAAATCGGTTTTACAGTGAAAAATGCAGGAACTTCAAATCGGCAGTAGGAAACAGACTGAGAAACCAGAGTAAAAGTTTCTCCTGCAACCCGTTCCCTTTCTGCTAGATGAAAGAACGTCTCTCCACATGCTCAGTTCTGAGAGATAAGTGTGTGTGAAAGCCGTCCTTAACCTAGCTTGTTGGGAAAAGAAAGATTCTTTTCAGTTGCAAACTCCACTCCATACATATATATGGGGAGGTACTAGCTCCAAATCGGTTTTACTGTGAAAACTGCAGGAACTTCAAACCGGCACTTGGAAACAGACTGAGAAACCAGAGTAAAAGTTTCTCCTGCAACCCGTTCCCTTTGTGCTAGATGAACGAACGTCTCTCCACATGCTCAGTTCTGAGAGATAAGTGTGTGTGAAAGCCGTCTTTCACCTAGCTTGTTGGGAACACAAAGTTTCTTTTCAGTTGCAAACTCCACTCCATACATATATATGGGGTGGTACTAGCTCCAAATCTGTTTTACAGTGAAAACTGCTGGAACTTCAAACCGGCACTAGGAAACAGACTGAGAAACCAGAGTAAAAGTTTCTCCTGCAACCCGTTCCATTTGTGCTAGATGAACGAACGTCTCTCCACATGCTCAGTTCTGAGAGATAAGTGTGTGTGAAAGCCGTCCTTCACATTGCTTGTTGGGAACACAAAGTTTCTTTTCAGTTGCAAACTCCAATCCATACATATATATGCGGAGGTACTAGCTCCAACCAGGTATTAAAGTGAAAACTGCAGGAACTTCAAACCGGCACTAGGAAACAGACTAAGAAACCAGAGTAAAAGTTTCTCCTGCAACCTGTTCCCTTTGTGCTAGATGAACGAACGTCTCTCCACATGCTCAGTTCTGAGAGATGTGTGTGTGTGAAAGCCGTCCTTCACCTAGCTTTATGGGAACATAAAGTTTCTTTTCATTTGTAAACTCCACTCCATACATATATATGGGGAGGTACTAGCTCCAACTCGGTTTTACAGTGAAAACTGCTGGAACTTCAAACCGGCACTAGGAAACAGACTGAGAAACCAGAGTAAAAGTTTCTCCTGCAACCCGTTCCATTTGTGCTAGATGAACGAACGTCTCTCCACATGCTCAGTTCTGAGAGATAAGTGTGTGTGAAAGCCGTCCTTCACCTTGCTTGTTGGGAACACAAAGTTTCTTTTCAGTTGCAAACTCCAATCCATACATATATATGCGGAGGTACTAGCTCCAACCAGGTATTAAAGTGAAAACTGCAGGAACTTCAAACCGGCACTAGGAAACAGACTAAGAAACCAGAGTAAAAGTTTCTCCTGCAACCTGTTCCCTTTGTGCTAGATGAACGAACGTCTCTCCACATGCTCAGTTCTGAGAGATGTGTGTGTGTGAAAGCCGTCCTTCACCTAGCTTTATGGGAACATAAAGTTTCTTTTCATTTGTAAACTCCACTCCATACATATATATGGGGAGGTACTAGCTCCAACTCGGTTTTACAGTGAAAACTGCTGGAACTTCAAACCGGCACTAGGAAACAGACTGAGAAACCATGGTAAAATTTTCTCCTGCAACCCGTTCCCTTTGTGCTAGATGAACGAACGTCTCTCCACATGCTCAGTTCTGAGAGATAAGTGTGTGTGAAAGCCGTCCTTCACCTAGCTTGTTGGGAACACAAAGTATCTTTTCAGTTGCAAACTCCACTCCATACATATATATGGGGAGGTACTAGCTGCAACTCGGTTTTACAGTGAAATCTGCTGGAACTTCAAACCGGCACTAGGAAACAGACTGAGAAACCAGAGTTAAAGTTTCTCCTGCAACCCGTTCCCTTTGTGCTAGATGAACGAACGTCTCTCCACATGCTCAGTTCTGAGAGATAAGTGTGTGTGAAAGCCGTTCTTCACCTAGCTTGTTGGGAACACAAAGTTTCTTTTCAGTTGCAAACTCCACTCCATACATATATATGGGGAGGTACTAGCTCCAACCAGGTTTTACAGTGAAAACTGCAGGAACTTCAAACCGGCACTAGGAAACAGACTGAGAAACCAGAGTAAAAGTTTCTCCTGCAACCCGTTCCCTTTGTGCTACATGAACGAACGTCTCTCCACATGCTCAGTTCTGAGAGATAATTGTGTGTGAAAGCCGACCTTCACCTAGCTTGTTGGGAACACAAAGTTTCTTTTCAGTTGCAAATTCCACTCCATACATATATATGGGGATGTACTAGCTCCAACCAGGTTTTACAGTGAAAACTGCAGGAACTTCAAACCGGCACTAGGAAACAGACTGAGAAACCAGAGTAAAAGTTTCTCCTGCAACCCGTTCCCTTTGTGCTAGTTGAACGAACGTCTCTCCACATGCTCAGCTCTGAGAGATAAGTGTGTGTGAAAGCCGTCCTTCACCTACATTTTTGGGAACATGAAGTTTCTTTTCAATTGTAAACTCCACTCCATACATATATATGGGGAGGTACTAGCTCCAACCAGGTTTTACAGTGAAAACTGCAGGAACTTCAAACCGGCACTAGGAAACAGACTGAGAAACCAGAGTAAAAGTTTCTCCTGCAACCTGTTCCCTTTGTGCTAGATGAACGAACGTCTCTCCACATGCTCAGTTCTGAGAGATGTGTGTGTGTGAAAGCCTTCCTTCACCTAGCTTTATGGGAACATAAAGTTTCTTTTCATTTGTAAACTCCACTCCATACATATAAATGGGGAGGTACTAGCTCCAACTCGGTTTTACATTGAAAACTGCTGAAACTTCAAACCGGCACTAGGAAACAGACTGAGAGACCATGTAAAAATTTTCTCCTGCAACCCGTTCCCTTTGTGCTAGATGAACGAACGTCTCTCCACATGCTCAGTTCTGAGAGATAAGTGTGTGTGAAAGCCGTCCTTCACCTAGCTTGTTGGGAACACAAAGTTTCTTTTCAGTTGCAAACTCCACTCCATACATATATATGGGGAGGTACTAGCTGCAACTCGGTTTTACAGTGAAAACTGCTGGAACTTCAAACCGGCACTAGGAAACAGACTGAGAAACCAGAGTTAAAGTTTCTCCTGCAACCCGTTCCCTTTGTGCTAGATGAACGAGCGTCTCTCCACATGCTCAGTTCTGAGAGATAAGTGTGTGTGAAAGCCGTCCTTCACCTAGCTTGTTGGGAACACAAAGTTTCTTTTCAGTTGCAAACTCCACTCCATACATATAAATGGGGAGGTACTAGCTCCAACCAGGTTTTACAGTGAAAACTGCAGGAACTTCAAACCGGCACTAGGAAACAGACTGAGAAACCAGAGTAAAAGTTTCTCCTGCAACCCGTTCCCTTTCTGCTAGATGAACGAACGTCTCTCCACATGCTCAATTCTGAGAGATAAGTGTGTGTGAAAGCCGTCCTTCACCTAGCTTGTTGGGAACACAAAGTTTCTTTTCAGTTGCAAACTCCACTCCATATATATATATGGGGAGGTACTAGCTCCAACCAGGTATTAAAGTGAAAACTGCAGGAACTTCAAACCGGCACTAGGAAACAGACTAAGAAACCAGAGTAAAAGTTTCTCCTGCAACCTGTTCCCTTTGTGCTAGATGAACGAACGTCTCTCCACATGCTCAGTTCTGAGAGATGTGTGTGTGTGAAAGCCGTCCTTCACCTACATTTTTGGGAACATAAAGTTTCTTTTCAATTGTAAACTCCACTCCATACATATATATGGGGAGGTACTAGATCCAAATCGGTTTTACAGTGAAAACTGCAGGAACTTCAAACCGGCAGTAGGAAACAGACTGAGAAACCAGAGTAAAAGTTTCTCCTGCAACCCGTTCCCTTTGTGCTAGTTGAACGAAAGTCTCTCCACATGCTCAGCTCTGAGAGATAAGTGTGTGTGAAAGCCGTCCTTCACCTACATTTTTGGGAACATAAAGTTTCTTTTCAATTGTAAACTCCACTCCATACATATATATGGGGAGGTACTAGCTCCAACCAGGTTTTACAGTGAAAACTGCAGGAACTTCAAACCGGCACTAGGAAACAGACTGAGAAATCAGAGTAAAAGTTTCTCCTGCAACCTGTTCCCTTTGTGCTAGATGAACGAACGTCTCTCCACATGCTCAGTTCTGAGAGATGTGTGTGTGTGAAAGCCGTCCTTCACCTAGCTTTATGGGAACATAAAGTTTCTTTTCATTTGTAAACTCCACTGCATACATATATATGGGGAGGTACTTGCTCCAACTCGGTTTTACAGTGAAAACTGCTGGAACTTCAAACCGGCACTAGGAAAAAGACTGAGAAACCATGGTAAAATTTTCTCCTGTAACCCGTTCCCTTTGTGCTAGATGAACGAACGTCTCTTCACATGCTCAGTTCTGAGAGATAAGTGTGTGTGAAAGCCGTCCTTCACCTAGCTTGTTGGGAACACAAAGTATCTATTCAGTTGCAAACTCCACTCCATACATATATATGGGGAGGTACTAGCTGCAACTCTGTTTTACAGTGAAAACTGCTGGAACTTCAAACCGGCACTAGGAAACAGACTGAGAAACCAGAGTTAAATTTCTCCTGCAACCCGTTCCCTTTGTGCTAGATGAACGAACGTCTCTCCACATGCTCAGTTCTGAGAGATAAGTGTGTGTGAAAGCCGTTCTTCACCTAGCTTGTTGGGAACACAAAGTTTCTTTTCAGTTGCAAACTGCACTCCATACATATATATGGGGAGGTACTAGCTCCAACCAGGTTTTACAGTGAAAACTGCAGGAAATTCAAACCGGCACTAGGAAACAGACTGAGAAACCAGAGTAAAAGTTTCTCCTGCAACCCGTTCCCTTTGTGCTAGATGAACGAACGTCTCTCCACATGCTCAGTTCTGAGAGATAAGTGTGTGTGAAAACCGTCCTTCACCTAGCTTGTTGGGAACACAAAGATTCTTTTCAGTTGCAAACTCCACTCCATACATATATATGGGGAGGTACTAGCTCCAAATCGGTTTTACAGTGAAAATTGCAGGAACTTCAAACCGGCACTAGGAAACAGACTGAGAAACCAGAGTAAAAGTTTCTCCTGCAACCCGTTCCCTTTGTGCTAGTTGAACGAACGTCTCTCCACATGCTCAGTTCTGAGAGATAAGTCTGTGTGAAAGCCGTCCTTCACCTAGCTTGTTGGGAACACAAAGTTTCTTTTCAGTTGCTAACTCCACTCCATACATATATATGGGGAGGTACAAGCTCCAACCAGGTTTTACAGTGAAAACTGCAGGAACTTCAAACCGGCACTAGGAAACAGACTGAGAAACCAGAGTAAAAGTTTCTCCTGCAACCCGTTCCCTTTCTGCTAGATGAACGAACGTCTCTCCACATGCTCAATTCTGAGAGATAAGTGTGTGTGAAAGCCGTCCTTCACCTAGCTTGTTGGGAACACAAAGTTTCTTTTCAGTTGCAAACCCCACTCCATACATATATATGGGGAGGTACTAGCTCCAAATCGGTTTTACAGTGAAAACTGCAGGAACTTCAAACCGGCACTAGGAAACAGACTGAGAAACCAGAGTAAAAGTTTCTCCTGCAACCCGTTCCCTTTGTGCTAGATTAACGAACGTCTCTCCACATGCTCAGTTCTGAGAGTTAAGTGTGTTTGAAAGCCGTTCTTCACCTAGCTTGTTGGGAACACAAAGTTTCTTTTCAGTTGCAAACTCCACTCCATACATATATATGGGGAGGTACTAGCCCCAAATTGGTTTTACAGTGAAAACTGCAGGAACTTCAAACCGGCACTAGGAAACAGACTGAGAAACCAGAGTAAAAGTTTCTCCTGCAACCCGTTCCCATTGTGCTAGATGAACGAACGTCTCTCCACATGCTCAGTTCTGAGAGATAAGTGTGTGTGAAAGCCGTCCTTCACATAGCTTGTTGGGAACACAAAGTTTCTTTTCAGTTGCAAACTCCACTCCATACATATATATGGGGAGGTACTAGCTCCAAATCGGTTTTACAGTGAAAACTGCAGGAACTTCAAACCGGCACTAGGAAACAGACTGAGAAACCAGAGTAAAAGTTTCTCCTGCAACCCGTTCCCATTGTGCTACATGAACGAACTTCTCTCCACATGCTCAGTTCTGAGAGATAAGTGTGTGTGAAAACCGTCCTTCACCTAGCTTGTTGGGAACACAAAGTTTCCTTTCAGTTGCAAACTCCACTCCATACATATATATGGGGAGGTATTAGCTGCAACTCGGTTTTACAGTGAAAACTGCTGGAACTTCAAACCGGCACTAGGAAACAGACTGAGAAACCAGAGTAAATGTTTCTCCTGCAACCCGTTCCCTTTGTGCTAGATGAACGAACGTCTCTCCACATGCTCAGTTCTGAGAGATAAGTGTGTGTGAATGCCGTCCTTCAACTATCTTGTTTGGAACACAAAGTTTCTTTTCAGTTGCAAACTCCACTCCATACATATATATGGGGAGGTACTAGCTCCAACCAGGTTTTACAGTGAAAACTGCAGGAACTTCAAACCGGCACTAGGAAACAGACTGAGAAACCAGAGTAAAAGTTTCTCCTGCAACCCGTTCCCTTTGTGCTAGATGAACGAACGTCTCTCCACATGCTCAGTTCTGAGAGATAAGTGTGTGTGAAAGCCGTCCTTCACCTAGCTTGTTGGGAACACAAAGTTTCTTTTCAGTTGCAAACTCCACTCCATACATATATATGGGGAGGTACTAGCTCCAAATCGGTTTTACAGTCAAAACTGCAGGAACTTCAAACCGGCACTAGGAAACAGACTGAGAAACCAGAGTAAAAGTTTTTCCTGCAAACCGTTCCATTTCTGCTAGATGAACGAACGTCTCTCCACATGCTCAGTTCTGAGAGATAAGTGTGTGTGAAAGCCGTCCTTCACCTAGCTTGTTGGGAACACAAAGATTCTTTTCAGTTGCAAACTCCACTCCATACATATATATGGGGAGGTACTTGCTCCAAATCGGTTTTACAGTGAAAACTGCAGGAACTTCAAACCGGCACTAGGAAAAAGACTGAGAAACCAGAGTAAAAGTTTCTCCTGCAACCCGTTCCCTTTGTGCTAGATGAACGAACGTCTCTCCACATGCTCAGTTCTGAGAGATAAGTGTGTGTGAAAGCCGTCCTTCACCTAGCTTGTTGGGAACACAAAGTTTCTTTTCAGTTGCAAACTCCAATCCATACATATATATGGGGAGGTACTAGCTCCAAATCGGTTTTACAGTGAAAACTGCAGGAACTTCAAACCGGCACTAGGAAACAGACTGAGAAACCAGAGTAAAAGTTTCTCCTGCAACCCGTTCCCTTTGTGCTACATGAACGAACGTCTCTCCACATGCTCAGTTCTGAGAGATAAGTGTGTGTGAAAGCCTTCCTTCACCTAGCTTGTTGGGAACACAAAGTTTCTTTTCAGTTGCAAACTCCAATCCATACGTATATATGGGGAGGTACTAGCTCCAACCAGGTTTTACAGTGAAAACTGCAGGAACTTCAAACCGGCACTAGGAAAAAGACTGAGAAACCAGAGTAAAAGTTTCTCCTGCAACCTGTTCCCTTTTTGCTAGATGAACGAACGTCTCTCCACATGCTCAGTTCTGAGAGATTTGTGTGTGTGAAAGCCGTCCTTCACCTAGCTTTTTGGGAACATAAAGTTTCTTTTCAATTGTAAACTCCACTCCATACATATATATGGGGAGGTACCAGCTCCAAATCGGTTTTACAGTGAAAACTGCAGGAACTTCAAACCGGCACTTGGAAACAGACTGAGAAACCAGAGTAAAAGTTTCTCCTGCAACCCGTTCCCTTTGTGCTAGATGAACGAACGTCTCTCCACATGCTCAGTTCTGAGAGATAAGTGTGTGTGAAAGCCGTCCTTCACCTAGCTTGTTGGGAACACAAAGTTTCTTTTCAGTTGCAAACTCCACTCCATACATATATATGGGGAGGTACTAGCTCCAACTCGGTTTTACAGTGAAAACTGCTGGAACTTCAAACCGGCACTAGGAAACAGACTGAGAAACCATGGTAAAATTTTCTCCTGCAACCCGTTCCCTTTCTGCTAGATGAACGAACGTCTCTCCACATGCTCAGTTCTGAGAGATAAGTGTGTGTGAAAGCCGTCCTTCACCTAGCTTGTTGGGAACACAAAGATTCTTTTCAGTTGCAAAATCCAATCCATACATATATATGGGGAGGTACTAGCTCCAAATCGGTTTTACAGTGAAAACTGCAGGAACTTCAAACCGGCACTAGGAAACAGACTAAGAAACCAGAGTAAAAGTTTCTCCTGCAACCCGTTCCCTTTGTGCTAGTTGAACGAACGTCTCTCCACATGCTCAGTTCTGAGAGATGTGTGTGTGTGAAAGCCGTCCTTCACCTAGCTTTATGGGAACATAAAGTTTCTTTTCATTTGTAAACTCCACTCCATACATATATATGGGGAGGTACTAGCTCCAACTCGGTTTTACAGTGAAAACTGCTGGAACTTCAAACCGGCACTAGGAAACAGACTGAGAAACCATGGTAAAATTTTCTCCTGCAACCCGTTCCCTTTGTGCTAGATGAACGAACGTCTCTCCACATGCTCAGTTCTGAGAGATAAGTGTGTGTGAAAGCCGTCCTTCACCTAGCTTGTTGGGAACACAAAGTATCTTTTCAGTTGCAAACTCCACTCCATACATATATATGGGGAGGTACTAGCTGCAACTCGGTTTTACAGTGAAATCTGCTGGAACTTCAAACCGGCACTAGGAAACAGACTGAGAAACCAGAGTTAAAGTTTCTCCTGCAACCCGTTCCCTTTGTGCTAGATGAACGAACGTCTCTCCACATGCTCAGTTCTGAGAGATAAGTGTGTGTGAAAGCCGTTCTTCACCTAGCTTGTTGGGAACACAAAGTTTCTTTTCAGTTGCAAACTCCACTCCATACATATATATGGGGAGGTACTAGCTCCAACCAGGTTTTACAGTGAAAACTGCAGGAACTTCAAACCGGCACTAGGAAACAGACTGAGAAACCAGAGTAAAAGTTTCTCCTGCAACCCGTTCCCTTTGTGCTACATGAACGAACGTCTCTCCACATGCTCAGTTCTGAGAGATAATTGTGTGTGAAAGCCGACCTTCACCTAGCTTGTTGGGAACACAAAGTTTCTTTTCAGTTGCAAATTCCACTCCATACATATATATGGGGATGTACTAGCTCCAACCAGGTTTTACAGTGAAAACTGCAGGAACTTCAAACCGGCACTAGGAAACAGACTGAGAAACCAGAGTAAAAGTTTCTCCTGCAACCCGTTCCCTTTGTGCTAGTTGAACGAACGTCTCTCCACATGCTCAGCTCTGAGAGATAAGTGTGTGTGAAAGCCGTCCTTCACCTACATTTTTGGGAACATAAAGTTTCTTTTCAATTGTAAACTCCACTCCATACATATATATGGGGAGGTACTAGCTCCAACCAGGTTTTACAGTGAAAACTGCAGGAACTTCAAACCGGCACTAGGAAACAGACTGAGAAACCAGAGTAAAAGTTTCTCCTGCAACCTGTTCCCTTTGTGCTAGATGAACGAACGTCTCTCCACATGCTCAGTTCTGAGAGATGTGTGTGTGTGAAAGCCGTCCTTCACCTAGCTTTATGGGAACATAAAGTTTCTTTTCATTTGTAAACTCCACTCCATACATATAAATGGGGAGGTACTAGCTCCAACTCGGTTTTACATTGAAAACTGCTGAAACTTCAAACCGGCACTAGGAAACAGACTGAGAAACCATGTAAAAATTTTCTCCTGCAACCCGTTCCCTTTGTGCTAGATGAACGAACGTCTCTCCACATGCTCAGTTCTGAGAGATAAGTGTGTGTGAAAGCCGTCCTTCACCTAGCTTGTTGGGAACACAAAGTTTCTTTTCAGTTGCAAACTCCACTCCATACATATATATGGGGAGGTACTAGCTGCAACTCGGTTTTACAGTGAAAACTGCTGGAACTTCAAACCGGCACTAGGAAACAGACTGAGAAACCAGAGTTAAAGTTTCTCCTGCAACCCGTTCCCTTTGTGCTAGATGAACGAACGTCTCTCCACATGCTCAGTTCTGAGAGATAAGTGTGTGTGAAAGCCGTCCTTCACCTATCTTGTTGGGAACACAAAGATTCTTTTCAGTTGCAAACTCCACTCCATACATATAAATGGGGAGGTACTAGCTCCAACCAGGTTTTACAGTGAAAACTGCAGGAACTTCAAACCGGCACTAGGAAACAGACTGAGAAACCAGAGTAAAAGTTTCTCCTGCAACCCGTTCCCTTTCTGCTAGATGAACGAACGTCTCTCCACATGCTCAATTCTGAGAGATAAGTGTGTGTGAAAGCCGTCCTTCACCTAGCTTGTTGGGAACACAAAGTTTCTTTTCAGTTGCAAACTCCACTCCATACATATATATGGGGAGGTACTAGCTCCAACCAGATATTAAAGTGAAAACTGCAGGAACTTCAAACCGGCACTAGGAAACAGACTAAGAAACCAGAGTAAAAGTTTCTCCTGCAACCTGTTCCCTTTGTGCTAGATGAACGAACGTCTCTCCACATGCTCAGTTCTGAGAGATGTGTGTGTGTGAAAGCCGTCCTTCACCTACATTTTTGGGAACATAAAGTTTCTTTTCAATTGTAAACTCCACTCCATACATATATATGGGGAGGTACTAGATCCAAATCGGTTTTACAGTGAAAACTGCAGGAACTTCAAACCGGCACTAGGAAACAGACTGAGAAACCAGAGTAAAAGTTTCTCCTGCAACCCGTTCCCTTTGTGCTAGTTGAACGAAAGTCTCTCCACATGCTCAGCTCTGAGAGATAAGTGTGTGTGAAAGCCGTCCTTCACCTACATTTTTGGGAACATAAAGTTTCTTTTCAATTGTAAACTCCACTCCATACATATATATGGGGAAGTACTAGCTCCAACCAGGTTTTACAGTGAAAACTGCAGGAACTTCAAACCGGCACTAGGAAACAGACTGAGAAATCAGAGTAAAAGTTTCTCCTGCAACCTGTTCCCTTTGTGCTAGATGAACGAACGTCTCTCCACATGCTCAGTTCTGAGAGATGTGTGTGTGTGAAAGCCGTCCTTCACCTAGCTTTATGGGAACATAAAGTTTCTTTTCATTTGTAAACTCCACTGCATACATATATATGGGGAGGTACTTGCTCCAACTCGGTTTTACAGTGAAAACTGCTGGAACTTCAAACCGGCACTAGGAAAAAGACTGAGAAACCATGGTAAAATTTTCTCCTGTAACCCGTTCCCTTTGTGCTAGATGAACGAACGTCTCTTCACATGCTCAGTTCTGAGAGATAAGTGTGTGTGAAAGCCGTCCTTCACCTAGCTTGTTGGGAACACAAAGTATCTATTCAGTTGCAAACTCCACTCCATACATATATATGGGGAGGTACTAGCTGCAACTCGGTTTTACAGTGAAAACTGCTGGAACTTCAAACCGGCACTAGGAAACAGACTGAGAAACCAGAGTTAAAATTTCTCCTGCAACCCGTTCCCTTTGTGCTAGATGAACGAACGTCTCTCCACATGCTCAGTTCTGAGAGATAAGTGTGTGTGAAAGCCGTTCTTCACCTAGCTTGTTGGGAACACAAAGTTTCTTTTCAGTTGCAAACTGCACTCCATACATATATATGGGGAGGTACTAGCTCCAACCAGGTTTTACAGTGAAAACTGCAGGAAATTCAAACCGGCACTAGGAAACAGACTGAGAAACCAGAGTAAAAGTTTCTCCTGCAACCCGTTCCCTTTGTGCTAGATGAACGAAAGTCTCTCCACATGCTCAGTTCTGAGAGATAAGTGTGTGTGAAAACCGTCCTTCACCTAGCTTGTTGGGAACACAAAGATTCTTTTCAGTTGCAAACTCCACTCCATACATATATATGGGGAGGTACTAGCTCCAAATCGGTTTTACAGTGAAAATTGCAGGAACTTCAAACCGGCACTAGGAAACAGACTGAGAAACCAGAGTAAAAGTTTCTCCTGCAACCCGTTCCATTTGTGCTAGTTGAACGAACGTCTCTCCACATGCTCAGTTCTGAGAGATAAGTCTGTGTGAAAGCCGTCCTTCACCTAGCTTGTTGGGAACACAAAGTTTCTTTTCAGTTGCTAACTCCACTCCATACATATATATGGGGAGGTACTAGCTCCAACCAGGTTTTACAGTGAAAACTGCAGGAACTTCAAACCGGCACTAGGAAACAGACTGAGAAACCAGAGTAAAAGTTTCTCCTGCAACCCGTTCCCTTTCTGCTAGATGAACGAACGTCTCTCCACATGCTCAGTTCTGAGAGATAAGTGTGTGTGAAAGCCGTCCTTCACCTAGCTTGTTGGGAACACAAAGTTTCTTTTCAGTTGCAAACCCCACTCCATACATATATATGGGGAGGTACTAGCTCCAAATCGGTTTTACAGTGAAAACTGCAGGAACTTCAAACCGGCACTAGGAAACAGACTGAGAAACCAGAGTAAAAGTTTCTCCTGCAACCCGTTCCCTTTGTGCTAGATTAACGAACGTCTCTCCACATGCTCAGTTCTGAGAGATAAGTGTGTGTGAAAGCCGTTCTTCACCTAGCTTGTTGGGAACACAAAGTTTCTTTTCAGTTGCAAACTCCACTCCATACATATATATGGGGAGGTACTAGCCCCAAATTGGTTTTACAGTGAAAACTGCAGGAACTTCAAACCGGCACTAGGAAACAGACTGAGAAACCAGAGTAAAAGTTTCTCCTGCAACCCGTTACCTTTGTGCTAGATTAACGAACGTCTCTCCACATGCTCAGTTCTGAGAGATGTGTGTGTGTGAAAGCCGTCCTTCACCTAGCTTTATGGGAACATAAAGTTTCTTTTCATTTGTAAACTCCACTGCATACATATATATGGGGAGGTACTTGCTCCAACTCGGTTTTACAGTGAAAACTGCTGGAACTTCAAACCGGCACTAGGAAAAAGACTGAGAAACCATGGTAAAATTTTCTCCTGTAACCCGTTCCCTTTGTGCTAGATGAACGAACGTCTCTTCACATGCTCAGTTCTGAGAGATAAGTGTGTGTGAAAGCCGTCCTTCACCTAGCTTGTTGGGAACACAAAGTATCTATTCAGTTGCAAACTCCACTCCATACATATATATGGGGAGGTACTAGCTGCAACTCGGTTTTACAGTGAAAACTGCTGGAACTTCAAACCGGCACTAGGAAACAGACTGAGAAACCAGAGTTAAAATTTCTCCTGCAACCCGTTCCCTTTGTGCTAGATGAACGAACGTCTCTCCACATGCTCAGTTCTGAGAGATAAGTGTGTGTGAAAGCCGTTCTTCACCTAGCTTGTTGGGAACACAAAGTTTCTTTTCAGTTGCAAACTGCACTCCATACATATATATGGGGAGGTACTAGCTCCAACCAGGTTTTACAGTGAAAACTGCAGGAAATTCAAACCGGCACTAGGAAACAGACTGAGAAACCAGAGTAAAAGTTTCTCCTGCAACCCGTTCCCTTTGTGCTAGATGAACGAAAGTCTCTCCACATGCTCAGTTCTGAGAGATAAGTGTGTGTGAAAACCGTCCTTCACCTAGCTTGTTGGGAACACAAAGATTCTTTTCAGTTGCAAACTCCACTCCATACATATATATGGGGAGGTACTAGCTCCAAATCGGTTTTACAGTGAAAATTGCAGGAACTTCAAACCGGCACTAGGAAACAGACTGAGAAACCAGAGTAAAAGTTTCTCCTGCAACCCGTTCCATTTGTGCTAGTTGAACGAACGTCTCTCCACATGCTCAGTTCTGAGAGATAAGTCTGTGTGAAAGCCGTCCTTCACCTAGCTTGTTGGGAACACAAAGTTTCTTTTCAGTTGCTAACTCCACTCCATACATATATATGGGGAGGTACTAGCTCCAACCAGGTTTTACAGTGAAAACTGCAGGAACTTCAAACCGGCACTAGGAAACAGACTGAGAAACCAGAGTAAAAGTTTCTCCTGCAACCCGTTCCCTTTCTGCTAGATGAACGAACGTCTCTCCACATGCTCAGTTCTGAGAGATAAGTGTGTGTGAAAGCCGTCCTTCACCTAGCTTGTTGGGAACACAAAGTTTCTTTTCAGTTGCAAACCCCACTCCATACATATATATGGGGAGGTACTAGCTCCAAATCGGTTTTACAGTGAAAACTGCAGGAACTTCAAACCGGCACTAGGAAACAGACTGAGAAACCAGAGTAAAAGTTTCTCCTGCAACCCGTTCCCTTTGTGCTAGATTAACGAACGTCTCTCCACATGCTCAGTTCTGAGAGATAAGTGTGTGTGAAAGCCGTTCTTCACCTAGCTTGTTGGGAACACAAAGTTTCTTTTCAGTTGCAAACTCCACTCCATACATATATATGGGGAGGTACTAGCCCCAAATTGGTTTTACAGTGAAAACTGCAGGAACTTCAAACCGGCACTAGGAAACAGACTGAGAAACCAGAGTAAAAGTTTCTCCTGCAACCCGTTACCTTTGTGCTAGATGAACGAACGTCTCTCCACATGCTCAGTTCTGAGAGATAAGTGTGTGTGAAAGCCGTCCTTCACATAGCTTGTTGGGAACACAAAGTTTCTTTTCAGTTGCAAACTCCACTCCATACATATATATGGGGAGGTACTAGCTCCAAATCGGTTTTACAGTGAAAACTGCAGGAACTTCAAACCGGCACTAGGAAACAGACTGAGAAACCAGAGTAAAAGTTTCTCCTGCAACCCGTTCCCATTGTGCTACATGAACGAACGTCTCTCCACATGCTCAGTTCTGAGAGATAAGTGTGTGTGAAAACCGTCCTTCACCTAGCTTGTTGGGAACACAAAGTTTCCTTTCAGTTGCAAACTCCACTCCATACATATATATGGGGAGGTATTAGCTGCAATTCGGTTTTACAGTGAAAACTGCTGGAACTTCAAACCGGCACTAGGAAACAGACTGAGAAACCAGAGTAAATGTTTCTCCTGCAACCCGTTCCCTTTGTGCTAGATGAACGAACGTCTCTCCACATGCTCAGTTCTGAGAGATAAGTGTGTGTGAATGCCGTCCTTCAACTATCTTGTTTGGAACACAAAGTTTCTTTTCAGTTGCAAACTCCACTCCATACATATATATGGGGAGGTACTAGCTCCAACCAGGTTTTACAGTGAAAACTGCAGGAACTTCAAACCGGCACTAGGAAACAGACTGAGAAACCAGAGTAAAAGTTTCTCCTGCAACCCGTTCCCTTTGTGCTAGATGAACGAACGTCTCTCCACATGCTCAGTTCTGAGAGATAAGTGTGTGTGAAAGCCGTCCTTCACCTAGCTTGTTGGGAACACAAAGTTTCTTTTCAGTTGCAAACTCCACTCCATACATATATATGGGGAGGTACTAGCTCCAAATCGGTTTTACAGTCAAAACTGCAGGAACTTCAAACCGGCACTAGGAAACAGACTGAGAAACCAGAGTAAAATTTTCTCCTGCAACCCGTTCCCTTTCTGCTAGATGAACGAACGTCTCTCCACATGCTCAGTTCTGAGAGATAAGTGTGTGTGAAAGCCGTCCTTCACCTAGCTTGTTGGGAACACAAAGATTCTTTTCAGTTGCAAACTCCACTCCATACATATATATGGGGAGGTACTAGCTCCAAATCGGTTTTACAGTGAAAACTGCAGGAACTTCAAACCGGCACTAAGAAACAGACTAAGAAACCAGAGTAAAAGTTTCTCCTGCAACCCGTTCCCTTTGTGCTAGTTGAACGAACGTCTCTCCACATGCTCAGTTCTGAGAGATAAGTGTGTGTGAAAGCCGTCCTTCACCTACATTTTTGGGAACATAAAGTTTCTTTTCAATTGTAAACTCCAATCCATACATATATATGGGGAGGTACTAGCTCCATCCAGGTTTTACAGTGAAAACTGCAGGAACTTCAAACCGGCACTAGGAAACAGACTGAGAAATCAGAGTAAAAGTTTCTCCTGCAACCTGTTCCCTTTGTGCTAGATGAACGAACGTCTCTCCACATGCTCAGTTCTGAGAGATGTGTGTGTGTGAAAGCCGTCCTTCACCTAGCTTTATGGGAACATAAAGTTTCTTTTCATTTGTAAACTCCACTCCATACATATATATGGGGAGGTACTAGCTCCAACTCGGTTTTACAGTGAAAACTGCTGGAACTTCAAACCGGCACTAGGAAACAGACTGAGAAACCATGGTAAAATTTTCTCCTGCAACCCGTTCCCTTTCTGCTAGATGAACGAACGTCTCTCCACATGCTCAGTTCTGAGAGAAAATTGTGTGTGAAAGCCGTCCTTCACCTAGCTTGTTGGGAACACAAAGTATCTTTTCAGTTGCAAACACCACTCCATACATATATATGGGGAGGTACTAGCTGCAAATCGGTTTTACAGTGAAAACTGCTGGAACTTCAAACCGGCACTAGGAAACAGACTGAGAAACCAGAGTAAAAGATTCTCCTGCAACGCGTTCCCTTTGTGCTAGATGAACGAACGTCTCTCCACATGCTCAGTTCTGAGAGATAAGTGTGTGTGAAAGCCGTCCTTCACATAGCTTGTTGGAAACACAAAGTTTCTTTTCAGTTGTAAACTCCACTCCATACATATATATGGGGAGGTACTAGCTCCAAATCGGTTTTACAGTGAAAACTGCAGGAACTTCAAACCGGCACTAGGAAACAGACTGAGAAACCAGAGTAAAAGTTTCTCCTGCAACCCTTTCCCTTTGTGCTACATGAACGAACGTCTCTCCACATGCTCAGTTCTGAGAGATATGTGTGTGTGAAAGCCGTCCTTCACCTAGCTTGTTGGGAACACAAAGTTTCCTTTCAGTTGCAAACTCCACTCCATACATATATATGGGGAGGTATTAGCTGCAACTCGGTTTTACAGTGAAAATTGCTGGAACTTCAAACCGGCACTAGGAAATAGACTGAGAAACCAGAGTAAAAGTTTCTCCTGCAACCCGTTCCCTTTGTGCTAGATGAACGAACGTCTCTCCACATGCTCAGTTCTGAGAGATAAGTGTGTGTGAAAGCCGTCCTTCAACTATCTTGTTTGGAACACAAAGTTTCTTTTCAGTTGCAAACTCCACTCCATACATATATATGGGGAGGTACTAGCTCCAACCAAGTTTTACAGTGAAAAATGCAGGAACTTCAAACCGGCACTAGGAAACAGACTGAGAAACCAGAGTAAAAGTTTCTCCTGCAACCCGTTCCCTTTGTTCTAGATGAACGAACGTCTCTCCACATGCTCAGTTCTGAGAGATAATTGTGTGTGAAAGCCGTCCTTCACCTAGCTTGTTGGGAACACAAAGTTTCTTTTCAGTTGCAAACTCCACTCCATACATATATATGGGGAGGTACTAGCTCCAAATCGGTTTTACAGTGAAAACTGCAGGAACTTCAAACCGGCACTAGGAAACAGACTGAGAAACCAGAGTAAAAGTTTTTCCTGCAAACCGTTCCATTTCTGCTAGATGAACGAACGTCTCTCCACATGCTCAGTTCTGAGAGATATGTGTGTGTGAAAGCCGTCCTTCACATAGCTTGTTGGGAACACAAAGATTCTTTTCAGTTGCAAACTCCACTCCATACATACATATGGGGAGGTACTTGCTCCAAATCGTTTTTACAGTGAAATCTGCAGGAACTTCAAACCGGCACTAGGAAAAAGACTGAGAAACCAGAGTAAAAGTTTCTCCTGCAACCCGTTCCCTTTGTGCTAGATGAACGAAAGTCTCTCCACATGCTCAGTTCAGAGAGATAATTGTGTGTGAAAGCCGTCCTTCACCTAGATTGTTGGGAACACAAAGTTTCTTTTCCGTTGCAAACTCAACTCCATACATATATATGGGGAGGTACTAGCTCCAAATCGGTTTTACAGTGAAAACTGCTGGAACTTCCAACCAGCACTAGGAAACAGACTGAGAATCCAGAGTAAAAGTTTCTCCTGCAACCCGTTCCCTTTGTGCTAGATGAACGAACGTCTCTCCACATGCTCAGTTCTGAGAGATAAGTGTGTGTGAAAGCCGTCCTTCACCTAGCTTGTTGGGAACACAAAGTTTCTTTTCAGTTGCAAACTCCAATCCATACGTATATATGGGGAGGTACTAGCTCCAAATCGGTTTTACTGTGAAAACTGCAGGAACTTCCAACCGGCACTAGGAAACAGACTGAGAAACCAGAGTAAAAGTTTCCCCTGCAACCCGTTCCCTTTGTGCTAGATGAACGAACGTCTCTCCACATGCTCAGTTCTGAGAGATAAGTGTGTGTGAAAGCCGTCCTTCACCTAGCTTGTTGGGAACACAAAGTTTCTTTTCAGTTGCAAACTCCAATCCATACGTATATATGGGGAGGTACTAGCTCCAACCAGGTTTTACAGTGAAAACTGCAGGAACTTCAAACCGGCACTAGGAAACAGACTGAGAAACCAGAGTAAAAGTTTCTCCTGCAACCTTTTCCCTTTGTGCTAGATGAACGAACGTCTCTCCACATGCTCAGTTCTGAGAGATGTGTGTGTGTGAAAGCCGTCCTTCACCTACCTTTTTGGGAACATAAAGTTTCTTTTCATTTGTAAACTCCACTCCATACATATATATGGGGAGGTACTAGCTCCAACTCTGTTTTACAGTGAAAACTGCTGGAACTTCAAACCGGCACTAGGAAACAGACTGAGAAACCAGAGTAAAAGTTTTTCCTGCAAACCGTTCCATTTCTGCTAGATGAACGAACGTCTCTCCACATGCTCAGTTCTGAGAGATAAGTGTGTGTGAAAGCCGTCCTTCACATAGCTTGTTGGGAACACAAAGATTCTTTTCAGTTGCAAACTCCACTCCATACATACATATGGGGATGTACTTGCTCCAAATCGGTTTTACAGTGAAAACTGCAGGAACTTCAAACCGGCACTAGGAAAAAGACTGAGAAACCAGAGTAAAAGTTTCTCCTGCAACCCGTTCCCTTTGTGCTAGATGAACGAAAGTCTCTCCACATGCTCAGTTCTGAGAGATAAGTGTGTTTGAAAGCCGTCCTTCACCTAGCTTGTTGGGAACACAAAGTTTCTTTTCAGTTGCAAACTCCAATCCATACATATATATGGGGAGGTACTAGCTCCAAATCGGTTTTACAGTGAAAACTGCAGGAACTTCAAACCGGCACTAGGAAACAGACTGAGAAACCAGAGTAAAAGTTTCTCCTGCAACCCGTTCCCTTTGTGCTACATGAACGAACGTCTCTCCACATGCTCAGTTCTGAGAGATAATTGTGTGTGAAAGCCGTCCTTCACCTAGATTGTTGGGAACACAAAGTTTCTTTTCAGTTGCAAACTCCACTCCATACATATATATGGGGAGGTACTAGCTCCAACCACGTTTTACAGTGAAAACTGCAGGAACTTCAAACCGGCACTAGGAAACAGACTGAGAAACCAGAGTAAAAGTTTCTCCTGCAACCTTTTCCTTTTTGCTAGATGAACGAACGTCTCTCCACATGCTCAGTTCTGAGAGATAAGTGTGTGTGAAAGCCGTCCTTCAACTAGCTTGTTGGGAACACAAAGTTTCTTTTCAGTTGCAAACTCCACTCCATACATATATATGGGGAGGTACTAGCTCCAACCAGGTTTTACAGTGAAAACTGCAGGAACTTCAAACCGGCACTAGGAAACAGACTGAGAAACCAGAGTAAAAGTTTCTCCTGCAACCCGTTCCCTTTGTGCTAGATGAACGAACGTCTCTCCACATGCTCAGTTCTGAGAGAAATGTGTGTGTGAATGCCGTCCTTCACCTATCTTGTTTGGAAAACAAAGGTTCTTTTCAGTTGCAAACTCCACTCCATACATATATAAGGGGAGGAACTAGCTCCAAATCGGTTTTACAGTGAAAAATGCAAGAACTTCAAACCGGCACTAGGAAACAGACTGAGAAACCAGAGTAAAAGTTTCTCCTGCAAAACGTTCCCTTTGTGCTAGATGAACGAACGTCTCTCCACATGCTCAGTTCTGAGAGATAAGTGTGTGTGAAAGCCGTCCTTCACTTATCTTGTTTGGAACACAAAGTTTCTTTTCAGTTGCAAACTCCACTCCATACATATATACGGGGAGGTACTAGCTCCAACCAGGTTTTACAATGAAAACTGCAGGAACTTCAAACCGGCACTAGGAAAAAGACTGAGAAACCAGAGTAAAAGTTTCTCCTGCAAACCGTTCCCTTTGTGCTAGATGAAAGAACGTCTCTCCACATGCTCAGTTCTGAGAGATAAGTGTGTGTGAAAGCCGTCCTTCACCTAGCTTGTTGGGAACACAAAGTTTCTTTTCAGTTGCAAACTCAACTCCATACATATATATGGGGAGGTACTAGCTCCAAATCGGTTTTACAGTGAAAACTGCAGGATCTTCAAACCGGCACTAGGAAACAGACTGAGAAACCAGAGTAAAAGTTTCTCCTGCAACCCGTTCCCTTTGTGCTAGATGAACGAACGTCTCTCCACATGCTCAGTTCTGAGAGATAAGTGTGTGTGAAAGCCGTCCTTCACCTAGCTTGTTGGGAACACAAAGTTTCTTTTCAGTTGCAAACTCCACTCCATACATATATATGGGGAGGTACTAGCTCCAAATCGGTTTTACAGTGAAAACTGCAGGAACTTCAAACCGTTACTAGGAAACAGACTGAGAAACCAGAGTAAAAGTTTCTCCTGCAACCCGTTCCCTTTGTGCTAGATGAACGAACGTCTCTCCACATGCTCAGTTCTGAGAGATTTGTGTGTGTGAAAGCCGTCCTTCACCTAGCTTTTTGGGAACATAAAGTTTCTTTTCAATTGTAAACTCCACTCCATACATATATATGGGGAGGTACTAGCTCCAAATCGGTTTTACAGTGAAAACTGCTGGAACTTCAAACCGGCACTAGGAAACAGACTGAGAAACCATAGTTATAGTTTCTCTTGCAACCCGTTCCCTTTGTGCTAGATTAACGAACGTCTCTCCACATGCTCAATTTTGAGAGATAAGTGTGTGTGAAAGCCGTCCTTCACCTAGCTTGTTGGGAACACAAACTTTCTTTTCAGTTGCAAACTCCACTCCATATATATATATGGGGAGGTACTAGCTCCAACCAGGTTTTACGGTGAAAACTGCAGGAACTTCAAACCGGCACTAGGAAACAGACTGAGAAACCAGAGTAAAAGTTTCTCCTGCAACCTGTTCCCTTTGTGCTAGATGAACGAACGTCTCTCCACATGCTCAGTTCTGAGAGATGAGTGTGTGTGAAAGCCGTCCTTCACCTAGCTTTTTCGGAACGTAAAGTTTCTTATCATTTGTAAACTCCACTCCATACATATATATGGGGAGGTACTAGCTCCAACTCGGTTTTACAGTGAAAACTGCAGGAACTTCAAACCGGCACTAGGAAACAGACTGAGAAAATAGAGTAAAATTTTCTCCTGCAACCCGTTCCCTTTGTGCTAGATGAACGAACGTCTCTCCACATGGTCAGTTCTGAGGGATAAGTGTGTGTGAAAGCCGTCCTTCACCTAGCTTGTTGGGAACACAAAGTTTCTTTTCAGTTGCAAACTCCACTCCATACATATATATGGGGAGGTACAAGCTCCAAATCGGTTTTACAGTGAAAACTGCAGGAACTTCAAACCGGCACTAGGAAACAGACTGAGAAACCAGAGTAAAAGGTTTTCCTGCAAACCGTTCGATTTCGGCTAGATGAACGAACGTCTCTCCACATGCTCAGTTCTGAGAGATAAGTGTGTGTGAAAGCCGTCCTTCACATAGCTTGTTGGGAACACAAAGATTCTTTTCAGTTGCAAACTCCACTCCATACATATATATGGGGAGGTACTAGCTCCAAATCGGTTTTACAGTGAAAACTGCTGGAACTTCAAACCGGCACTAGGAAACAGACTGAGAAACCATAGTTATAGTTTCTCTTGCAACCCGTTCCCTTTGTGCTAGATGAACGAACGTCTCTCCACATGCTCAATTTTGAGAGATAAGTGTGTGTGAAAGCCGTCCTTCACCTAGCTTGTTGGGAACACAAAGTTTCCTTTCAGTTGCAAACTCCACTCCATACATATATATGGGGAGGTATTAGCTGCAACTCGGTTTTACAGTGAAAACTGCTGGAACTTCAAACCGGCACTAGGAAACAGACTGAGAAACCAGAGTAAAAGTTTCTCCTGCAACCCGTTCCCTTTGTGTTAGATGAACGAACGTCTCTCCACATGCTCAGTTCTGAGAGATAAGTGTGTGTGAAAGCCGTCCTTCAACTATCTTGTTTGGAACACAAAGTTTCTTTTCAGTTGCAAACTCCACTCCATACATACATATGGGGAGGTACTTGCTCCAAATCGGTTTTACAGTGAAAACTGCAGGAACTTCAAACCGGCACTAGGAAACAGACTGAGAAACCAGAGTAAAATTTTCTCCTGCAACCCGTTCCCTTTGTGCTAGATGAACGAACGTCTCTCCACATGCTCAGTTCTGAGGGATAAGTGTGTGTGAAAGCCGTCCTTCACTTAGCTTGTTGGGAACACAAAGTTTCTTTTCAGTTGCAAACTCCACTCCATACATATATATGGGGAGGTACTAGCTCCAAATCGGTTTTACAGTGAAAACTGCAGGAAATTCAAACCGGCACTAGGAAAAAGACTGAGAAACCAGAGTAAAAGTTTTTCCTGCAAACCGTTCCATTTCTTCTAGATGAACGAACGTCTCTCCACATGCTCAGTTCTGAGAGATAAGTGTGTGTGAAAGCCGTCCTTCACATAGCTTGTTGGGAACACAAAGATTCTTTTCAGTTGCAAACTCCACTCCATACATATATATGGGGAGGTACTAGCTCCAAATCGGTTTTACAGTGAAAACTGCTGGAACTTCAAACCGGCACTAGGAAACAGACTGAGAAACCACAGTTATAGTTTCTCTTGCAACCCGTTCCCTTTGTGCTAGATGAACGAACGTCTCTCCACATGCTCAATTTTGAGAGATAAGTGTGTGTGAAAGCCGTCCTTCACCTAGCTTGTTGGGAACACAAAGTTTCCTTTCAGCTGCAAACTCCACTCCATACATATATATGGGGAGGTATTAGCTGCAACTCGGTTTTACAGTGAAAACTGCTGGAAATTCAAACCGGCACTAATAAACAGACTGAGAAACCAGAGTAAAAGTTTCTCCTGCAACCCGTTCCCTTTGTGCTAGATGAACGAACGTCTCTCCACATGCTCAGTTCTGAGAGATAAGTGTGTGTGAAAGCCGTCCTTCAACTATCTTGTTTGGAACACAAAGTTTCTTTTCAGTTGCAAACTCCACTCCATACATATATATGGGGAGGTACTAGCTCCAACCAGGTTTTACAGTGAAAACTGCAGGAACTTCAAACCGGCACTAGGAAACAGACTGAGAAACCAGAGTAAAAGTTTCTCCTGCAACCCGTTCCCTTTGTTCTAGATGAACGAACGTCTCTCCACATGCTCAGTTCTGAGAGATAATTGTGTGTGAAGCCGTCCTTCACCTAGCTTGTTGGGAACACAAAGTTTCTTTTCAGTTGCAAACTCCAATCCATACATATATATGGGGAGGTACTAGCTCTAAATCGGTTTTACAGTGAAAACAGCAGGAACTTCAAACCGGCACTAGGAAACAGACTGAGAAACCAGAGTAAAAGTTTTTCCTGCAAACCGTTCCATTTCTGCTAGATGAACGAACGTCTCTCCACATGCTCAGTTCTGAGAGATAATTGTGTGTGAAAGCCGTCCTTCACCTATCTTGTTGGGAACACAAATATTCTTTTCAGTTGCAAACTCCACTCCATACATACATATGGGGAGGTACTTGCTCCAAATCGGTTTTACAGTGAAAACTGCAGGAACTTCAAACCGGCACTAGGAAAAAGACTGAGAAACCAGAGTAAAAGTTTCTCCTGCAACCCGTTCCCTTTGTGCTAGATGAACGAAAGTCTCTCCACATGCTCAGTTCTGAGAGATAAGTGTGTGTGAAAGCCGTCCTTCACCTAGCTTGTTGGGAACACAAAGTTTCTTTTAAGTTGCAAACTCCAATCCATACATATATATGGGGAGGTACTAGCTCCAAATCGGTTTTACAGTGAAAACTGCAGGAACTTCAAACCGGCACTAGGAAACAGACTGAGAAACCAGAGTAAAAGTTTCTCCTGCTACCCGTTCCCTTTGTGCTACATGAACGAACGTCTCTCCACATGCTCAGCTCTGAGAGATAATTGTGTGTGAAAGCCGTCCTTCACCTAAATTGTTGGGAACACAAAGTTTCTTTTCAGTTGCAAACTCCACTCCATACATATATATGGGGAGGTACTAGCTCCAAATCGGTTTTACAGTGAAAACTGCAGGAACTTCCAACCAGCACTAGGAAACAGACTGAGAAACCAGAGTAAAAGTTTCTCCTGCAACCCGTTCCCTTTGTGCTAGGTGAACGAACGTCTCTCCACATGCTCAGTTCTGAGAGATAAGTGTGTGTGAAAGCCGTCCTTCACCTAGCTTGTTGGGAACACAAAGTTTCTTTTCAGTTGCAAACTCCAATCCATACGTATATATGGGGAGGTACTAGCTCCAAATCGGTTTTACAGTGAAAACTGCAGGAACTTCCAACCGGCACTAGGAAACAGACTGAGAAACCAGAGTAAAAGTTTCCCCTGCAACCCGTTCCATTTGTGCTAGATGAACGAACGTCTCTCCACATGCTCAGTTCTGAGAGATAAGTGTGTGTGAAAGCCGTCCTTCACCTAGCTTGTTGGGAACACAAAGTTTCTTTTCAGTTGCAAACTCCAATCCATACGTATATATGGGGAGGTACTAGCTCCAACCAGGTTTTACAGTGAAAACTGCAGGAACTTCAAACCGGCACTAGGAAACAGACTGAGAAACCAGAGTAAAAGTTTCTCCTGCAACCTTTTCCCTTTGTGCTAGATGAACGAACGTCTCTCCACATGCTCAGTTCTGAGAGATAAGTGTGTGTGAAAGCCGTCCTTCAACTAGCTTGTTGGGAACACAAAGTTTCTTTTCAGTTGCAAACTCCACTCCATACATATATATGGGGAGGTACTAGCTCCAACCAGGTTTTACAGTGAAAACTGCAGGAACTTCAAACCGGCACTAGGAAACAGACTGAGAAACCAGAGTAAAAGTTTCTCCTGCAACCTGTTCCCTTTGTGCTAGATGAACGAACGTCTCTCCACATGCTCAGTTCTGAGAGATGTGTGTGTGTGAAAGCCGTCCTTCACCTACCTTTTTGGGAACATAAAGTTTCTTTTCATTTGTAAACTCCACTCCATACATATATATGGGGAGGTACTAGCTCCAACTCTGTTTTACAGTGAAAACTGCTGGAACTTCAAACCGGCACTAGGAAACAGACTGAGAAACCAGAGTAAAATTTTCTCCTGCAACCCGTTCCCTTTGTGCTAGATGAACGAACGTCTCTCCACATGCTCAGTTCTGAGAGATATGTGTGTGTGAAAGCCGTCCTTCACCTAGCTTGTTGGGAACACAAAGTTTCTTTTCAGTTGCAAACTCCACTCCATACATATATATGGGGAGGTACTAGCTGGAACTCGGTTTTACAGTGAAAACTGCTGGAACTTCAAACCGGCACTAGGAAACAGACTGAGAAACCAGAGTAAAATTTCTCCTGCAACCCGTTCCCTTTGTGCTAGATGAACGAACGTCTCTCCACATGCTCAGTTCTGAGAGATAAGTGTGTGTGAATGCCGTTCTTCACCTATCTTGTTTGGAACACAAAGTTTCTTTTCAGTTGCAAACTCCACTCCATACATATAAAAGGGGAGGTACTAGCTCCAAATCGGTTTTACAGTGAAAAATGCAAGAACTACAAACCGGCACTAGGAAACAGACTGAGAAACCAGAGTAAAAGTTTCTCCTGCAACACGTTCCTTTTGTGCTAGATGAACGAACGTCTCTCCACATGCTCAGTTCTGAGAGATAAGTGTGTGTGAAAGCCGTCCTTCACCTAGCTTGTTGGGAACACAAAGTTTCTTTTCAGTTGCAAACTCCACTCCATACATATATATGGGGAGGTTTTAGCTGCAACTCGGTTTTAAAGTGAAAACTGCTGGAACTTCAAACCGGCACTAGGAAACAGACTGAGAAACCAGAGTAAAAGTTTCTCCTGCAACCCGTTCCCTTTGTGCTAGATGAACGAACGTCTCTCCACATGCTCAGTTCTGAGAGATAAGTGTGTGTGAAAGCCGTCCTTCACTTATCTTGTTTGGAACACAAAGTTTCTTTTCAGTTGCAAACTCCACTCCATACATATATATGGTGAGGTACTAGCTCCAACCAGGTTTTACAATGAAAACTGCAGGAACTTCAAACCGGCACTAGGAAAAAGACTGAGAAACCAGAGTAAAAGTTTCTCCTGCAAACCGTTCCCTTTGTGCTAGATGAAAGAACGACTCTCCACATGCTCAGTTCTGAGAGATAAGTGTGTGTGAAAGCCGTCCTTCACCTAGCTTGTTGGGAACACAAAGTTTCTTTTCAGTTGCAAACTCAACTCCATACATATATATGGGGAGGTACTAGCTCCAAATCCGTTTTACAGTGAAAACTGCAGGAACTTCAAACCGGCACTAGGAAACAGACTGAGAAACCAGAGTAAAAGTTTCTCCTGCAACCCGTTCCCTTTGTGCTAGATGAACGAACGTCTCTCCACATGCTCAGTTCTGAGAGATAAGTGTGTGTGAAAGCCGTCCTTCACCTAGCTTGTTGGGAACACAAAGTTTCTTTTCAGTTGCAAACTCCACTCCATACATATATATGGGGAGGTACTAGCTCCAAATCGGTTTTACAGTGAAAACTGCAGGAACTTCAAACAGTTACTAGGAAACAGACTGAGAAACCAGAGTAAAAGTTTCTCCTGCAACCCGTTCCCTTTGTGCTAGATGAACGAACGTCTCTCCACATGCTCAGTTCTGAGAGATGTGTGTGTGTGAAAGCCGTCCTTCACCTAGCTTTTTGGGAACATAAAGTTTCTTTTCAATTGTAAACTCCACTCCATACATATATATGGGGAGGTACTAGCTCCAAATCGGTTTTACAGTGAAAACTGCTGGAACTTCAAACCGGCACTAGGAAACAGACTGAGAAACCATAGTTATAGTTTCTCTTGCAACCCGTTCCCTTTGTGCTAGATGAACGAACGTCTCTCCACATGCTCAATTTTGAGAGATAAGTGTGTGTGAAAACCGTCCTTCACCTAGCTTGTTGGGAACACAAACTTTCTTTTCAGTTGCTAACTCCACTCCATACATATATATGGGGAGGTACTAGCTCCAACTCGGTTTTACAGTGAAAACTGCAGGAACTTCAAACCGGCACTAGGAAACAGACTGAGAAACCAGAGTAAAATTTTCTCCTGCAACCCGTTCCCTTTGTGCTAGATGAACGAACGTCTCTCCACATGGTCAGTTCTGAGGAATAAGTGTGTGTGAAAGCCGTCCTTCACCTAGCTTGTTGGGAACACAAAGTTTCTTTTCAGTTGCCAACTCCACTCCATACATATATATGGGGAGGTACTAGCTCCAAATCGGTTTTACAGTGAAAACTGCAGGAACTTCAAACCGGCACTAGGAAACAGACTGAGAAACCAGAGTAAAAGTTTCTCCTGCAACCCGTTCCCTTTCTGATAGATGAACGAACGTCTCTCCACATGCTCAGTTCTGTGAGATAAGTGTGTGTGAAAGCCGTACTTCACCTAGCTTGTTGGGAACACAAATTTTCTTTTCAGTTGCAAACTCCACTCCATACATATATATGGGGAGGTACTAGCTCCAAATCTGTTTTACAGTGAAAACTGCTGGAATTTCAAACCGGCGCTAGGAAACAGACTGAGAAACCAGAGTAAAAGTTTCACCTGCAACCCGTTCCCTTTGTGCTAGATGAACGAACGTCTCTCCACATGCTCAGTTCTGAGAGATAAGTGTGTGTGAAAGCCGTCCTTCACCTAGCTTGTTGGGAACACAAAGTTTCTTTTCAGTTGCAAACTCCACTCCATACATATATATGCGGAAGTACTAGCTCCAACCAGGATTTACAGTGAAAACTGCAGGAACTTCAAACCGGCACTAGGAAACAGACTGAGAAACCAGAGTAAAAGTTTCACTTGCAACCTGTTCCCTTTGTGCTAGATGAACGAACGTCTCTCCACATGCTCAGTTCTGAGAGATGTGTTTGTGTGAATGCCGTCCTTCACCTAGCTTTTTGGGAACATAAAGATTCTTTTCATTTGTAAACTCACCTCCATACATATATATGGGGAGGTACTAGCTCCAACTCGGTTTTACAGTGAAAACTGCTGGAACTTCAAACCGGCACTTGGAAACAGACTGAGAAACCAGAGTAAAAGTTTCATCTGCAACCCGTTCCCTTTGTGCTAGATGAACGAACGTCTCTCCACATGCTCAGTTCTGAGAGATAAGTGTGTGTGAAAGCCGTCCTTCACCTAGCTTGTTGGGAACACAAAGTTTCTTTTCAGTTACAAACTCCACTCCATACATATATATGGGGAGGTACTAGCTCCAACCAGGTTTTACAGTGAAAACTGCAGGAACTTTAAACCGGCACTAGGAAACAGACTGAGAAACCAGAGTAAAAGTTTCACCTGCAACCTGTTCCCTTTGTGCTAGATGAACGTTCGTCTCTCCACATGCTCAGTTCTGAGAGATGTGTGTGTGTGTGAAAGCCGTCCTTCATCTAGCTTTTTGGGAACATAAAGATTCTTTTCATTTGTAAACTCCACTCCATACATATATATGGGGAGGTACTAGCTCCAACTCTGTTTTACAGTGAAAACTGCTGGAACTTCAAACCGGCACTAGGAAACAGACTGAGAAACCAGAGTAAAAGTTTCTCCTGCAACCCGTTCCCTTTCTGCTAGGGGAACGAACGTCTCTCCACATGCTCAGTTCTGAGAGATAATTGTGTGTGAAAGCCGTCCTTCACCTAGCTTGTTGGGAACACAAAGTTTCTTTTCAGATGCAAACTCCACTCCATACATATATATGCGGAGGTACTAGCTCCAACCAGGTTTTACAGTGAAAACTGCAGGAACTTCAAACCGGCACTAGGAAACAGACTGAGAAACCAGAGTAAAAGTTTCTCCTGCAACCTGTTCCCATTGTGCTAGAAAACGAACGTCTCTCCACATGCTCAGTTCTGAGAGATGTGTGTGTGTGAAAGCCGTCCTTCACCTAGCTTTTTGGGAACATAAAGTTTCTTTTCAATTGTAAACTCCACTCCATACATATATATGGGGAGGTACTAGCTCCAACTCGGTTTTACAGTGAAAACTGCTGGAACTTCAAACCGGCACTAGGAAACAGACTGAGAAACCATAGTAATAGTTTCTCCTGCAACCCGTTCCGTTTGTGCTAGATGAACGAACGTCTCTCCACATGCTCAGTTCTGAGAGATAAGTGTGTGTGAAAGCCGTCCTTCACCTAGCTTGTTGGGACACAAAGTTTCTTTTCAGGTGCAAAGTCCACTCCATACTTATATATGGGGCGGTTCTAGCTGCAACTCGGTTTTACAGTGAAAACTGCTGGAACTTCAAACCGGCACTAGGAAACAGACTGAGAAACCAGAGTAAAAGTTTCTCCTGCAACCCGTTCCCTTTCTGCTAGATGAACGAACGTCTCTCCACATGCTCAGTTCTGAGAGAAAATGGTGTGTGAAAGCCGTCCTTCACCTAGCTTGTTGGGAACACAAAGATTCTTTTCAGTTGCAAACTCCACTCCATACATATATATGGGGAGGTACTAGCTCCAAATCGGTTTTACAGTGAAAACTGCAGGAACTTCAAACCGGCACTAGGAAACAGACTGAGAAACCAGAGTAAAAGTTTCTCCTGCAACCCGTTCCCTTTCTGCTAGATGAACGAACGTCTCTCCACATGCTCAGTTCTGAGAGATAAGTGTGTGTGAAAGCCGTCCTTCACTTAGCTTGTTGGGAACACAAAGTTTCTTTTCAGTTGCAAACTCCAATCCATACATATATATGGGGAGGTACTAGCTCCAAATCGGTTTTACAGTGAAAACTGCTGGAACTTCAAACCTGCACTAGGAAAAAGACTGAGAAACCAGAGTATAAGTTTCTCCTGCAACCCGTTCCCTTTGTGCTAGATGAACGAACGTCTCTCCACATGCTAAGTTCTGAGAGATAAGTGTGTGTGAAAGCCGTCCTTCAACTAGCTTGTTGGGAACACAAAGTTTCTTTTCAGTTGCAAACTCCACTCCATACATATATATGCGGAGATACTAGCTCCAACCAGGTTTTACAGTGAAAACTGCAGGAACTGCAAACCGGCACTAGGAAACAGACTGAGAAACAAGAGTAAAAGTTTCACCTGCAACCTGTTCCCTTTGTGCTAGATGAACGAACGTCTCCCCACATGCTCAGTTCTGAGAGATGTGTGTGTGTGAAAGCCGTCCTTCACCTAGCTTTTTGGGAAAACTAAGATTCTTTTCATTTGTAAACTCCACTCCATACATATATATGGGGAGGTACTAGCTCCAACTCGGTTTTACAGTGAAAACTGCTGGAACTTCAAACCGGCACTAGGAAACAGACTGAGAATCCAGAGTAAAAGTTTCTCCTGCAACCCGTTCCTTTTCTACTAGGGGAACGAACGTCTCTCCACATGCTCAGTTCTGAGAGATAAGTGTGTGTGAAAGCCGTCCTTCACCTAGCTTGTTGGGAACACAAAGTTTCTTTTCAGTTGCAAACTCCACTCCATACATATATATGCGGAGTTACTAGCTCCAACCAGGTTTTACAGTGAAAATTGCAGGAACTTCAAACCGGCACTAGGAAACAGACTGAGAAACCAGAGTAAAAGTTTCTCCTGCAACCTGTTCCCTTTGTGCTAGATGAACGAACGTCTCTCCACATGCTCAGTTCTGAGAGATGTGTGTGTGTGAAAGCCGTCCTTCACCTAGCTTTTTGGGAACATAAAGTTTCTTTTCAATTGTAAACTCCACTCCATACATATATATGGGGAGGTACTAGCTCCAATTCGGTTTTACAGTAAAAACTGCTGGAACTTCAAACCGGCTCTAGGAAACAGACTGAGAAACCATAGTAATAATTTCTCCTGCAACCCGTTCCCTTAGTGCTAGATGAACGAACGTCTCTCCACATGCTCAGTTCTGGGAGATATGTGTGTGTGAAAGCCGTCCTTCACCTAGCTTGTTGGGAACAAAAAGTTTCTTTTCAGTTGCAAACTCCACTCCATACATATATATGGGGAGGTACTAGCTCCAACCAGGTTTTACAGTGAAAACTGCAGGAACTTCAAACCGGCACTAGGAAACAGACTGAGAAACCAGAGTAAAAGTTTCTCCTGCAACCCGTTCCCTTTCTGATAGATGAACGAACGTCTCTCCACATGCTCAGTTCTGTGAGATAAGTGTGTGTGAAAGCCGTACTTCACCTAGCTTGTTGGGAACACAAATTTTCTTTTCAGTTGCAAACTCCACTCCATACATATATATGGGGAGGTACTAGCTCCAAATCTGTTTTACAGTGAAAACTGCTGGAATTTCAAACCGGCGCTAGGAAACAGACTGAGAAACCAGAGTAAAAGTTTCACCTGCAACCCGTTCCCTTTGTGCTAGATGAACGAACGTCTCTCCACATGCTCAGTTCTGAGAGATAAGTGTGTGTGAAAGCCGTCCTTCACCTAGCTTGTTGGGAACACAAAGTTTCTTTTCAGTTGCAAACTCCACTCCATACATATATATGCGGAAGTACTAGCTCCAACCAGGATTTACAGTGAAAACTGCAGGAACTTCAAACCGGCACTAGGAAACAGACTGAGAAACCAGAGTAAAAGTTTCACTTGCAACCTGTTCCCTTTGTGCTAGATGAACGAACGTCTCTCCACATGCTCAGTTCTGAGAGATGTGTTTGTGTGAATGCCGTCCTTCACCTAGCTTTTTGGGAACATAAAGATTCTTTTCATTTGTAAACTCACCTCCATACATATATATGGGGAGGTACTAGCTCCAACTCGGTTTTACAGTGAAAACTGCTGGAACTTCAAACCGGCACTTGGAAACAGACTGAGAAACCAGAGTAAAAGTTTCATCTGCAACCCGTTCCCTTTGTGCTAGATGAACGAACGTCTCTCCACATGCTCAGTTCTGAGAGATAAGTGTGTGTGAAAGCCGTCCTTCACCTAGCTTGTTGGGAACACAAAGTTTCTTTTCAGTTACAAACTCCACTCCATACATATATATGGGGAGGTACTAGCTCCAACCAGGTTTTACAGTGAAAACTGCAGGAACTTTAAACCGGCACTAGGAAACAGACTGAGAAACCAGAGTAAAAGTTTCACCTGCAACCTGTTCCCTTTGTGCTAGATGAACGTTCGTCTCTCCACATGCTCAGTTCTGAGAGATGTGTGTGTGTGTGAAAGCCGTCCTTCATCTAGCTTTTTGGGAACATAAAGATTCTTTTCATTTGTAAACTCCACTCCATACATATATATGGGGAGGTACTAGCTCCAACTCTGTTTTACAGTGAAAACTGCTGGAACTTCAAACCGGCACTAGGAAACAGACTGAGAAACCAGAGTAAAAGTTTCTCCTGCAACCCGTTCCCTTTCTGCTAGGGGAACGAACGTCTCTCCACATGCTCAGTTCTGAGAGATAATTGTGTGTGAAAGCCGTCCTTCACCTAGCTTGTTGGGAACACAAAGTTTCTTTTCAGATGCAAACTCCACTCCATACATATATATGCGGAGGTACTAGCTCCAACCAGGTTTTACAGTGAAAACTGCAGGAACTTCAAACCGGCACTAGGAAACAGACTGAGAAACCAGAGTAAAAGTTTCTCCTGCAACCTGTTCCCATTGTGCTAGAAAACGAACGTCTCTCCACATGCTCAGTTCTGAGAGATGTGTGTGTGTGAAAGCCGTCCTTCACCTAGCTTTTTGGGAACATAAAGTTTCTTTTCAATTGTAAACTCCACTCCATACATATATATGGGGAGGTACTAGCTCCAACTCGGTTTTACAGTGAAAACTGCTGGAACTTCAAACCGGCACTAGGAAACAGACTGAGAAACCATAGTAATAGTTTCTCCTGCAACCCGTTCCGTTTGTGCTAGATGAACGAACGTCTCTCCACATGCTCAGTTCTGAGAGATAAGTGTGTGTGAAAGCCGTCCTTCACCTAGCTTGTTGGGACACAAAGTTTCTTTTCAGGTGCAAAGTCCACTCCATACTTATATATGGGGCGGTTCTAGCTGCAACTCGGTTTTACAGTGAAAACTGCTGGAACTTCAAACCGGCACTAGGAAACAGACTGAGAAACCAGAGTAAAAGTTTCTCCTGCAACCCGTTCCCTTTCTGCTAGATGAACGAACGTCTCTCCACATGCTCAGTTCTGAGAGAAAATGGTGTGTGAAAGCCGTCCTTCACCTAGCTTGTTGGGAACACAAAGATTCTTTTCAGTTGCAAACTCCACTCCATACATATATATGGGGAGGTACTAGCTCCAAATCGGTTTTACAGTGAAAACTGCAGGAACTTCAAACCGGCACTAGGAAACAGACTGAGAAACCAGAGTAAAAGTTTCTCCTGCAACCCGTTCCCTTTCTGCTAGATGAACGAACGTCTCTCCACATGCTCAGTTCTGAGAGATAAGTGTGTGTGAAAGCCGTCCTTCACTTAGCTTGTTGGGAACACAAAGTTTCTTTTCAGTTGCAAACTCCAATCCATACATATATATGGGGAGGTACTAGCTCCAAATCGGTTTTACAGTGAAAACTGCTGGAACTTCAAACCTGCACTAGGAAAAAGACTGAGAAACCAGAGTATAAGTTTCTCCTGCAACCCGTTCCCTTTGTGCTAGATGAACGAACGTCTCTCCACATGCTAAGTTCTGAGAGATAAGTGTGTGTGAAAGCCGTCCTTCAACTAGCTTGTTGGGAACACAAAGTTTCTTTTCAGTTGCAAACTCCACTCCATACATATATATGCGGAGATACTAGCTCCAACCAGGTTTTACAGTGAAAACTGCAGGAACTGCAAACCGGCACTAGGAAACAGACTGAGAAACAAGAGTAAAAGTTTCACCTGCAACCTGTTCCCTTTGTGCTAGATGAACGAACGTCTCCCCACATGCTCAGTTCTGAGAGATGTGTGTGTGTGAAAGCCGTCCTTCACCTAGCTTTTTGGGAAAACTAAGATTCTTTTCATTTGTAAACTCCACTCCATACATATATATGGGGAGGTACTAGCTCCAACTCGGTTTTACAGTGAAAACTGCTGGAACTTCAAACCGGCACTAGGAAACAGACTGAGAATCCAGAGTAAAAGTTTCCCCTGCAACCCGTTCCTTTTCTACTAGGGGAACGAACGTCTCTCCACATGCTCAGTTCTGAGAGATAAGTGTGTGTGAAAGCCGTCCTTCACCTAGCTTGTTGGGAACACAAAGTTTCTTTTCAGTTGCAAACTCCACTCCATACATATATATGCGGAGTTACTAGCTCCAACCAGGTTTTACAGTGAAAATTGCAGGAACTTCAAACCGGCACTAGGAAACAGACTGAGAAACCAGAGTAAAAGTTTCTCCTGCAACCTGTTCCCTTTGTGCTAGATGAACGAACGTCTCTCCACATGCTCAGTTCTGAGAGATGTGTGTGTGTGAAAGCCGTCCTTCACCTAGCTTTTTGGGAACATAAAGTTTCTTTTCAATTGTAAACTCCACTCCATACATATATATGGGGAGGTACTAGCTCCAATTCGGTTTTACAGTAAAAACTGCTGGAACTTCAAACCGGCTCTAGGAAACAGACTGAGAAACCATAGTAATAATTTCTCCTGCAACCCGTTCCCTTAGTGCTAGATGAACGAACGTCTCTCCACATGCTCAGTTCTGGGAGATATGTGTGTGTGAAAGCCGTCCTTCACCTAGCTTGTTGGGAACAAAAAGTTTCTTTTCAGTTGCAAACTCCACTCCATACATATATATGGGGAGGTACTAGCTCCAACCAGGTTTTACAGTGAAAACTGCAGGAACTTCAAACCGGCACTAGGAAACAGACTGAGAAACCAGAGTAAAAGTTTCTCCTGCAACCTGTTACCTTTGTGCTAGATGAACGAACGTCTCTCCACATGCTAAGTTCTGAGAGATTTGTGTGTGTGAAAGCCGTCCTTCACCTAGCTTTTTGGGAACATAAAGTTTCTTTTCATTTGTAAACTCCACTCCATACATATATATGGGGTGGTACTAGCTCCAACTCGGTTTTACAGTGAAAACTGCTGGAACTTCAAACCGGCACTAGGAAACAGACTGAGAAACCAGAGTAAATTTTTCTCCTGCAACCCGTTCCCTTTGTGCTAGATGAACGAACGTCTCTCCACATGCTCAGTTCTGAGAGATAAGTGTGTGTGAAAGCCGTCCTTCACCTAGCTTGTTGGGAACACAAAGTTTCTTTTCAGTTGCAAACTCCACTCCTTACATATATATGGGGTGGTACTATCTGCAACTCGGTTTTACAGTGAAAACTGCTGGAACTTCAAACCGGCACTAGGAAACAGACTGAGAAACCAGAGTAAAAGTTTCTCCTGCAAACCGTTCCCTTTGTGCTAGATGAACGAACGTCTCTCCACATGCTCAGTTCTGAGAGATAAGTGTGTGTGAAAGCCGTCCTTCACCTAGCTTGTTGGGAACACAAAGTTTCTTTTCAGTTGCAAACTCCACTCCATACATATATATGGGGAGGTACTAGCTCCAACCAGGTTTTACAGTGAAAACTGCAGGAACTTCAAACCGGCACTAGGAAACAGACTGAGAAACCAGAGTAAAAGTTTCTCCTGCAACCCGTTCACTTTGTACTAGATGAACGAACGTCTCTCCACATGCTCAGTTCTGAGAGATAAGTGTGTGTGAAAGCCGTCCTTCATCTAGCTTGTTGGGAACACAAAGTTTCTTTTCAGTTGCAAACTCCACTCCATACATATATATGGGGTGGTACTAGCTCCAAATCGGTTTTACAGTGAAAACTGCAGGAACTTAAAACCGGCACTAGGAAACAGACTGAGAAACCAGAGTAAAAGTTTCTCCTGCAACCCGTTCCCTTTCTGCTAGATGAACGAACGTCTCTCCACATGCTCAGTTCTGAGAGATAAATGTGTGTGAAAGCCGTCCTTCACCTAGCTTGTTGGGAACACAAAGTTTCTTTTCAGTTGCAAACTCCACTCCATACATATATATGGGGAGGTACTAGCTCCAAATCGGTTTTAGAGTGAAAACTGCAGGAACTTCAAACCGGCACTAGGAAACAGACTGAGAAACCAGAGTAAAAGTTTCTCCTGCAACCCGTTCCCTTTGTGCTAGATGAACGAACGTCTCTCCACATGCTCAGTTCTGAGAGATAAGTGTGTGTGAAAGCCGTCCTTCACCTAGCTTGTTGGGAACACAAAGTTTCTTTTAAGTTGCAAACTCCACTCCATACATATATATGCGGAGGTACTAGCTCCAACCAGGTTTTACAGTGAAAACTGCAGGAACTTCAAACCGGCACTAGGAAACAGACTGAGAAACCAGAGTAAATGTTTCTCCTGCAACCAGTTCCCTTTGTGCTAGATGAACGAACGTCTCTCCACATGCTCAGTTCTGAGAGATGTGTGTGTGTGAAAGCCGTCCTTCACCTAGCTTGTTGGGAACACAAAGTTTCTTTTCAGTTGCAAACTCCAATCCATACATATATATAGGGAGGTACTAGCTCCAACCAGGTTTTACAGTGAAAACTGCAGGAACTTCAAACCGGCACTAGGAAACAGACTGAGAAACCAGAGTAAAAGTTTCTCCTGCAACCCGTTCCATTTGTGCTAGATGAACGAACGTCTCTCCACATGCTCAGTTCTGAGAGATAAGTGTGTGTGAAAGCCGTCCTTCACCTAGCTTGTTGGGAACACAAAGTTTCTTTTCAGTTGCAAACTCCACTCCATACATATATATGGGGAGGTACTAGCTGCAACTCGGTTTTACAGTGAAAACTGCTGGAACTTCAAACCGGCACTAGGAAACAGACTGAGAAACCAGAGTAAAAGTTTCTCCTGCAACCCGTTCCCTTTGTGCTAGATGAACGAACGTCTCTCCACATGCTCACTTCTGAGAGATAAGTGTGTGTGAAAGCCGTCCTTCACCTATCTTGTTTGGAACACAAAGTTTCTTTTCAGTTGCAAACTCCACTCCATACATATATATGGGGAAGTACTAGCTCCAACCAGGTTTTACAGTGAAAACTGCAGGAACTTCAAACCGGCACTAGGAAACAGACTGAGAAACCAGAGTAAAAGTTTCTCCTGCAACCCGTTCCATTTGTGCTAGATGAACGAACGTCTCTCCACATGCTCAGTTCTGAGAGATAAGTGTGTGTGAAAGCCGTCCTTCACCTAGCTTGTTGGGAACACAAAGTTTCTTTTCAGTTGCAAACTCCACTCCATACATATATATGGGGAGGTACTAGCTCCAACCAGATTTTACAGTGAAAACTGCAGGAACTTCAAACCGGCACTAGGAAACAGACTGAGAAACCAGAGTTAATGTTTCTCCTGCAACCCGTTCACTTTGTACTAGATGAACGAACGTCTCTCCACATGCTCAGTTCTGAGAGATAAGTGTGTGTGAAAGCCGTCCTTCATCTAGCTTGTTGGGAACACAAAGATTCTTTTCAGTTGCAAACTCCACTCCATACATATATATGGGGAGGTACTAGCTCCTAATCGGTTTTACAGTGAAAACTGCAGGAACTTCAAACTGGCACTATGAAACAGACTGAGAAACCAGAGTAAAAGTTTCTCCTGCAAACCGTTTCCTTTGTGCTAGATGAACGAACGTCTCTCCACATGCTCAGTTCTGAGAGATAAGTGTGTGTGAAAGCCGTCCTTCACCTAGCTTGTTGGGAACACAAAGATTCTTTTCAGTTGCAAACTCCACTCCATACATATATATGGGGAGGTACTAGCTCCAAATCGGTTTTACAGTGAAAACTGCAGGAACTTCAAACTGGCACTAGGAAACAGACTGAGAAACCAGAGTAAAAGTTTCTCCTGCAACCCGTTCCCTATGTGCTAGATGAACGAACGTCTCTCCACATGCTCAGTTCTGAGAGATAAGTGTGTGTGAAAGCCGTCCTTCACCTAGCTTGTTGGGAACACAAAGTTTCTTTTCAGTTGCAAACTCCATTCCATACATATATATGGGGAGGTACTAGCTCCAAATCGGTTTTACAGTGAAAACTGCAGGAACTTCAAACCGGCACTAGGAAACAGACTGAGAAACCAGAGTAAAATTTTCTCCTGCAACCCGTTCCCTTTGTGCTAGATGAACGAACGTCTCTCCACATGCTCAGATCTGAGAGATAAGTGTGTGTGAAAGCCGTCCTTCACCTAGCTTGTTGGGAACACATAGTTTCTTTTCAGTTGCAAACTCCACTCCATACATATATATGGGGAGGTACTAGCTCCAAATCGGTTTTACAGTGAAAACTGCAGGAACTTCAAACCGGCACTAGGAAACAGACTGAGAAACCAGAGTAAAAGTTTCACTTGCAAACCGTTCCCTTTCTGCTAGATGAACGAACGTCTCTCCACATGCTCAGTTCTGAGAGATAAGTGTGTGTGAAAGCCGTCCTTCACCTAGCTTGTTGGGAACACAAAGTTTCTTTTAAGTTGCAAACTCCACTCCATACATATATATGCGGAGGAACTAGCTCCAACCAGGTTTTACAGTGAAAACTGCAGGAACTTCAAACCGGCACTAGGAAACAGACTGAGAAACCAGAGTAAAAGTTTCTCCTGCAACCTGTTCCATTTGTGCTAGATGAACGAACGTCTCTCCACATGCTCAGTTCTGAGAGATGTGTGTGTGTGAAAGCCGTCCTTCACCTAGATTTTGGGAACATAAAGTTTCTTTTCATTTGTAAACTCCACTCCATACATATATATGGGGAGGTACTAGCTCCAAATCGGTTTTACAGTGAAAACTGCTGGAACTTCAAACCGGCACAAGGAAATAGAATGAGAAACCAGAGTAAAAGTTGCTCCTGCAACCCGTTCCCTTTGTGCTAGATGAACGAACGTCTCTCCACATGCTCAGTTCTTAGAGATAAGTGTGTGTGAAAGCCGTCCTTCACCTAGCTTGTTGGGAACACAAAGTTTCTTTTAAGTTGCAAACTCCACTCCATACATTTATATGGGGAGGAACTAGCTCCAAATCGGTTTTACAGTGAAAAGTGCAGGAACTTCAAACCGGCACTAGGAAACAGACTGAGAAACCAGAGTAAAAGTTTCTCCTGCAACCAGTTCCCCTTGTGCTAGATGAACGAACGTCTCTCCACATGCTCAGTTCTGAGAGATTAGTGTGTGTGAAAGCCGTCCTTCTCCTAGCTTGTTGGGAACACAAAGATTCTTTTCAGTTGCAAACTCCACTCCATACATATATATGGGGAGGTACTAGCTCCAAATCGGTTTTACAGTGAAAAATGCAGGAACTTCAAACTGGCACTAGGAAACAGACTGAGAAACCAGAGTAAAAGTTTCTCCTGCAACCCGTTCCCTTTGTGCTAGATGAACGAACGTCTCTCCACATGCTCAGTTCTGAGAGATAAGTGTGTGTGAAAGCCGTCCTTCTCCTAGCTTGTTGGGAACACAAAGATTCTTTTCAGTTGCAAACTCCACTCCATACATATATATGGGGAGGTACTAGCTCCAACTCGGTTTTACAGTGAAAACTGCTGGAACTTCAAACCGGCACTAGGAAACAGACTGAGAAACCAGAGTAAAATATTCTGCAACCCGTTCCCTTTGTGCTAGATGAACGAACTTCTCTCCACATGCTCAGATCTGAGAGATAAGTGTGTGTGAAAGCCGTCCTTGACATAGCTTGTTGGGAACACAAAGTTTCTTTTCAGTTGCAAACTCCACTCCATACATATATATGGGGAGGAACTAGCTCCAAATCGGTTTTTCAGTGAAAACTGCAGGAACTTCAAACCGGCACTAGGAAACAGACTGAGAAACCAGAGTAAAAGTTTCTCCTGCAACTCGTTCCCCTTGTGCTAGATGAACGAACGTCTCTCCACATGCTCAGTTCTGAGAGATAAGTGTGTGTGAAAGCCGTCCTTCACCTAGCTTGTTGGGAACACAAAGTTTCTTTTCAGTTGCAAACTCCACTCCATACATATATATGGGGAGGTACTAGCTCCAACTCGGTTTTACAGTGAAAACTGCTGGAACTTCAAACCGGCACTAGGAAACAGACTGAGAAACCAGAGTAATAGTTTCTCCTGCAACCCGTTCCCTTTGTGCTAGATGAACGAACTTCTCTCCACATGCTCAGTTCTGAGAGATAAGTGTGTGTGAAAGCTTCCTTCACCTAGCTTTTTGGGAACATAAAGTTTCTTTTCAATTGTAAACTCCACTCCATACATAAATATGGGGAGGTACTAGCTCCAACTCGTTTTTACAGTGAAAACTGCTGGAACTTCAAACCGGCACTAGGAAACAGACTGAGAAACCATAGTAATAGTTTCTCCTGCAACCCGTTCCCTTTGTGCTAGATGAACGAACGTCTCTTCACATGCTCAGTTCTGAGAGATAAGTGTGTGTGAAAGCCGTCCTTCACCTAGCTTGTTGGGAACACAAAGTTCCTTTTCAGTTGCAATCTCCACTCCATACATATATTTGGGGAGGTACTAGCTCCAAATCGGTTTTACAGTGAAAACTGCAGGAACTTCAAACCGGCACTAGGAAACAGACTGAGAAACCAGAGTAAAAGTTTCTCCTGCAACCCGTTCCCTTTGTGCTAGATGAACGAACGTCTCTCCACATGCTCAGTTCTGAGAGATAAGTGTGTGTGAAAGCCGTCCTTCACCTACCTTGTTGGGAACACAAAGTTTCTTTTCAGTTGCAAACTCCAATCCATACATATATATGGGGAGGTTCTAGCTCCAACCAGGTTTTACAGAGAAAACTGCAGGAACTTCAAACCGGCACTAGGAAACAGACTGAGAAACCAGAGTAAAATTTTCTCCTCCAACCCGTTCCCTTTGTGCTAGATGAACGAACGTCTCTCCACATGCTCAGTTCTGAGAGATAAGTGTGTGTGAAAAAGGTCCTTCACCTAGCTTGTTGGGAACACAAAGTTCCTTTTCAGTTGCAAACTCCACTCCTTACATATATATGGGGAGGTACTAGCTGCAACTCGGTTTTACAGTGAAAACTGCTGGAACTTCAAACCGGCACTAGGAAACAGACTGAGAAACCAGAGTAAAAGTTTCTCCTGCAACCCGTTCCCTTTGTGCTAGATGAACGAACGTCTCTCCACATGCTCAGTTCTGAGAGATAAGTGTGTGTGAAAGCCGTCCTTCACCTAGCTTGTTGGGAACACAAAGTTTCTTTTCAGTTGCAAACTCCACTCCATATATATATATGGGGAGGTACTAGCTACAAATCGGTTTTACAGTGAAAACTGCAGGAACTTCAAACCGGCACTAGGAAACAGACTGAGAAACCAGAGTAAAAGTTTCTCCTGCAACCCGCTCCCTTTCTGCTAGATAAACGAACGTCTCTCCACATGCTCAGTTCTGAGAGATACGTGTGTGTGAAAGCCGTCCTTCACCTAGCTTGTTGGGAACACAAAGATTCTTTTCAGCTGCAAACTCCACTCCATACATATATATGGGGAGGTACTAGCTCCAAATCGGTTTTACAGTGAAAACTGCAGGAACTTCAAACCGGCACTAGGAAACAGTCTGAGAAAACAGAGTAAAAGTTTCTCTGCAACCCGTTCCCTTTGTGCTAGATGAACGAACGTCTCTCCACATGCTCAGTTCTGAGAGATAAGTGTGTGTGAAAGCCGTCCTTCTCCTAGCTTGTTGGGAACACAAAGATTCTTTTCAGTTGCAAACTCCACTCCATACATATATATGGGGAGGTACTAGCTCCAAATCGGTTTTACAGTGAAAACTGCAGGAACTTCAAACTGGCACTAGGAAACAGACTGAGAAACCAGAGTAAAAGTTTCTCCTGCAACCCGTTTCCTTTGTGCTAGATGAACGAACGTCTCTCCACATGCTCAGTTCTGAGAGATAAGTGTGTGTGAAAGCCGTCCTTCACCTAGCTTGTTGGGAACACAAAGTTTCTTTTAAGTTGCAAACTCCACTCCATACATATATATGCGGAGGAACTAGCTCCAACCAGGTTTTACAGTGAAAACTGCAGGAACTTCAAACCGGCACTAGGAAACAGACTGAGAAACCAGAGTAAAAGTTTCTCCTGCAACCTGTTCCATTTGTGCTAGATGAACGAACGTCTCTCCACATGCTCAGTTCTGAGAGATGTGTGTGTGTGAAAGCCGTCCTTCACCTAGATTTTGGGAACATAAAGTTTCTTTTCATTTGTAAACTCCACTCCATACATATATATGGGGAGGTACTAGCTCCAAATCGGTTTTACAGTGAAAACTGCTGGAACTTCAAACCGGCACAAGGAAATAGAATGAGAAACCAGAGTAAAAGTTGCTCCTGCAACCCGTTCCCTTTGTGCTAGATGAACGAACGTCTCTCCACATGCTCAGTTCTTAGAGATAAGTGTGTGTGAAAGCCGTCCTTCACCTAGCTTGTTGGGAACACAAAGTTTCTTTTAAGTTGCAAACTCCACTCCATACATTTATATGGGGAGGAACTAGCTCCAAATCGGTTTTACAGTGAAAAGTGCAGGAACTTCAAACCGGCACTAGGAAACAGACTGTGAAACCAGAGTAAAAGTTTCTCCTGCAACCAGTTCCCCTTGTGCTAGATGAACGAACGTCTCTCCACATGCTCAGTTCTGAGAGATTAGTGTGTGTGAAAGCCGTCCTTCTCCTAGCTTGTTGGGAACACAAAGATTCTTTTCAGTTGCAAACTCCACTCCATACATATATATGGGGAGGTACTAGCTCCAAATCGGTTTTACAGTGAAAAATGCAGGAACTTCAAACTGGCACTAGGAAACAGACTGAGAAACCAGAGTAAAAGTTTCTCCTGCAACCCGTTCCCTTTGTGCTAGATGAACGAACGTCTCTCCACATGCTCAGTTCTGAGAGATAAGTGTGTGTGAAAGCCGTCCTTCACCTAGCTTGTTGGGAACTCAAAGTTTCTTTTCAGTTGCAAACTCCATTCCATACATATATATGGGGAGGTACTAGCTCCAACTCGGTTTTACAGTGAAAACTGCTGGAACTTCAAACCGGCACTAGGAAACAGACTGAGAAACCAGAGTAAAATATTCTGCAACCCGTTCCCTTTGTGCTAGATGAACGAACTTCTCTCCACATGCTCAGATCTGAGAGATAAGTGTGTGTGAAAGCCGTCCTTGACCTAGCTTGTTGGGAACACAAAGTTTCTTTTCAGTTGCAAACTCCACTCCATACATATATATGGGGAGGAACTAGCTCCAAATCGGTTTTTCAGTGAAAACTGCAGGAACTTCAAACCGGCACTAGGAAACAGACTGAGAAACCAGAGTAAAAGTTTCTCCTGCAACTCGTTCCCCTTGTGCTAGATGAACGAACGTCTCTCCACATGCTCAGTTCTGAGAGATAAGTGTGTGTGAAAGCCGTCCTTCACCTAGCTTGTTGGGAACACAAAGTTTCTTTTCAGTTGCAAACTCCACTCCATAAATATATATGGGGAGGTACTAGCTCCAACTCGGATTTACAGTGAAAACTGCTGGAACTTCAAACCGGCACTAGGAAACAGACTGAGAAACCAGAGTAATAGTTTCTCCTGCAACCCGTTCCCTTTGTGCTATATGAACGAACGTCTCTCGACATGCTCAGTTCTGAGAGATAAGTGTGTGTGAAAGCTTCCTTCACCTAGCTTTTTGGGAACATAAAGTTTCTTTTCAATTGTAAACTCCACTCCATACATAAATATGGGGAGGTAGTAGCTCCAACTCGTTTTTACAGTGAAAACTGCTGGAACTTCAAACCGGCACTAGGAAACAGACTGAGAAACCATAGTAATAGTTTCTCCTGCAACCCGTTCCCTTTGTGCTAGATGAACGAACGTCTCTTCACATGCTCAGTTCTGAGAGATAAGTGTGTGTGAAAGCCGTCCTTCACCTAGCTTGTTGGGAACACAAAGTTTCTTTTCAGTTGCAAACTCCACTCCATACATATATATGGGGAGGTACTAGCTCCAAATCGGTTTTACAGTGAAAACTGCAGGAACTTCAAACCGGCACTAGGAAACAGACTGAGAAACCAGAGTAAAAGTTTCTCCTGCAACCCGTTCCCTTTGTGCTAGATGAACGAACGTCTCTCCACATGCTCAGTTCTGAGAGATAAGTGCGTGTGAAAGCCGTCCTTCACCTAGCTTGTTGGGAACACAAAGTTTCTTTTCAGTGGCAAACTCCAATCCATACATATATATGGGGAGGTTCTAGCTCCAACCATGTTTTACAGAGAAAACTGCAGGAACTTCAAACCGGCACTAGGAAACAGACTGAGAAACCAGAGTAAAATTTTCTCCTCCATCCCGTTCCCTTTGTGCTAGATGAACGAACGTCTCTCCACATGCTCAGTTCTGAGAGATAAGTGTGTGTGAAAAAGGTCCTTCACCTAGCTTGTTGGGAACACAAAGTTCCTTTTCAGTTGCAAACTCCACTCCTTACATATATATGGGGAGGTACTAGCTGCAACTCGGTTTTACAGTGAAAACTGCTGGAACTTCAAACCGGCACTAGGAAACAGACTGAGAAACCAGAGTAAAAGTTTCTCCTGCAACCCGTTCCCTTTGTGCTAGATGAACGAACGTCTCTCCACATGCTCAGTTCTGAGAGATAAGTGTGTGTGAAAGCCGTCCTTCACCTAGCTTGTTGGGAACACAAAGTTTCTTTTCAGTTGCAAACTCCACTCCATATATATATATGGGGAGGTACTAGCTACAAATCGGTTTTACAGTGAAAACTGCAGGAACTTCAAACCGGCACTAGGAAACAGACTGAGAAACCAGAGTAAAAGTTTCTCCTGCAACCCGCTCCCTTTCTGCTAGATAAACGAACGTCTCTCCACATGCTCAGTTCTGAGAGATACGTGTGTGTGAAAGCCGTCCTTCACCTAGCTTGCTGGGAACACAAAGATTCTTTTCAGCTGCAAACTCCACTCCATACATATATATGGGGAGGTACTAGCTCCAAATCGGTTTTACAGTGAAAACTGCAGGAACATCAAACCGGCACTAGGAAACAGTCTGAGAAAACAGAGTAAAAGTTTCTCTGCAACCCGTTCCCTTTGTGCTAGATGAACGAACGTCTCTCCACATGCTCAGTTCTGAGAGATAAGTGTGTGTGAAAGCCGTCCTTCTCCTAGCTTGTTGGGAACACAAAGATTCTTTTCAGTTGCAAACTCCACTCCATACATATATATGGGGAGGTACTAGCTCCAAATCGGTTTTACAGTGAAAACTGCAGGAACTTCAAACTGGCACTAGGAAACAGACTGAGAAACCAGAGTAAAAGTTTCTCCTGCAACCCGTTTCCTTTGTGCTAGATGAACGAACGTCTCTCCACATGCTCAGTTCTGAGAGATAAGTGTGTGTGAAAGCCGTCCTTCACCTAGCTTGTTGGGAACACAAAGATTCTTTTCAGTTGCAAACTCCACTCCATACATATATATGGGGAGGTACTAGCTCCAAATCGGTTTTACAGTGAAAACTGCAGGAACTTCAAACTGGCACTAGGAAACAGACTGAGAAACCAGAGTAAAAGTTTCTCCTGCAACCCGTTCCCTTTGTGCTAGATGAACGAACGTCTCTCCACATGCTCAGTTCTGAGAGATAAGTGTGTGTGAAAGCCGTCCTTCACCTAGCTTGTTGGGAACACAAAGTTTCTTTTCAGTTGCAAACTCCATTCCATACATATATATGGGGAGGTACTAGCTCCAAATCGGTTTTACAGTGAAAACTGCTGGAACTTCAAACCGGCACTAGGAAACAGACTGAGAAACCAGAGTAAAATTTTCTCCTGCAACCCTTTCCCTTTGTGCTAGATGAACGAACGTCTCTCCACATGCTCAGATCTGAGAGATAAGTGTGTGTGAAAGCCGTCCTTCACCTAGCTTGTTGGGAACACATAGTTTCTTTTCAGTTGCAAACTCCACTCCATACATATATATGGGGAGGTACTAGCTCCAAATCGGTTTTACAGTGAAAACTGCAGGAACTTCAAACCGGCACTAGGAAACAGACTGAGAAACCAGAGTAAAAGTTTCACTTGCAAACCGTTCCCTTTCTGCTAGATGAACGAACGTCTCTCCACATGCTCAGTTCTGAGAGATAAGTGTGTGTGAAAGCCGTCCTTCACCTAGCTTGTTGGGAACACAAAGTTTCTTTTAAGTTGCAAACTCCACTCCATACATATATATGCGGAGGAACTAGCTCCAACCAGGTTTTACAGTGAAAACTGCAGGAACTTCAAACCGGCACTAGGAAACAGACTGAGAAACCAGAGTAAAAGTTTCTCCTGCAACCTGTTCCATTTGTGCTAGATGAACGAACGTCTCTCCACATGCTCAGTTCTGAGAGATGTGTGTGTGTGAAAGCCGTCCTTCACCTAGATTTTGGGAACATAAAGTTTCTTTTCATTTGTAAACTCCACTCCATACATATATATGGGGAGGTACTAGCTCCAAATCGGTTTTACAGTGAAAACTGCTGGAACTTCAAACCGGCACAAGGAAATAGAATGAGAAACCAGAGTAAAAGTTGCTCCTGCAACCCGTTCCCTTTGTGCTAGATGAACGAACGTCTCTCCACATGCTCAGTTCTTAGAGATAAGTGTGTGTGAAAGCCGTCCTTCACCTAGCTTGTTGGGAACACAAAGTTTCTTTTAAGTTGCAAACTCCACTCCATACATTTATATGGGGAGGAACTAGCTCCAAATCGGTTTTACAGTGAAAAGTGCAGGAAATTCAAAGCGGCACTAGGAAACAGACTGAGAAACCAGAGTAAATGTTTCTCCTGCAACCAGTTCCCCTTGTGCTAGATGAACGAACGTCTCTCCACATGCTCAGTTCTGAGAGATTAGTGTGTGTGAAAGCCGTCCTTCTCCTAGCTTGTTGGGAACACAAAGATTCTTTTCAGTTGCAAACTCCACTCCATACATATATATGGGGAGGTACTAGCTCCAAATCGGTTTTACAGTGAAAAATGCAGGAACTTCAAACTGGCACTAGGAAACAGACTGAGAAACCAGAGTAAAAGTTTCTCCTGCAACCCGTTCCCTTTGTGCTAGATGAACGAACGTCTCTCCACATGCTCAGTTCTGAGAGATAAGTGTGTGTGAAAGCCGTCCTTCACCTAGCTTGTTGGGAACACAAAGTTTCTTTTCAGTTGCAAACTCCATTCCATACATATATATGGGGAGGTACTAGCTCCAACTCGGTTTTACAGTGAAAACTGCTGGAACTTCAAACCGGCACTAGGAAACAGACTGAGAAACCAGAGTAAAATATTCTGCAACCCGTTCCCTTTGTGCTAGATGAACGAACTTCTCTCCACATGCTCAGATCTGAGAGATAAGTGTGTGTGAAAGCCGTCCTTGACCTAGCTTGTTGGGAACACAAAGTTTCTTTTCAGTTGCAAACTCCACTCCATACATATATATGGGGAGGAACTAGCTCCAAATCGGTTTTTCAGTGAAAACTGCAGGAACTTCAAACCGGCACTAGGAAACAGACTGAGAAACCAGAGTAAAAGTTTCTCCTGCAACTCGTTCCCCTTGTGCTAGATGAACGAACGTCTCTCCACATGCTCAGTTCTGAGAGATAAGTGTGTGTGAAAGCCGTCCTTCACCTAGCTTGTTGGGAACACAAAGTTTCTTTTCAGTTGCAAACTCCACTCCATACATATATATGGGGAGGTACTAGCTCCAACTCGGATTTACAGTGAAAACTGCTGGAACTTCAAACCGGCACTAGGAAACAGACTGAGAAACCAGAGTAATAGTTTCTCCTGCAACCCGTTCCCTTTGTGCTATATGAACGAACGTCTCTCCACATGCTCAGTTCTGAGAGATAAGTGTGTGTGAAAGCTTCCTTCACCTAGCTTTTTGGGAACATAAAGTTTCTTTTCAATTGTAAACTCCACTCCATACATAAATATGGGGAGGTAGTAGCTCCAACTCGTTTTTACAGTGAAAACTGCTGGAACTTCAAACCGGCACTAGGAAACAGACTGAGAAACCATAGTAATAGTTTCTCCTGCAACCCGTTCCCTTTGTGCTAGATGAACGAACGTCTCTTCACATGCTCAGTTCTGAGAGATAAGTGTGTGTGAAAGCCGTACTTCACCTAGCTTGTTGGGAACACAAAGTTTCTTTTCAGTTGCAAACTCCACTCCATACATATATATGGGGAGGTACTAGCTCCAAATCGGTTTTACAGTGAAAACTGCAGGAACTTCAAACCGGCACTAGGAAACAGACTGAGAAACCAGAGTAAAAGTTTCTCCTGCAACCCGTTCCCTTTGTGCTAGATGAACGAACGTCTCTCCACATGCTCAGTTCTGAGAGATAAGTGTGTGTGAAAGCCGTCCTTCACCTACCTTGTTGGGAACACAAAGTTTCTTTTCAGTTGCAAACTCCAATCCATACATATATATGGGGAGGTTCTAGCTCCAACCATGTTTTACAGAGAAAACTGCAGGAACTTCAAACCGGCACTAGGAAACAGACTGAGAAACCAGAGTAAAATTTTCTCCTCCAACCCGTTCCCTTTGTGCTAGATGAACGAACGTCTCTCCACATGCTCAGTTCTGAGAGATAAGTGTGTGTGAAAAAGGTCCTTCACCTAGCTTGTTGGGAACACAAAGTTCCTTTTCAGTTGCAAACTCCACTCCTTACATATATATGGGGAGGTACTAGCTGCAACTCGGTTTTACAGTGAAAACTGCTGGAACTTCAAACCGGCACTAGGAAACAGACTGAGAAACCAGAGTAAAAGTTTCTCCTGCAACCCGTTCCCTTTGTGCTAGATGAACGAACGTCTCTCCACATGCTCAGTTCTGAGTGATAAGTGTGTGTGAAAGCCGTCCTTCACCTAGCTTGTTGGGAACACAAAGTTTCTTTTCAGTTACAAACTCCACTCCATATATATATATGGGGAGGTACTAGCTCCAAATCGGTTTTACAGTGAAAACTGCAGGAACTTCAAACCGGCACTAGGAAACAGACTGAGAAACCAGAGTAAAAGTTTCTCCTGCAACCCGCTCCCTTTCTGCTAGATAAACGAACGTCTCTCCACATGCTCAGTTCTGAGAGATACGTGTGTGTGAAAGCCGTCCTTCACCTAGCTTGTTTGGAACACAAAGATTCTTTTCAGCTGCAAACTCCACTCCATACATATATATGGGGAGGTACTAGCTCCAAATCGGTTTTACAGTGAAAACTGCAGGAACTTCAAACCGGCACTAGGAAACAGTCTGAGAAAACAGAGTAAAAGTTTCTCTGCAACCCGTTCCCTTTGTGCTAGATGAACGAACGTCTCTCCACATGCTCAGTTCTGAGAGATAAGTGTGTGTGAAAGCCGTCCTTCTCCTAGCTTGTTGGGAACACAAAGATTCTTTTCAGTTGCAAACTCCACTCCATACATATATATGGGGAGGTACTAGCTCCAAATCGGTTTTACAGTGAAAACTGCAGGAACTTCAAACTGGCACTAGGAAACAGACTGAGAAACCAGAGTAAAAGTTTCTCCTGCAACCCGTTCCCTTTGTGCTAGATGAACGAACGTCTCTCCACATGCTCAGTTCTGAGAGATAAGTGTGTGTGAAAGCCATCCTTCACCTAGCTTGTTGGGAACACAAAGTTTCTTTTCAGTTGCAAACTCCATTCCATACATATATATGGAGAGGTACTAGCTCCAACTCGGTTTTACAGTGAAAACTGCTAGAACATAAACCGGCACTAGGAAACAGACTGAGAAACCAGAGTAAAATTTTCTCCTGCAACCCGTTTCCTTTGTGCTAGATGAACGAACGTCTCTCCACATGCTCAGATCTGAGAGATAAGTGTGTGTGAAAGCCGTCCTTCACCTAGCTTGTTGGGAACACAAAGTTTCTTTTCAGTTGCAAACTCCACTCCATACATATATATGGGGAGGTACTAGCTCCAAATCGGTTTTACAGTGAAAACTGCAGGAACTTCAAACCGGCACTAGGAAACAGACTGAGAAACCAGAGTAAAAGTTTCACTTGCAAACCGTTCCCTTTCTGCTAGATGAACGAACGTCTCTCCACATGCTCAGTTCTGAGAGATAAGTGTGTGTGAAAGCCGTCCTTCACCTAGCTTGTTTGGAACACAAAGATTCTTTTCAGCTGCAAACTCCACTCCATACATATATATGGGGAGGTACTAGCTCCAAATCGGTTTTACAGTGAAAACTGCAGGAACTTCAAACCGGCACTAGGAAACAGTCTGAGAAAACAGAGTAAAAGTTTCTCTGCAACCCGTTCCCTTTGTGCTAGATGAACGAACGTCTCTCCACATGCTCAGTTCTGAGAGATAAGTGTGTGTGAAAGCCGTCCTTCTCCTAGCTTGTTGGGAACACAAAGATTCTTTTCAGTTGCAAACTCCACTCCATACATATATATGGGGAGGTACTAGCTCCAAATCGGTTTTACAGTGAAAACTGCAGGAACTTCAAACTGGCACTGGGAAACAGACTGAGAAACCAGAGTAAAAGTTTCTCCTGCAACCCGTTCCCTTTGTGCTAGATGAACGAACGTCTCTCCACATGCTCAGTTCTGAGAGATAAGTGTGTGTGAAAGCCATCCTTCACCTAGCTTGTTGGGAACACAAAGTTTCTTTTCAGTTGCAAACTCCATTCCATACATATATATGGAGAGGTACTAGCTCCAACTCGGTTTTACAGTGAAAACTGCTAGAACATAAACCGGCACTAGGAAACAGACTGAGAAACCAGAGTAAAATTTTCTCCTGCAACCCGTTTCCTTTGTGCTAGATGAACGAACGTCTCTCCACATGCTCAGATCTGAGAGATAAGTGTGTGTGAAAGCCGTCCTTCACCTAGCTTGTTGGGAACACAAAGTTTCTTTTCAGTTGCAAACTCCACTCCATACATATATATGGGGAGGTACTAGCTCCAAATCGGTTTTACAGTGAAAACTGCAGGAACTTCAAACCGGCACTAGGAAACAGACTGAGAAACCAGAGTAAAAGTTTCACTTGCAAACCGTTCCCTTTCTGCTAGATGAACGAACGTCTCTCCACATGCTCAGTTCTGAGAGATAAGTGTGTGTGAAAGCCGTCCTTCACCTAGCTTGTTGGGAACACAAAGTTTCTTTTAAGTTGCAAACTCCACTCCATACATATTTATGCGGAGGAACTAGCTCCAACCAGGTTTTACAGTGAAAACTGCAGGAACTTCAAACCGGCACTCGGAAACAGACTGAGAAACCAGAGTAAAACTTTCTCCTGCAACCTGTTCCATTTGTGCTAGATGAACGAACGTCTCTCCACATGCTCAGTTCTGAGAGATGTGTGTGTGTGAAAGCCGTCCTTCACCTAGATTTTGGGAACATAAAGTTTCTTTTCATTTGTAAACTCCACTCCATACATATATATGGGGAGGTACTAGCTCCAAATCGGTTTTACAGTGAAAACTGCTGGAACTTCAAACCGGCACAAGGAAATAGAATGAGAAACCAGAGTAAAAGTTTCTCCTGCAACCCGTTCCCTTTGTGCTAGATGAACGAACGTCTCTCCATATGCTCAGTTCTTAGAGATAAGTGTGTGTGAAAGCCGTCCTTCACCTAGCTTGTTGGGAACACAAAGTTTCTTTTAAGTTGCAAACTCCACTCCATACATTTATATGGGGAGGAACTAGCTCCAACTCGGTTTTACAGTGAAAAGTGCAGGAACTTCAAACCGGCACTAGGAAACAGACTGAGAAACCAGAGTAAAAGTTTCTCCAGCAACCAGTTCCCCTTGTGCTAGATGAACGAACGTCTCTCCACATGCTCAGTTCTGAGAGATAATTGTGTGTGAAAGCCGTCCTTCTCCTAGCTTGTTGGGAACACAAAGATTCTTTTCAGTTGCAAAATGCACTCCATACATATATATGGGGAGGTACTAGCTCCAAATCGGTTTTACAGTGAAAAATGCAGGAACTTCAAACTGGCACTAGGAAAGAGGCTGAGAAACCAGAGTAAAAGTTTCTCCTGCAACCCGTTCCCTTTGTGCTAGATGAACGAACGTCTCTCCACATGCTCAGTTCTGAGAGATAAGTGTGTGTGAAAGCCGTCCTTCACATAGCTTGTTGGGAACACAAAGTTTCTTTTCAGTTGCAAACTCCATTCCATACATATATATGGGGAGGTACTAGCTCCAACTCGGTTTTACAGTGAAAACTGCTGGAACTTCAAACCGGCACTAGGAAACAGACTGAGAAACCAGAGTAAAATATTCTCCTGCAACCCGTTCCCTTTGTGCTAGATGAACGAACGTCTCTCCACATGCTCAGATCTGAGAGATTAGTGTGTGTGAAAACCGTCCTTCACCTAGCTTGTTGGGAACACAAAGTTTCTTTTCAGTTGCAAACTCCACTCCATACATATATATGGGGAGGTACTAGCTCCAAATCGGTTTTACAGTGAAAACTGCAGGAACTTCAAACCGGCACTAGGAAACAGATTGAGAAACCAGAGTAAAAGTTTCTCCTGCAAACCGTTCCCTTTCTGCTAGATGAACGAACGTCTCTCCACATGCTCAGTTCTGAGAGATAAGTGTGTGTGAAAGCCGTCCTTCACCTATCTTGTTTGGAACACAAAGTTTCTTTTAAGTTGTAAACTCAACTCCATACATATATATGCGGAGGTACTAGCTCCAACCAGGTTTTACAGTGAAAACTGCAGGAACTTCAAACCGGCACTAGGAAACAGACTGAGAAACCAGAGTAAAAGATTCTCCTGCAACCTGTTCCATTTGTGCTAGATGAACGAACGTCTCTCCACATGCTCAGTTCTGAGAGATGTGTGTGTGTGAAAGCCGTCCTTCACCTAGCTTTTTGGGAACATAAAGTTTCTTTTCAAATGTAAACTCCACTCCATACATATATATGGGGAGGTACTAGCTCCAACTCGGTTTTACAGTGAAAACTGCTGGAACTTCAAACCGGCACTAGGAAACAGACTGAGAAACCATAGTAATAGTTTCTCCTGCAACCCGTTCCATTTGTGCTAGATGAACTAACGTCTCTCCACATGCTCAGATCTGAGAGATAAGTGTGTGTGAAAGCCGTCCTTCAACTAGCTTGTTGGGAACACAAAGTTTCTTTTCAGTTGCAAACTCCACTCCATACATATATATGGGGAGGTACAAGCTCCAAATAGGTTTTAGAGTGAAAACTGCAGGAACTTCAAACCGGCACTGGGAAACAGACTGAGAAACCAGAGTAAATGTTTCTCCTGCAACCTGTTCCCTTTGTGCTAGATGAACGAACGTCTCTCCACATGCTCAGTTCTGAGAGATGTGTGTGTGTGAAAGCCGTCCTTCACCTAGCTTTTTGGGAACATAAAGTTTCTTTTCATTTGTAAACTACACTCCATACATATATATGGGGAGGTACTAGCACCAACTCGGTTTTACAGTGAAAACTGCTGGAACTTCAAACCGGCACAAGGAAACAGAATGAGAAACCAGAGTAAAAGTTTCTCCTGCAACCCGTTCCCTTTGTGCTAGATGAACGAACGTCTCTCCACATGCTCAGTTCTGAGAGATAAGTGTGTGTGAAAGCCGTCCTTCTCCTAGCTTGTTGGAAACACAAAGTTTCTTTTCAGTTGCAAACTCCACTCCATACATATATATGGGGAGGAACTAGCTCCAAATCGGTTTTTCAGTGAAAACTGCAGGAACTTCAATCCGGCACTAGGACACAGACTGAGAAACCAGAGTAAAAGTTTCTCCTGCAACTCATTCCCCTTGTGCTAGATGAACGAACGTCTCTCCACATGCTCAGTTCTGAGAGATAAGTGTGTGTGAAAGCCGTCCTTCACCTAGCTTGTTGGGAACACAAAGTTTCTTTTCAGTTGCAAACTCCACTCCATACATATATATGGGGAGGTACTAGCTCCAAATCGGTTTTACAGTGAAAACTGCAGGAACTTCAAACCGGCACTAGGAAACAGATTGAGAAACCAGAGTAAAAGTTTCTCCTGCAAACAGTTCCCTTTCTGCTAGATGAACGAACGTCTCTCCACATGCTCAGTTCTGAGAGATAAGTGTGTGTGAAAGCCGTCCTTCACCTATCTTGTTTGGAACACAAAGTTTCTTTTAAGTTGTAAACTCAACTCCATACATATATATGCGGAGGTACTAGCTCCAACCAGGTTTTACAGTGAAAACTGCAGGAACTTCAAACCGGCACTAGGAAACAGACTGAGAAACCAGAGTAAAAGATTCTCCTGCAACCTGTTCCATTTGTGCTAGATGAACGAACGTCTCTCCACATGCTCAGTTCTGAGAGATGTGTGTGTGTGAAAGCCGTCCTTCACCTAGCTTTTTGGGAACATAAAATTTCTTTTCAAATGTAATCTCCACTCCATACATATATATGGGGAGGTACTAGCTCCAACTCGGTTTTACAGTGAAAACTGCTGGAACTTCAAACCGGCACTAGGAAACAGACTGAGAAACCATAGTAATAGTTTCTCCTGCAACCCGTTCCATTTGTGCTAGATGAACGAACGTCTCTCCACATGCTCAGATCTGAGAGATAAGTGTGTGTGAAAGCCGTCCTTCAACTAGCTTGTTGGGAACACAAAGTTTCTTTTCAGTTGCAAACTCCACTCCATACATATATATGGGGAGGTACAAGCTCCAAATAGGTTTTAGAGTGAAAACTGCAGGAACTTCAAACCGGCACTGGGAAACAGACTGAGAAACCAGAGTAAATGTTTCTCCTGCATCCTGTTCCATTTGTGCTAGATGAACGAACGTCTCTCCACATGCTCAGTTCTGAGAGATGTGTGTGTGTGAAAGCCGTCCTTCACCTAGCTTTTTGGGAACATAAAGTTTCTTTTCATTTGTAAACTACACTCCATACATATATATGGGGAGCTACTAGCTCCAACTCGGTTTTACAGTGAAAACTGCTGGAACTTCAAACCGGCACAAGGAAACAGAATGAGAAACCAGAGTAAAAGTTTCTCCTGCAACCCGTTCCCTTTGTGCTAGATGAACGAACGTCTCTCCACATGCTCAGTTCTGAGAGATAAGTGTGTGTGAAAGCCGTCCTTCTCCTAGCTTGTTGGAAACACAAAGTTTCTTTTCAGTTGCAAACTCCACTCCATACATATATATGGGGAGGAACTAGCTCCAAATCGGTTTTTCAGTGAAAAATGCAGGAACTTCAAACCGGCACTAGGACACAGACTGAGAAACCAGAGTAAAAGTTTCTCCTGCAACTCGTTCCCCTTGTGCTAGATGAACGAACGTCTCTCCACATGCTCAGTTCTGAGAGATAAGTGTGTGTGAAAGCCGTCCTTCACCTAGCTTGTTGGGAACACAAAGTTTCTTTTCAGTTGCAAACTCCACTCCATACATATATATGGGGAGGTACTAGCTCCAAATCCGTTTTACAGTGAAAACTGCTGGAACTTCAAACCGGCACTAGGAAACAGACTGAGAAACCAGAGTAATAGTTTCTCCTGCAACCCGTTCCCTTTGTGCTATATGAACGAACGTCTCTCCACATGCTCAGTTCTGAGAGATAAGTGTGTGTGAAAGCTTCCTTCACCTAGCTTTTTGGGAACATAAAGTTTCTTTTCAATTGTAAACTCCACTCCATACATAAATATGGGGAGGTACTAGCTCCAACTCGTTTTTACAGTGAAAACTGCTGGAACTTCAAACCGGCACTAGGAAACAGACTGAGAAACCATAGTAATAGTTTCTCCTGCAACCCGTTCCCTTTGTGCTAGATGAACGAAAGTCTCTTCACATGCTCAGTTCTGAGAGATAAGTGTGTGTGAAAGCCGTCCTTCACCTAGCTTGTTGGGAACACAAAGTTTCTTTTCAGTTGCAAACTCCACTCCATACATATATATGGGGAGGTACTAGCTCCAAATCGGTTTTACAGTGAAAACTGCAGGAACTTCAAACCGGCACTAGGAAACAGACTGAGAAACCAGAGTAAAAGTTTCTCCTGCAACCCGTTCCCTTTGTGCTAGATGAACGAACGTCTCTCCACATGCTCAGTTCTGAGAGATAAGTGTGTGTGAAAGCCGTCCTTCACCTACCTTGTTGGGAACACAAAGTTTCTTTTCAGTTGCAAACTCCAATCCATACATATATATGGGGAGGTTCTAGCTCCAACCAGGTTTTACAGAGAAAACTGCAGGAACTTCAAACCGGCACTAGGAAACACACTGAGAATCCAGAGAAAAAGTTTCTCCTGCAACCTGTTCCCTTTGTGCTAGATGAACGAACGTCTCTCCACATGCTAAGTTCTGAGAGATGTGTGTGTGTGAAAGCCGTCCTTCACCTAGCTTTTTGGGAACATAAAATTTCTTTTCATTTGTAAACTCCACTCCATACATATATATGGGGAGGTACTAGCTCCAACTCGGTTTTACAGTGAAAACTGCTGGAACTTCAAACCGGCACTAGGAAACAGACTGAGAAACCAGAGTAAAATTTTCTCCTCCAACCCGTTCCCTTTGTGCTAGATGAACGAACGTCTCTCCACATGCTCAGTTCTGAGAGATAAGTGTGTGTGAAAAAGGTCCTTCACCTAGCTTGTTGGGAACACAAAGTTCCTTTTCAGTTGCAAACTCCACTCCTTACATATATATGGGGAGGTACTAGCTGCAACTCGGTTTTACAGTGAAAACTGCTGGAACTTCAAACCGGCACTAGGAAACAGACTGAGAAACCAGAGTAAAAGTTTCTCCTGCAACCCGTTCCCTTTGTGCTAGATGAACGAACGTCTCTCCACATGCTCAGTTCTGAGAGATAAGTGTGTGTGAAAGCCGTCCTTCACCTAGCTTGTTGGGAACACAAAGTTTCTTTTCAGTTGCAAACTCCACTCCATATATATATATGGGGAAGTACTAGCTCCAAATCGGTTTTACAGTGAAAACTGCAGGAACTTCAAACCGGCACTAGGAAACAGACTGAGAAACCAGAGTAAAAGTTTCTCCTGCATCCCGCTCCCTTTCTGCTAGATAAACGAACGTCTCTCCACATGCTCAGTTCTGAGAGATACGTGTGTGTGAAAGCCGTCCTTCACCTAGCTTGTTGGGAACACAAAGATTCTTTTCAGCTGCAAACTCCACTCCATACATATATATGGGGAGGTACTAGCTCCAAATCGGTTTTACTGTGAAAACTGCAGGAACTTCAAACCGGCACTAGGAAACAGTCTGAGAAAACAGAGTAAAAGTTTCTCTGCAACCCGTTCCCTTTGTGCTAGATGAACGAACGTCTCTCCACATGCTCAGTTCTGAGAGATAAGTGTGTGTGAAAGCCGTCCTTCTCCTAGCTTGTTGGGAACACAAAGATTCTTTTCAGTTGCAAACTCCACTCCATACATATATATGGGGAGGTACTAGCTCCAAATCGGTTTTACAGTGAAAACTGCAGGAACTTCAAACTGGCACTAGGAAACAGACTGAGAAACCAGAGTAAAAGTTTCTCCTGCAACCCATTCCCTTTGTGCTAGATGAACGAACGTCTCTCCACATGCTCAGTTCTGAGAGATAAGTGTGTGTGAAAGCCGTCCTTCACCTAGCTTGTTGGGAACACAAAGTTTCTTTTCAGTTGCAAACTCCACTCCATACATATATATGGGGAGGTACTAGCTTCAAATCGGTTTTACAGTGAAAACTGCAGGAACTTCAAACCGGCACTAGGAAACAGACTGAGAAACCAGAGTAAAAGTTTCTCCTGCAAACCGTTCCCTTTCTGCTAGATGAACGAACGTTTCTCCACATGCTCAGTTCTGAGAGATAAGTGTGTGTGAAAGCCGTCCTTCACCTATCTTGTTTGGAACACAAAGTTTCTTTTAAGTTGCAAACTCCACTCCATACATATATATGCGGAGGTACTAGCTCCACCCAGGTTTTACAGTGAAAACTGCAGGAACTTCATACCGGCACTAGGAAACAGACTGAGAAACCAGAGTAAAAGATTCTCCTGCAACCTGTTCCATTTGTGCTAGATGAACGAACGTCTCTCCACATGCTCAGTTCTGAGAGATGTGTGTGTGTGAAAGCCGTCCTTCACCTAGCTTTTTGGGAACATAAAGTTTCTTTTCAAAGGTAAACTCCACTCCATACATATATATGGGGAGGTGCTAGCTCCAACTCGGTTTTACAGTGAAAACTGCTGGAACTTCAAACCGGCACTAGGAAACAGACTGAGAAACCATAGTAATAGTTTCTCCTGCAACCCGTTCCATTTGTGCTAGATGAACGAACGTCTCTCCACATGCTCAGTTCTGAGAGATATGTGTGTGTGAAAGCCGTCCTTCAACTAGCTTGTTGGGAACACAAAGTTTCTTTTCAGTTGCAAACTCCACTCCATACATATATATGGGGAGGTACAAGCTCCAAATAGATTTTACAGTGAAAACTGCAGGAACTTCAAACCGGCACTAGGAAACAGACTGAGAAACCAGAGTAAATGTTTCCCTGCAAACTGTTCCCTTTGTGCTAGATGAACGAACGTCTCTCCACATGCTCTGTTCTGAGAGATGTGTGTGTGTGAAAGCCGTCCTTCACCTAGCTTTTTGGGAACATAAAGTTTCTTTTCATTTGTAAACTACAATCCATACATATATATGGGGAGGTACTAGCTCCAACTCGGTTTTACAGTGAAAACTGCTGGAACTTCAAACCGGCACAAGGAAACAGACTGAGAAACCAGAGTAAAATTTTCTCCTGCAACCCGTTCCCTTTGTGCTAGATGAACGAACGTCTCTCCACATGCTCAGTTCTGAGAGATAAGTGTGTGTGAAAGCCATTCTTCACCTAGCTTGTTGGGAACACAAAGTTTCTTTTCAGTTGCAAACTCCATTCCATACATATATATGGGGAGGTACTAGCTCCAACTCGGTTTTACAGTGAAAACTGCTAGAACATAAACCGGCACTAGGAAACAGACTGAGAAACCAGAGTAAAATTTTCTCCTGCAACCCGTTCCCTTTGTGCTAGATGAACGAACGTCTCTCCACATGCTCAGATCTGAGAGATAAGTGTGTGTGAAAGCCGTCCTTCACCTAGCTTGTTGGGAACACAAAGTTTCTTTTCAGTTGCAAACTCCACTCCATACATATATATGGGGAGGTACTAGCTTCAAATCGGTTTTACAGTGAAAACTGCTGGAACTTCAAACCGGCACTAGGAAACAGACTGAGAAACCAGAGTAAAAGTTTCTCCTGCAAACCGGTCCCTTTCTGCTAGATGAACGAACGTTTCTCCACATGCTCAGTTCTGAGAGATAAGTGTGTGTGAAAGCCGTCCTTCACCTATCTTGTTTGGAACACAAAGTTTCTTTTAAGTTGCAAACTCCACTCCATACATATATATGCGGAGGTACTAGCTCCACCCAGGTTTTACAGTGAAAACTGCAGGAACTTCATACCGGCACTAGGAAACAGACTGAGAAACCAGAGTAAAAGATTCTCCTGCAACCTGTTCCATTTGTGCTAGATGAACGAACGTCTCTCCACATGCTCAGTTCTGAGAGATGTGTGTGTGTGAAAGCCGTCCTTCACCTAGCTTTTTGGGAACATAAAGTTTCTTTTCAAATGTAAACTCCACTCCATACATATATATGGGGAGGTACTAGCTCCAACTCGGTTTTACAGTGAAAACTGCTGGAACTTCAAACCGGCACTAGGAAACAGACTGAGAAACCATAGTAATAGTTTCTCCTGCAACCCGTTCCATTTGTGCTAGATGAACGAACGTCTCTCCACATGCTCAGTTCTGAGAGATAAGTGTGTGTGAAAGCCGTCCTTCAACTAGCTTGTTGGGAACACAAAGTTTCTTTTCAGTTGCAAACTCCACTCCATACATATATATGGGGAGGTACAAGCTCCAAATAGGTTTTACAGTGAAAACTGCAGGAACTTCAAACCGGCACTAGGAAACAGACTGAGAAACCAGAGTAAATGTTTCTCCTGCAAACTGTTCCCTTTGTGCTAGATGAACGAACGTCTCTCCACATGCTCAGTTCTGAGAGATGTGTGTGTGTGAAAGCCGTCCTTCACCTAGCTTTTTGGGAACATAAAGTTTCTTTTCATTTGTAAACTACAATCCATACATATATATGGGGAGGTACTAGCTCCAACTCGGTTTTACAGTGAAAACTGCTGGAACTTCAAACCGGCACAAGGAAACAGAATGAGAAACCAGAGTAAAGGTTTCTCCTGCAATCCGTTCCCTTTGTGCTAGATGAACGAACGTCTCTCCACATGCTCAGTTCTTAGAGATAAGTGTGTGTGAAAGCCGTCCTTCTCCTTGCTTGTTGGGAACACAAAGTTTCTTTTCAGTTGCAAACTCCACTCCATACATATATATGGGGAGGAACTAGCTCCAAATCGGTTTTTCAGTGAAAACTGCAGGAACTTCAAACCGGCACTAGGAAACAGACTGAGAAACCAGAGTAAAAGTTTCTCCTGCAACCCGTTCCCCTTGTGCTAGATGAACGAACGTCTCTCCACATGCTCAGTTCTGAGAGATAAGTGTGTGTGAAAGCCGTCCTTCACCTAGCTTGTTGGGAACGCAAAGTTTCTTTTCAGTTGCAAACTCCACTCCATAAATATATATGGGGAGGTACTAGCTGCAACTCGGTTTTACAGTGAAAACTGCTGGAACTTCAAACCGGCACTAGGAAACAGACTGAGAAACCAGAGTAATAGTTTCTCCTGCAACCCGTTCCCTTTGTGCTATATGAACGAACGTCTCTCCACATGCTCAGTTCTGAGAGATAAGTGTGTGTGAAAGCTTACTTCACCTAGCTTGTTGGGAACACAAAGTTTCTTTTCAGTTGCAAACTCCACTCCATACATATATATGGGGAGGTACAAGCTCCAAATCGGTTTTACAGTGAAAACTGCAGGAACTTCAAACCGGCACTAGGAAACAGACTGAGAAACCAGAGTAAAAGTTTCCCTGCAACCCGTTCCCTTTGTGCTAGATGAACGAACGTCTCTCCACATGCTCAGTTCTGAGAGATAAGTGTGTGTAAAAGCCGTCCTTCACCTAGCTTGTTGGGAACACAAAGTTTCTTTTCAGTTGCAAACTCCAATCCGTACATATATATGGGGAGGTTCTAGCTCCAACCAGGTTTTACAGAGAAAACTGCAGGAACTTCAAACCGGCACTAGGAAACAGACTGAGAATCCAGAGAAAAAGGTTCTCCTGCAACCTGTTCCCTTTGTGCTAGATGAACGAACGTCTCTCCACATGCTAAGTTCTGAGAGATGTGTGTGTGTGAAAGCCGTCCTTCACCTAGCTTTTTGGGAACATAAAATTTCTTTTCATTTGTAAACTCCACTCCATACATATATATGGGGAGGTACTAGCTCCAACTCGGTTTTACAGTGAAAACTGCTGGAACTTCAAACCGGCACTAGGAAACAGACTGAGAAACCAGAGTAAAATTTTCACCTGCAACCCGTTCCCTTTGTGCAAGATGAACGAACGTCTCTCCACATGCTCAGTTCTGAGAGATAAGTGTGTGTGAAAGCCGTCCTTCACCTAGCTTGTTGGGAACACAAAGTTCCTTTTCAGTTGCAAACTCCACTCCTTACATATATATGGGGAGGTACTAGCTGCAACTCGGTTTTACAGTGAAAACTGCTGGAACTTCAAACCGGCACTAGGAAACAGACTGAGAAACCAGAGTAAAAGTTTCTCCTGCAACCCGTTCCCTTTCTGCTAGATAAACGAACGTCTCTCCACATGCTCAGTTCTGAGAGATACGTGTGTGTGAAAGCCGTCCTTCACCTAGCTTGTTGGGAACACAAAGATTCTTTTCAGTTGCATACTCCACTCCATACATATATATGGGGAGGTACTAGCTCCAAATCGGTTTTACAGTGAAAACTGCAGGAACTTCAAACCGGCACTAGGAAACAGACTGAGAAAACAGAGTAAAAGTTTCTCTGCAACCCGTTCCCTTTGTGCTAGATGAACGAACGTCTCTCCACATGCTCAGTTCTGAGAGATAAGTGTGTGTGAAAGCCGTCCTTCACCTAGCTTGTTGGGAACACAAAGTTTATTTTCAGTTGCAAACTCCACTCCATACATATATATGGGGAGGTACTAGCTCCAACCAGGTTTTACAGTGAAAACTGCAGGAACTTCAAACCAGAACTAGGAAACAGACTGAAATACCAGAGTAAAAGTTTCCCCTGCAACCTGTTCCCTTTGTGCTAGATGAACGAACGTCTCTGCACATGCTCATTTCTGAGAGATGTGTGTGTGTGAAAGCCGTCCTTCACCTAGCTTTTTGGGAACATAAAATTTCTTTTCATTTGTAAACTCCACTCCATACATATATATGGGGAGGTACTAGCTCCAACTCGGTTTTACAGTGAAAACTGCTGGAACTTCAAACCGGCACTAGGAAACAGACTGAGAAACAATAGTAATAGTTTCTCCTGCATTCCGTTCCCTTTGTGCTAGATGAACGAACGTCTCTCCACATGCTCAGTTCTGAGAGATAAGTGTGTGTGAAAGCCGTCCTTCACCTATCTTGTTGGGAACACAAAGTTTCTTTTCAGTTGCAAACTCCACTCCATACATATATATGGGGAGGTACTAGATCCAACCAGGTTTTACAGTGAAAAATGCAGGAACTTCAAACCGGCACTAGGAAACAGACTGAGAAACCAGATAAAAGTTTCTCCTGCAACCTGTTCACTTTGTGCTAGATGAACGAACGTCTCTCCACATGCTCAGTTCTGAGAGATGTGTGTGTGTGAAAGCCGTCCTTCACCTAGCTTTTTGGGAACATAAAGTTTCTTTACATTTGTAAACTCCACTCCATACATATATATGGGGAGGTACTAGCTCCAACTCGGGTTTACAGTGAAAACTGCTGGAACTTCAAACCGGCACTAGGAAACAGACTGAGAAACCAGAGTAAAAGTTTCTCCTGCAACCCGTTCCCTTTGTGCTAGATGAACGAACGTCTCTCCACATGCTCAGTTCTGAGAGATAAGTGTGTGTGAAAGCCGTCCTTCACCTAGCTTGTTGGGAACACAAAGTTTCTTTTCAGTTGCAAACTCCACTCCATACATATATATGGGGAGGTTCTAGCTCCAACCAGGTTTTACACTGAAAACTGCAGGAACTTCATACCGGCACTAGGAAACAGACTGAGAAACCAGAGTAAAAGTTTCTCCTGCAACCCGTTCCCTTTGTGCTAGATGAACGAACGTCTCTCCACATGCTCAGTTCTGAGAGATAAGTGTGTGTGAAAGCCGTCCTTCACCTAGCTTGTTGGGAACACAAAGTTTCTTTTCAGTTGCAAACTCCATTCCATACATATATATGGGGAGGTACTAGCTCCAAATCGGTTTTACAGTGAAAACTGCAGGAACTTCAAACCGGCACTAGGAAACAGACTGAGAAACCAGAGTAAAAGTTTCTCCTGCAACCCGTTCCCTTTGTGCTAGATGAACGAACGTCTCTCCACATGCTCAGTTCTGAGAGATAAGTGTGTGTGAAAGCCGTCCTTCACCTAGCTTGTTGGGAACACAAAGATTCTTTTCAGTTGCAAACTCCACTCCATACATATATATGGGGAGGTACTAGCTCCAAATCTGTTTTAAAGTGAAAACTGCAGGAACTTCAAACCGGCACAAGGAAACAGACTGAGAAAACAGAGTAAAAGTTTCTCCTGCAACCCGTTCCCATTGTGCTAGATGAACGAACGTCTCTCCACATGCTCAGTTCTGAGAGATAAGTGTGTGTGAATGCCGTACTTCACATAGCTTGTTGGGAACTCAAAGTTTCTTTTCAGTTGCAAACTCCACTCCATACATATATATGGGGAGGTACTAGCTCCAAATCGGTTTTACAGTGAAAACTGCTGGAACTTCAAACCGGCACTAGGAAACAGACTGAGAAACCAGAGTAAAAGTTTCTCCTGCAACCCGTTCCCTTTGTGCTAGATGAACGAAAGTCTCTCCACATGCTCAGTTCTGAGAGATGTGTGTGTGTGAAAGCCGTCCTTCACCTAGCTTTTTGGGAACATAAAATTTCTTTTCATTTGTAAACTCCACTCCATACATATATATGGGGAGGTACTAGCTCCAACTCGGTTTTACAGTGAAAACTGCTGGAACTTCAAACCGGCACTAGGAAACAGACTGAGAAACAATAGTAATAGTTTCTCCTGCATTCCGTTCCCTTTGTGCTAGATGAACGAACGTCTCTCCACATGCTCAGTTCTGAGAGATAAGTGTGTGTGAAAGCCGTCCTTCACCTATCTTGTTGGGAACACAAAGTTTCTTTTCAGTTGCAAACTCCACTCCATACATATATATGGGGAGGTACTAGATCCAACCAGGTTTTACAGTGAAAAATGCAGGAACTTCAAACCGGCACTAGGAAACAGACTGAGAAACCAGATAAAAGTTTCTCCTGCAACCTGTTCACTTTGTGCTAGATGAACGAACGTCTCTCCACATGCTCAGTTCTGAGAGATGTGTGTGTGTGAAAGCCGTCCTTCACCTAGCTTTTTGGGAACATAAAGTTTCTTTACATTTGTAAACTCCACTCCATACATATATATGGGGAGGTACTAGCTCCAACTCGGGTTTACAGTGAAAACTGCTGGAACTTCAAACCGGCACTAGGAAACAGACTGAGAAACCAGAGTAAAAGTTTCTCCTGCAACCCGTTCCCTTTGTGCTAGATGAACGAACGTCTCTCCACATGCTCAGTTCTGAGAGATAAGTGTGTGTGAAAGCCGTCCTTCACCTAGCTTGTTGGGAACACAAAGTTTCTTTTCAGTTGCAAACTCCACTCCATACATATATATGGGGAGGTTCTAGCTCCAACCAGGTTTTACACTGAAAACTGCAGGAACTTCATACCGGCACTAGGAAACAGACTGAGAAACCAGAGTAAAAGTTTCTCCTGCAACCCGTTCCCTTTGTGCTAGATGAACGAACGTCTCTCCACATGCTCAGTTCTGAGAGATAAGTGTGTGTGAAAGCCGTCCTTCACCTAGCTTGTTGGGAACACAAAGTTTCTTTTCAGTTGCAAACTCCATTCCATACATATATATGGGGAGGTACTAGCTCCAAATCGGTTTTACAGTGAAAACTGCAGGAACTTCAAACCGGCACAAGGAAACAGACTGAGAAAACAGAGTAAAAGTTTCTCCTGCAACCCGTTCCCATTGTGCTAGATGAACGAACGTCTCTCCACATGCTCAGTTCTGAGAGATAAGTGTGTGTGAATGCCGTACTTCACATAGCTTGTTGGGAACTCAAAGTTTCTTTTCAGTTGCAAACTCCACTCCATACATATATATGGGGAGGTACTAGCTCCAAATCGGTTTTACAGTGAAAACTGCTGGAACTTCAAACCGGCACTAGGAAACAGACTGAGAAACCAGAGTAAAAGTTTCTCCTGCAACCCGTTCCCTTTGTGCTAGATGAACGAAAGTCTCTCCACATGCTCAGTTCTGAGAGATAAGTGTGTGTGAAAGCCGTCCTTCACCTAGCTTGTTGGGAACATAAAGTTTCTTTTCAGTTGCAAACTCCACTCCATACATATATATGGGGAGGTACTAGCTCCAACCAGGTTTTACAGTGAAAACTGCAGGAACTTCAAACCGGCACTAGGAAACAGACTGAGATACCAGAGTAAAAGTTTCTCCTGCAACCCGTTCCCTTTGTGCTAGATGAACGAACGTCTCTCCACATGCTCAGATCTGAGAGATAAGTGTGTGTGAATGCCGTCTTTCACAGAGATTGTTGGGAACACAAAGTTTCTTTTCAGTTGCAAACTCCACTCCATACATATATATGGGGAGGTACTAGCTCCAAATCGGTTTTACAGTGAAAACTGCAGGAACTTCAAACCGGCACTAGGAAACAGACTGAGAAACCAGAGTAAAAGTTTCTCCTGCAAACCGTTCCCTTTCTGCTAGATGAAAGAACGTCTCTCCACATGCTCAGTTCTGAGAGATAAGTGTGTGTGAAAGCCGTCCTTCACCTAGCTTGTTGGGAACACAAAGTTTCTTTTCAGTTGCAAACTCCACTCCATACATATATATGCGGAGGTACTAGCTCCAACCAGGTTTTACAGTGAAAACTGCAGGAACTTCAAACCGGCACTAGGAAACAGACTGAGAAACCAGAGTAAAAGTTTCTCCTGCAACCCGTTCCCTTTCTGCTAGATGAACGAACGTCTCTCCACATGCTCAGTTCTGAGAGATGTGTGTGTGTGAAAGCCGTCCTTCACCTAGCTTGTTGGGAACACAAAGATTCTTTTCAGTTGCAAACTCCACTCCATACATATATATGGGGAGGTACTAGCTCCAAATCGGTTTTACAGTGAAAACTGCAGGAACTTCAAACTGGCACTAGGAAACAGACTGAGAAACCAGAGTAAAAGTTTCTCCTGCAAACCGTTCCCTTTGTGCTAGATGAACGAACGTCTCTAAACATGCTCAGTTCTGAGAGATAAGTGTGTGTGAAAGCCGTCCTTCAACTAGCTTGTTGGGAACACAAAGTTTCTTTTCAGTTGCAAACTCCACTCCATACATATATATGGGGAGGTACTAGCTCCAAATCGGATTTACAGTGAAAACTGCAGGAACTTCAAACCGGCACTAGGAAACAGACTGAGAAACCAGAGTAAAAGTTTCTCCTGCAAACCGTTCCATTTCTGCTAGATGAACGAACGTCTCTCCACATGCTCAGTTCTGAAAGATAAGTGTGTGTGAAAGCCGTCCTTCACCTAGCTTGTTGGGAACACAAAGTTTCTTTTCAGTTGCAAACTCCACTCCATACATATATATGCGGAGGTACTAGCTCCAACCAGGTTTTACAGTGAAAACTGCAGGAACTTCAAACCGGCACTAGGAAACAGACTGAGAAACCAGAGTAAAAGTTTCTCCTGCAACCCGTTCCCTTTCTGCTAGATGAACGAAAGTCTCTCCACATGCTCAGTTCTGAGAGAAGTGTGTGTGTGAAAGCCGTCCTTCACCTAGCTTGTTGGGAACACAAAGATTCTTTTCAGTTGCAAACTCCACTCCATACATATATATGGGGAGGTACTAGCTCCAAATCGGTTTTACAGTGAAAACTGCAGGAACTTCAAACTGGCACTAGGAAACAGACTGAGAAACCAGAGTAAAAGTTTCTCCTGCAACCCGTTCCCTTTTTGCTAGATGAACGAACGTCTCTCCACATGCTCAGTTCTGAGGGATAAGTGTGTGTGAAAGCCGTCCTTCACCTAGCTTGTTGGGAACACATAGTTTCTTTTCAGTAGCAAACTCCATTCCATACATATATATGGGGAGGTACTAGCTCCAACTCGGTTTTACAGTGAAAACTGCTGGAACTTCAACCCGGCACTAGGAAACAGACTGAGAAACCAGAGTAAAAGTTTCTCCTGCAACCCGTTCCCTTTGTGCTAGATGAACGAACGTCTCTCCACATGCTTAGATCTGAGAGATAAGTGTGTGTGAAAGCCGTCCTTCACCTAGCTTGTTGAGAACACAAAGTTTCTTTTCAGTTGCAAACTCCACTCCATACATATATATGGGGAGGTACTAGCTCCAACTCGGTTTTACAGTGAAAACTGCAGGAACTTCAAACCGGCACTAGGAAACAGACTGAGAAACCAGAGTAAAAGTTTCTCCTGCAAACCGTTCTCTTTCTGCTAGATGAACGAACGTCTCTCCACATGCTCAGTTCTGAAAGATAAGTGTGTGTGAAAGCCGTCCTTCACCTAGCTTGTTGGGAACACAAAGTTTCTTTTCAGTTGCAAACTCCACTCCATACATATATATGCGGAGGTACTAGCTCCAACCAGGTTTTACAGTGAAAACTGCAGGAACTTCAAACCGGCACTAGGAAACAGACTGAGAAACCAGAGTAAAAGTTTCTCCTGCAACCCGTTCCCTTTCTGCTAGATGAACGAAAGTCTCTCCACATGCTCAGTTCTGAGAGAAGTGTGTGTGTGAAAGCCGTCCTTCACCTAGCTTGTTGGGAACACAAAGATTCTTTTCAGTTGCAAACTCCACTCCATACATATATATGGGGAGGTACTAGCTCCAAATCGGTTTTACAGTGAAAACTGCAGGAACTTCAAACTGGCACTAGGAAACAGACTGAGAAACCAGAGTAAAAGTTTCTCCTGCAACCCGTTCCCTTTGTGCTAGATGAACGAACGTCTCTCCACATGCTCAGTTCTGAGAGATAAGTGTGTGTGAAAGCCGTCCTTCACCTAGCTTGTTGGGAACACAAAGTTTCTTTTCAGTAGCAAACTCCATTCCATACATATATATGGGGAGGTACTAGCTCCAACTCGGTTTTACAGTGAAAACTGCTGGAACTTCAACCCGGCACTAGGAAACAGACTGAGAAACCAGAGTAAAAGTTTCTCCTGCAAACCGTTCCCTTTGTGCTAGATGAACGAACGTCTCTCCACATGCTTAGATCTGAGAGATAAGTGTGTGTGAAAGCCGTCCTTCACCTAGCTTGTTGAGAACACAAAGTTTCTTTTCAGTTGCAAACTCCACTCCATACATATATATGGGGAGGTACTAGCTCCAAATCGGTTTTACAGTGAAAACTGCAGGAACTTCAAACCGGCACTAGGAAACAGACTGAGAATCCAGAGTAAAAGTTTCTCCTGCAAACCGTTCCCTTTCTGCTAGATGAACGAACGTCTCTCCACATGCCCAGTTCTGAAAGATAAGTGTGTGTGAAAGCCGTCCTTCACCTAGCTTGTTGGGAACACAAAGTTTCTTTTCAGTTGCAAACTCCACTCCATACATATATATGCGGAGGTACTAGCTCCAACCAGGTTTTACAGTGAAAACTGCAGGAACATCAAACCGGCACTAGGAAACAGACTGAGAAACCAGAGTAAAAGTTTCTCCTGCAACCCGTTCCCTTTCTGCTAGATGAACGAACGTCTCTCCACATGCTCAGTTCTGAGAGATGTGTGTGTGTGAAAGCCGTCCTTCACCTAGCTTGTTGGGAACACAAAGATTCTTTTCAGTTGCAAACTCCACTCCATACATATATATGGGGAGGTACTAGCTCCAAATCGGTTTTACAGTGAAAACTGCAGGAACTTCAAACTGGCACTAGGAAACAGACTGAGAAACCAGAGTAAAAGTTTCTCCTGCAAACCGTTCCCTTTGTGCTAGATGAACGAACGTCTCTCCACATGCTCAGTTCTGAGAGATAAGTGTGTGTGAAAGCCGTCCTTCAACTAGCTTGTTGGGAACACAAAGTTTCTTTTCAGTTGCAAACTCCACTCCATACATATATATGGGGAGGTACTAGCTCCAAATCGGATTTACAGTGAAAACTGCAGGAACTTCAAACCGGCACTAGGAAACAGACTGAGAAACCAGAGTAAAAGTTTCTCCTGCAAACCGTTCCATTTCTGCTAGATGAACGAACGTCTCTCCACATGCTCAGTTCTGAACGATAAGTGTGTGTGAAAGCCGTCCTTCACCTAGCTTGTTGGGAACACAAAGTTTCTTTTCAGTTGCAAACTCCACTCCATACATATATATGCGGAGGTACTAGCTCCAACCAGGTTTTACAGTGAAAACTGCAGGAACTTCAAACCGGCACTAGGAAACAGACTGAGAAACCAGAGTAAAAGTTTCTCCTGCAACCCGTTCCCTTTCTGCTAGATGAACGAAAGTCTCTCCACATGCTCAGTTCTGAGAGAAGTGTGTGTGTGAAAGCCGTCCTTCACCTAGCTTGTTGGGAACACAAAGATTCTTTTCAGTTGCAAACTCCACTCCATACATATATATGGGGAGGTACTAGCTCCAAATCGGTTTTACAGTGAAAACTGCAGGAACTTCAAACTGGCACTAGGAAACAGACTGAGAAACCAGAGTAAAAGTTTCTCCTGCAACCCGTTCCCTTTGTGCTAGATGAACGAACGTCTCTCCACATGCTCAGTTCTGAGAGATAAGTGTGTGTGAAAGCCGTCCTTCACCTAGCTTGTTGGGAACACATAGTTTCTTTTCAGTAGCAAACTCCATTCCATACATATATATGGGGAGGTACTAGCTCCAACTCGGTTTTACAGTGAAAACTGCTGGAACTTCAACCCGGCACTAGGAAACAGACTGAGAAACCAGAGTAAAAGTTTCTCCTGCAACCCGTTCCCTTTGTGCTAGATGAACGAACGTCTCTCCACATGCTTAGATCTGAGAGATAAGTGTGTGTGAAAGCCGTCCTTCACCTAGCTTGTTGAGAACACAAAGTTTCTTTTCAGTTGCAAACTCCACTCCATACATATATATGGGGAGGTACTAGCTCCAAATCGGTTTTACAGTGAAAACTGCAGGAACTTCAAACCGGCACTAGGAAACAGACTGAGAAACCAGAGTAAAAGTTTCTCCTGCAAACCGTTCCCTTTCTGCTAGATGAACGAACGTCTCTCCACATGCTCAGTTCTGAAAGATAAGTGTGTGTGAAAGCCGTCCTTCACCTAGCTTGTTGGGAACACAAAGTTTCTTTTCAGTTGCAAACTCCACTCCATACATATATATGCGGAGGTACTAGCTCCAACCAGGTTTTACAGTGAAAACTGCAGGAACTTCAAACCGGCACTAGGAAACAGACTGAGAAACCAGAGTAAAAGTTTCTCCTGCAACCCGTTCCCTTTCTGCTAGATGAACGAAAGTCTCTCCACATGCTCAGTTCTGAGAGAAGTGTGTGTGTGAAAGCCGTCCTTCACCTAGCTTGTTGGGAACACAAAGATTCTTTTCAGTTGCAAACTCCACTCCATACATATATATGGGGAGGTACTAGCTCCAAATCGGTTTTACAGTGAAAACTGCAGGAACTTCAAACTGGCACTAGGAAACAGACTGAGAAACCAGAGTAAAAGTTTCTCCTGCAACCCGTTCCCTTTGTGCTAGATGAACGAACGTCTCTCCACATGCTCAGTTCTGAGAGATAAGTGTGTGTGAAAGCCGTCCTTCACCTAGCTTGTTGGGAACACAAAGTTTCTTTTCAGTAGCAAACTCCATTCCATACATATATATGGGGAGGTACTAGCTCCAACTCGGTTTTACAGTGAAAACTGCTGGAACTTCAACCCGGCACTAGGAAACAGACTGAGAAACCAGAGTAAAAGTTTCTCCTGCAAACCGTTCCCTTTGTGCTAGATGAACGAACGTCTCTCCACATGCTTAGATCTGAGAGATAAGTGTGTGTGAAAGCCGTCCTTCACCTAGCTTGTTGAGAACACAAAGTTTCTTTTCAGTTGCAAACTCCACTCCATACATATATATGGGGAGGTACTAGCTCCAAATCGGTTTTACAGTGAAAACTGCAGGAACTTCAAACCGGCACTAGGAAACAGACTGAGAATCCAGAGTAAAAGTTTCTCCTGCAAACCGTTCCCTTTCTGCTAGATGAACGAACGTCTCTCCACATGCCCAGTTCTGAAAGATAAGTGTGTGTGAAAGCCGTCCTTCACCTAGCTTGTTGGGAACACAAAGTTTCTTTTCAGTTGCAAACTCCACTCCATACATATATATGCGGAGGTACTAGCTCCAACCAGGTTTTACAGTGAAAACTGCAGGAACATCAAACCGGCACTAGGAAACAGACTGAGAAACCAGAGTAAAAGTTTCTCCTGCAACCCGTTCCCTTTCTGCTAGATGAACGAAAGTCTCTCCACATGCTCAGTTCTGAGAGAAGTGTGTGTGTGAAAGCCGTCCTTCACCTAGCTTGTTGGGAACACAAAGATTCTTTTCAGTTGCAAACTCCACTCCATACATATATATGGGGAGGTACTAGCTCCAAATCGGTTTTACAGTGAAAACTGCAGGAACTTCAAACTGGCACTAGGAAACAGACTGAGAAACCAGAGTAAAAGTTTCTCCTGCAACCCGTTCCCTTTGTGCTAGATGAACGAACGTCTCTCCACATGCTCAGTTCTGAGAGATAAGTGTGTGTGAAAGCCGTCCTTCACCTAGCTTGTTGGGAACACAAAGTTTCTTTTCAGTAGCAAACTCCATTCCATACATATATATGGGGAGGTACTAGCTCCAACTCGGTTTTACAGTGAAAACTGCTGGAACTTCAACCCGGCACTAGGAAACAGACTGAGAAACCAGAGTAAAAGTTTCTCCTGCAACCCGTTCCCTTTGTGCTAGATGAACGAACGTCTCTCCACATGCTTAGATCTGAGAGATAAGTGTGTGTGAAAGCCGTCCTTCACCTAGCTTGTTGAGAACACAAAGTTTCTTTTCAGTTGCAAACTCCACTCCATACATATATATGGGGAGGTACTAGCTCCAAATCGGTTTTACAGTGAAAACTGCAGGAACTTCAAACCGGCACTAGGAAACAGACTGAGAAACCAGAGTAAAAGTTTCTCCTGCAAACCTTTCCCTTTCTGCTAGATAAACGAACGTCTCTCCACATGCTCAGTTCTGAAAGATAAGTGTGTGTGAAAGCCGTCCTTCACCTAGCTTGTTGGGAACACAAAGTTTCTTTTCAGTTGCAAACTCCACTCCATACATATATATGCGGAGGTACTAGCTCCAACCAGGTTTTACAGTGAAAACTGCAGGAACTTCAAACCGGCACTAGGAAACAGACTGAGAAACCAGAGTAAAAGTTTCTCCTGCAACCTGTTCCATTTGTGCTAGATGAACGAACGTCTCTCCACATGCTCAGTTCTGAGAGATGTGTGTGTGTGAAAGCCGTCCTTCACCTAGCTTTTTGGGAACATAAAGTTTCTTTTCAAATGTAAACTCCACTCCATACATATATATGGGGAGGTACTAGCTCCAACTCGGTTTTACAGTGAAAACTGCTGGAACTTCAAACCGGCACTAGGAAACAGACTGAGAAACCATACTAATAGTTTCTCCTGCAACTCGTTCCCTTTGTGCTAGATGAACGAACGTCTCTCCACATGCTCAGTTCTGAGAGATAAGTGTGTATGAAAGCCATCCTACACCTAGCTTGTTGGGAACACAAAGTTTCTTTTCAGTTGCAAACTCCACTCCATACATATATACGGGGAGGTACTAGCTCCAACCATGTTTTACAGTGAAAACTTCAGGAACTTCAAACCGACACTAGGAAACAGTCTGAGAAACCAGAGTAAAAGTTTCTCCTGCAACCTGTTCCCTTTGTGCTAGATGAACGAACGTCTCTCCACATGCTCAGTTCTGAGAGATGTGTGTGTGTGAAAGCCGTCCTTCACCTAGCTTTTTGGGAACATAAAGTTTCTTTTCATTTGTAAACTCCACTCCGTACATATATATGGGGTGGTACTAGCTCCAACTCGGTTTTACAGTGAAAACTGCTGGAACTGCAAACCGGCACAAGGAAACAGACTGAGATACCAGAGTAAAAGTTTCTCCTGCAAACCGTTCCCTTTGTGCTAGATGAACGAACGTCTCTGAACATGCTCAGTTCTTAGAGATAAGTGTGTGTGAAAGCCGTCCTTCACCTAGCTTGTTGGGAACACAAAGTTTCTTTTCAGTTGCAAACTCCACTCCTTACATATATATGGGGAGGTACTAGCTCCAACTCGGTTTTACAGTGAAAACTGCTGTAACTTCAAACCGGCACTAGGAAACAGACTGAGAAACCAGAGTAAAAGTTTCTCCTGCAACCCGTTCCCTTTGTGCTAGATGAACGAACGTCTCTCCACATGCTCAGTTCTGAGAGATAAGTGTGTGTGAAAGCTGTCCTTCACCTAGCTTTTTGGGTACCCAAAGTTTCTTTTCAGTTGCAAACTCCACTCCATACATATATATGGGGAGGTACTAGCTCCAACTCTGTTTTACAGTGAAAACTGCAGGAACTTCAAACCGGCACTAGGAAACAGACAGAGAAACCAGAGTAAAAGTTTCTCCTGCAACCCGTTCCCTTAGAGCTATATGACCGAATGTCTCTCCACATGCTCAGTTCTGAGAGATAAGTGTGTGTGAAAGCCGTCCTTCACCTAGCTTGTTGGGAACACAAAGTTTATCTTCAGTTGCAGACTCCAATCCATACATATAAATGGGGAGGTACTAGCTCCAACTCTGTTTTACAGAGAAAACTGCTGGAACTTCAAACCGGCACTAGGAAATAGACTGAGAAACCAGAGTAAAAGTTTCTCCAGCAACCCGTTCCCTTTGTGCTAGATGAACGAACGACTCTCCACATGCTCAGATCTGAGAGATAAGTGTGTGTGAAAGCCGTCCTTCACCTAGCTTGTTGGGAACACAAAGTTTCTTTTCAGTTGCAAACTCCACTCCATACATATATATGGGGAGGTACTAGCTCCAAATCGGTTTTACAGTGAAAACTGCAGGAACTTCAAACCGGCACTAGGAAACAGACTGAGAAACCAGAGTAAAAGTTTCTCCTGCAAACCGTTCCCTTTCTGCTAGATGAACGAACGTCTCTCCACATGCTCAATTCTGAGAGATGTGTGTGTGTGAAAGCCGTCCTTCACCTAGCTAGTTGGGAACACAAAGTTTCTTTTCAGTTGCAAACTCCACTCCATACATATATATGCGGAGGTACTAGCTCCAACCAGGTTTTACAGTGAAAACTGCAGGAACTTCAAACCGGCACTAGGAAACAGACTGAGAAACCAGAGTAAAAGTTTCTCCTGCAACACGTTCCTTTTGTGCTAGATGAACGAACGTCTCTCCACATGCTCAGTTCTGAGAGATAAGTGTGTGTGAAAGCCGTCCTTCACCTAGCTTGTTGGGAACACAAAGTTTCTCTTCAGTTGCAGACTCCACTCCATACATATAAATGGGGAGGTACTAGCTCCAACTCTGTTTTACAGAGAAAACTGCTGGAACTTCAAACCGGCACTAGGAAATATACTGAGAAACCAGAGTAAAAGTTTCTCCTGCAACCCGTTCCCTTTGTGCTAGATGAACGAACGTCTCTCCACATGCTCAGTTCTGAGAGATAAGTGTGTGTGAAAGCCGTCCTTCACCTAGCTTGTTGGGAACACAAAGTTTCTTTTCATTTGCAAACTCCACTCCATACATATATATGGGGAGGTACTAGCTCCAACTCGGTTTTACAGTGAAAACTGCAGGAACTTCAAACCGGCACTTGGAAACAGACTGAGAAACCAGAGTAAAAGTTTCTCCTGCAACCCGTTCCTTTTGTGCTAGATGAACGAACGTCTCTCCACATGCTCAGTTCTGAGAGATAATTGTGTGTGAAAGCCGTCCTTCACCTAGCTTTTTGGGAACATAAAGTTTCTTTTCAATTGTAGACTCCACTCCATACATATATATGGGGAGGTACTAACTCCAACTCGGTTTTACAGTGAAAACTGCTGGAACTTCAAACCGGCACTAGGAAACAGACTGAGAAACCAGAGTAAAAGTTTCTCCTGCAACCCGTTCCCTTTGTGCTAGATGAACGAACGTCTCTCCACATGCTCAGTTCTGAGAGATAAGTGTGTGTGAAAGCCGTCCTTCACCTAGCTTGTTGGGAACACAAAGTTTCTTTTCAGTTGCAAACTCCACTCCATACATATATATGGGGAGGTACTAGCTCCAAATCGGTTTTACAGTGAAAACTGCAGGAACTTCAAACCGGCACTAGGAAACAGACTGAGAAACCAGAGTAAAAGTTTCTCCTGCAACCCGTTCCCTTTGTGCTAGATGAACGAAAGTCTCTCCACATGCTCAGTTCTGAGAGATAAGTGTGTGTGAAAGCCGTCCTTCAACAAGCATGTTGGGAACACAAAGTTTCTTTTCAGTTGCAAACTCCACTGCATACATATATATGGGGAGGTACTAGCTCCAAATCGGTTTTACAGTGAAAATTGCAGGAACTTCAAACCGGCACTAGGAAACAGACTGAGAAACCAGAGTAAAAGTTTCTCCTGAAACCCGTTCCCTTTGTGCTAGATGAACGAACGTCTCTCCACATGCTCAGTTCTGAGAGATAAGTGTGTGTGAAAGCCGTCCTTCACCTAGCTTGTTGGGAACACAAAGTTTCTTTTCAGTTGCAAACTCCACTCCATACATATATATGGGGAGGTACTAGCTCCAAATCAGTTTTACAGTGAAAACTGCAGGAACTTCAAACCGGCACTAGGAAACAGACTGAGAAACCAGAGTAAAAGTTTCTCCTGCAACCCGTTCCCTTTGTGCTAGATGAACGAAAGTCTCTCCACATGCTCAGTTCTGAGAGATAAGTGTGTGTGAAAGCCGTCCTTCACCTAGCTTGTTGGGAACACAAAGTTTCTTTTCAGTTGCAAACTCCACTCCATACATATATATGGGGAGGTACTAGCTCCAAATCAGTTTTACAGGGATAACTGCAGGAACTTCAAACCGGCACTAGGAAACAGACTGAGAAACCAGAGTAAAAGTTTCTCCTGCAACCCGTTCCCCTTGTGCTAGATGAACGAACGTCTCTCCACATGCTCAGTTCTGAGAGATAAGTGTGTGTTAAAGCCGTCCTTCACCTAGCTTGTTGGGAACACAAAGTTTCTTTTCAGTTGCAAACTCCACTCCATACATATATATGGGGAGGTACTAGCTCCAACTCGGTTTTACAGTGAAAACTGCTGGAACTTCAAACCGGCACTAGGAAACAGACTGAGAAACCAGAGTAAAAGTTTCTCCTGCAACTTGTTCCCTTTGTGTTAGATGAACGAAAGTCTCTCCACATGCTCAGTTCTGAGAGATGTGTGTGTGTGAAAGCCGTCCTTCACCTAGCTTTTTGGGAACATAAAGTTTCTTTTCATTTGTAAACTCCACTCCATACATATATATGGGGAGGTACTAGCTCCAACACGGTTTTACAGTGAAACCTGCTGGAACATCAAACCGGCACTAGGAAACAGACTGAGAAAGCAGAGTAAAAGTTTCCCCTGCAACCCGTTCCCTTTCTGCTAGGGGATCGAACGTCTCTCCACATGCTCAGTTCTGAGAGATGTGTGTGTGTGAAAGCCGTCCTTCACCTAGCTTGTTGGGAACACAAAGTTTCATTTCAGTTGCAAACTCCACTCCATACATATATATGGGAAGGTACTAGCTCCAAATCAGTTTTACAGGGAAAACTGCAGGAACTTCAAACCGGCACTATGAAACAGACTGAGAAACCAGAGTAAAAGTTTCTCCTGCAACCCGTTCCACTTGTGCTAGATGAACGAACGTCTCTCCACATGCTCATTTCTGAGAGATAAGTGTGTGTGAAAGCCGTCCTTCACCTAGCTTGTTGGGAACACAAAGTTTCTTTTCAGTTGCAAACTCCACTCCGTACATATATATGGGGAGGTACTAGCTCCAACTCGGTTTTACAGTGAAAACTGCTGGAACTTCAAACCGGCACTAGGAAACAGACTGAGAAACCAGAGTAAAAGTTTCTCCTGCAACCCGTTCCCTTTGTGCTAGATGAACGAACGTCTCTCCACATGCTCAGTTCTGAGAGATAAGTGTGTGTGAAAGCCGTCCTTCACCGAGCTTGTTGGGAACACAAAGTTTCTTTTCAGTTGCAAACTCCACTCCATACATATATATGGGGAGGTACTAGCTCCAAATCGGTTTTACAGTGAAAACTGCCGGAACTTCAAACCGGCACTAGGAAACAGACTGAGAAACCAGAGTAAAAGTTTCTCCTGCAAACCGTTCCATTTCTGCTAGATGAACGAACGTCTCTCCACATGCTCAGTTCTGAGAGATGTGTGTGTGTGAAAGCCGTCCTTCACCTAGCTTGTTGGGAACACAAAGTTTCTCTTCAGTTGCAGACTCCACTCCATACATATAAATGGGGAGGTACTAGCTCCAACTCTGTTTTACAGAGAAAACTGCTGGAACTTCAAACCGGCACTAGGAAATAGACTGAGAAACTAGAGTAAAACTTTCTCCTGCAACCCGTTCCCTTTGTGCTAGATGAACGAACGTCTCTCCACATGCTCAGTTCTGAGAGATAAGTGTGTGTGAAAGCCGTCCTTCACCTAGCTTGTTGGGAACACAAAGTTTCTTTTCAGTTGCAAACTCCACTCCAAACATATATATGGGGAGGTACTAGCTCCAACTCGGTTTTACAGTGAAAACTGCAGGAACTTCAAACCGGCACTAGGAAACAGACTGAGAAACCAGAGTAAAAGTTTCTCCTGCAACCCGTTCCTTTTGTGCTAGATGAACGAACGTCTCTCCACATGCTCAGTTCTGCGAGATAAGTGTGTGTGAAAGCCGTCCTTCACCTAGATTTTTGGGAACATAAAGTTTCTTTTCAATTGTAAACTCCACTCCATACATATATATGGGGAGGTACTAGCTCCAACTCGGTTTTACAGTGAAAACTGCTGGAACTTCAAACCGGCACTAGGAAACAGACTGAGAAACCAGAGTAAAAGTTTCTCCTGCAACCCGTTCCCTTTGTGCTAGATGAACGAACGTCTCTCCACATGCTCAGTTCTGAGAGATAAGTGAGTGTGAAAGCCGTCCTTCACCTAGCTTTTTGGGAACATAAAGTTTCTTTTCATTTGTAAACTCCAATCCATACATATATAAGGGGAGGTACAAGCTCCAACTCGGTTTTACAGTGAAAACTGCTGGAAATTCAAACCGGCACTAGGAAACAGACTGAGATACCATAGTAATAGTTTCTTCTGCAACCCGTTCCCTTTGTGCTAGATGAACGAACGTCTCTCCACATGCTCAGTTCTGAGAGATAAGTGTGTGTGAAAGCCGTCCTTCACCTAGATTGTTGGGAACACAAAGTTTCTTTTCAGTTGCAAACTCCACTCCATACATATATATGGGGAGGTACTAGCTCCAACTCGGTTTTACAGTGAAAACTGCAGGAACTTCAAACCGGCACTAGGAAACAGACTGAGAAACCAGAGTAAAAGTTTCTCCTGCAACCCGTTCCCTTTGTGCTAGATGAACGAACGTCTTTCCACATGCTCAGTTCTGAGAGATAAGTGTGTGTGAAAGCCGTCCTTCACCTAGCTTGTTGGGAACACAAAGTTTCTTTTCAGTTGCAAACTCCACTCCATACATATATATGCGGAGGTACTAGATCCAACTAGGTTTTACAGTGAAAACTGCAGGAACTTCAAACCGGCACTAGGAAACAGACTGAGAAACCAGAGAAAAAGTTTCTCCTGCAACCTGTTCCCTTTGTGCTAGATGAACGAACATCTCTCCACATGCTCAGTTCTGAGAGATGTGTGTGTGTGAAAGCCGTCCTTCACCTAGCTTTTTGGGAACATAAAGTTTCTTTTCAATTGCAAACTCCACTCCATACATATATATGTTGAGGTACTAGCTCCAACTCGGTTTTACAATGAAAACTGCTGGAACTTCAAACCGGCACTAGGAAACAGACTGAGAAACCAGAGTAAAATTTCTCCTGCAACCCGTTCCCTTTGTGCTAGATGAACGAACGTCTCTCCACATACTCAGTTCTGAGAGATAAGTGTGTGTGAAAGCCGTCCTTCACCTAGCTTGTTGGGAACACAAAGTTTCTTTTCAGTTGCAAACTCCAATCCATACATATATATGGGGAGGTACCTGCTCCAAATCGGTTTTACAGTGAAAACTGCAGGAACTTCAAACCGGCACTAGGAAACAGACTGAGAACCCAGAGTAAAAGTTTCTCCTGCAACCCGTTCCCTTTCTGCTAGATGAACGAACGTCTCTCCACATGCTCAGTTCTGAGAGATAAGTTTGTGTGAAAGCCGTCCTTCACCTAGCTTGTTGGGAACACAAAGTTTCTTTTCAGTTGCAAACTCCATTCCATACATATATATGGGGAGGTACTAGCTCCAACCAGGTTTTACTGTGAAAACTGCAGGAACTTTAAACCGGCACTAGGAAACAGACTGAGATACCAGAGTAAACGTTTCTCCTGCAACCTGTTCCCTTTGTGCTAGATGAACGAACGTCTCTCCACATGCTCAGTTCTGAGAGATGTGTGTGTGTGAAAGCCGTCCTTCACCTAGCTTTTTGGGAACATAAAGTTTCTTTTCATTTGTAAACTCCACTCCATTCATATATATGGGGAGGTACTAGCTCCAACTCGGTTTTATCTGAAAAATGCTGGAACTTCAAACCGGCACTAGGAAACAGACTGAGAAACCAGAGTAAAAGTTTCTCCTGCAACCCGTTCCCTTTGTGCTAGATGAACGAACGTCTCTCCACATGCTCAGTTCTGAGAGATAAGTGTGTGTGAAAGCCGTCCTTCACCGAGCTTGTTGGGAACACAAAGTTTCTTTTCAGTTGCAAACTCCACTGCATACATATATATGGGGAGGTACTAGCTCCAAATCGGTTTTACAGTGAAAATTGCCGGAACTTCAAACCGGCACTAGGAAACAGACTGAGAAACCAGAGTAAAAGTTTCTCCTGCAAACCGTTCCATTTCTGCTAGATGAACGAACGTCTCTCCAAATGCTCAGTTCTGAGAGATGTGTGTGTGTGAAAGCCGTCCTTCACCTAGCCTGTTGGGAACACAAAGTTTCTCTTCAGTTGCAGACTCCACTCCATACATATAAATGGGGAGGTACTAGCTCCAACTCTGTTTTACAGAGAAAACTGCTGGAACTTCAAACCGGCACTAGGAAATAGACTGAGAAACTAGAGTAAAACTTTCTCCTGCAACCCGTTCCCTTTGTGCTACATGAACGAACGTCTCTCCACATGCTCAGTTCTGAGAGATAAGTGTGTGTGAAAGCCGTCCTTCACCTAGCTTGTTGGGAACACAAAGTTTCTTTTCAGTTGCAAACTCCACTCCATACATATATATGGGGAGGTACTAGCTCCAACTCGGTTTTACAGTGAAAACTGCAGGAACTTCAAACCGGCACTAGGAAACAGACTGAGAAACCAGAGTAAAAGTTTCTCCTGCAACCCGTTCCTTTTGTGCTAGATGAACGAACGTCTCTCCACATGCTCAGTTCTGTGAGATAAGTGTGTGTGAAAGCCGTCCTTCACCTTTTTTTGGGAACATAAATTTTCTTTTCAATTGTAAACTCCACTCCATACATATATATGCGGAGGTACTAGCTCCAACTCGGTTTTACAGTGAAAACTGCTGGAACTTCAAACCGGCACTAGGAAACAGACTGAGAAACCAGAGTAAAAGTTTCTCCTGCAACCCGTTCCCTTTGCGCTAGATGAACGAACGTCTCTCCACATGCTCAGTTCTGAGAGATAAGTGTGTGTGAAAGCCGTCCTTCACCAAGCATGTTGGGAACACAAAGTTTCTTTTCAGTTGCAAACTCCACTCCATACATATATATGGGGAGGTACTAGCTCCAACTCGGTTTTACAGTGAAAACTGCAGGAACTTCAAACCGGCACTAGGAAACAGACTGAGAAACCAGAGTATAAGTTTCTCCTGCAACCCGTTCACTTTGTGCTAGATGAACGAACGTCTCTCCACATGCTCAGTTCTGAGAGATAAGTGTGTGTGAAAGCCGTCCTTCACCTAGCTTGTTGGGAACACAAAGTTTCTTTTCAGTTGCAAACTCCACTCCATACATATATATGGGGAGGTACTAGCTCCAACTCGGTTTTACAGTGAAAACTGCAAGAACTTCAAACCGGCACTAGGAAACAGACTGAGAAACCAGAGTAAAAGTTTCTCCTGCAACCCGTTCCCTTTGTGCTAGATGAACGAACGTCTTTCCACATGCTCAGTTCTGAGAGATAAGTGTGTGTGAACGCCGTCCTTCACCTAGCTTGTTGGGAACACAAAGTTTCTTTTCAGTTGCAAACTCCACTCCATACATATATATGCGGAGGTACTAGATCCAACCAGGTTTTACAGTGAAAACTGCAGGAACTTCAACCGGCACTATGAAACAGACTGAGAAACCAGAGAAAAAGTTTCTCCTGCAACCTGTTCCCTTTGTGCTAGATGAACGAACGTCTCTCCACATGCTCAGTTCTGAGAGATGTGTGTGTGTGAAAGCCGTCCTTCACCTAGCTTTTTGGGAACATAAAGTTTCTTTTCAATTGCAAACTCCACTCCATACATATATATGGGGAGGTACTAGCTCCAACTCGGTTTTACAATGAAAACTGCTGGAACTTCAAACCGGCACTAGGAAACAGACTGAGAAACCAGAGTAAAATTTCTCCTGCAACCCGTTCCCTTTGTGCTAGATGAACGAACGTCTATCCACATACTCAGTTCTGAGAGGTAATTGTGTGTGAAAGCCGTCCTTCACCTAGCTTGTTGGGAACACAAAGTTTCTTTTCAGTTGCAAACTCCAAACCATACATATATATGGGGAGGTACCTGCTCCAAATCGGTTTTACAGTGAAAACTGCAGGAACTTCAAACCGGCACTAGGAAACAGACTGAGAACCCAGAGTAAAAGTTTCTCCTGCAACCCGTTCCCTTTCTGCTAGATGAACGAACGTCTCTCCACATGCTCAGTTCTGAGAGATAAGTGTGTGTGAAAGCCGTCCTTCACCTAGCTTGTTGGGAACACAAAGTTTCTTTTCAGTTGCAAACTCCATTCCATACATATATATGGGGAGGTATTAGCTCCAACCAGGTTTTACAGTGAAAACTGCAGGAACTTCAAACCGGCACTAGGAAACAGACTGAGAAACCAGAGTAATCGTTTCTCCTGCAACCTGTTCCCTTTGTGCTAGATGAACGAACGTCTCTCCACATGCTCAGTTCTGAGAGATGTGTGTGTGTGAAAGCCGTCCTTCACCTAGCTTTTTGGGAACATAAAGTTTCTTTTCATTTGTAAACTCCACTCCATACATATATATGGGGAGGTACTAGCTCCAACTCGGTTTTAACTGAAAAATGCTGGAACTTCAAACCGGCACTAGGAAACAGACTGAGAAACCAGAGTAAAAGTTTCTCCTGCAACCTGTTCCCTTTGTGTTAGATGAACGAACGTCTCTCCACATGCTCAGTTCTGAGAGCTGTGTGTGTGTGAAAGCCGTCCTTCACCTAGCTTTTTGGGAACATAAAGTTTCTTTTCATTTGTAAACTCCACTCCATACATATATATGGGGAGGTACTAGCTCCAACTCGCTTTTACATTGAAACCTGCAGGAACATCAAACCGGCACTAGGAAACAGACTGAGAAACCAGAGTAAAAGTTTCTCCTGCAACCCGTTCCATTTCTGCTAGGGAAACGAACGTCTCTCCACATGCTCAGTTCTGAGAGATAAGTGTGTGTGAAAGCCTTCCTTCACCTAGCATGTTGGGAACACAAAGTTTCATTTCAGTTGCAAACTCCACTCCATACATATATATGGGGAGGTACTAGTTCCAAATCAGTTATACAGTGAAAACTGCAAGAACTTCAAACCGGCACTAGGAAACAGACTGAGAATCCAGAGTAAAAGTTTCTCCTGCAAACCGTTCCCCTTGTGCTAGATGAACGAACGTCTCTCCACATGCTAAGTTCTGAGAGATAAGTGTGTGTGAAAGCCGTACTTCACCTAGCTTGTTGGGAACACAAAGTTTCTTTTCAGTTGCAAACTCCACTCCATACATATATAAGGGGTGGTACAAGCTCCAAATCGGTTTTACAGTGAAAACTGCTGGAACTTCAAACCGGCACTAGGAAACAGACTGAGAAACCAGACTAAAAGTTTCTCCTGCAACCCGTTCCCTTTGTGCTAGATGAACGAACTTCTCTCCACATGCTCAGTTCTGAGGGATAAGTGTGTGTGAAAGCCGTCCTTCACCGAGCTTGTTGGGAACACAAAGTTTCTTTTCAGTTGCAAACTCCACTCCATACATATATATGGGGAGGTACTATCTCCAAATCGGTTTTACAGTGAAAACTGCAGGAACTTCAAACCGGCACTAGGAAACAGACTGAGAAACCAGAGTAAAAGTTTCTCCTGCAAACCGTTCCCTTTCTGCTAGATGAACGAACGTCTCTCCACATGCTCAGTTCTGAGAGATAAGTGTGTGTGAAAGCCGTCCTTCACCTAGCTTGTTGGGAACACAAAGTTTCTTTTCAGTTGCAAACTCCACTCCATACATATATATGGGGAGGTACTAGCTCCAACTCGGTTTTACACTGAAAAATGCTGGAACTTCAAACCGGCACTAGGAAACAGACTGAGAAACCAGAGTAAAAGTTTCTCCTGCAACCTGTTCCCTTTGTGTTAGATGAACGAACGTCTCTCCACATGCTCAGGTCTGAGAGCTGTGTCTGTGTGAAAGCCGTCCTTCACCTAGCTTTTTGGGAACATAAAGTTTCTTTTCATTTGTAAACTCCACTCCATACATATATATGGGGAGATACAAGCTCCAACTCGGTTTTACAGTGAAAACTGCTGGAACTTCAAACCGGCACTAGGAAACAGACTGAGAAACCAGAGTAAAAGTTTCTCCTGCAACCCGTTCCCTTTGTGCTAGATGAACGAACGTCTCTCCACATGCTCAGTTCTGAGAGATAAGTGTGTGTGAAAGCCGTCCTTCACCTAGCTTGTTGGGAACACAAAGTTACTTTTCAGTTGCAAACTCCACTCCATACATATATATGGGGAGGTACCAGCTCCAAATCGGTTTTACAGTGAAAACTGCAGGAACTTCAAACCGGCACTAGGAAACAGACTGAGAAACCAGAGTAAAAGTTTCCCCTGCAACACGTTCCTTTTCTGCTAGATGAACGAACGTCTCTCCACATGCTCAGTTCTGAGAGATAAGTGAGTGTGAAAGCCATCCTTCACCTAGCTTGTAGGGAACACAAAGTTTCTTTTCAGTTGCAAACCCCACTCCATACATATATATACGGAGGTACTAGCTCCAACCAGGTTTTACAGTGAAAATTGCAGGAACTTCAAACCGGCACTAGGAAACAGACTGAGAAACCAGAGTAAACGTTTCTCCTGCAACCTGTTCCCTTTGTGCTAGATGAACGAACGTCTCTCCACATGCTCAGTTCTGAGAGATGTGTGTGAGTGAAAGCCGTCCTTCACCTAGCTTTTTGGGAACATAAAGTTTCTTTTCATTTGTAAACTCCACTCCATACATATATATGGGGAGGTACTAGCTCCAACTCGGTTTTACACTGAAAACTGCTGGAACTTCAAATCGGCACTAGGAAACAGACTGAGAAACCAGAGTAAAAGTTTCTCCTGCAACCCGTTCCCTTTGTGCTAGATGAACGAACGACTCTCCACATGCTCAGTTCTGAGAGATAAGTGTGTGTGAAAGCTGTCCTTCACCTAGCTTGTTGGGAACACAAAGTTTCTTTTCAGTTGCAAACTCCACTCCATACATATATATGGGGAGGTACTAGCTCCAACTCGGTTTTACAGTGAAAACTGCAGGAACTTCAAACCGGCACTAGGAAACAGACTGAGAAACCAGAGTAAAAGTTTCTCCTGCAACCCGTTCCTTTGTGCTAGATGAACGAACGCCTCTCCACATGCTCAGTTCTGAGAGATAAGTGTGTGTGAAAGCCGTCCTTCACCAAGCATGTTGGGAACACAAAGTTTCTTTTCAGTTGCAAACTCCACTCCATACATATATATGGGGAGGTACTAGCTCCAACTCGGTTTTACAGTGAAAACTGCAGGGACTTCAAACCGGCACTAGGAAACAGACTGAGAAACCAGAGTAAAAGTTTCTCCTGCAACCCGTTCCCTTTGTGCTAGATGAACGAACGTCTCTCCACATGCTCAGTTCTGAGAGTTGTGTGTGTGTGAAAGCCGTACTTCACCGAGCTTGTTGGGAACACAAAGTTTCTTTTCAGTTGCAAACTCCACTCCATACATATATATGGGGAGGTACTAGTTCCAAATCAGTTATACAGTGAAAACTGCAAGAACTTCAAACCGGCACTAGGAAACAGACTGAGAATCCAGAGTAAAAGTTTCTCCTGCAAACCGTTCCCCTTGTGCTAGATGAACGAACGTCTCTCCACATGCTAAGTTCTGAGAGATAAGTGTGTGTGAAAGCCGTACTTCACCTAGCTTGTTGGGAACACAAAGTTTCTTTTCAGTTGCAAACTCCACTCCATACATATATAAGGGGTGGTACAAGCTCCAAATCGGTTTTACAGTGAAAACTGCTGGAACTTCAAACCGGCACTAGGAAACAGACTGAGAAACCAGACTAAAAGTTTCTCCTGCAACCCGTTCCCTTTGTGCTAGATGAACGAACTTCTCTCCACATGCTCAGTTCTGAGGGATAAGTGTGTGTGAAAGCCGTCCTTCACCGAGCTTGTTGGGAACACAAAGTTTCTTTTCAGTTGCAAACTCCACTCCATACATATATATGGGGAGGTACTATCTCCAAATCGGTTTTACAGTGAAAACTGCAGGAACTTCAAACCGGCACTAGGAAACAGACTGAGAAACCAGAGTAAAAGTTTCTCCTGCAAACCGTTCCCTTTCTGCTAGATGAACGAACGTCTCTCCACATGCTCAGTTCTGAGAGATAAGTGTGTGTGAAAGCCGTCCTTCACCTAGCTTGTTGGGAACACAAAGTTTCTTTTCAGTTGCAAACTCCACTCCATACATATATATGGGGAGGTACTAGCTCCAACTCGGTTTTACACTGAAAAATGCTGGAACTTCAAACCGGCACTAGGAAACAGACTGAGAAACCAGAGTAAAAGTTTCTCCTGCAACCTGTTCCCTTTGTGTTAGATGAACGAACGTCTCTCCACATGCTCAGGTCTGAGAGCTGTGTCTGTGTGAAAGCCGTCCTTCACCTAGCTTTTTGGGAACATAAAGTTTCTTTTCATTTGTAAACTCCACTCCATACATATATATGGGGAGATACAAGCTCCAACTCGGTTTTACAGTGAAAACTGCTGGAACTTCAAACCGGCACTAGGAAACAGACTGAGAAACCAGAGTAAAAGTTTCTCCTGCAACCCGTTCCCTTTGTGCTAGATGAACGAACGTCTCTCCACATGCTCAGTTCTGAGAGATAAGTGTGTGTGAAAGCCGTCCTTCACCTAGCTTGTTGGGAACACAAAGTTACTTTTCAGTTGCAAACTCCACTCCATACATATATATGGGGAGGTACCAGCTCCAAATCGGTTTTACAGTGAAAACTGCAGGAACTTCAAACCGGCACTAGGAAACAGACTGAGAAACCAGAGTAAAAGTTTCCCCTGCAACACGTTCCTTTTCTGCTAGATGAACGAACGTCTCTCCACATGCTCAGTTCTGAGAGATAAGTGAGTGTGAAAGCCATCCTTCACCTAGCTTGTAGGGAACACAAAGTTTCTTTTCAGTTGCAAACCCCACTCCATACATATATATACGGAGGTACTAGCTCCAACCAGGTTTTACAGTGAAAATTGCAGGAACTTCAAACCGGCACTAGGAAACAGACTGAGAAACCAGAGTAAACGTTTCTCCTGCAACCTGTTCCCTTTGTGCTAGATGAACGAACGTCTCTCCACATGCTCAGTTCTGAGAGATGTGTGTGAGTGAAAGCCGTCCTTCACCTAGCTTTTTGGGAACATAAAGTTTCTTTTCATTTGTAAACTCCACTCCATACATATATATGGGGAGGTACTAGCTCCAACTCGGTTTTACACTGAAAACTGCTGGAACTTCAAATCGGCACTAGGAAACAGACTGAGAAACCAGAGTAAAAGTTTCTCCTGCAACCCGTTCCCTTTGTGCTAGATGAACGAACGACTCTCCACATGCTCAGTTCTGAGAGATAAGTGTGTGTGAAAGCTGTCCTTCACCTAGCTTGTTGGGAACACAAAGTTTCTTTTCAGTTGCAAACTCCACTCCATACATATATATGGGGAGGTACTAGCTCCAACTCGGTTTTACAGTGAAAACTGCAGGAACTTCAAACCGGCACTAGGAAACAGACTGAGAAACCAGAGTAAAAGTTTCTCCTGCAACCCGTTCCTTTGTGCTAGATGAACGAACGCCTCTCCACATGCTCAGTTCTGAGAGATAAGTGTGTGTGAAAGCCGTCCTTCACCAAGCATGTTGGGAACACAAAGTTTCTTTTCAGTTGCAAACTCCACTCCATACATATATATGGGGAGGTACTAGCTCCAACTCGGTTTTACAGTGAAAACTGCAGGGACTTCAAACCGGCACTAGGAAACAGACTGAGAAACCAGAGTAAAAGTTTCTCCTGCAACCCGTTCCCTTTGTGCTAGATGAACGAACGTCTCTCCACATGCTCAGTTCTGAGAGTTGTGTGTGTGTGAAAGCCGTACTTCACCGAGCTTGTTGGGAACACAAAGTTTCTTTTCAGTTGCAAACTCCACTCCATACATATATATGGGGAGGTACTAGCTCCAAATCGGTTTTATAGTGAAAACTGCAGGAACTTCAAACCGGCACTAGGAAACAGACTGAGAAACCAGAGTAAAAGTTTCTCCTGCAACCCGTTCCCTTTGTGATAGATGAACGAACGTTTCTCCAAATGCTCAGTTCTGAGAGATAAGTGTGTGTGACAGCCGTCCTTCACCTAGCTTGTTGGGAACACAAAGTTTCTTTTCAGTTGCAAACTCCACTCCATACATATATATGCGGAGGTACTAGCTCCAACTAGGTTTTACAGTGAAAACTGCAGGAACTTCAAACCGGAACTAGGAAACAGACTGAGAAACCAGAGTAAAAATTTCTCCTGCAACCTGATCCATTTGTGGTAGATGAACGAACGTCTCTCCACATGCTCAGTTCTGAGAGATGTGTGTGTGTGAAAGCCGTCCTTCACCTAGCTTTTTGGGAACATAAAATTTCTTTTCATTTGTAAACTCCACTCCATACATATATATGGGGAGGTACTAGCTCCAACTCGGTTTTACAGTGAAAACTGCTGGAACTTCAAACCGGCACAAGGAAACAGACTGAGAAACCAGAGTAAAAGTTTCTCCTGCAACACGTTCCCTTTGTGCTAGATGAACGAACGTCTCTCCACATGCTCAGTTCTGAGAGATAAGTGTGTGTGAAAGCCGTCCTTCACCTAGCTTGTTGGGAACACAAAGTTTCTTTTCAGTTGCAAACTCCACTCCATACATATATATGGGGAGGTACTAGCTCCAACTCGGTTTTACAGTGAAAACTGCAGGAACTTCAAAACGGCACTAGGAAACAGACTGAGAAACCAGAGTAAAAGTTTCTCCTGCAACCCGTTCCATTTGTGCTAGATGAACGAACGTCTCTCAACATGCTCAGTAGTGAGAGATAAGTGTGTGTGAAAGCCGTCCTTCACCTAGCTTTTTGGGAACATAAAGATTCTTTTCAATTGTAAACTCCACTCCATACATATATATGGGGAGGTACTAGCTCCAACTCGGTTTTTCAGTGAAAACTGCTGGAACTTCATACCGGCACTAGGAAACAGACTGAGAAACCAGAGTAAAAGTTTCTCCTGCAACCCGTTCCCTTTGTGCTAGATGAACGAACGTCTCTCCACATGCTCAATTCTGAGAGATAAGTGAGTGTGAAAGCCGTCCTTCACCTAGCTTTTTGGGAACATAAAGTTTCTTTTCAATTGTAAACCCCACTCCATACATATATATGGGGAGGTACTAGCTCCAACTCGGTTTTACAGTGAAAACTGCAGGAACTTCAAACCGGCACTAGGAAACAGACTGAGAAACCATAGTAATAGTTTCTCCTGCAACCCGTTCCCTTTGTGCTAGATGAACGAACGTCTCTCCACATGCTCAGTTCTGAGAGATAAGTGTGTGTGAAAGCCGTCCTTCACCTAGCTTGTTGGGAACACAAAGATTCTTTTCAGTTGCAAACTCCACTCAATACATATATATGGGGAGGTACAAGCTCCAAATCGGTTTTACAGTGAAAACTGCACTAACTTCAAACCGGCACTAGGAAACAGACTGAGAAACCAGAGTAAAAGTTTCTCCTGCAACCCGTTCCCTTTCTGCTAGATGAACGAACGTCTCTCCACATGCTCAGTTCTGAGAGATAAGTGTGTGTGAAAGCCGTCCTTCACCTAGCTTGTTGGGAACACAAAGTTTCTTTTCAGTTGCAAACTCCACTCCATACATATATATGGGGAGGTACTAGCTCCAACCATGTTTTACAGTGAAAACTGCAGGAACTTCAAACCGGCACTAGGAAACAGACTGAGAAACCAGAGTAAACGTTTCTCCTGCAACCTGTTCCCTTTGTGCTAGATGAACGAACGTCTCTCCACATGCTCAGTTCTGAGAGATGTGTGTGTGTGAAAGCCGTCCTTCACCTAGCTTTTTGGGAACATAAAGTTTCTTTTCATTTGTAAACTCCACTCCATACATATATATGGGGAGCTACTAGCTCCAACTCGGTTTTACATTGAAAACCGCTGGAACTTCAAACCGGCACTAGGAAACAGACTCAGAAACCAGAGTAAAAGTTTCTCCTGCAACCTGTTCCATTTGTGCTAGATGAACGAACGTCTCTCCACATGCTCAGTTCTGAGTGATGTGTGTGTGTGAAAGCCGTCCTTCACCTAGCTTTTTGGGAACATAAAGTTTCTTTTCAAATGTAAAATCCACTCCATACATATATATGGGGAGGTACTAGCTCCAACTCGGTTTTACAGTGAAAACTGTTGGAACTTCAAACCGGCACTAGGAAACAGAGTGAGAAACCATAGTAATAGTTTCTCCTGCAACCCGTTCCCTTCGTGCTAGATGAACCAACGTCTCTCCACATGCTCAGTTCTGAGAGATAAGTGTGTGTGAAAGCCGTCCTTCACCTAGCTTGTTGGGAACACAAAGTTTCTTTTCAGTTGCAAACTCCACTCCATACATATATATGGGGAGGTACTAGCTCCAACCAGGTTTTACAGTGAAAACTGCAGGAACTTCAAACCGGAACTAGGAAACAGACTGAGAAACCAGAGTAAAAATTTCTCCTGCAACCTGATCCATTTGTGGTAGATGAACGAACGTCTCTCCACATGCTCAGTTCTGAGAGATGTGTGTGTGTGAAAGCCGTCCTTCACCTAGCTTTTTGGGAACATAAAGTTTCTTTTCATTTGTAAACTCCACTCCATACATATATATGGGGAGGTACTAGCTCCAACTCGGTTTTACAGTGAAAACTGCTGGAACTTCAAACCGGCACAAGGAAACAGACTGAGAAACCAGAGTAAAAGTTTCTCCTGCAACACGTTCCCTTTGTGCTAGATGAACGAACGTCTCTCCACATGCTCAGTTCTGAGAGATAAGTGTGTGTGAAAGCCGTCCTTCACCTAGCTTGTTGGGAACACAAAGTTTCTTTTCAGTTGCAAACTCCACTCAATACATATATATGGGGAGGTACCAGCTCCAAATCGGTTTTACAGTGAAAACTGCACTAACTTCAAACCGGCACTAGGAAACAGACTGAGAAAGCAGAGTAAAAGTTTCTCCTGCAACCCGTTCCCTTTCTGCTAGATGAACGAACGTCTCTCCACATGCTCAGTTCTGAGAGATAAGTGTGTGTGAAAGCCGTCCTTCACCTAGCTTGTTGGGAACACAAAGTTACTTTTCAGTTGCAAACTCCACTCCATACATATATATGGGGAGGTACCAGCTCCAAATCGGTTTTACAGTGAAAACTGCAGGAACTTCAAACCGGCACTAGGAAACAGACTGAGAAACCAGAGTAAAAGTTTCTCCTGCAACCTGTTCCCTTTGTGTTAGATGAACGAACGTCTCTCCACATGCTCAGGTCTGAGAGCTGTGTCTGTGTGAAAGCCGTCCTTCACCTAGCTTTTTGGGAACATAAAGTTTCTTTTCATTTGTAAACTCCACTCCATACATATATATGGGGAGATACAAGCTCCAACTCGGTTTTACAGTGAAAACTGCTGGAACTTCAAACCGGCACTAGGAAACAGACTGAGAAACCAGAGTAAAAGTTTCTCCTGCAACCCGTTCCCTTTGTGCTAGATGAACGAACGTCTCTCCACATGCTCAGTTCTGAGAGATAAGTGTGTGTGAAAGCCGTCCTTCACCTAGCTTGTTGGGAACACAAAGTTACTTTTCAGTTGCAAACTCCACTCCATACATATATATGGGGAGGTACCAGCTCCAAATCGGTTTTACAGTGAAAACTGCAGGAACTTCAAACCGGCACTAGGAAACAGACTGAGAAACCAGAGTAAAAGTTTCCCCTGCAACACGTTCCTTTTCTGCTAGATGAACGAACGTCTCTCCACATGCTCAGTTCTGAGAGATAAGTGAGTGTGAAAGCCATCCTTCACCTAGCTTGTAGGGAACACAAAGTTTCTTTTCAGTTGCAAACCCCACTCCATACATATATATACGGAGGTACTAGCTCCAACCAGGTTTTACAGTGAAAATTGCAGGAACTTCAAACCGGCACTAGGAAACAGACTGAGAAACCAGAGTAAACGTTTCTCCTGCAACCTGTTCCCTTTGTGCTAGATGAACGAACGTCTCTCCACATGCTCAGTTCTGAGAGATGTGTGTGAGTGAAAGCCGTCCTTCACCTAGCTTTTTGGGAACATAAAGTTTCTTTTCATTTGTAAACTCCACTCCATACATATATATGGGGAGGTACTAGCTCCAACTCGGTTTTACACTGAAAACTGCTGGAACTTCAAATCGGCACTAGGAAACAGACTGAGAAACCAGAGTAAAAGTTTCTCCTGCAACCCGTTCCCTTTGTGCTAGATGAACGAACGACTCTCCACATGCTCAGTTCTGAGAGATAAGTGTGTGTGAAAGCTGTCCTTCACCTAGCTTGTTGGGAACACAAAGTTTCTTTTCAGTTGCAAACTCCACTCCATACATATATATGGGGAGGTACTAGCTCCAACTCGGTTTTACAGTGAAAACTGCAGGAACTTCAAACCGGCACTAGGAAACAGACTGAGAAACCAGAGTAAAAGTTTCTCCTGCAACCCGTTCCTTTGTGCTAGATGAACGAACGCCTCTCCACATGCTCAGTTCTGAGAGATAAGTGTGTGTGAAAGCCGTCCTTCACCAAGCATGTTGGGAACACAAAGTTTCTTTTCAGTTGCAAACTCCACTCCATACATATATATGGGGAGGTACTAGCTCCAACTCGGTTTTACAGTGAAAACTGCAGGGACTTCAAACCGGCACTAGGAAACAGACTGAGAAACCAGAGTAAAAGTTTCTCCTGCAACCCGTTCCCTTTGTGCTAGATGAACGAACGTCTCTCCACATGCTCAGTTCTGAGAGTTGTGTGTGTGTGAAAGCCGTACTTCACCGAGCTTGTTGGGAACACAAAGTTTCTTTTCAGTTGCAAACTCCACTCCATACATATATATGGGGAGGTACTAGCTCCAAATCGGTTTTATAGTGAAAACTGCAGGAACTTCAAACCGGCACTAGGAAACAGACTGAGAAACCAGAGTAAAAGTTTCTCCTGCAACCCGTTCCCTTTGTGATAGATGAACGAACGTTTCTCCAAATGCTCAGTTCTGAGAGATAAGTGTGTGTGACAGCCGTCCTTCACCTAGCTTGTTGGGAACACAAAGTTTCTTTTCAGTTGCAAACTCCACTCCATACATATATATGCGGAGGTACTAGCTCCAACTAGGTTTTACAGTGAAAACTGCAGGAACTTCAAACCGGAACTAGGAAACAGACTGAGAAACCAGAGTAAAAATTTCTCCTGCAACCTGATCCATTTGTGGTAGATGAACGAACGTCTCTCCACATGCTCAGTTCTGAGAGATGTGTGTGTGTGAAAGCCGTCCTTCACCTAGCTTTTTGGGAACATAAAATTTCTTTTCATTTGTAAACTCCACTCCATACATATATATGGGGAGGTACTAGCTCCAACTCGGTTTTACAGTGAAAACTGCTGGAACTTCAAACCGGCACAAGGAAACAGACTGAGAAACCAGAGTAAAAGTTTCTCCTGCAACACGTTCCCTTTGTGCTAGATGAACGAACGTCTCTCCACATGCTCAGTTCTGAGAGATAAGTGTGTGTGAAAGCCGTCCTTCACCTAGCTTGTTGGGAACACAAAGTTTCTTTTCAGTTGCAAACTCCACTCCATACATATATATGGGGAGGTACTAGCTCCAACTCGGTTTTACAGTGAAAACTGCAGGAACTTCAAAACGGCACTAGGAAACAGACTGAGAAACCAGAGTAAAAGTTTCTCCTGCAACCCGTTCCATTTGTGCTAGATGAACGAACGTCTCTCAACATGCTCAGTAGTGAGAGATAAGTGTGTGTGAAAGCCGTCCTTCACCTAGCTTTTTGGGAACATAAAGATTCTTTTCAATTGTAAACTCCACTCCATACATATATATGGGGAGGTACTAGCTCCAACTCGGTTTTTCAGTGAAAACTGCTGGAACTTCATACCGGCACTAGGAAACAGACTGAGAAACCAGAGTAAAAGTTTCTCCTGCAACCCGTTCCCTTTGTGCTAGATGAACGAACGTCTCTCCACATGCTCAATTCTGAGAGATAAGTGAGTGTGAAAGCCGTCCTTCACCTAGCTTTTTGGGAACATAAAGTTTCTTTTCAATTGTAAACCCCACTCCATACATATATATGGGGAGGTACTAGCTCCAACTCGGTTTTACAGTGAAAACTGCAGGAACTTCAAACCGGCACTAGGAAACAGACTGAGAAACCATAGTAATAGTTTCTCCTGCAACCCGTTCCCTTTGTGCTAGATGAACGAACGTCTCTCCACATGCTCAGTTCTGAGAGATAAGTGTGTGTGAAAGCCGTCCTTCACCTAGCTTGTTGGGAACACAAAGATTCTTTTCAGTTGCAAACTCCACTCAATACATATATATGGGGAGGTACAAGCTCCAAATCGGTTTTACAGTGAAAACTGCACTAACTTCAAACCGGCACTAGGAAACAGACTGAGAAACCAGAGTAAAAGTTTCTCCTGCAACCCGTTCCCTTTCTGCTAGATGAACGAACGTCTCTCCACATGCTCAGTTCTGAGAGATAAGTGTGTGTGAAAGCCGTCCTTCACCTAGCTTGTTGGGAACACAAAGTTTCTTTTCAGTTGCAAACTCCACTCCATACATATATATGGGGAGGTACTAGCTCCAACCATGTTTTACAGTGAAAACTGCAGGAACTTCAAACCGGCACTAGGAAACAGACTGAGAAACCAGAGTAAACGTTTCTCCTGCAACCTGTTCCCTTTGTGCTAGATGAACGAACGTCTCTCCACATGCTCAGTTCTGAGAGATGTGTGTGTGTGAAAGCCGTCCTTCACCTAGCTTTTTGGGAACATAAAGTTTCTTTTCATTTGTAAACTCCACTCCATACATATATATGGGGAGCTACTAGCTCCAACTCGGTTTTACATTGAAAACCGCTGGAACTTCAAACCGGCACTAGGAAACAGACTCAGAAACCAGAGTAAAAGTTTCTCCTGCAACCTGTTCCATTTGTGCTAGATGAACGAACGTCTCTCCACATGCTCAGTTCTGAGTGATGTGTGTGTGTGAAAGCCGTCCTTCACCTAGCTTTTTGGGAACATAAAGTTTCTTTTCAAATGTAAAATCCACTCCATACATATATATGGGGAGGTACTAGCTCCAACTCGGTTTTACAGTGAAAACTGTTGGAACTTCAAACCGGCACTAGGAAACAGAGTGAGAAACCATAGTAATAGTTTCTCCTGCAACCCGTTCCCTTCGTGCTAGATGAACCAACGTCTCTCCACATGCTCAGTTCTGAGAGATAAGTGTGTGTGAAAGCCGTCCTTCACCTAGCTTGTTGGGAACACAAAGTTTCTTTTCAGTTGCAAACTCCACTCCATACATATATATGGGGAGGTACTAGCTCCAACCAGGTTTTACAGTGAAAACTGCAGGAACTTCAAACCGGAACTAGGAAACAGACTGAGAAACCAGAGTAAAAATTTCTCCTGCAACCTGATCCATTTGTGGTAGATGAACGAACGTCTCTCCACATGCTCAGTTCTGAGAGATGTGTGTGTGTGAAAGCCGTCCTTCACCTAGCTTTTTGGGAACATAAAGTTTCTTTTCATTTGTAAACTCCACTCCATACATATATATGGGGAGGTACTAGCTCCAACTCGGTTTTACAGTGAAAACTGCTGGAACTTCAAACCGGCACAAGGAAACAGACTGAGAAACCAGAGTAAAAGTTTCTCCTGCAACACGTTCCCTTTGTGCTAGATGAACGAACGTCTCTCCACATGCTCAGTTCTGAGAGATAAGTGTGTGTGAAAGCCGTCCTTCACCTAGCTTGTTGGGAACACAAAGTTTCTTTTCAGTTGCAAACTCCACTCAATACATATATATGGGGAGGTACCAGCTCCAAATCGGTTTTACAGTGAAAACTGCACTAACTTCAAACCGGCACTAGGAAACAGACTGAGAAAGCAGAGTAAAAGTTTCTCCTGCAACCCGTTCCCTTTCTGCTAGATGAACGAACGTCTCTCCACATGCTCAGTTCTGAGAGATAAGTGTGTGTGAAAGCCGTCCTTCACCTAGCTTGTTGGGAACACAAAGTTTCTTTTCAGTTGCAAACTCCACTCCATACATATATATGGGGAGGTACTAGCTCCAACCAAGTTTTACAGTGAAAACTGCAGGAACTTCAAACCGGCACTAGGAAACAGACTGAGAAACCAGAGTAAACGTTTCTCCTGCAACCTGTTCCCTTTGTGCTAGATGAACGAACGTCTCTCCACATGCTCAGTTCTGAGAGATGTGTGTGTGTGAAAGCCGTCCTTCACCTAGCTTTTTGGGAACATAAAGTTTCTTTTCATTTGTAAACTCCACTCCATACATATATATGGGGAGCTACTAGCTCCAACTCGGGTTTACATTGAAAACTGCTGGAACTTCAAACCGGCACTAGGAAACAGACTCAGAAAACAGAGTAAAAGTTTCTCCTGCAACCTGTTCCATTTGTGCTAGATGAACGAACGTCTCTCCACATGCTCAGTTCTGAGTGATGTGTGTGTGTGAAAGCCGTCCTTTACCTAGCTTTTTGGGAACATAAAGTTTCTTTTCAAATGTAAAATCCACTCCATACATATATATGGGGAGGTACTAGCTCCAACTCGGTTTTACAGTGAAAACTGTTGGAACTTCAAACCGGCACTAGGAAACAGAGTGAGAAACCATAGTAATAGTTTCTCCTGCAACCCGTTCCCTTTGTGCTAGATGAACCAACGTCTCTCCACATGCTCAGTTCTGAGAGATAAGTGTGTGTGAAAGCCGTCCTTCACCTAGCTTGTTGGGAACACAAAGTTTCTTTTCAGATGCAAACTCCACTCCATACATATATATGGGGAGGTACTAGCTCCAACCAGGTTTTACAGTGAAAACTGCAGGAACTTCAAACCGGAACTAGGAAACAGACTGAGAATCCAGAGTAAAAATTTCTCCTGCAACCTGATCCATTTGTGGTAGATGAACGAACGTCTCTCCACATGCTCAGTTCTGAGAGATGTGTGTGTGTGAAAGCCGTCCTTCACCTAGCTTTTTGGGAACATAAAGTTTCTTTTCATTTGTAAACTCCACTCCATACATATATATGGGGAGGTACTAGCTCCAACTCGGTTTTACAGTGAAAACTGCTGGAACTTCAAACCGGCACAAGGAAACAGACTGAGAAACCAGAGTAAAAGTTTCTCCTGCAACACGTTCCCTTTGTGCTAGATGAACGAACGTCTCTCCACATGCTCAGTTCTTAGAGATAAGTTTGTGTGAAAGCCGTCCTTCACCTAGCTTGTTGGGAACACAAAGTTTCTTTTCAGTTGCAAACTCCACTCCATACATATATATGGGGAGGTACTAGCTCCAAATCGGTTTTACAGCGAAAACTGCAGGAACTTCAAACCGGCACTAGGAAACAGACTGAGAAACCAGACTAAAAGTTTCTCCTGCAACCCGTTCCCCTTGTGCTAGATGAACGAACGTCTCTCCACATGCTCAGTTCTGAGAGATAAGTGTGTGTGAAAGCCGTCCTTCACCTAGCTTGTTGGGAACACAAAGTTTCTTTTCAGTTGCAAACTCCACTCCATACATATATATGGGGAGGTACTAGCTCCAACTCGGTTTTACAGTGAAAACTGCAGGAACTTCAAACCGGCACTAGGAAACAGACTGAGAAACCAGAGTAAAGTTTCTCCTGCAACCCGTTCCATTTGTGCTAGATGAACGAACGTCTCTCAACATGCTCAGTAGTGAGAGATAAGTGTGTGTGAAAGCCGTCCTTCACCTAGATTTTTGGGAACATAAAGTTTCTTTTCAATTGTAAACTCCACTCCATACATATATATGGGGAGGTACTAGCTCCAACTCGGTTTTACACTGAAAACTGCTGGAACTTCATACCGGCACTAGGAAACAGACTGAGAAACCACAGTAAAAGTTTCTCCTGCAACCCGTTCCCTTTTTGCTAGATGAACGAACGTCTCTCCACATGCTCAATTCTGAGAGATAAGTGAGTGTGAAAGCCGTCCTTCACCTAGCTTTTTGGGAACATAAAGTTTCTTTTCAATTGTAAACCCCACTCCATACATATATATGGGTAGGTACTAGCTCCAACTCGGTTTTACAGTGAAAACTGCAGGAACTTCAAACCGGCACTAGGAAACAGACTGAGAAACCATAGTAATAGTTTCTCCTGCAACCCGTTCCCTTTGTGCTAGATGAACGAACGTCTCTCCACATGCTCATTTCTGAGAGATAAGTGTGTGTGAAAGCCGTCCTTCACCTAGCTTGTTGGGAACACAAAGTTTCTTTTCAGTTGCAAACTCCACTCAATACATATATATGGGGAGGTACCAGCTCCAAATCGGTTTTACAGTGAAAACTGCACTAACTTCAAACCGGCACTAGGTAACAGACTGAGAAACCAGAGTAAAAGTTTCTCCTGCAACCCGTTCCCTTTCTGCTAGATGAACGAACGTCTCTCCACATGCTCAGTTCTGAGAGATAAGTGTGTGTGAAAGCCGTCCTTCACCTAGCTTGTTGGGAACACAAAGTTTCTTTTCAGTTGCAAACTCCACTCCATACATATATATGCGGAGGTACTAGCTCCAACCAGGTTTTACAGTGAAAACTGCAGGAACTTCAACCGGCACTAGGAAACAGACTGAGAAACCAGAGTAAAAGTTTCTCCTGCAACCTGTTCCCTTTGTGCTAGATGAACGAACGTCTCTCCACATGCTCAGTTCTGAGAGATGTGTGTGTGTGAAAGCCGTCCTTCACCTACCTTTTTGGGAACATAAAGTTTCTTTTCAATTGTAAACTCCACTCCATACATATATATGGGGAGGTACTAGCTCCAACTCGGTTTTACAGTGAAAACTGCTGGAACTTCAAACCGGAACTAGGAAACAGACTGAGAAACCAGAGTAAAATTTCTCCTGCAACCCGTTCCCTTTGTGCTAGATGAACAAACGTCTCTCCACATGCTCAGTTCTGAGAGATAAGTGTGTGTGAAAGCCGTCCTTCACCTAGCTTGTTGGGAACACAAAGTTTCTTTTCAGTTGCAAACTCCACTCCATACATATATATGGGGAGGTACCTGCTCCAAATCGGTTTTACAGTGAAAACTGCAGGATCTTCAAACCGGCACTAGGAAACAGACTGAGAACCCAGAGTAAAAGTTTCTCCTGCAAACCGTTCCCTTTGTGCTAGATGAACGAACGTCTCTCCACATGCTCAGTTCTGAGAGATAAGTGTGTGTGAAAGCCGTCCTTCACCTAGCTTGTTGGGAACACAAAGTTTCTTTTCAGTTGCAAACTCTACTCCATACATATATATGGGGAGGTACCAGCTCCAAATCGGTTTTACAGTGAAAACTGCAGTAACTTCAAACCGGCACTAGGAAACAGACTGAGAAACCAGACTAAAAGTTTCCCCTGCAACCCGTTCCCTTTCTGCTAGATGAAAGAACGTCTCTCCACATGCTCAGTTCTGAGAGATAAGTGTGTGTGAAATCCGTCCTTCATCTAGCTTGTTGGGAACACAAAGTTTCTTTTCAGTTGCAAACTCCACTCCATACATATATATGGGGAGGTACTAGCTCCAACCAGGTTTTACAGTGAAAACTGCAGGAACTTCAACCCGGCACTAGGAAACAGACTGAGAAACCAGAGTAAAATTTCTCCTGCAACCCGTTCCCTTTGTGCTAGATGAACGAACGTCTCTCCACATGCTCAGTTCTGAGAGATAAGTGTGTGTGAAAGCCGTCCTTCACCTAGCTTGTTGGGAACACAAAGTTTCTTTTCAGTTGCAAACTCCACTCCATACATATATATGGGGAGGTACCTGCTCCAAATCGGTTTTACAGTGAAAACTGCAGGAACTTCAAACCGGCAATAGGAAACAGACTGAGAACCCAGAGTAAAAGTTTCTCCTGCAAACCCTTCCTTTTGTGCTAGATGAACGAAAGTCTCTCCACATGCTCAGTTCTGAGTGATAAGTGTGTGTGAAAGCCGTCCTTCACCTAGCTTGTTGGGAACACAAAGTTTCTTTTCAGTTGCCAACTCCACTCCATACATATATATGGGGAGGTACTAGCTCAAACTTGGTTTTACAGTGAAAACTGCTGGAACTTCAAACCGGCACTAGGAAACAGACTGAGAAACCAGAGTAAAAGTTTCTCCTGCAACCCGTTCCATTTGTGCTAGATGAACGAACGTCTCTCCACATGCCCAGTTCTGAGAGATAAGTGTGTGTGAAAGCCGTCCTTCACCTATCTTGTTGGGAACACAAAGTTTCTTTTCAGTTGCAAACTCCAATCCATACATATATATGGGGAGGTACTAGCTCCAAATCGGTTTTACAGTGAAAACTGCAGGAACTTCAAACCGGCACTAGGAAACAGACTGAGAAACCAGAGTAAAAGTTTCTCCTGCAAACCATTCCCTTTCTGCTAGATGAACGAACGTCTCTCCACATGCTCAGTTCTGAGAGATAAGTGTGTGTGAAAGCCGTCCTTCACCTAGCTTGTTGGGAACACAAAGTTTCTTTTCAGTTGCAAACCCCACTCCATACATATTTATGCGGAGGTACTAGCACCAAACAGGTTTTACAGTGAAAACTGCAGGAACTTCAAACCGGCACTAGGAAACAGACTGAGAAACCAGAGTAAAAGTTTCTCCTGCAACCTGTTCCCTTTGTGCTAGATGAACGAACGTCTCTCCACATGCTCAATTCTGAGAGATGTGTGTGTGTGAAAGCCGTACTTCACCTAGCTTGTTGGGAACACAAAGTTTCTTTTCAGTTGCAAACTCTACTCCATACATATATATGGGGAGGTACCAGCTCCAAATGGGTTTTACAGTGAAAACTGCAGTAACTTCAAACCGGCACTAGGAAACAGACTGAGAAACCAGACTAAAAGTTTCCCCTGCAACCCGTTCCCTTTCTGCTAGATGAAAGAACGTCTCTCCACATGCTCAGTTCTGAGAGATAAGTGTGTGTGAAATCCGTCCTTCACCTAGCTTGTTGGGAACACAAAGTTTCTTTTCAGTTGCAAACTCCACTCCATACATATATATGGGGAGGTACTAGCTCCAACCAGGTTTTACAGTGAAAACTGCAGGAACTTCAACCCGGCACTAGGAAACAGACTGAGAAACCAGAGTAAAATTTATCCTGCAACCCGTTCCCTTTGTGCTAGATGAACGAACGTCTCCCCACATGCTCAGTTCTGAGAGAAAAGTGTGTGTGAAAGCCGTCCTTCACCTAGCTTGTTGGGAACACAAAGTTTCTTTTCAGTTGCAAACTCCACTCCATACATATATATGCGGAGGTACTAGCTCCAACCAGGTTTTACAGTGAAAACTGCAGGAACTTCAACCGGCACTAGGAAACAGACTGAGAAACCAGAGTAAAAGTTTCTCCAGCAACCTGTTCCCTTTGTGCTAGATGAACGAACGTCTCTCCACATGCTCAGTTCTGAGAGATGTGTGTGTGTGAAAGCCGTCCTTCAACTACCTTTTTGGGAACATAAAGTTTCTTTTCAATTGTAAACTCCACTCCATACATATATATGGGGAATTACTAGCTCCAACTCGGTTTTACAGTGAAAACTGCTGGAACTTCAAACCGGAACTAGGAAACAGACTGAGAAACCAGAGTAAAATTTCTCCTGCAACCCGTTCCCTTTGTGCTAGATGAACGAACGTCTCTCCACATGCTCAGTTCTGAGAGATAAGTGTGTGTGAAAGCCGTCCTTCACCTAGCTTGTTGGGAACACAAAGTTTCTTTTCAGTTGCAAACTCCACTCCATACATATATATGGGGAGGTACCTGCTCCAAATCGGTTTTACAGTGAAAACTGCAGGATCTTCAAACCGGCACTAGGAAACAGACTGAGAACCCAGAGTAAAAGTTTCTCCTGCAAACCGTTCCCTTTGTGCTAGATGAACGAACGTCTCTCCACATGCTCAGTTCTGAGAGATATGTGTGTGTGAAAGCCGTCCTTCACCTAGCTTGTTGGGAACACAAAGTTTCTTTTCAGTTGCAAACTCTACTCCATACATATATATGGGGAGGTACCAGCTCCAAATCGGTTTTACAGTGAAAACTGCAGTAACTTCAAACCGGCACTAGGAAACAGACTGAGAAACCAGACTAAAAGTTTCCCCTGCAACCCGTTCCCTTTCTGCTAGATGAAAGAACGTCTCTCCACATGCTCAGTTCTGAGAGATAAGTGTGTGTGAAATCCGTCCTTCACCTAGCTTGTTGGGAACACAAAGTTTCTTTTCAGTTGCAAACTCCACTCCATACATATATATGGGGAGGTACTAGCTCCAACCAGGTTTTACAGTGAAAACTGCAGGAACTTCAACCCGGCACTAGGAAACAGACTGAGAAACCAGAGTAAAATTTCTCCTGCAACCCGTTCCCTTTGTGCTAGATGAACGAACGTCTCTCCACATGCTCAGTTCTGAGAGATAAGTGTGTGTGAAAGCCGTCCTTCACCTAGCTTGTTGGGAACACAAAGTTTCTTTTCAGTTGCAAACTCCACTCCATACATATATATGGGGAGGTACCTGCTCCAAATCGGTTTTACAGTGAAAACTGCAGGAACTTCAAACCGGCAATAGGAAACAGACTGAGAACCCAGAGTAAAAGTTTCTCCTGCAAACCCTTCCTTTTGTGCTAGATGAACGAAAGTCTCTCCACATGCTCAGTTCTGAGAGATAAGTGTGTGTGAAAGCCGTCCTTCACCTAGCTTGTTGGGAACACAAAGTTTCTTTTCAGTTGCCAACTCCACTCCATACATATATATGGGGAGGTACTAGCTCAAACTTGGTTTTACAGTGAAAACTGCTGGAACTTCAAACCGGCACTAGGAAACAGACTGAGAAACCAGAGTAAAAGTTTCTCCTGCAACCCGTTCCCTTTGTGCTAGATGAACGAACGTCTCTCCACATGCCCAGTTCTGAGAGATAAGTGTGTGTGAAAGCCGTCCTTCACCTATCTTGTTGGGAACACAAAGTTTCTTTTCAGTTGCAAACTCCAATCCATACATATATATGGGGAGGTACTAGCTCCAAATCGGTTTTACAGTGAAAACTGCAGGAACTTCAAACCGGCACTAGGAAACAGACTGAGAAACCAGAGTAAAAGTTTCTCCTGCAAACCATTCCCTTTCTGCTAGATGAACGAACGTCTCTCCACATGCTCAGTTCTGAGAGATAAGTGTGTGTGAAAGCCGTCCTTCACCTAGCTTGTTGGGAACACAAAGTTTCTTTTCAGTTGCAAACCCCACTCCATACATATTTATGCGGAGGTACTAGCACCAAACAGGTTTTACAGTGAAAACTGCAGGAACTTCAAACCGGCACTAGGAAACAGACTGAGAAACCAGAGTAAAAGTTTCTCCTGCAACCTGTTCCCTTTGTGCTAGATGAACGAACGTCTCTCCACATGCTCAATTCTGAGAGATGTGTGTGTGTGAAAGCCGTACTTCACCTAGCTTGTTGGGAACACAAAGTTTCTTTTCAGTTGCAAACTCTACTCCATACATATATATGGGGAGGTACCAGCTCCAAATGGGTTTTACAGTGAAAACTGCAGTAACTTCAAACCGGCACTAGGAAACAGACTGAGAAACCAGACTAAAAGTTTCCCCTGCAACCCGTTCCCTTTCTGCTAGATGAAAGAACGTCTCTCCACATGCTCAGTTCTGAGAGATAAGTGTGTGTGAAATCCGTCCTTCACCTAGCTTGTTGGGAACACAAAGTTTCTTTTCAGTTGCAAACTCCACTCCATACATATATATGGGGAGGTACTAGCTCCAACCAGGTTTTACAGTGAAAACTGCAGGAACTTCAACCCGGCACTAGGAAACAGACTGAGAAACCAGAGTAAAATTTCTCCTGCAACCCGTTCCCTTTGTGCTAGATGAACGAACGTCTCCCCACATGCTCAGTTCTGAGAGAAAAGTGTGTGTGAAAGCCGTCCTTCACCTAGCTTGTTGGGAACACAAAGTTTCTTTTCAGTTGCAAACTCCACTCCATACATATATATGCGGAGGTACTAGCTCCAACCAGGTTTTACAGTGAAAACTGCAGGAACTTCAACCGGCACTAGGAAACAGACTGAGAAACCAGAGTAAAAGTTTCTCCAGCAACCTGTTCCCTTTGTGCTAGATGAACGAAAGTCTCTCCACATGCTCAGTTCTGAGAGATGTGTGTGTGTGAAAGCCGTCCTTCAACTACCTTTTTGGGAACATAAAGTTTCTTTTCAATTGTAAACTCCACTCCATACATATATATGGGGAGGTACTAGCTCCAACTCGGTTTTACAGTGAAAACTGCTGGAACTTCAAACCGGAACTAGGAAACAGACTGAGAAACCAGAGTAAAATTTCTCCTGCAACCCGTTCCCTTTGTGCTAGATGAACGAACGTCTCTCCACATGCTCAGTTCTGAGAGATAAGTGTGTGTGAAAGCCGTCCTTCACCTAGCTTGTTGGGAACACAAAGTTTCTTTTCAGTTGCAAACTCCACTCCATACATATATATGGGGAGGTACCTGCTCCAAATCGGTTTTACAGTGAAAACTGCAGGATCTTCAAACCGGCACTAGGAAACAGACTGAGAACCCAGAGTAAAAGTTTCTCCTGCAAACCGTTCCCTTTGTGCTAGATGAACGAACGTCTCTCCACATGCTCAGTTCTGAGAGATATGTGTGTGTGAAAGCCGTCCTTCACCTAGCTTGTTGGGAACACAAAGTTTCTTTTCAGTTGCAAACTCTACTCCATACATATATATGGGGAGGTACCAGCTCCAAATCGGTTTTACAGTGAAAACTGCAGTAACTTCAAACCGGCACTAGGAAACAGACTGAGAAACCAGACTAAAAGTTTCCCCTGCAACCCGTTCCCTTTCTGCTAGATGAAAGAACGTCTCTCCACATGCTCAGTTCTGAGAGATAAGTGTGTGTGAAATCCGTCCTTCACCTAGCTTGTTGGGAACACAAAGTTTCTTTTCAGTTGCAAACTCCACTCCATACATATATATGGGGAGGTACTAGATCCAACCAGGTTTTACAGTGAAAACTGCAGGAACTTCAACCCGGCACTAGGAAACAGACTGAGAAACCAGAGTAAAATTTCTCCTGCAACCCGTTCCCTTTGTGCTAGATGAACGAACGTCTCTCCACATGCTCAGTTCTGAGAGATAAGTGTGTGTGAAAGCCGTCCTTCACCTAGCTTGTTGGGAACACAAAGTTTCTTTTCAGTTGCAAACTCCACTCCATACATATATATGGGGAGGTACCTGCTCCAAATCGGTTTTACAGTGAAAACTGCAGGAAATTCAAACCGGCAATAGGAAACAGACTGAGAACCCAGAGTAAAAGTTTCTCCTGCAAACCGTTCCCTTTGTGCTAGATGAACGAAAGTCTCTCCACATGCTCAGTTCTGAGAGATAAGTGTGTGTGAAAGTCGTCCTTCACCTAGCTTGTTGGGAACACAAAGTTTCTTTTCAGTTGCCAACTCCACTCCATACATATATATGGGGAGGTACTAGCTCAAACGGTTTTACAGTGAAAACTGCTGGAACTTCAAACCGGCACTAGGAAACAGACTGAGAAACCAGAGTAAAATTTTCTCCTGCAACCCGTTCCCTTTGTGCTAGATGAACGAACGTCTCTCCACATGCCCAGTTCTGAGAGATAAGTGTGTGTGAAAGCCGTCCTTCACCTATCTTGTTGGGAACACAAAGTTTCTTTTCAGTTGCAAACTCCAATCCATACATATATATGGGGAGGTACTAGCTCCAAATCGGTTTTACAGTGAAAACTGCAGGAACTTCAAACCGGCACTAGGAAACAGACTGAGAAACCAGAGTAAAAGTTTCTCCTGCAAACAATTCCCTTTCTGCTAGATGAACGAACGTCTCTCCACATGCTCAGTTCTGAGAGATAAGTGTGTGTGAAAGCCGTCCTTCACCTAGCTTGTTGGGAACACAAAGTTTCTTTTCAGTTGCAAACTCCACTCCATACATATTTATGCGGAGGTACTAGCACCAACCAGGTTTTACAGTGAAAACTGCAGGAACTTCAAACCGGCAATAGGAAACAGACTGAGAAACCAGAGTAAAAGTTTCTCCTGCAACCTGTTCCCTTTGTGCTAGATGAACGAACGTCTCTCCACATGCTCAATTCTGAGAGATGTGTGTGTGTGAAAGCCGTACTTCACCTAGCTTTTTGGGAACATAAAGTTCCTTTTCAATTGTAAATTCCACTCCATACATATATATGGGGAGGTACTAGCTCCAAATCGGTTTTACAGTGAAAACTGCTGGAACTTCAAACCGGCACTAGGAAACACACTGAGAAACCAGAGTAAATGTTACTCCTGCAAACCGTTCCCTTTGTTCTAGATGAACGAACGTCTCTCCACATGCTCAGTTCTGAGAGATATGTGTGTGTGAAAGCCGTCCTTCACCTAGCTTGTTGGGAACACAAAGTTTCTTTTCAGTTGCAAACTCCACTCCATACATATATATGGGGTGGTACCTGCTCCAAATCGGTTTTACAGTGAAAACTGCAGGAACTTCAAACCGGCACTAGGAAACAGACTGAGAACCCAGAGTAAAAGTTTCTCCTGCAACCCGTTCCCTTTCTGCTAGATGAACGAACGTCTCTCCACATGCTCAGTTCTGAGAGATAAGTGAGTGTGAAAGCCGTCCTTCAACTAGCTTGTTGGGAACACAAAGTTTCTTTTAAGTTGCAAACCCCACTCCATACATATTTATGCGGAGGTACTAGCTCCAAATCGGTTTTACAGTGAAAACGGCAGGAACTTCAAACCGGCACTAGGAAACAGACTGAGAAACCAGAGTAAAAGTTTCTCCTGCAAACCGTTCCCTTTGTGCTACATGAACGAACGTCTCTCCACATGCTCAGTTCTGAGAGATAAGTGTGTGTGAAAGCCGTCCTTCACCAAGCATTTTGGGAATACAGTTTCTTTTCAGTAGCAAACTCCACTCCATACATATATATGGGGAGGTACTAGCTCCAACTCGGTTTTACTGTGAAAACTGCAGGAACTTCAAACCGGCAGTAGGAAACAGACTGAGAAACCAGAATAAAAGTTTCTCCTGCAACCCTTTACCTTTGTGGTAGATGAACGAACGTCTCTCCACATGCTCAGTTCTGAGAGATAAGTGTGTGTGAAAGCCGTTCTTCACCTAGCTTGTTGGGAACACAAAGTTTCTTTTCAGTTGCAAACTCCACTCCATACATATATATGGGGAGGTACTAGCTCCAACTCGGTTTTACAGTGAAAACTGCAGGAACTTCAAACCGGCACTAGGAAACAGACTGAGAAACCAGAGTAAAAGTTTCTCCTGCAACCCGTTCCTTTGTGGTAGATGAACGAACGTCTCTCCACATGCTCAGTTCTGAGAGATAAGTGTGTGTGAAAGCCGTACTTCACCTAGCTTGTTGGGAACACAAAGTTTCTTTTCAGTTGCAAATTCCACTCCATACATATATATGGGGAGGTACTAGCTCCAAATCTGTTTTACAGTGAAAACTGCAGGAACTTCAAACCGGCACTAGGAAACAGACTGAGAAACCAGAGTAAAAGTTTCTCCTGCATCCTGTACCCTTTGTGCTAGATGAACGAACGTCTCTCCACATGCTCAGTTCTGAGAGATGTGTGTGTGTGAAAGCCGTCCTTCACCAAGCTTTTTGGGAACATAAAGTTTCTTTTCATTTTTAAACTCCACTCCATACATATATATGGGGAGGTACAAGCTCCAACTCGGTTTTGCAGTGAAAACTGCTGGAACATCAAACCGGCACTAGGAAACAGACTGAGAAACCAGAGTAAAAGTTTCTCCTGCAACCCGTTCCATTTCTGCTAGGGGAACGAACGTCTCTCCACATGCTCAGTTCTGAGAGATAAGTGTGTGTGAAAGCCGTCCTTCACCTAGCTTGTTGGGAACAAAAAGTTTCTTTTCAGTTGCAAACTCCACTCCATACATATATATGGGGAGGTACTAGCTCCAACCAGGTTTTACAGTGAAAACTGCAGGAACTTCAAACCGGCCCTAGGAAACAGACTGAGAAACCAGAGTAAAAGTTTCTCCTGCAACCCGTTCCCTTTCTGCTAGGGGAACGAACGTCTCTCCACATGCTCAGTTCTGAGAGATAAGTGTGTGTGAAAGCCGTCCTTCACCTAGCTTGTTGGGAACACAAAGTTTCTTTTCAGTTGCAAACTCCACTCCATACATATATATGGGGAGGTACCTGCTCCAAATCGGTTTTACAGTGAAAACTGCAGGAACTTCAAACCGGCACTAGGAAACAGACTGAGAAACCAGAGTAAAAGTTTCTCCTGCAACCCGTTCCCTTTGTGCTAGATGAACGAACGTCTCTCCACATGCTCAGTTCTGAGAGATAACTGTGTGTGAAAGCCGTCCTTCAACAAGCATGTTGGGAACACAAAGTTTCTTTTCAGTTGCAAACTCCACTCCATACATATATATGGGGAGGTACTAGCTCCAACTCGGTTTTACAGTGAAAACTGCAGGAACTTCAATCCGGCACTAGGAAACAGACTGAGAAACCAGAGTAAAAGTTTCTCCTGCAACCCGTTCCTTTTGTGCTAGATGAACGAACGTCTCTCCACATGCTCAGTTCTGAGAGATAAGTGTGTGTGAAACCCGTCCTTCACCTAGCTTGTTGGGAACACAAAGTTTCTTTTCAGTTGCAAACTCCACTCCATACATATATAAGGGGAGGTACTAGCTCCAACCAGGTTTTAGAGTGAAAACTGCAGGAACTTCAAACCGGCACTAGGAAACAGACTGAGAAACCAGAGTAAAAGTTTCTCCTGCAACCCGTTCCCTTTGTGCTAGATGAACGAACGACTCTCCACATGCTCAGTTCTGAGAGAAAAGTGTGTGTGAAATCCGTCCTTCACCTAGCTTGTTGGGAACACAAAGTTTCTTTTCAGTTGCAAACTCCACTCCATACATATATATGGGGAGGTACTAGCTCCAACCAGGTTTTACAGGAAAACTGCAGGAACTTCAAACCGGCACTAGGAAACAGACTGAGAAACCAGAGTAAACGTTTCTCCTTCAACCCGTTCCCTTTGTGCTAGATGAACGAACGTCTCTCCACATGCTCAGTTCTGAGAGATGTGTGTGTGTGAAAGCCGTCCTTCACCTAGCTTTTTGGGAACATAAAGTTTCTTTTCATTTGTAAACTCCACTCCATACATATATATGGGTAGGAACTAGCTCCAACTCGGTTTTACACTGAAAACTGCTGGAAATTCAAACCGGCACTAGGAAACAGACTGAGAAACCAGAGTAATATTTTCTCCTGCAACCCGTTCCCTTTGTGCTAGATGAACGAACGTCTCTCCACATGCTCAGTTCTGAGAGATAAGTGTGTGTGAAAGCTGTCCTTCACCTAGCTTGTTGGGAACACAAAGATTCTTTTCAGTTGCAAACTTCACTCCATACATATATATGGGGACGTACTAGCTCCAAATCGGTTTTACAGTGAAAACGGCAGGAACTTCAAACCGGCACTAGGAAACAGACTGAGAAACCAGAGTAAAAGTTTCTCCTGCAACCCGTTCCCTTTGTGCTAGATGAACGAACGTCTCTCCACATGCTCAGATCTGAGAGATAAGTGTGTGTGAAAGCCGTCCTTCACCAAGCATTTTTAGAATACAGTTTCTTTTCAGTTGCAAACTCCACTCCATTCATATATATGGGGAGGTACTAGTTCCAAATCGGTTTTACTGTGAAAACTGCAGGAACTTCAAACCGGCATTAGGAAACAGACTGAGAAACCAGAGTAAAAGTTTCTCCTGCAACCCGTTACCTTTGTGGTAGATGAACGAACGTCTCTCCACATGCTCAGTTCTGAGAGATAAGTGTGTGTGAAAGCCGTTCTTAAAATAACTTGTTGGGAACACAAAGTTTCTTTTCAGTTGCAAACTCCACTCCATACATATATATGGGGAGGTACTAGCTCCAACTCGGTTTTACAGTGAAAACTGCAGGAACTTCAAACCGGCACTAGGAAAGAGACTGAGAAACCAGAGTAAAAGTTTCTCCTGCAACCCGTTCCTTTGTGGTAGATGAACGAACGTCTCTCCACATGCTCAGTTCTGAGAGATAAGTGTGTGTGAAAGCCGTCCTTCACCTAGCTTGTTGGGAACACAAAGTTTCTTTTCAGTTGCAAACTCCAATCCATACATATATATGGGGAGGTACTAGCTCCAACCAGGTTTTACAGTGAAAACTGCAGGAACTTCAAACCGGCACTAGGAAACAGACTGAGAAACCAGAGTAAAAGTTTCTCCTGCATCCTGTTCCCTTTGTGCTAGATGAACGAACGTCTCTCCACATGCTCAGTTCTGAGAGATGTGTGTGTGTGAAAGCCGTACTTCACCTAGCTATTTGGGAACATAAAGTTTCTTTTCATTTTTAAACTCCACTCCATACATACATATGGTGAGGTACAAGCTCCAACTCGGTTTTGCAGTGAAAACTGCTGGAACATCAAACCGGCACTAGGAAACAGACTGAGAAACCAGAGTAAAAGTTTCTCCTGCAACCCGTTCCCTTTCTGCTAGGGGAACGAACGTCTCTCCACATGCTCAGTTCTGAGAGATAAGTGTGTGTGAAAGCCGTCCTTCACCTAGCTTGTTGGGAACACAAAGTTTCTTTTCAGTTGCAAACTCCACTCCATACATATATATGGGTAGGTACTAGCTCCAACTCGGTTTTACAGTGAAAACTGCAGGAACTTCAAACCGGCCCTAGGAAACAGACTGAGAAACCAGAGTAAAAGTTTCTCCTGCAAACCGTTCCCTTTCTGCTAGTGGAACGAACGTCTCTCCACTTGCTCAGTTCTGAGAGATAAGTGTGTGTGAAAGCCGTCCTTCACCTAGCTTGTTGGGAACACAAAGTTTCTTTTCAGTTGCAAACTCCACTCCATACATATATATGGGGAGGTACCTGCTCCAAATCGGTTTTACAGTGAAAACTGCAGGAACTTCAAACCGGCACTAGGAAACAGACTGAGAAACCAGAGTAAAAGGTTCTCCTGCAACCCGTTCCCTTTGTGCTAGATGAACGAACGTCTCTCCACATGCTCAGTTCTTAGAGATAAGTGTGTGTGAAAGCCGTCCTTCACCTAGCTTGTTGGGAACACAAAGTTTCTTTTCAGTTGCAAAATCCACTCCATACATATATATGGGGAGGTACTAGCTCCAACTCGGTTTTACAGTGAAAACTGCAGGAACTTCAAACCGGCACTAGGAAACAGACTGAGAAACCAGAGTAAAAGTTTCTCCTGCAACCCGTTCACTTTGTGCTAGATGAACGAACGTCTCTCCACATGCTCAGTTCTGAGAGATAAGTGTGTGTGAAAGCCGTCCTTCACCTACCTTGTTGGGAACACAAAGTTTCTTTTCAGTTGCAAACTCCACTCCATACATATATATGTGGAGGTACTAGCTCCAAATCGGTTTTACAGTGAAAACTGCAGGAACTTCAAACCGGCACTAGGAAACAGACTGAGAAACCAGAGTAAAAGTTTTTCCTGCAACCCGTTCAATTTGTGCTAGATGAACGAACGTCTCTCCACATGCTCAGTTCTGAGAGATAAGTGTGTGTGAAAGCCGTCCTTCACCAAGCATTTTGGGAATACAAAGTTTCTTTTCAGTTGCAAACTCCACTCCTTACATATACATGGGGAGGTACTAGCTCCAACTCGGTTTTACTGTGAAAACTGCAGGAACTTCAAACCGGCAGTAGGAAACAGACTGAGAAACCAGAGTAAAAGTTTCTCCTGCAACCCGTTCCCTTTGTGCTAGATGAACGAACGTCTCTCCACATGCTCAGTTCTGAGAGATAAGTGTGTGTGAAAGCCGTCCTTCACCTAGCTTGTTGGGAACAGAAAGTTTCTTTTCAGTTGCAAACTCCACTCCATACATATATATGGGGAGGTACTAGCTCCAACTCGGTTTTACAGTGAAAACTGCAGGAACTTCAAACCGGCACTAGGAAACAGACTGAGAAACCAGAGTAAAAGTTTCTCCTGCAACCTGTTCCCTTTGTGCTAGATGAACGAACGTCTCTCCACATGCTCAGTTCTGAGAGATAAGTGTGTGTGAAAGCCGTCCTTCACCAAGCATTTTGGGAATACAAAGTTTCTTTTCAGTTGCAAACTCCACTCCATACATATATATGGGGAGGTTCTAGCTCCAACTCGGTTTTACTGTGAAAACTGCAGGAACTTCAAACCGGCAGTAGGAAACAGACTGAGAAACCAGAGTAAAAGTTTCTCCTGCAACCCGTTCCCTTTGTGCTAGATGAACGAACGTCTCTCCACATGCTCAGTTCTGAGAGATAAGTGTGTGTGAAAGCCGTCCTTCACCTAGCTTGTTGGGAACACAAAGTTTCTTTTCAGTTGCAAACTCCACTCCATACATATATATGGGGAGGTACTAGCTCCAACTCGGTTTTACAGTGAAAACTGCAGGAACTTCAAACCGGCACTAGGAAACAGACTGAGAAACCAGAGTAAAAGTTTCTCCTGAAACCAGTTCCCTTTGTGGTAGATGAACGAACGTCTCTCCACATGCTCAGTTCTGAGAGATAAGTGTGTGTGAAAGCCGTCCTTCACCTAGCTTGTTGGGAACACAAAGTTTCTTTTCAGTTGCAAACTCCACTCCATACGTATATATGGGGAGGTACTAGCTCCAAACAGGTTTTACAGTGAAAACTGCAGGAACTTCAAACCGGCACTAGGAAACAGACTGAGAAACCAGAGTAAAAGTTTCTCCTGCATCCTGTTCCATTTGTGCTAGATGAACGAACCTCTCTCCACATGCTCAGTTCTGAGAGATGTGTGTGTGTGAAAGCCGTCCTTCACCTAGCTTTTTGGGAACATAAAATATCTTTTCATTTGTAAACTCCACTCCATACATATATATGGGGAGGTACAAGCTCCAACTCGGTTTTACAGTGAAAACTGCAGGAACTTCAAACCGGCACTAGGAAACAGACTGAGAAACCAGAGTAAAAGTTTCTCCATCAACCCGTTCCCTTTGTGCTAGATGAACGAACGTCTCTCCACATGCTCAGTTCTGAGAGATGTGTGTGTGTGAAAGCCGTCCTTCAACTAGCTTTTTGGGAACATAAAGTTTCTTTTCATTTGTAAACTCCACTCCATACATATATATGGGTAGGTACTAGTTCCAACTCGGTTTTACACTGAAAACTGCTGGAACTTCAAACCGGCACTAGGAAACAGACTGAGAAACCAGAGTAAAATTTTCTCCTGCAACCCGTTCCCTTTGTGCTAGATGAACGAACGTCTCTCCACATGCTCAGTTCTGAGAGATAAGTGTGTGTGAAAGCTGTCCTTCACCTAGCTTGTTGGCAACACAAAGATTCTTTTCAGTTGCAAACTTCACTCCATACATATATATGGGGACGTACTAGCTCCAAATCTGTTTTACATTGAAAACGGCAGGAACTTCAAACCGGCACTAGGAAACAGACTGAGAATCCAGAGTAAAAGTTTCTCCTGCAACCCGTTCCCTTTGTGCTAAATGAACGAACGTCTCTCCACATGCTCAATTCTGAGAGATAAGTGTGTGTGAAAGCCGTCCTTCACCTAGCTTGTTGGGAACACAAAGTTTCTTTTCAGTTGCAAACTCCACTCCATACATATATATGGGGATGTACTAGCTCCAAATCGGTTTTACAGTGAAAACTGCAGGAACTTCAAACCGGCACTAGGAAACAGACTGAGAAACCAGAGTAAAAGTTTCTCGTGCAACATGTTCCATTTATGCTAGATGAATGAAAGTCTCTCCACATGCTCAGTTCTGAGAGATGTGTGTGTGTGAAAGCCGTCCTTCAACTATCTTTTTGGGAACATAAAGTTTCTTTTCATTTGTAAACTCCACTCCATACATATATATGGGGAGGTACTAGCTCCAAATCGGTTTTACAGTGAAAACTGCAGGAACTTCAAACCGGCACTAGGAAACAGACTGAGAAACCAGAGTAAAAGTTTCTCCTGCAACCCGTTCCTTTTGTGCTAGATGAACGAACGTCTCTCCATATGCTCATTTCTGAGAGATAAGTGTGTGTGAAAGCCGTCCTTCACCTAGCTTGTTGGGAACACAAAGTTTCTTTTCAGTTGCAAACTCCACTCCATACATATATATGGGGAGGTACTAGCTCCAACTCGGTTTTACAGTGAAAACTGCTGGAACTTCAAACCGGCACTAGGAAACAGACTGAGAAATCAGAGTAAAAGTTTCTCCTGCAACCCGTTCCCTATGTGCTAGATGAACGAACGTCTCTCCACATGCTCAGTTCTGAGAGATATATGTGTGTGAAAGCCTTCCTTCACCTAGCTTGTTGGGAACACAAAGTTTCTTTTCAGTTGCAAAATCCACTCCATACATATATAAGGGGAGGTACTAACTCCAACCACGTTTTACAGTGAAAACTGCAGGAACTTCAAACCGGCACTAGGAAACAGACTGAGAAACCAGAGTAAAAGTTTCTCATGCAACCTGTTCCCTTCGTGCTAGATGAACGAACGTCTCTCCACATGCTCAGTTCTGACAGATGTGTGTGTGTGAAAGCCGTCCTTTACCTTGCTTTTTGGGAACATAAAGTTTCTTTTCAATTGTAAACTCCACTCCATACATATATATGGGGAGGTACTAGCTCCAACTCGGTTTTACAGAGAAAATTGCTGGAACTTCAAACCGGCACTAGGAAACAGACTGAGAAACCAGAGTAAAAGTTTCTCCTGCATCCTGTTCCCTTTGTGCTAGATGAACGAACGTCTCTCCACATGCTCAGTTCTGAGAGATGTGTGTGTGTGAAAGCCGTCCTTCACCTAGCTTTTTGGGAACATAAAGTTTCTTTTCATTTTTAAACTCCACTCCATACATATATATGGGGAGGTACAAGCTCCAACTCGGTTTTGCAGTGAAAACTGCTGGAACATCAAACCGGCACTAGGAAACAGACTGAGAAACCAGAGTAAAAGTTTCTCCTGCAACCCGTTCCCTTTCTGCTAGGGGAACGAACGTCTCTCCACATGCTCAGTTCTGAGAGATAAGTGTGTGTGAAAGCCGTCCTTCACCTAGCTTGTTGGGAACACAAAGTTTCTTTTCAGTTGCAAACTCCACTCCATACATATATATGGGTAGGTACTAGCTCCAACTCGGTTTTACAGTGAAAACTGCAGGAACTTCAAACCGGCCCTAGGAAACAGACTGAGAAACCAGAGTAAAAGTTTCTCCTGCAACCCGTTCCCTTTCTGCTAGGGGAACGAACGTCTCTCCACATGCTCAGTTCTGAGAGATAAGTGTGTGTGAAAGCCGTCCTTCACCTAGCTTGTTGGGAACACAAAGTTTCTTTTCAGTTGCAAACTCCACTCCATACATATATATGGGGAGGTACTAGCTCCAACCAGGTTTTACAGTGAAAACTGCAGGAACTTCAAACCGGCACTAGGAAACAGACTGAGAAACCAGAGTAAAAGTTTCTCCTGCAACCCGTTCACTTTGTGCTAGATGAACGAACGTCTCTCCACATGCTCAGTTCTGAGAGATAAGTGTGTGTGAAAGCCGTCCTTCACCTAGCTTGTTGGGAACACAAAGTTTCTTTTCAGTTGCAAACTCCACTCCATACATATATATGGGGAGGTACTAGCTCCAAATCGGTTTTACTGTGAAAACTGCAGGAACTTCAAACCGGCACTAGGAAACAGACTGAGAAACCAGAGTAAAAGTTTCTCCTGCAACCCGTTCCCTTTGTGCTAGATGAACGAACGTCTCTCCACATGCTCAGTTCTGAGAGATAAGTGTGTGTGAAAGCCGTCCTTCACCAAGCATTTTGGGAATACAAAGTTTCTTTTCAGTTGCAAACTCCACTCCTTACATATACATGGGGAGGTACTAGCTCCAACTCGGTTTTACTGTGAAAACTGCAGGAACTTCAAACCGGCAGTAGGAAACAGACTGAGAAACCAGAGTAAAAGTTTCTCCTGCAACCCGTTCCCTTTGTGCTAGATGAACGAACGTCTCTCCACATGCTCAGTTCTGAGAGATAAGTGTGTGTGAAAGCCGTCCTTCACCTAGCTTGTTGGGAACACAAAGTTTCTTTTCAGTTGCAAACTCCACCCCATACATATATATGGGGAGGTACTAGCTCCAACTCGGTTTTACAGTGAAAACTGCAGGAACTTCAAACCGGCACTAGGAAACAGACTGAGAAACCAGAGTAAAAGTTTCTCCTGCAACCCGTTCCGTTTGTGCTAGATGAACGAACGTCTCTCCACATCCTCAGTTCTGAGAGATAAGTGTGTGTGAAAGCCGTCCTTCACCAAGCATTTTGGGAATACAAAGTTTCTTTTCAGTTGCAAACTCCACTCCATACATATATATGGGGAGGTACTAGCTCCAACTCGGTTTTACTGTGAAAACTGCAGGAACTTCAAACCGGCAGTAGGAAACAGACTGAGAAACCAGAGTAAAAGTTTCTCCTGCAACCCGTTCCCTTTGTGCTAGATGAACGAACGTCTCTCCACATGCTCAGTTCTGAGAGATAAGTGTGTGTGAAAGCCGTCCTTCACCTAGCTTGTTGGGAACACAAAGTTTCTTTTCAGTTGCAAACTCCACTCCATACATATATATGGGGAGGTACTAGCTCCAACTCGGTTTTACAGTGAAAACTGCAGGAACTTCAAACCGGCACTAGGAAACAGACTGAGAAACCAGAGTAAAAGTTTCTCCTGCAACCCGTTCCATTTCTGCTAGGGGAACGAACGTCTCTCCACATGCTCAGTTCTGAGAGATAAGTGTGTGTGAAAGCCGTCCTTCACCTAGCTTGTTGGGAACACAAAGTTTCTTTTCAGTTGCAAACTCCACTCCATACATATATATGGGGAGGTACTAGCTCCAACCAGGTTTTACAGGAAAACTGCAGGAACTTCAAACCGGCACTAGGAAACAGACTGAGAAACCAGAGTAAACGTTTCTCCTTCAACCCGTTCCCTTTGTGCTAGATGAACGAACGTCTCTCCACATGCTCAGTTCTGAGTGATGTGTGTGTGTGAAAGCCGTCCTTCAACTAGCTTTTTGGGAACATAAAGTTTCTTTTCATTTGTAAACTCCACTCCATACATATATATGGGGTGGTACTAGCTCCAACTCGGTTTTACACTGAAAACTGCTGGAACTTCAAACCGGCACTAGGAAACAGACTGAGAAACCAGAGTAAAATTTTCTCCTGCAACCCGTTCCCTTTGTGCTAGATGAACGAACGTCTCTCCACATGCTCAGTTCTGAGAGATAAGTGTGTGTGAAAGCTGTCCTTCACCTAGCTTGTTGGGAACACAAAGATTCTTTTCAGTTGCAAACTTCACTCCATACATATATATGGGGACGTACTAGCTCCAAATCTGTTTTACAGTGAAAACGGCAGGAACTTCAAACCGGCACTAGGAAACAGACTGAGAAACCAGAGTAAAAGTTTCTCGTGCAACATGTTCCATTTATGCTAGATGAATGAAAGTCTCTCCACATGCTCAGTTCTGAGAGATGTGTGTGTGTGAAAGCCGTCCTTCACCTATCTTTTTGGGAACATAAAGTTTCTTTTCATTTGTAAACTCCACTGCATACATATATATAGGGAGGTACTAGCTCCAACTCGGTTTTACAGTGAAAACTGCTGGAACTTCAAACCGGCACTAGGAAACAGACTGAGAAACCAGAGTTAAATTTTTTCCTGCAAACCGTTCCCTTTGTGCAAGATGAACGAACGTCTATCCACAGGCTCAGTTCTGAGAGATAAGTGTGTGTGAAAGCCGTCCTTCACCTAGCTTGTTGGGAACACAAAGTTTCTTTTCAGTAGCAAACTCCACTCCATACATATATATGGGGAGGTACTAGCTCCAAATCGTTTTTACAGTGAAAATTGCAGGAACTTCAAAGCGGCACTAGGAAACAGACTGAGAAACCAGAGTAAAAGTTTCTCCTGCAACCCGTTCCCTTTGTGCTAGATGAACGAACGTCTCTCCACATGCTCAGTTCTGAGAGATAATTGTGTGTGAAAGCCGTCCTTCACATAGCTTGTTGGGAACACAAAGTTTCTTTTCAGTTGCAAACTCCACTCCATACATATATATGGGGAGGTACTAGCTCCAACTCGGTTTTACAGTGAAATCTGCTGGAACTTCAAACCGGCACTAGGAAACAAACTGAGAAACCAGAGTAAAAGTTTCTCCTGCAACCCATTCCCTTTGTGCTAGATGAACGAACGTCTATCCGCATGCTCAGTTCTGAGAGATAAGTGTGTGTGAAAGCCGTCCTTCACCTAGCTTGTTGGGAACACAAAGTTTCTTTTCAGTTGCAAACTCCACTCCATACATATATATGCGGAGGTTCTAGCTCCAACCAGGTTTTACAGTGAAAACTGCAGGAACTTCAAACCGGCACTAGGAAACAGACTGAGAAACCAGAGTAAAAGTTTCTCCTGCAACCTGTTCCATTTGTGCTAGATGAACGAACGTCTCTCCACATGCTCAGTTCTGAGAGATGTGTGTGTGTGAAAGCCGTCCTTCACCTAGCTTTTTGGGAACATAAAGTTTCTTTTCAATTGTAAACTCCACTCCATACATATATATGGGGAGGTACTAGCTCCAACACTGTTTTACAGTGAAAACTGCAGGAACTTCAAACCGGCACTAGGAAACAGACTGAGAAAATAGAGTAAAAGTTTCTCCTGCAACCCATTCCCTTTGTGCTAGATGACGAACGTCTCTCCACATGCTCAGTTCTGAGAGATAAGTGTGTGTGAAAGCCGTCCATCACCTATCTTGTTGGGAACACAAAGTTTCTTTTCAGTTGCAAACTCCACTCCATACATATATATGGGGAGGTACTAGCTCCAAATCGGTTTTACAGTGAAAACTGCAGGAACTTCAAACAGGCACTAGGAAACAGACTGAGAAAACAGAGTAAAAGTTTCTCCTGCAACCCATTCCCCTTGTGCTAGATGAACGAACGTCTCTCCACATGCTCAGTTCTGAGAGATATGTGTTTGTGAAAGCCGTCCTTCACCTAGCTTGTTGGGAACACAAAGTTTCTTTTCAGTTGCAAACTCCACTCCATACATATATATGGGGAGGTACTAGCTCCAAATCGGTTTACAGTGAAAACTGCAGGAACTTCAAACCGGCACTAGGAAACAGACTGAGAAACCAGAGTAAAAGTTTCTCCTGCAACCCGTTCCTTTTGTGCTAGATGAACGAACGTCTCTCCATATGCTCAGTTCTGAGAGATAAGTGTGTGTGAAAGCCGTCCTTCACCTATCTTGTTGGGAACACAAAGTTTCTTTTCAGTTGCAAACTCCACTCCATACATATATATGGGGAGGTACTAGCTCCAACTCGGTTTTACAGTGAAAACTGCAGGAACTTCAAACCGGCACTAGGAAACAGACTGAGAAACCAGAGTAAAAATTTCTCATGCAACCTGTTCCCTTTGTGCTAGATGAACGAACGTCTCTCCACATGCTCAGTTCTGACAGATGTGTGTGTGTGAAAGCCGTCCTTTACCTTGCTTTTTGGGAACATAAAGTTTCTTTTCATTTGTAAACTCCACTCCATACATATATATGGGGAGGTACTAGCTCCAACTCGGTTTTACAGAGAAAATTGCTGGAACTTCAAACCGGCACTAGGAAACAGACTGAGAAACCAGAGTAAAAGTTTCTCCTGCAAACCGTTCCATTTGTGCTACATGAACGAACGTCTCTCCACATGCTCAGTTCTGAGAGATAAGTGTGTGTGAAAGCCGACCTTCATTTAGCTTGTTGGGAACACAATGTTTCTTTTCAGTTGCAAACCCCACTCCATACATATATATGGGGAGGTACTAGCTCCAACCAGGTTTTACAGAGAAAACTGCAGGAACTTCAAACCGGCACTAGGAAACAGACTGAGAAACCAGAGTAAAAGTTTCTCCTGCAACCCGTTCCCTTTGTGCTACATGAACGAACGTCTCTCCACATGCTCAGTTCTGAGAGATAAGTGTGTGTGAAAGCCGTCCTTCACCTAGCTTGTTGGGAACACAAAGTTTCTTTTCAGTTGCAAACTCCACTCCATACATATATATGGGGAGGTACTAGCTCCAACCAGATTTTACAGTGAAAACTGCAGGAACTTCAAACCGGCACTAGGAAACAGACTGAGAAACTAGAGTAAAAGTTTCTCCTGCAACACGTTCCGTTTGTGCTACATGAACGGACGTCTCTCCACATGATCAGTTCTGAGAGATATGTGTGTGTGAAAACCGACCTTCACCTAGCTTGTTGGGAACACAAAGTTTCTTTTCAGTTGCAAACTCCCCTCGATACATATATATGGGGAGGTACAAGCTCCAACCCGGTTTTACAGTGAAAACTGCAGGAACTTCAAACCGGCACTAGGAAACAGACTGAGAAACCAGAGTAAAAGTTTCTCCTGCAACCCGTTCCCTTTGTGCTACATGAACGAACGTCTCTCCACATGCTCAGTTCTGAGAGATAAGTGTGTGTGAAAGCCGTCCTTCACTTAGCTTGTTGGGAACACAAAGTTTCTTTTCAGTTGCAAACTCCACTCCATACATATATATGGGGAGGTACTAGCTCCAACCCGGTTTTACAGTGAAAACTGCAGGAACTTCAAACCGGCACTAGGAAACAGACTGAGAAACCAGAGTATAAGTTTCTCCTGCAACTCGTTCCCTTTGTGCTAGATGAACGAACGTCTCTCCACATGCTCAGTTCTGAGATATAAGTGTCTGTGAAAGCCGTCCTTCACCTAGCTTGTTGGGAACACAAAGTTTCTTTTCAGTTGCAAACTCCACTCCATACATATACATGGGTAGGTACTAGCTCCAACTCGGTTTTACAGTGTAAACTGCAGGAACTTCAAACCGGCACTAGGAAACAGACTGAGAAACCAGAGTAAAGTTTCTCCTGCAACCCGTTCCCTTTGTGCTAGATGAACGAACGTCTCTCCACATGCTCAGTTCTGAGAGATAAGTGTGTGTGAAAGCCGTCCTTCACCTAGCTTGATGGGAACACAAAGTTTCTTTTCAGTTGCAAACTCCAGTCCATACATATATATGGGGAGGTACTAGCCCCAACTCGGTTTTACAGTGAAAACTGCTGGAACTTCAAACCGGCACTAGGAAGCAGACTGAGAAACCAGAGTAAAAGTTTCTCCTGCAACCCGTTCCCTTTGTGCTACATGAACGAACGTCTCTCCACATGCTCAGTTCTGAGAGATAAGTGTGTGTGAAAGCCGTCCTTCACCTAGCTTGTTGGGAACACAAAGTTTCTTTTCAGTTACAAACTCCAATCCGTACATATATATGGGGAGGTACTAGCTCCAACCAAGTTTTACAGTGAAAACTGCAGGAACATCAAACCGGCACTAGGAAACAGACTCAGAATCCAGAGTAAAGTTTCTCCTGCAACCCGTTCCCTTTGTGCTACATGAACGAAAGTCTCTCCACATGCTCAGTTCTGAGAGATAAGTGTGTGTGAAAGCCGTCCTTCACCTAGCTTGTTGAGAACACAAAGTTTCTTTTCAGTTGCAAATTCCACTCCATACATATATATGGGGAGGTACTAGCTCCAACCAGGTTTTACAGTGAAAACTGCAGGAACTTCAAACCGGCACTAGGAAACAGACTGAGAAACCAGAGTAAATGTTTCCCCTGCAACCCGTTCCCTTTGTGCTACATGAACGAACGTCCCTCCACATGCTCAGTTCTTAGAGGTAAGTGTGTGTGATAGCCGTCCTTCACCTAGCTTGTTGGGAACACAAAGTTTCTTTTCAGTTGCAAACTCCACACCATACATATATATGGAGAGGTACTAGCTCCAACCAGGTTTTACAGTGTAAACTGCAGGAACTTCAAACCGGCACTAGGAAAAAGACTGAGAAACTAGAGTAAAAGTTTCCCCTGCAACCCGTTCCCTTTGTGCTACATGAACGAAAGTCTCTCCACATGCTCAGTTCTGAGAGATAAGTGTGTGTGAAAGCCGTCCTTCACCTAGCTTGTTGGGAACACAAAGTTTCTTTTCAGTTGCAAACTCCCCTCGATACATATATATGGGCAGGTACTAGCTCCAACCCGGTTTTACAGTGAAAACTGCAGGAACTTCAAACCGGCACTAGGAAACAGACTGAGAAACCAGAGTAAAAGTTTCTCCTGCAACCCGTTCAATTTGTGCTACATGAACGAACGTCTCTCCACATGCTCAGTTCTGAGAGATATGTTTGTGTGAAAGCCGTCCTTCACCTAGCTTGTTGGGAACACAAAGTTTCTTTTCAGTTGCAAACTCCCCTCGATACATATATTTGGGGAGGTACTAGCTCCAACCCGGTTTTACAGTGAAAACTGCAGGAAATTCAAACCGGCACTAGGAAACAGACTGAGAATCCAGAGTAAAAGTTTCTCCTGCAACCTGTTCCCTTTGTGCTAGATGAACGAACGTCTCTCCACATGCTCAGTTCTGAGAGATAAGTGTGTGTGAAAGCCGTCCTTCACCTAGCTTGTTGGGAACACAAAGTTTCTTTTCATTTGTAAACTCCACTCCATACATATATATGGGGAGGTACTAGCTCCAACTCGGTTTTACAGAGAAAATTGCTGGAACTTCAAACCGGCACTAGGAAACAGACTGAGAAACCAGAGTAAAAGTTTCTCCTGCAAACCGTTCCATTTGTGCTACATGAACGAACGTCTCTCCACATGCTCAGTTCTGAGAGATAAGTGTGTGTGAAAGCCGACCTTCATTTAGCTTGTTGGGAACACAATGTTTCTTTTCAGTTGCAAACCCCACTCCATAAATATATATGGGGAGGTACTAGCTCCAACCAGGTTTTACAGAGAAAACTGCAGGAACTTCAAACCGGCACTAGGAAACAGACTGAGAAACCAGAGTAAAAGTTTCTCCTGCAACCCGTTCCCTTTGTGCTACATGAACGAACGTCTCTCCACATGCTCAGTTCTGAGAGATAAGTGTGTGTGAAAGCCGTCCTTCACCTAGCTTGTTGGGAACACAAAGTTTCTTTTCAGTTGCAAACTCCACTCCATACATATATATGGGGAGGTACTAGCTCCAACAAGATTTTACAGTGAAAACTGCAGGAACTTCAAACCGGCACTAGGAAACAGACTGAGAAACTACAGTAAAAGTTTCTCCTGCAACACGTTCCGTTTGTGCTACATGAACGGACGTCTCTCCACATGATCAGTTCTGAGAGATATGTGTGTGTGAAAACCGACCTTCACCTAGCTTGTTGGGAACACAAAGTTTCTTTTCAGTTGCAAACTCCCCTCGATACATATATATGGGGAGGTACAAGCTCCAACCCGGTTTTACAGTGAAAACTGCAGGAACTTCAAACCGGCACTAGGAAACAGACTGAGAAACCAGAGTAAAAGTTTCTCCTGCAACCCGTTCCCTTTGTGCTACATGAACGAACGTCTCTCCACATGCTCAGTTCTGAGAGATAAGTGTGTGTGAAAGCCGTCCTTCACTTAGCTTGTTGGGAACACAAAGTTTCTTTTCAGTTGCAAACTCCCCTCGATACATATATATGGGGAGGTACTAGCTCCAACCCGGTTTTACAGTGAAAACTGCAGGAACTTCAAACCGGCACTAGGAAACAGACTGAGAAACCAGAGTATAAGTTTCTCCTGCAACTCGTTCCCTTTGTGCTAGATGAACGAACGTCTCTCCTCATGCTCAGTTAAGAGAGATAAGTGTCTGTGAAAGCCGTCCTTCACCTAGCTTGTTGGGAACACAAAGTTTCTTTTCAGTTGCAAACTCCACTCCATACATATACATGGGTAGGTACTAGCTCCAACTCGGTTTTACAGTGTAAACTGCAGGAACTTCAAACCGGCACTAGGAAACAGACTGAGAAACCAGAGTAAAGTTTCTCCTGCAAACCGTTCCCTTTGTGCTAGATGAACGAACGTCTCTCCACATGCTCAGTTCTGAGAGATAAGTGTGTGTGAAAGCCGTCCTTCACCTAGCTTGATGGGAACACAAAGTTTCTTTTCAGTTGCAAACTCCAGTCCATACATATATATGGGGAGGTACTAGCCCCAACTCGGTTTTACAGTGAAAACTGCTGGAACTTCAAACCGGCACTAGGAAACAGACTGAGAAACCAGAGTAAAAGTTTCTCCTGCAACCCGTTCCCTTTGTGCTACATGAACGAACGTCTCTCCACATGCTCAGTTCTGAGAGATAAGTGTGTGTGAAAGCCGTCCTTCACCTAGCTTGTTGGGAACACAAAGTTTCTTTTCAGTTACAAACTCCAATCCGTACATATATATGGGGAGGTACTAGCTCCAACCAAGTTTTACAGTGAAAACTGCAGGAACATCAAACCGGCACTAGGAAACAGACTCAGAATCCAGAGTAAAGTTTCTCCTGCAACCCGTTCCCTTTGTGCTACATGAACGAAAGTCTCTCCACATGCTCAGTTCTGAGAGATAAGTGTGTGTGAAAGCCGTCCTTCACCTAGCTTGTTGGGAACACAAAGTTTCTTTTCAGTTGCAAATTCCACTCCATACATATATATGGGGAGGTACTAGCTCCAACCAGGTTTTACAGTGAAAACTGCAGGAACTTCAAACCGGCACTAGGAAACAGACTGAGAAACCAGAGTAAATGTTTCCCCTGCAACCCGTTCCCTTTGTGCTACATGAACGAACGTCCCTCCACATGCTCAGTTCTTAGAGGTAAGTGTGTGTGATAGCCGTCCTTCACCTAGCTTGTTGGGAACACAAAGTTTCTTTTCAGTTGCAAACTCCACACCATACATATATATGGAGAGGTACTAGCTCCAACCAGGTTGTACAGTGTAAACTGCAGGAACTTCAAACCGGCACTAGGAAAAAGACTGAGAAACTAGAGTAAAAGTTTCTCCTGCAACCCGTTCCCTTTGTGCTACATGAACGAAAGTCTCTCCACATGCTCAGTTCTGAGAGATAAGTGTGTGTGAAAGCCGTCCTTCACCTAGCTTGTTGGGAACACAAAGTTTCTTTTCAGTTGCAAACTCCCCTCGATACATATATATGGGGAGGTACTAGCTCCAACCCGGTTTTACAGTGAAAACTGCAGGAACTTCAAACCGGCACTAGGAAACAGACTGAGAAACCAGAGTAAAAGTTCCTCCTGCAACCCGTTCAATTTGTGCTACATGAACGAACGTCTCTCCACATGCTCAGTTCTGAGAGATAAGTTTGTGTGAAAGCCGTCCTTCACCTAGCTTGTTGGGAACACAAAGTTTCTTTTCAGTTGCAAACTCCCCTCGATACATATATTTGGGGAGGTACTAGCTCCAACCCGGTTTTACAGTGAAAACTGCAGGAAATTCAAACCGGCACTAGGAAACAGACTGAGAATCCAGAGTAAAAGTTTCTCCTGCAACCTGTTCCCTTTGTGCTAGATGAACGAACGTCTCTCCACATGCTCAGTTCTGAGAGATAAGTGTGTGTGAAAGCCGTCCTTCACCTAGCTTGTTGGGAACACAAAGTTTCTTTTCTGTAGCAAACTCCACTCCATACATATATATGGGGAGGTACTAGCTGCAAATCTGTTTTACAGTGAAAACTGCAGGAACTTCAAACCGGCACTAGGAAACAGACTGAGAAACCAGAGTATAAGTTTCTCCTGCAACCCGTTCCCTTTGTGCTAGATGAACGAACGTCTCTCCACATGCTCAGTTCTGAGAGATAAGTGTGTGTGAAAGTCGTCCTTCACCTAGCTTGTTGGGAACACAAAGTTTCTTTTCAGTTGCAAACTCCACTCCATACATATACATGGGGAGGTACTAGCTCCAACTCGGTTTTACAGTGTAAATTGCAGGAACTTCAAACCGGCACTAGGAAACAGACTGAGAAACCAGAGTAAAAGTTTCTCCTGCAACCCGTTCCCTTTGTGCTAGATGAACGAACGTCTCTCCACATGCTCAGTTCTGAGAGATAAGTGTGTTTGAAAGCCGTCCTTCACCTAGCTTGATGGGAACACAAAGTTTCTTTTCAGTTGCAAACTCCACTCCATACATATATATGGGGAGGTACTAGCTCCAACTCGGTTTTACAGTGTAAACTGCTGGAACTTCAAACCGGCACTAGGAAACAGACTGAGAAACCAGAGTAAAAGTTTCTCCTGCAACCCGTTCCCTTTGTGCTACATGAACGAACGTCTCTCCACATGCTCAGTTCTGAGAGATAAGTGTTTGTGAAAGCCGTCCTTCACCTAGCTTGTTGGGAACACAAAGTTTCTTTTCAGTTACAAACTCCAATCCGTAAATATATATGGGGAGGTACTAGCTCCAACCAGGTTTTACAGTGAAAACTGCAGGAACTTCAAACCGGCACTAGGAAACAGACTGAGAATCCAGAGTAAAAGTTTCTCCTGCAACCCGTTCCCATTGTGCTACATGAACGAACGTCTCTCCACATGCTCAGTTCTGAGAGATAAGTGTGTGTGAAAGCCGTCCTTCAACTAGCTTGTTGGGAACACAAAGTTTCTTTTCAGTTGCAAACTCCACTCCATATATATATATGGGGAGGTACTAGCTCCAACCAGTTTTTACAGTGAAAACTGCAGGAACTTCAAACCGGCACTAGGAAACAGACTGAGAAAATAGAGTAAAAGTTTCCCCTGCAACCCGTTCCCTTTGTGCTACATGAACGAACGTCCCTCCACATGCTCAGTTCTTAGATATAAGTGTGTGTGAAAGCCGTACTTCACCTAGCTTTTTGGGAACATAAAGTTTCTTTTCAGTTGCAAACTCCACTCCATACATATATATGGGTAGCTACTAGCTCCAACCAGGTTTTACAGTGTAAACTGCAGGAACTTCAAACCGGCACTAGGAAACAGACTGAGAAACCAGAGTAAAAGTTTCTCGTGCAACATGTTCCATTTATGCTAGATGAATGAAAGTCTCTCCACATGCTCAGTTCTGAGAGATGTGTGTGTGTGAAAGCCGTCCTTCACCTATCTTTTTGAGAACATAAAGTTTCTTTTCATTTGTAAACTCCACTCCATACATATATATGGGGAGGTACTAGCTTCAACTCGGTTTTACAGTGAAAACTGCAGGAACTTCAAACCGGCACTAGGAAACAGACTGAGAAACCAGAGTTAAATTTTTTCCTGCAAACCGTTCCCTTTGTGCTAGATGAACGAACGTCTCTCCACATGCTCAGTTCTGAGAGATAAGTGTGTGTGAAAGCCGTCCTTCACCTAGCTTGTTGGGAACACAAAGTTTCTTTTCAGTAGCAAACTCCACTCCATACATATATATGGGGAGGTACTAGCTCCAAATCGTTTTTACAGTGAAAATTGCAGGAACTTCAAACCGGCACTAGGAAACAGACTGAGAAACCAGAGTAAAAGTTTCTCCTGCAACCCTTTCCCTTTGTGCTAGATGAACGAACGTCTCTCCACATGCTCAGTTCTGAGAGATAAGTGTGTGTGAAAGCCGTCCTTCACATAGCTTGTTGGGAACACAAAGTTTCTTTTCAGTTGCAAACTCCACTCCATACATATATATTCGGAGGTACTAGCTCCAACTCGGTTTTACAGTGAAATCTGCTGGAACTTCAAACCGGCACTAGGAAACAGACTGAGAAAGCAGAGTAAAAGTTTCTCCTGCAACCCGTTCCCTTTGTGCTAGATGAACGAACGTCTATCCACATGCTCAGTTCTGAGAGATAAGTGTGTGTGAAAGCCGTCCTTCACCTAGCTTGTTGGGAACACAAAGTTTCTTTTCAGTTGCAAACTCCACTCCATACATATATATGCGGAGGTTCTAGCTCCAACCAGGTTTTACAGTGAAAACTGCAGGAACTTCAAACCGGCACTAGGAAACAGACTGAGAAACCAGAGTAAAAGTTTCTCCTGCAACCTGTTCCATTTGTGCTAGATGAACGAACGTCTCTCCACATGCTCAGTTCTGAGAGATGTGTGTGTGTGAAAGCCGTCCTTCACCTAGCTTTTTGGGAACATAAAGTTTCTTTTCAATTGTAAACTCCACTCCATACATATATATGGGGAGGTACTAGCTCCAACACTGTTTTACAGTGAAAACTGCAGGAATTTCAAACCGGCACTAGGAAACAGACTGAGAAAATAGAGTAAAAGTTTCTCCTGCAACCCATTCCCTTTGTGCTAGATGACGAAAGTCTCTCCACATGCTCAGTTCTGAGAGATAAGTGTGTGTGAAAGCCGTCCTTCACCTAGCTTGTTGGGAACACAAAGTTTCTTTTCAGTTGCAAACTCCACTCCATACATATATATGGGGAGGTACTAGCTACAAATCGGTTTTACAGTGAAAACTGCAGGAACTTCAAACAGGCACTAGGAAACAGACTGAGAAAACAGAGTAAAAGTTTCTCCTGCAACCCATTCCCCTTGTGCTAGATTAACGAACGTCTCTCCATATGCTCAGTTCTGAGAGATAAGTGTGTGTGAAAGCCGTCCTTCACCTAGCTTGTTGGGAACACAAAGTTTCTTTTCAGTTGCAAACTCCACTCCATACATATATATGGGGAGGTACTAACTCCAACCAGGTTTTACAGTGAAAACTGCAGGAACTTCAAACCGGCACTAGGAAACAGACTGAGAAACCAGAGTAAAAGTTTCACATGCAACCTGTTCCCTTCGTGCTAGATGAACGAACGTCTCTCCACATGCTCAGTTCTGACAGATGTGTGTGTGTGAAAGCCGTCCTTTACCTTGCTTTTTGGGAACATAAAGTTTCTTTTCATTTGTAAACTCCACTCCATACATATATATGGGGAGGTACTAGCTCCAACTCGGTTTTACAGAGAAAATTGCAGGAAATTCAAACCGGCACTAGGAAACAGACTGAGAAACTAGAGTAAAATTTTCTCCTGCAACACGTTCCGTTTGTGCTACATGAACGGACGTCTCTCCACATGATCAGTTCTGAGAGATATGTGTGTGTGAAAACCGACCTTCACCTAGCTTGTTGGGAACACAAAGTTTCTTTTCAGTTGCAAACTCCCCTCGATACATATATATGGGGAGGTACAAGCTCCAACCCGGTTTTACAGTGAAAACTGCAGGAACTTCAAACCGGCACTAGGAAACAGACTGAGAAACCAGAGTAAAAGTTTCTCCTGCAACCCGTTCCCTTTGTGCTACATGAACGAACGTCTCTCCACATGCTCAGTTCTGAGAGATAAGTGTGTGTGAAAGCCGTCCTTCACCTAGCTTGTTGGGAACACAAAGTTTCTTTTCAGTTGCAAACTCCCCTCGATACATATATATGGGGAGGTACTAGCTCCAACCCGGTTTTACAGTGAAAAATTCAGGAACTTCAAACCGGCACTAGGAAACAGACTGAGAAACCAGAGTATAAGTTTCTCCTGCAACTCGTTCCCTTTGTGCTAGATGAACGAACGTCTCTCCACATGCTCAGTTCTGAGAGATAATTGTCTGTGAAAGCCGTCCTTCACATAGCTTGTTGGGAACACAAAGTTTCTTTTCAGTTGCAAACTCCACTCCATACATATACATGGGGAGGTACTAGCTCCAACTCGGTTTTACAGTGTAAACTGCAGTAACTTCAAACCGGCACTAGGAAACAGACTGAGAAACCAGAGTAAAAGTTTCTCCTGCAACCCGTTCCCTTTGTGCTAGATGAACGAACGTCTCTCCACATGCTCAGTTCTGAGAGATAAGTGTGTGTGAAAGCCGTCCTTCACCTAGCTTGATGGGAACACAAAGTTTCTTTTCAGTTGCAAACTCCAGTCCATACATATATATGGGGAGGTACTAGCCCCAACTCGGTTTTACAGTGAAAACTGCTGGAACTTCAAACCGGCACTAGGAAACAGACTGAGAAACCAGAGTAAAAGTTTCTCCTGCAACCCGTTCCCTTTGTGCTACATGAACGAACGTCTCTCCACATGCTCAGTTCTGAGAGATAAGTGTGTGTGAAAGCCGTCCTTCAACTAGCTTGTTGGGAACACAAAGTTTCTTTTCAGTTACAAACTCCAATCCGTACATATATATGGGGTGGTACTAGCTCCAACCAAGTTTTACAGTGAAAACTGCAGGAACATCAAACCGGCACTAGGAAACAGACTCAGAATCCAGAGTAAAAGTTTCTCCTGCAACCCGTTCCCTTTGTGCTACATGAACGAAAGTCTCTCCACATGCTCAGTTCTGAGAGATAAGTGTGTGTGAAAGCCGTCCTTCACCTAGCTTGTTGGGAACACAAAGTTTCTTTTCAGTTGCAAATTCCACTCCATACATATATATGGGGAGGTACTAGCTCCAACCAGGTTTTACAGTGAAAACTGCAGGAACTTCAAACCGGCACTAGGAAACAGACTGAGAAACCAGAGTAAATGTTTCCCCTGCAACCCGTTCCCTTTGTGCTACATGAACGAACGTCCCTCCACATGCTCAGTTCTTAGAGGTAAGTGTGTGTGATAGCCGTCCTTCACCTAGCTTGTTGGGAACACAAAGTTTCTTTTCAGTTGCAAACTCCACACCATACATATATATGGGGAGGTACTAGCTCCAACCAGGTTTTACAGTGTAAACTTCAGGAACTTCAAACCGGCACTAGGAAAAAGACTGAGAAACTAGAGTAAAAGTTTCTCCTGCCACCCGTTCCCTTTGTGCTACATGAACGAAAGTCTCTCCACATGCTCAGTTCTGAGAGATAAGTGTGTGTGAAAGCCGTCCTTCACCTAGCTTGTTAGGAACACAAAGTTTCTTTTCAGTTGCAAACTCCCCTCGATACATGTATATGGGGAGGTACTAGCTCCAACCCGGTTTTACAGTGAAAACTGCAGGAACTTCAAACCGGCACTAGGAAACAGACTGAGAAACCAGAGTAAAAGTTTCTCCTGCAACCCGTTCAATTTGTGCTACATGAACGAACGTCTCTCCACATGCTCAGTTCTGAGAGATAAGTTTGTGTGAAAGCCGTCCTTCACCTAGCTTGTTGGGAACACAAAGTTTCTTTTCAGTTGCAAACTCAACTCCATACATATATTTGGGGAGGTACTAGCTCCAACCCGGTTTTACAGTGAAAACTGCAGGAAATTCAAACCGGCACTAGGAAAAAGACTGAGAATCCAGAGTAAAAGTTTCTCCTGCAACCTGTTCCCTTTGTGCTAGATGAACGAACGTCTCTCCACATGCTCAGTTCTGAGAGATAAGTGTGTGTGAAAGCCGTCCTTCACCTAGCTTGTACGGAAGACAAAGTTTCTTTTCATTTGTAAACTCCACTCCATACTTATATATAGGGAGGTACTAGCTCCAACTCGGTATTACAGTGAAAACTGCTGGAATTTCAAACCGGCCCTAGGAAACAGACTGAGAAACCAGAGTAAAAGTTTCTCCTGCAACCTGTTCCCTTTGTGCTAGATGAACGAACTTCTCTCCACATGCTCAGTTCTGAGAGATAAGTGTGTGTGAAAGCCGTCCTTCACCTAGCTTGTTGGGAACACAAAGTTTCTTTTCAGTTGCAAACTCCACTCCATACATATATATGGGGAGGTACTAGCTCCAAATCGGTTTTACAGTGAAAACTGCAGGAACTTCAAACCGGCACTAGGAAACAGACTGAGAAACCAGAGTAAAAGTTTCTCCTGCAACATGTTCCATTTGTGCTAGATGAATGAAAGTCTCTCACATGCTCAGTTCTGAGAGATGTGTGTGTGTGAAAGCCGTCCTTCACCTAGCTTTTTGGGAACATAAAGTTTCTTTTCATTTGTAAACTCCACTCCATACATATATATAGGGAGGTACTAGCTCCAACTCGGTTTTACAGTGAAAACTGCTGGAACTTCAAACCGGCACTAGGAAACAGACTGAGAAACCAGAGTTAAAGTTTTTCCTGCAACCCGTTCCCTTTGTGCTAGATGAACGAACGTCTCTCCACATGCTCAGTTCTGAGAGATAAATGTGTGTGAAAGCCGTCCTTCACCTAGCTTGTTGGGAACACAAAGTTTCTTTTCTGTAGCAAACTCCACTCCATACATATATATGGGGAGGTACTAGCTCCAAATCTGTTTTACAGTGAAAACTGCAGGAACTTCAAACCGGCACTAGGAAACAGACTGAGAAACCAGAGTATAAGTTTCTCCTGCAACCCGTTCCCTTTGTGCTAGATGAACGAACGTCTCTCCACATGCTCATTTCTGAGAGATATGTGTGTGTGAAAGCCGTCCTTCACCTAGCTTGTTGGGAACACAAAGTTTCTTTTCAGTTGCAAACTCCACTCCATACATATACATGGGGAGGTACTAGCTCCAACTCGATTTTACAGTGTAAACTGCAGGAACTTCAAACCGGCACTAGGAAACAGACTGAGAAACCAGAGTAAAAGTTTCTCCTGCAACCCGTTCCCTTTGTGCTAGATGAACGAACGTCTCTCCACATGCTCAGTTCTGAGAGATAAGTGTGTTTGAAAGCCGTCCTTCACCTAGCTTGATGGGAACACAAAGTTTCTTTTCAGTTGCAAACTCCACTCCATACATATATATGGGGAGGTACTAGCTCCAACTCGGTTTTACAGTGAAAACTGCTGGAACTTCAAACCGGCACTAGGAAACAGACTGAGAAACCAGAGTAAAAGTTTCTCCTGCAACCCGTTCCCTTTGTGCTACATGAACGAACGTCTCTCCACATGCTCAGTTCTGAGAGATAAGTGTTTGTTAAAGCCGTCCTTCACCTATCTTGTTGGGAACACAAATTTTCTTTTCAGTTACAAACTCCAATCCGTAAATATATATGGGGAGGTACTAGCTCCAACCAGGATTTACAGTGAAAACTGCAGGAACTTCAAACCGGCACTAGGAAACGGACTGAGAATCCAGAGTAAAAGTTTCTCCTGCAACCCGTTCCCTTTGTGCTACATGAACGAACGTCTCTCCACATGCTCAGTTCTGAGAGATAAGTGTGTGTGAAAGCCGTCCTTCACCTAGCTTGTTGGGAACACAAAGTTTCTTTTCAGTTGCAAACTCCACTCCATACATATATATGGGGAGGTACTAGCTCCAACCAGGTTTTACAGTGAAAACTGCAGGAACTTCAAACCGGCACTAGGAAACAGACTGAGAAAATAGAGTAAAAGTTTCCCCTGAAACCCGTTCCCTTTGTGCTACATGAACGAACGTCCCTCCACATGCTCAGTTCTTAGATATAAGTGTGTGTGAAAGCCGTACTTCACCTAGCTTTTTGGGAACATAAAGTTTCTTTTCAGTTGCAAACTCCACTCCATACATATATATGGGTAGCTACTAGCTCCAACCAGGTTTTACAGTGTAAACTGCAGGAACTTCAATCCGGCACTAGGAAACAGACTGAGAAACTAGAGTAAAAGTTTCTCCTGCAACCCGTTCCCTTTGTGCTACATGAACGAAAGTCTCTCCACATGCTCAATTCTGAGAGATAAGTGTGTGTGAAAGCCGTCCTTCACCTAGCTTGTTGGGAACACAAAGTTTCTTTTCAGTTGCAAACTCCACTCCATACATATATATGGGGAGGTACTAGCTCCAACCCGATTTTACAGTGAAAAGTGCAGGAAATTCAAACCGGCACTAGGAAACAGACTGAGAATCCAGAGTGAAAGTTTCTCCTGCAACATGTTCCCTTTTTGCTAGATGAACGAACGTCTCTCCACATGCTCAGTTCTGAGAGATAAGTGTTTGTGAAAGCCGTCCTTCACCTAGCTTGTTGGGAACACAAAGTTTCTTTTCATTTGTAAACTCCAATCCATACATATATATAGGGAGGTACTAGCTCCAACTCGGTATTACAGTGAAAACTGCTGGAACTTCAAACAGGCACTAGGAGACAGACTGAGAAACCAGAGTAAAAGTTTCTCCTGCAACCTGTTCCCTTTGTGCTAGATGAATGAAAGTCTCTCCACATGCTCAGTTCTGAGAGATGTGTGTGTGTGAAAGCCGTCCTTCACCTAGCTTTTTGGGAACATAAAGTTTCTTTTCATTTGTAAACTCCACTCCATACATATATATAGGGAGGGACTAGCTCCAACTCGGTATTACAGTGAAAACTGCTGGAACTTCAAACTGGCACTAGGAAACAGACTGAGAAACCAGAGTAAAAGTTTTTCCTGAAACCCGTTCCATTTGTGGTAGATGAACGAACGTCTCTCCACATGCTCAGTTCTGAGAGATAAGTGTGTTTGAAAGCCGTCCTTCACCTAGCTTGTTGGGAACACAAAGTTTCTTTTCAGTTGCAAACTCCACTCCATACATATATATGGGGAGGTACTAGCTCCAACCAGGTTTTACAGTGAAAACAGCTGGAACTTCAAACCGGCACTAGGAAACAGACTGAGAAACCAGAGTAAAAGTTTCTCCTGCAAACTGTTCCCTTTGTGCTAGATGAACGAACGTCTCTCCACATGCTCAGTTCTGAGAGATGTGTGTGTGTGAAAGCCGTCATTCACCTAGCTTTTTGGGAACATAAAGTTTCTTTTCATTTGTAAACTCCACTCCATACATATATATGGGGAGTTACTAGCTCCAACTAGGTTTTACAGTGAAAACTGCTGGAAAATCAAACCGGCACTAGGAAACAGACTGAGAAACCAGAGTAAAAGTTTCTCCTTCAACCCGTTCCCTTTGTGCTAGATGAAACAAAGTCTCTCCACATGCTCAATTCTGAGAGATAAGTGTGTGTGAAAGCCGTCCTTCACCTAGCTTGTTGGGAACACAAAGTTTCTTTTCAGTTACAAACCCCACTCCGTACATATGTATGGGGAGGTACAAGCTCCAACCAGGTTTTACAGTGAAAACTGCAGGAACTTCAAACCAGCACTAGGAAACAGACTGAGAAACCAGAGTAAAAGTTTCTCCTGCAACCCTTTCCCTTTGTGCTACATGAACGAACGTCTCTCCACATGCTCAGTTCTGAGAGATAAGTGTGTGTGAAAGCAGTCCTTCACCTTGCTTGTTGGGAACTCAAAGTTTCTTTTCAGTTGCAAACTCCACTCCATACATATATATGGGGAGGTACTAGCTCCAACCAGGTTTTACAGTGAAAACTGCAGGAACTTCAAACCGGCACTAGGAAACAGACTGAGAAACCAGAATAAAAGTTTCTCCTGCAACCCGTTCCCTTTGTGCTACATGAACGAACGTCCCTCCACATGCTCAGTTCTGAGAGATAAGTGTGTGTGAAAGCCGTCCTTCACCTAGCTTGTTGGGAACACAAAGTTTCTTTTCAGTTGCAAACTCCACTCCATACATATATATGGGGAAGTACCAGCTCCAAACAGGTTTTACAGTGAAAACTGCAGGAACTTCAAACCGGCACTAGGAAACAGACTGAGAAACTAGAGTAAAAGTTTCTCCTGCAAGCCGTTCCCTTTGTGCTACATGAACGAACGTCTCTCCACATGCTCAGTTCTGAGAGATAAGTGTGTTTGAAAGCCGTACTTCACCTAGCTTGTTGGGAACACAAAGTTTCTTTTCAGTTGCAAACTCCCATCGATACATATATATATCGGGAGGTACTAGCTCCAACCCGGTTTTACAGTGAAATCTGCAGGAACTTCAAACCGGCACTAGGAAACAGACTGAGAAACCAGAGTAAAAGTATCTCCTGCAACCTGTTCCCTTTGTGCTAGATGAATGAAAGTCTCTCCAAATGCTCAGGTCTGAGAGATGTGTGTGTGTGAAAGCCGTCCTTCACCTAGCTTTTTGGGAACATAAAGTTTCTTTTCATTTGTAAACACCTTCCGTACATATATATGGGGAGGTACTAGCTCCAACTCGGTTTTACAGTGAAAACTGCTGGAACTTCAAACCGGCACTAGGAAACAGACTGAGATACCAGAGTAAAAGTTTTTCCTGCAACCCGTTCCCTGTGTGCTAGATGAACGAACGTCTCTCCACATGCTCAGTTCTGAGAGATGTGTGTGTGTGAAAGCCGTCCTTCACCTAGCTTTTTGGGAACATAAAGTTTCTTTTCATTTGTAAACTCCACTCCATACTTATATATAGGGAGGTACTAGCTCCAACTCGGTATTACAGTGAAAACTGCTGGAACTTCATACCGGCACTAGGAAACAGACTGAGAAAGCAGAGTAAAAGCTTTTCCTGCAACCCGTTCCCTTTGTGCTAGATGAACGAACGTCTCTCCACATGCTCAGTTCTGAGAGATAAGTGTGTTTGAAAGCCGTCCTTCACCTAGCTTGTTGGGAAAACAAAGTTTCTTTTCAGTTGCAAACTCCACTCCATACATATATATGGGGAGGTACTAGCTCCAACCAGGTTTTACAGTGAAAACTGCAGGAACTTCAAACCGGCACTAGGAAACAGACTGAGAAACCAGAGTAAAAGTTTCTCCTGCAACCTGTTCCCTTTGTGCTAGATGAACGAACGTCTCTCCACATGCTCAGTTCTGAGAGATGTGTTTGTGTGAAAGCCGTACTTCACATAGCTTTTTGGGAACATAAAGTTTCTTTTCATTTGTAAACTCCACTCCATACATATATATGGGGAGGTACTAGCTCCAACAAGGTTTTAAAGTGAAAACTGCTGGAACTTCAAACCGGCACTAGGAAACAGACTGAGAAACCAGAGTAAAAGTTTCTCCTGCAACCCGTTCCCTTTGTGCTAGATGAACGAACGTCTCTCCACATGCTCAGTTCTGAGAGATAAGTGTGTGTGAAAGCCGTCCTTCACCTAGCTTGTTGGGAACACAAAGTTTCTTTTCAGTTGCCAACTCCACTCCATACATATATATGGGGAGGTACTAGCTCCAAATCGGTTTTACAGTGAAAACTGCTGGAACTTCAAACCGGCACTAGGAAACAGACTGAGAAACCAGAGTAACAGTTTCCCCTGCAACCCGTTCCCTTTCTGCTTGATGAACGAATGTCTCTCCACAAGCTCAGTTCTGAGAGATAAGTGTGTGTGAAAGCCGTCCTTCACCTAGCTTGTTGGGAACACAAAGTTTCTATTCATTTGCAACTCCACTCCATACATATATATGGGGAGGTATTAGCTCCAACCAGGTTTTACAGTGAAAACTACAGGAACTTCAAACCGGCACTAGGAAACAGACTGAGAATCCAGAGAAAAAGTTTCTCCTGCAACCCGTTCCCTTTGTGCTAGATGAACGAACGTCTCTCCACATGCTCAGTTCTGAGAGATAAGTGTGTGTGAAAGCCGTCCTTCACCTAGCTTGTTGGGAACACAAAATTTCTTTTCAGTTGCAAACTCCCCTCGATACATATATATGGGTAGGTACTAGCTCCAACCCGGTTTTTCAGTGAAAACTGCAGGAACTTCAAACAGGCACTAGGAAACAGACTGAGAAACCAGAGTAAAAGTTTCTCCTGCAACCCGTTCCCTTTGTGCTACATGAACGTACGTCTCTCCACATGCTCAGTTCTGAGAGATAAGTGTGTGTGAAAGCCGTCCTTCACCTAGCTTGTTGGGAACACAAAGTTTCTTTTCAGTTGCAAACTCCCCTCGATACATATATATGGGGAGGTACTATCTCCAACCAGGTTTTACAGTGAAAACTGCAGGAACTTCAAACCGGCACTAGGAAACAGACTGAGAAACCAGAGTAACAGTTTCCCCTGCCACCCGTTCCCTTTCTGCTTGATGAACGAATGTCTCTCCACAAGCTCAGTTCTGAGAGATAAGTGTGTGTGAAAGCCTTCCTTCACCTAGCTTGTTGGGAACACAAAGTTTCTATTCATTTGCAACTCCACTCCATACATATATACGGGGAGGTATTAGCTCCAACCAGGTTTTACAGTGAAAACTACAGGAACTTCAAACCGGCACTAGGAAACAGACTGAGAATCCAGAGAAAAAGTTTCTCCTGCAACCCGTTCCCTTTGTGCTAGATGAACGAACGTCTCTCCACATGCTCAGTTCTGAGAGATAAGTGTGTGTGAAAGCCGTCCTTCACCTAGCTTGTTGGGAACACAAAATTTCTTTTCAGTTGCAAACTCCCCTCGATACATATATATGGGTAGGTACTAGCTCCAAACCGGTTTTTCAGTGAAAACTGCAGGAACTTCAAACAGGCACTAGGAAACAGACTGAGAAACCAGAGTAAAAGTTTCTCCTGCAACCCGTTCCGTTTGTGCTACATGAACGAACGTCTCTCCACATGCTCAGTTCTGAGAGATAAGTGTGTGTGAAAGCCGTCCTTCACCTAGCTTGTTGGGAACACAAAGTTTCTTTTCAGTTGCAAACTCCCCTCGATACATATATATGGGGAGGTACTAGCTCCAACCAGGTTTTACAGTGAAAACTGCAGGAACTTCAAACCGGCACTAGGAAACAGACTGAGAAACCAGAGTAAAAGTTTCTCCTGCAACCTGTTCCCTTTGTGCTAGATGCATGAAAGTCTCTCCCCATGCTCAGTTCTGAGGGACGTCTGTGTGTGAAAGCCGTCCTTCACCTAGCTTTTTGGGAACATAAAGTTTCTTTTCATTTGTAAACTCTACTCCGTACATATATATAGGGAGGTACTAGCTCCAACTCGGTTTTACAGTGAAAACTGCTGGAACTTCAAACCGGCACTAGGAAACAGACTGAGAAACCAGAGTAAAAGTTTTTCCTGCAACCCGTTCCCTTTGTTCTAGATGAACGAACGTCTCTCCACATGCTCAGTTCTGAGAGATAAGTGTGTGTGAAACCGTCCTTCACCTAGCATGTTGGGAACACATAGTTTCTTTTCAGTTGCAAACTCCACTCCATACATATATATGGGGAGGTACTAGCTCCAAATAAGTTTTACAGTGAAAACTGCAGGAAGTTCAAACCGGCACTAGGAAACAGACTGAGAAACCAGAGTAAAAGTTTCTCCTGCATCCTGTTCCCTTTGTGCTAGATGAACGAACGTCTCTCCACATGCTCAGTTCTGAGGGATATGTGTGTGTGAAAGCTGTCCTTCACCTAGCTTTTTGGGAACATAAAGTTTCTTTTCATTTGTAAACTCCACTCCATACATATATATGGTGAAGTACTAGCTCCAACTCGGTTTTAAACTGAAAACTGCTGGAACTTCAAAACGGCACTAGGAAACAGACTGAGAAACCAGAGTAAAAGTTTCTCCTGCAACCCGTTCCCTTTGTGCTAGATGAACGAACGTCTTTCCACATGCTCTATTCTGAGAGATAAGTGTGTGTGAAAGCCGTCCTTCACCTAGCTTGTTGGGAACACAAAGTTTCTTTTCAGTTGCAAACTCCACTCCATACATATATATGGGGAGGTACTAGCTCCAAATCTGTTTTACAGTGAAAACTGCAGGAACTTCAAACCCGCACTTGGAAACAGACTGTGAAACCAGAGTAAAAGTTTCTCCTGCAACCCGTTCCATTTCTGCCAAATGAACGAACGTCTCTCCACATGCTCAGTTCTGAGTGATAAGTGTGTGTGAAACCAGTCCTTCACCTAGCTTGTTGGGAACACAAAGTTCCTTTTCAGTTGCAAACTCCACTCCATACATATATATGGGGAGGTACTAGTTCCAAATCGGTTTTACAGTGAAAACTGCAGGAACTTCAAACCAGCACTAGGAAACAGACTGAGAAACCAGAGTAAAAGTTTCTCCTGCAACCCGTTCCCTTTCTGCTAGATGAACGAACGTCTCTCCACAAGCTCAGTTCTGAGAGATAAGTGTGTGTGAAAGCCGTCCTTCACCTAGCTTGTTGGGAACACAAAGTTTCTATTCATTTGCAAACTCCACTCCATACATATATATGGGGAGGTACTAGCTCCAACCAGGTTTTACAGTGAAAACTACAGGAACATCAAACCGGCACTAGGAAACAGACTGAGAATCCAGAGAAAAAGTTTCTCCTGCAACCCGTTCCCTTTCTGCTAGATGAACGAACGTCTCTCCACATGCTCAGTTCTGAGAGATATGTGTGTGTGAAAGCCGTCCTTCACATAGCTTGTTGGGAACACAAAGTTTCTTTTCAGTTGCAAACCCCAATCCATACATATATATGGGGAGGTACTAGCTCCAACCAGGTTTTACAGTGAAAACTGCAGGAACATCAAACCGGCACTAGGAAACAGACTGAGATACCAGAGTAAAAGTTTCTCCTGCAACCTGTTCCCATTGTGCAAGATGAACGAACGTCTCTCCACATGCTCAGTTCTGAGAGGTAAGTGTGTGTGAAAGCCGTCCTTCACCTAGCTTGTTGGGAACACAAAGTTTCTTTTCAGTTGCAAACTCCACTCCATATATATAAATGGGGATGTACTAGCTCCAACCATGTTTTACAGTGAAAACTGCAGGAACTTCAAACCGGCACTAGGAAACAGACTGAGAGACCAGAGTAAAAGTTTCTCCTGCAACCTATTCCCTTTGTGCTAGATGAACGAACGTCTCTCCACATGCTCAGTTCTGAGAGATGTGTGTGTGTGAAAGACGTCCTTCACCTAGCTTTTTGGGAACATAAAGTTTCTTTTCATTTGTAAACTCCACTCCATACATATATATGGGGAGGTACTAGCTCAAACTCGGTTTTACACAGAAAACAGCTGGAACTTCAAACCGGCACTAGGAAACAGACTGAGAAACGAGTGTAAAAGTTTCACCTGCAAACTGTTCCCTTTGTGCTAGATGAACGAACGTCTCTCCACATGCTCAGTTCTGAGAGATAAGTGTGTGTGAAAGCCGTCCTTCACCTAGCTTGTTGGGAACACAAAGTTTCTTTTCAGATGCAAACTCCACTACATACATATATATAGGGAGGTACTAGCTCCAACTCGGTTTTACAGTGAAAACTGCTAGAACTTCAAACCGGCACTAGGAAACAGACTGAGATACCAGAGTAAAAGTTTCTCCTGCAACCTGTTCCCTTTGTGCTAGATGAACGAACCTCTCTCCACATGCTCAATTCTGAGAGGTAAGTGTGTGTGAAAGCCGTCCTTCACCTAGCTTGTTGGGAACACAAAGTTTCTTTTCAGTTGCAAACTCCACTCCATACATATATATGGGGAGGTATTAGCTCCAACCATGTTTTACAGTGAAAACTGCAGGAACTTCAAACCGGCACTGGGAAACAGACTGAGAGACCAGAGTAAAAGTTTCCCCTGCAACCTGTTCAATTTGTGCTAGATGAACGAACGTCTCTCCACATGCTCATTTCTGAGAGATGTGTGTGTGTGAAAGCCGCACTTCACCTAGCTTTTTGGGAACATAAAGTTTCTTTTCATTTGTAAACTCCACTCCATACATATATATGGGGAGGTACTAGCTCCAACTCGATTTTACACTGAAAACTGCTGGAACTTCAAACCGGCACTAGGAAACACACTGAGAAACCAGAGTAAAAGTTTCCCCTGCAACCCGTTCCCTTTGTGCTAGATGAACGAACGTCTCTACACATGCTCAGTTCTGAGAGATAAGTGTGTGTGAAAGCCGTTCTTCACCTAGCTTGTTGGGAACACAAAATTTCTTTTCAGTTGCAAACTCCACTCCATACATATATATGGGGAGGTACTAGCTCCAACCAGGTTTTACAGTGAAAACTGCAGTAACTTCAAACCGGCACTAGGAAACAGACTGAGAAACTAGAGTTAAAGTTTCTCCTGCAACCTGTTCCCTTTGTGCTAGATGAACGAACGTCTCTCCACATGCTCAGTTCTGAGAGATGTGTGTGTGTGAAAGCCGTCCTTCACCTAGCTTTTTGGGAACATAAAGTTTCTTTTCATTTGTAAACTCCACTCCATACATATATATGGGGAGGTACTAGCCCCAACTCGGTTTTACAGTGAAAACTGCTGGAACTTCAAACCGGCACTAGGAAACAGACTGAGAAAACAGAGTAAAAGTTTCTCCTGCAACCCGTTCCCTTTTTGCTAGATGAACGAACGTCCCTCCACATGCTCAGTTCTGACTGATAAGTGTGTGTGAAAGCCGTCCTTCACCTAGCTTGTTGGGAACACAAAGTTTCTTTTCAGTTGCAAACTCCACTCCATACATATATATGGGGAGGTACAAGCTCCAACCAGGTTTTACAGTGAAAACTGCAGGAACTTCAAACCGGCACTAGGAAACAGACTGAGAAACCAGAGTAAAAGTTTCTCCTGCAAACCGTTCCCTTTGTGCTAGATGAACGAACGTCTCTCCACATGCTCAGTTCTGAGAGATAAGTGTGTGTGAAAGCCGTCCTTCAACTAGCTTGTTGGGAACACAAAGTTTCTTTTCAGTTGCAAACTCCCATCGATACATATATATATCGGGAGGTACTAGCTCCAACCCGGTTTTACAGTGAAATCTGCAGGAACTTCAAACCGGCACTAGGAAACAGACTGAGAAACCAGAGTAAAAGTATCTCCTGCAACCTGTTCCCTTTGTGCTAGATGAATGAAAGTCTCTCCACATGCTCAGTTCTGAGAGATGTGTGTGTGTGAAAGCCGTCCTTCACCTAGCTTTTTGGGAACATAAAGTTTCTTTTCATTTGTAAACACCTTCCGTACATATATATGGGGAGGTACTAGCTCCAACTCGGTTTTACAGTGAAAACTGCTGGAACTTCAAACCGGCACTAGGAAACAGACTGAGATACCAGAGTAAAAGTTTTTCCTGCAACCCGTTCCCTGTGTGCTAGATGAACGAACGTCTCTCCACATGCTCAGTTCTGAGAGATAAGTGTGTGTGAAAGCCGTCCTTCACCTAGCTTGTTGGGAACACAAAGTTTCTTTTCATTTGCAAACTCCACTCCATACAAATATAAGGGGAGGTACTAGCTCCAACCAGGTTTTACAGTGAAAACTGCAGGAACTTCATACCGGCACTAGGAAACAGACTGAGAAACCAGAGTAAAAGTTTCTCCTGCAACATGTTCCCTTTGTGCTAGATGAACGAACGTCTCTCCACATGCTCAGTTCTGAGAGATGTGTTTGTGTGAAAGCCGTACTTCACATAGCTTTTTGGGAACATAAAGTTTCTTTTCATTTGTAAACTCCACCCCATACATATATATGGGGAGGTACTAGCTCCAACAAGGTTTTAAAGTGAAAACTGCTGGAACTTCAAACCGGCACTAGGAAACAGACTGAGAAACCAGAGTAAAAGTTTCTCCTGCAACCCGTTCCCTTTGTGCTAGATGAACGAACGTCTCTCCACATGCTCAGTTCTGAGAGATAAGTGTGTGTGAAAGCCGTCCTTCACCTAGCTTGTTGGGAACACAAAGTTTCTTTTCAGTTGCAAACTCCACTCCATACATATATATGGGGAGGTACTAGCTCCAAATCGGTTTTACAGTGAAAACTGCAGGAACTTCAAACCGGCACTAGGAAACAGACTGAGAAACCAGAGTAACAGTTTCCCCTGCAACCCGTTCCCTTTCTGCTTGATGAACGAATGTCTCTCCACAAGCTCAGTTCTGAGAGATAAGTGTGTGTGAAAGCCGTCCTTCACCTAGCTTGTTGGGAACACAAAGTTTCTATTCATTTGCAACTCCACTCCATACATATATATGGGGAGGTATTAGCTCCAACCAGGTTTTACAGTGAAAACTACAGGAACTTCAAACCGGCACTAGGAAACAGACTGAGAATCCAGAGAAAAAGTTTCTCCTGCAACCCGTTCCCTTTGTGCTAGATGAACGAACGTCTCTCCACATGCTCAGTTCTGAGAGATAAGTGTGTGTGAAAGCCGTCCTTCACCTAGCTTGTTGGGAACACAAAATTTCTTTTCAGTTGCAAACTCCCCTCGATACATATATATGGGTAGGTACTAGCTCCAACCCGGTTTTTCAGTGAAAACTGCAGGAACTTCAAACAGGCACTAGGAAACAGACTGAGAAACCAGAGTAAAAGTTTCTCCTGCAACCCGTTCCCTTTGTGCTACATGAACGAACGTCTCTCCACATGCTCAGTTCTGAGAGATAAGTGTGTGTGAAAGCCGTCCTTCACCTAGCTTGTTGGGAACACAAAGTTTCTTTTCAGTTGCAAACTCCCCTCGATACATATATATGGGGAGGTACTAGCTCCAACCAGGTTTTACAGTGAAAACTGCAGGAACTTCAAACCGGCACTAGGAAACAGACTGAGAAACCAGAGTAACAGTTTCCCCTGCAACCCGTTCCCTTTCTGCTTGATGAACGAATGTCTCTCCACAAGCTCAGTTCTGAGAGATAAGTGTGTGTGAAAGCCTTCCTTCACCTAGCTTGTTGGGAACACAAAGTTTCTATTCATTTGCAACTCCACTCCATACATATATATGGGGAGGTATTAGCTCCAACCAGGTTTTACAGTGAAAACTACAGGAACTTCAAACCGGCACTAGGAAACAGACTGAGAATCCAGAGAAAAAGTTTCTCCTGCAACCCGTTCCCTTTGTGCTAGATGAACGAACGTCTCTCCACATGCTCAGTTCTGAGAGATAAGTGTGTGTGAAAGCCGTCCTTCACCTAGCTTGTTGGGAACACAAAATTTCTTTTCAGTTGCAAACTCCCCTCGATACATATATATGGGTAGGTACTAGCTCCAACCCGGTTTTTCAGTGAAAACTGCAGGAACTTCAAACAGGCACTAGGAAACAGACTGAGAAACCAGAGTAAAAGTTTCTCCTGCAACCCGTTCCCTTTGTGCTACATGAACGAACGTCTCTCCACATGCTCAGTTCTGAGAGATAAGTGTGTGTGAAAGCCGTCCTTCACCTAGCTTGTTTGGAACACAAAGTTTCTTTTCAGTTGCAAACTCCCCTCGATACATATATATGGGGAGGTTCTAGCTCCAACCAGGTTTTACAGTGAAAACTGCAGGAACTTCAAACCGGCACTAGGAAACAGACTGAGAAACCAGAGTAAAAGTTTCTCCTGCAACCTGTTCCCTTTGTGCTAGATGCATGAAAGTCTCTCCCCATGCTCAGTTCTGAGAGACGTCTGTGTGTGAAAGCCGTCCTTCACCTAGCTTTTTGGGAACATAAAGTTTCTTTTCATTTGTAAACTCTACTCCGTACATATATATAGGGAGGTACTAGCTCCAACTCGGTTTTACAGTGAAAACTGCTGGAACTTCAAACCGGCACTAGGAAACAGACTGAGAAACCAGAGTAAAAGTTTTTCCTGCAACCCGTTCCCTTTGTGCTAGATGAACGAACGTCTCTCCACATGCTCAGTTCTGAGAGATAAGTGTGTGTGAAACCGTCCTTCACCTAGCATGTTGGGAACACATAGTTTCTTTTCAGTTGCAAACTCCACTCCATACATATATATGGGGAGGTACTAGCTCCAAATAAGTTTTACAGTGAAAACTGCAGGAAGTTCAAACCGGCACTAGGAAACAGACTGAGAAACCAGAGTAAAAGTTTCTCCTGCATCCTGTTCCCTTTGTGCTAGATGAACGAACGTCTCTCCACATGCTCAGTTCTGAGGGATATGTGTGTGTGAAAGCTGTCCTTCACCTAGCTTTTTGGGAACATAAAGTTTCTTTTCATTTGTAAACTCCACTCCATACATATATATGGGGAAGTACTAGCTCCAACTCGGTTTTACACTGAAAACTGCTGGAACTTCAAAACGGCACTAGGAAACAGACTGAGAAACCAGAGTAAAAGTTTCTCCTGCAACCCGTTCCCTTTGTGCTAGATGAACGAACGTCTCTCCACATGCTCTATTCTGAGAGATAAGTGTGTGTGAAAGCCGTCCTTCACCTAGCTTGTTGGGAACACAAAGTTTCTTTTCAGTTGCAAACTCCACTCCATACATATATATGGGGAGGTACTAGCTCCAAATCTGTTTTACAGTGAAAACTGCAGGAACTTCAAACCCGCACTTGGAAACAGACTGTGAAACCAGAGTAAAAGTTTCTCCTGCAACCCGTTCCATTTCTGCCAAATGAACGAACGTCTCTCCACATGCTCAGTTCTGAGTGATAAGTGTGTGTGAAACCAGTCTTTCACCTAGCTTGTTGGGAACACAAAGTTTCTTTTCAGTTGCAAACTCCACTCCATACATATATATGGGGAGGTACTAGTCCCAAATCGGTTTTACAGTGAAAACTGCAGGAACTTCAAACCAGCACTAGGAAACAGACTGAGAAACCAGAGTAAAAGTTTCTCCTGCAACCCGTTCCCTTTCTGCTAGATGAACGAACGTCTCTCCACAAGCTCAGTTCTGAGAGATAAGTGTGTGTGAAAGCCGTCCTTCACCTAGCTTGTTGGGAACACAAAGTTTCTATTCATTTGCAAACTCCACTCCATACATATATATGGGGAGGTACTAGCTCCAACCAGGTTTTACAGTGAAAACTACAGGAACATCAAACCGGCACTAGGAAACAGACTGAGAATCCAGAGAAAAAGTTTCTCCTGCAACCCGTTCCCTTTCTGCTAGATGAACGAACGTCTCTCCACATGCTCAGTTCTGAGAGATATGTGTGTGTGAAAGCCGTCCTTCACATAGCTTGTTGGGAACACAAAGTTTCTTTTCAGTTGCAAACCCCAATCCATACATATGTATGGGGAGGTACAAGCTCCAACCAGGTTTTACAGTGAAAACTGCAGGAACATCAAACCGGCACTAGGAAACAGACTGAGAAACCAGAGTAAAAGTTTCTCCTGCAACCTGTTCCCATTGTGCTAGATGAACGAACGTCTCTCCACATGCTCAGTTCTGAGAGGTAAGTGTGTGTGAAAGCCGTCCTTCACCTAGCTTGTTGGGAACACAAAGTTTCTTTTCAGTTGCAAACTCCACTCCATATATATATATGGGGATGTACTAGCTCCAACCATGTTTTACAGTGAAAACTGCAGGAACTTCAAACCGGCACTAGGAAACAGACTGAGAGACCAGAGTAAAAGTTTCTCCTGCAACCTATTCCCTTTGTGCTAGATGAACGAACGTCTCTCCACATGCTCAGTTCTGAGAGATGTGTGTGTGTGAAAGACGTCCTTCACCTAGCTTTTTGGGAACATAAAGTTTCTTTTCATTTGTAAACTCCACTCCATACATATATATGGGGAGGTACTAGCTCAAACTCGGTTTTACACAGAAAACAGCTGGAACTTCAAACCGGCACTAGGAAACAGACTGAGAAACGAGTGTAAAAGTTTCACCTGCAAACTGTTCCCTTTGTGCTAGATGAACGAACGTCTCTCCACATGCTCAGTTCTGAGAGATAAGTGTGTGTGAAAGCCGTCCTTCACCTAGCTTGTTGGGAACACAAAGTTTCTTTTCAGATGCAAACTCCACTACATACATATATATAGGGAGGTACTAGCTCCAACTCGGTTTTACAGTGAAAACTGCTAGAACTTCAAACCGGCACTAGGAAACAGACTGAGATACCAGAGTAAAAGTTTCTCCTGCAACCTGTTCCCTTTGTGCTAGATGAACGAACCTCTCTCCACATGCTCAATTCTGAGAGGTAAGTGTGTGTGAAAGCCGTCCTTCACCTAGCTTGTTGGGAACACAAAGTTTCTTTTCAGTTGCAAACTCCACTCCATACATATATATGGGGAGGTATTAGCTCCAACCATGTTTTACAGTGAAAACTGCAGGAACTTCAAACCGGCACTGGGAAACAGACTGAGAGACCAGAGTAAAAGTTTCCCCTGCAACCTGTTCACTTTGTGCTAGATGAACGAACGTCTCTCCACATGCTCATTTCTGAGAGATGTGTGTGTGTGAAAGCCGCACTTCACCTAGCTTTTTGGGAACATAAAGTTTCTTTTCATTTGTAAACTCCACTCCATACATATATATGGGGAGGTACTAGCTCCAACTCGATTTTACACTGAAAACTGCTGGAACTTCAAACCGGCACTAGGAAACACACTGAGAAACCAGAGTAAAAGTTTCCCCTGCAACCCGTTCCCTTTGTGCTAGATGAACGAACGTCTCTACACATGCTCAGTTCTGAGAGATAAGTGTGTGTGAAAGCCGTTCTTCACCTAGCTTGTTGGGAACACAAAGTTTCTTTTCAGTTGCAAACTCCACTCCATACATATATATGGGGAGGTACTAGCTCCAACCAGGTTTTACAGTGAAAACTGCAGTAACTTCAAACCGGCACTAGGAAACAGACTGAGAAACTAGAGTTAAAGTTTCTCCTGCAACCTGTTCCATTTGTGCTAGATGAACGAACGTCTCTCCACATGCTCAGTTCTGAGAGATGTGTGTGTGTGAAAGCCGTCCTTCACCTAGCTTTTTGGGAACATAAAGTTTCTTTTCATTTGTAAACTCCACTCCATACATATATATGGGGAGGTACTAGCCCCAACTCGGTTTTACAGTGAAAACTGCTGGAACTTCAAACCGGCACTAGGAAACAGACTGAGAAAATAGAGTAAAAGTTTCTCCTGCAACCCGTTCCCTTTTTGCTAGATGAACGAACGTCCCTCCACATGCTCAGTTCTGACTGATAAGTGTGTGTGAAAGCCGTCCTTCACCTAGTTTGTTGGGAACACAAAGTTTCTTTTCAGTTGCAAACTCCACTCCATACATATATATGGGGAGGTACAAGCTCCAACCAGGTTTTACAGTGAAAACTGCAGGAACTTCAAACCGGCACTAGGAAACAGACTGAGAAACCAGAGTAAAAGTTTCTCCTGCAAACCGTTCCCTTTGTGCTAGATGAACGAACGTCTCTCCACATGCTCAGTTCTGAGAGATAAGTGTGTGTGAAAGCCGTCCTTCAACTAGCTTGTTGGGAACACAAAGTTTCTTTTCAGTTGCAAACTCCACTCCATACATATATATGGGGAGGTACTAGCTCCAACCAGGTTTTACAGTGAAAACTGCAGGAACTTCAAACCGGCACTAGGAAACAGACTGAGAAACCAGAGTAAAAGTTTCTCCTGCAACCTGTTCCCTTTGTGCTAGATGAACGAACGTCTCTCCACATGCTCAGTTCTGAGAGATGTGTGTTTGAAAGCCGTCCTTCACCTAGCTTTTTGGGAACATAAAGCTTCTTTTCATTTGTAAACTCCACTCCATACATATATATGGGGAGGTACTAGCTCCAACTCGGTTTTACAGTGAAAACTGCTGGAACTTCAAACCGGCACTAGGAAACAGACTGAGAAACCAGAGTAAAAGTTTCCCCTGCAACCCGTTCCCTTTGTGCTAGATGAACGAACGTCTCTCCACATGCTCAGTTCTGAGAGATAAGTGTGTATGACAGCCGTCCTTCACCTAGCTTGTTGGGAACACAAAGTTTCTTTTCAGTTGCAAACTCCACTCCATACATATATATGTGGTGGTACTAGCTCCAAATCGGTTTTACAGTGAAAACTGCAGGAACTTCAAACCGGCACTAGGAAACAGACTGAGAAACCAGAGTAAAAGTTTCTCCTGCAACCCATTCCCTTTCTGCTAGATGAACGAACGTCTCTCCAAAAGCTCAGTTCTGAGAGGTAAGTGTGTGTGAAAGCCGTCCTTCACCTAGCTTGTTGGGAACACAAAGTTTCTATTCAGTTGCAAACTCCACTCCATACATATATATGGGGAGGTACTAGCTACAACCAGGTTTTACAGTGAAAACTGCAGGAACATCAAACCGGCTCTAGGAAACAGACTGAGAATCCAGAGAAAAATTTTCTCCTGCAACCCGTTCCATTTCTGCAAGATGAACGAACGTCTCTCCACAAGCTCAGTTCTGAGAGATAAGTGTGTGTGAAAGCCTTCCTTCACCTAGCTTGTTGGGAACACAAAGTTTCTATTCATTTGCAAACTCCACTCCATACATATATATGGGGAGGTACTAGCTCCAACCAGGTTTTACAGTGAAAACTGCAGGAACTTCAAACCGGCACTAGGAAACAGACTGAGAATCCAGAGAAAAAGTTTCTCCTGCAACCCGTTCCCTTTCTGATAGATGAACGAACGTCTCTCCACATGCTCAGTTCTGAGAGATAAGTGTGTGTGAAAGCCGTCCTTCACCTAACTTGTTGGGAACACAAAGATTCTTTTCAGTTGCAAACTCCACTCCATACATATATATGGGGAGATACTAGCTCCAAATAGGTTTTACAGTGAAAACTGCAGGAACTTCAAACCGGCACTAGGAAACAGACTGAGAAACCAGAGTAAAAGTTTCTCCTGCAACCTGTTCCCTTTGTGCTAGATGAACGAACGTCTCTCCACATGCTCAGTTCTGAGAGATGTGTGTGTGTGAAAGCCGTCCTTCACCTAGCTTGTTGGGAACACAAAGTTTCTATTCAGTTGCAAACTCCACTCCATACATATATATGGGGAGGTACTAGCTCCAACCAGGTTTTACAGTGAAAACTGCAGGAACTTCAAACCGGCACTAGGAAACAGACTGAGAAACCAGAGTAATAGTTTCTCCTGCAACCCGTTCCCTTTGTGCTACATGAACGAACGTCTCTCCACATGCTCAGTTCTGAGAGATAAGTGTGTTTGAAAGCCGTACTTCACCTAGCTTGTTGGGAAGACAAAGTTTCTTTTCAGTTGCAAACTCCCATCGATACATATATATATCGGGAGGTACTAGCTCCAACCCGGTTTTACAGTGAAATCTGCAGGAACTTCAAACCGGCACTAGGAAACAGACTGAGAAACCAGAGTTAAACTTTCACCTGCAACCTGTTCCCTTTGTGCTAGATGAACGAACGTCTCTCCACATGCTCAGTTCTGATAGATGTGTGTGTGTGAAAGCCGTACTTCACCTAGCTTTTTGGGAACATAAAGATTCTTTTCATTTGTAAACTCCACTCCATACATATATATGGGGAAGTACTAGCTCCAACTCGGTTTTACAGTGAAAACTGCTGGAACTTCAAACCGGCACTAGGAAAAAGACTGAGAAACCAGAGTAAAAGTTTCTCCTGCAACCCGTTCCCTTTGTGCTAGATGAACGAACGACTCTCCACATGCTCAGTTCTGAGAGATAAGTGTGTGTGAAAGCCGTCCTTCAACTAGCTTGTTGGGAACACAAAGATTCTTTTCAGTTGCAAACTCCACTCCGTATATATATATGGGGAGGTACTAGCTCCAAATCTGTTTTACAGAGAAAACTGCAGGAACTTCAAACCGGCACTAGGAAACAGACTGAGAAACCAGAGTAAATGTTTCTCCTGCAACCTGTTCCCTTTGTGCTAGATGAATGAAAGTCTCCCAGCATGCTCATGTCTGAGAGATGTGTGTGTGTGAAAGCCGTCCTTCACCTAGCTTTTTGGGAACATAAAGTTTCTTTTCATTTGTAAATTCCTTCCATACATATATATAGGGAGGTACTAGCTCCAACTCGGTTTTACAGTGAAAACTGCTGGAACTTCAATCCGGCACTAGGAAACAGACTGAGAAACCAGAGTAAAAGTTTTTCCTGCAACCCGTTCCCTTTGTGCTAGATGAACGAACGTCTCTCCACATGCTCAGTTCTGAGAGATAATTGTGTGTGAAAGCCGTCCTTCACCTAGCTTGTTGGGAACACAAAGTTTCTTTTCATTTGCAAACTCCACTCCATACAATTATATGGGGAGGTTCTAGCTCCAACCAGGTTTTACAGTGAAAACTGCAGGAACTTCAAACCGGCACTAGGAAACAGACTGAGAAACCAGAGTAAAAGTTTCTCCTGCAACCTCTTCCCTTTGTGCTAGATGAACGAACGTCTCTCCACATGCTCATTTCTGAGAGATGTGTGTGTGTGAAAGCCGTCCTTCACCTAGCTTTTTGGGAACATAAAGTTTCTTTTCATTTGTAAACTGCACTCCATACATATATATGTGGAGGTACTAGCTCCAACTCGGTTTTACAGTGAAAACTGCTGGAACTTCAAACCGGCACTTGGAAACAGACTGAGAAACCAGAGAAAAGTTTCTCATGCAACCCGTTCCCTTTGTGCTAGATGAACGAACGTCTCTCCACATGCTCAATTCTGAGAGAAAAGTGTGTGTGAAAGCCGTCCTTCACCTAGCTTGTTGGGAACACAAAGATTCTTTTCAGTTGCAAACTCCACTCCATACATATATATGGGGAGGTACTAGCTCCAAATCGGTTTTACAGTGAAAACTGCAGGAACTTCAAAACGGCACTAGGAAAAAGACTGAGAAAACAGAGGAAAAGTTTCTCCTGCAACCCGTTCCCTTTCTGCTAGATGAACGAACGTCTCTCCACAAGCTCAGTTCTGAGAGATAAGTGTGTGTGAAAGCCGTCCTTCAACTAGCTTGTTGGGAACACAAAGTTTCTATTCATTTGCAAACTCCACTCCATACATATATATGGGGAGGTACTAGCTCCAACCAGGTTTTACAGTGAAAACTGCACGAACTTCAAACCGGCACTAGGAAACAACTGAGAATCCAGAGAAAAAGTTTCTCCTGCAACCCGTTCCCTTTCTGCTAGATGAACGAACGTCTCTCCACATGCTCAGTTCTGAGAGATAAGTGTGTGTGAAAGCCGTCCTTCACCTAGCTTGTTGGGAACACAAAGTTTCTTTTCAGTTGCAAACTCCACTCCATACATATATATGGGGAGATACTAGCTCCAACCAGGTTTTACAGTGAAAACTGCAGGAACTTCAAACCGGCACTAGGAAACAGACTGAGAAACCAGAGTAAAAGTTTCTCCTGCAACCTGTTCCCTTTGTGCTAGATGAACGAACGTCTCTCCACATTCTCAGTTCTGAGAGATAAGTGTGTGTGAAAGCCGTCCTTCACCTAGCTTGTTGGGAACACAAAGTTTCTTTTCAGTTGCAAACTCCACTCCATACATATATATAGGGAGGTACTAGCTCCAACTCGGTTTTACAGTGAAAACTGCTAGAACTTCAAACCGGCACTAGGAAACAGACTGAGAAACAAGAGTAAAAGTTTCTCCTGCAACCTGTTCCCTTTGTGCTAGATGAACGAACGTCTCTCCACATGCTCAGTTCTGAGAGATAAGTGTGTGTGAAAGCCGTCCTTCACCTAGCTTGTTGGGAACACAAAGTTTCTTTTCAGTTGCAAACTCCACTCCATACATATATATGGGGTGGTACTAGCTCCAAATCGGTTTTACAGTGAAAACTGCAGGAACTTCAAACCGGCACTAGGAAACAGACTGAGAAACCAGAGTAAAAGTTTCTCCTGCAACCCGTTCCCTTTCTGCTAGATGAACGAACGTCTCTCCACAAGCTCAGTTCTGAGAGATAAGTGTGTGTGAAAGCCGTCCTTCACCTAGCTTGTTGGGAACACAAAGTTTCTATTCATTTGCAAACTCCACTCCATACATATATATGGGGAGGTACTAGCTCCAACCAGGTTTTACAGTGAAAACTGCAGGAACTTCAAACCGGCACTAGGAAACAGACTGAGAATCCAGAGAAAAAGTTTCTCCTGCAACCCGTTCCCTTTCTGATAGATGAACGAACGTCTCTCCACATGCTCAGTTCTGAGAGATAAGTGTGTGTGAAAGCCGTCCTTCACCTAACTTGTTGGGAACACAAAGTTTCTTTTCAGTTGCAAACTCCACTCCATACATATATATGGGGAGATACTAGCTCCAAATATGTTTTACAGTGAAAACTGCAGGAACTTCAAACCGGCACTAGGAAACAGACTGAGAAACCAGAGTAAAAGTTTCTCCTGCAACCTGTTCCCTTTGTGCTAGATGAACGAACGTCTCTCCACATTCTCAGTTCTGAGGGATAAGTGTGTGTGAAACCCGTCCTTCACCTAGCTTGTTGGGAACACAAAGTTTCTTTTCAGTTGCAAACTCCACTCCATACATATATATGGGGAGGTACTAGCTCCAACCAGGTTTTACAGTGAAAACTGCAGGAACTTCAAACCGGCACTAGGAAACAGACTGAGAAACCAGAGTAAAAGTTACTCCTGCAACCCGTTCCCTTTGTGCTACATGAACGAACGTCCCTCCACATGCTCAGTTCTGAGAGATAAGTGTGTGTGAAAGCCGTCCTTCACCTAGCTTGTTGGGAACACAAAGTTTCTTTTCAGTTGCAAACTCCACTCCATACATATATATGGGGAGGTACTAGCTCCAACCAGGTTTTACAGTGAAAACTGCAGGAACTTCAAACCGGCACTAGGAAACAGACTGAGAAACTAGAGTAAAAGTTTCTCCTGCAACCCGTTCCCTTTGTGCTACATGAACGAACGTCTCTCCACATGCTCAGTTCTGAGAGATAAGTGTGTGTGAAAGCCGTCCTTCACCTAGCTTGTTGGGAACACAAATTTTCTTTTCAGTTGCAAACTCCCCTCGATACATATATATGGGGAGGTACTAGCTCCAACCCGGTTTTACAGTGAAAACTGCAGGAACTTCTACCCGGCACTAGGAAACAGACTGAGAAACCAGAGTAAAAGTTTCTCCTGCAACCTGTTCCCTTTGTGCTAGATGAACGAACGTCTCTCCACATGCTCAGTTCTGAGAGATAAGTGTGTGTGAAAGCCGTCCTTCACCTAGTTTGTTGGGAACACAAAGTTTCTTTTCAGTTGCAAACTCCACTCCATACATATATATGGGGAGGTACTAGCCCCAAATCGCTTTTACAGTGAAAACTGCAGGAACTTCAAACCGGCACTAGGAAACAGACTGAGAAACCAGAGTAAAGTTTCTCCTGCAACCTGTTCCCTTTGTGCTAGATGAATGAAAGTCTCTCCACATGATCAATTCTGAGAGATGTGTGTGTGTGAAAGCCGTCCTTCACCTAGCTTTTTGGGAACATAAAGTTTCTTTTCATTTGTAAACTCCACTCCGTACATATATATAGGGAGGTACTAGCTCCAACTCGGTTTTACAGTGAAAACTGCTGGAACTTCAAACCGGCACTAGGAAACAGACTGAGAAACCAGAGTAAAAGTTTTTCCTGCAACCCGTTCCCTTTGTGCTAGATGAACGAACGCTAATCCACATGCTCAGTTCTGAGAGATAAGTGTGTGTTAAAGCCGTCCTTCACCTAGCTTGTTGGGAACACAAAGTTTCTTTTCAGTTGCAAACTCCACTCCATACATATATATGGGGAGGTACTAGCTCCAAACAGGTTTTACAGTGAAAACTGCAGGAAGTTCAAACCGGCACTAGGAAACAGACTGAGAAACCAGAGTAAAAGTTTCTCCTGCAACTTGTTCCCTTTGTGCTAGATGAACGAACGTCTCTCCACATGCTCAGTTCTGAGAGATGTTTGTGTGTGAAAGCTGTCCTTCACCTAGCTTTTTGGGAACACAAAGTTTCTTTTCAGTTGCAAACTCCACTCCATACATATATATGGGGAGGTACAAGCTCCAACTCGGTTTTACAGTGAAAACTCCTGGAAATTCAAACCGGCACTAGGAAACAGACTGAGAAACCAGAGTAAAAGTTTCTCCTGCAACCCGTTCCATTTGTGCTAGATGAACGAACGTCTCTCCACATGCTCAAATCTGAGAGATAAGTGTGTGTGAAAGTCGTCCTTCACCTAGCTTGTTGGGAACCCAAAGATTCTTTTCAGTTGCAAACTCCACTCCATACATATATATGGGGAGGTACTAGCTCCAAATCGGTTTTACAGTGAAAACTGCAGAAACATCATACCGGCAATAGGAAACAGACTGTGAAACCAGAGTAAATGTTTCTCCTGCAACCCGTTCCATTTCTGCCAAATGAACGAACGTCTCTCCACATGCTCAGTTCTGAGTGATAAGTGTGTGTGAAAGCCGTCGTTCACCTAGCTTGTTGGGAACACAAAGTTTCTTTTCAGTTGCAAACTCCTCTCCATACATATATATGGGGAGGTACTAGCTCCAAATCGGTTTTACAGTGAAAACTGCAGGAACTTCAAACCGGCACTAGGAAACAGACTGAGAAACCAGAGTAAAAGTTTCTCCTGCAACCCGTTCCCTTTGTGCTAGATGAACGAACGTCTCTCCACATGCTCAAATCTGAGAGATAAGTGTGTGTGAAAGTCGTCCTTCACCTATCTTGTTGGGAACCCAAAGTTTCTTTTCAGTTGCAAACTCCACTCCATACATATATATGGGGAGGTACTAGCTCCAAATCGGTTTTACAGTGAAAACTGCAGGAACTTCAAACCGGCACTAGGAAACAGACTGTGAAACCAGAGTAAAAGTTTCTCATGCAACCCGTTCCATTTCTGCCAAATGAACGAACGTCTCTCCACATGCTCAGTTCTGAGTGATAAGTGTGTGTGAAAGCCGTCTTTCACCTAGCTTTTTGGGAACATAAAGTTTCTTTTCATTTTTAAACTCCACTCCATACAAATATATGGGGAGGTACTAGCTCCAACAAGATTTTACAGTGAAAAGTGCTGGAACTTCAAACCGGCACTAGGAAACAGACTGAGAAACCAGAGTAAAAGTTTCTCCTGCAACCCGTTCCATTTGTGCTAGATGAACGAACGTCTCTCCACATGCTCAATTCTGAGAGAAAAGTGTGTTTGAAAGCCGTCCTTCACCTAGCTTGTTTGGAACACAAAGTTTCTTTTCAGTTACAAAATCCACTCCGTACATATATATGGGTAGGTACTAGCTCCAACCAGGTTTTACAGTGAAAACTGCAGGAACATCAAACCGGCACTAGGAAACAGACTGAGAAACCAGAGTAAAAGTTTCTCCTGCAACCCGTTCCCTTTGTGCTACATGAACGAACGTCTCTCCACATGCTCAGTTCTGAGAGATAAGTGTGTGTGAAAGCCGTCCTTCACCTAGCTTGTTGGGAACACAAAGTTTCTTTTCAGTTGTAAACTCCACTCCATACATATATATGGGGAGGTACTAGCTCCAACCAGGTTTTACAGTGAAAACTGCAGGAACTTCAAACCGGCACTAGGAAACAGACTGAGAAACCAGAGTAAAAGTTTCTCCTGCAACCCGTTCCCTTTGTGCTACATGAACGAACGTCCCTCCACATGCTCAGTTCTGAGAGATAAGTGTGTGTGAAAGCCGTCCTTCACCTAGCTTGTTGGGAACACAAAGTTTCTTTTCAGTTGCAAACTCCACTCCATACATATATATGGGGAGGTACTAGCTCCAACCAGGTTTTACAGTGAAAACTGCAGGAACTTCAAACCGGCACTAGGAAACAGACTGAGAAACCAGAGTAAAAGTTTCTCCTGCAACCCGTTCCCTTTGTGCTACATGAACGAACGTCTCTCCACATGCTCAGGTCTGAGAGATAAGTGTGTGTGAAAGCCGTCCTTCACCTAGCTTGTTGGGAACACAAAGTTTCTTTTCAGTTGCAAACTCCACTCCATACATATATATGGGGAGGTACTAGCTCCAACCAGGTTTTACAGTGAAAACTGCAGGAACTTCAAACCGGCACTAGGAAACAGACTGAGAGACCAGAGTAAAAGTTTCTCCTGCAACCCGTTCCATTTGTGCTAGATGAACGAACGTCTCTCCACATGCTCAATTCTGAGAGAAAAGTGTGTTTGAAAGCCGTCCTTCACCTAGCTTGTTTGGAACACAAAGTTTCTTTTCAGTTACAAAATCCACTCCGTACATATATATGGGTAGGTACTAGCTCCAACCAGGTTTTACAGTGAAAACTGCAGGAACATCAAACCGGCACTAGGAAACAGACTGAGAAACCAGAGTAAAAGTTTCTCCTGCAACCCGTTCCCTTTGTGCTACATGAACGAACGTCTCTCCACATGCTCAGTTCTGAGAGATAAGTGTGTGTGAAAGCCGTCCTTCACCTAGCTTGTTGGGAACACAAAGTTTCTTTTCAGTTGTAAACTCCACTCCATACATATATATGGGGAGGTACTAGCTCCAACCAGGTTTTACAGTGAAAACTGCAGGAACTTCAAACCGGCACTAGGAAACAGACTGAGAAACCAGAGTAAAAGTTTCTCCTGCAACCCGTTCCCTTTGTGCTACATGAACGAACGTCCCTCCACATGCTCAGTTCTGAGAGATAAGTGTGTGTGAAAGCCGTCCTTCACCTAGCTTGTTGGGAACACAAAGTTTCTTTTCAGTTGCAAACTCCACTCCATACATATATATGGGGAGGTACTAGCTCCAACCAGGTTTTACAGTGAAAACTGCAGGAACTTCAAACCGGCACTAGGAAACAGACTGAGAAACCAGAGTAAAAGTTTCTCCTGCAACCCGTTCCCTTTGTGCTACATGAACGAACGTCTCTCCACATGCTCAGGTCTGAGAGATAAGTGTGTGTGAAAGCCGTCCTTCACCTAGCTTGTTGGGAACACAAAGTTTCTTTTCAGTTGCAAACTCCACTCCATACATATATATGGGGAGGTACTAGCTCCAACCAGGTTTTACAGTGAAAACTGCAGGAACTTCAAACCGGCACTAGGAAACAGACTGAGAGACCAGAGTAAAAGTTTCTCCTGCAACCCGTTCCCTTTGTGCTACATGAACGAACGTCCCTCCACATGCTCAGTTCTGAGAGATAAGTGAGTGTGAAAGCCGTCCTTCACCTAGCTTGTTGGGAACATAAAGTTTCTTTTCATTTGTAAACTGCACTCCATACATATATATGTGGAGGTACTAGCTCCAACTCGGTTTTACAGTGAAAACTGCTGGAACTTCAAACCGGCACTTGGAAACAGACTGAGAAACCAGAGAAAAGTTTCTCCTGCAACCCGTTCCCTTTGTGCTAGATGAACGAACGTCTCTCCACATGCTCAATTCTGAGAGATAAGTGTGTGTGAAAGCCGTCCTTCACCTAGCTTGTTTGGAACACAAAGTTTCTTTTCAGTTACAAAATCAACTCCGTACATATATATGGGTAGGTACTAGCTCCAACCAGGTTTTACAGTGAAAACTGCAGGAACATCAAACCGGCACTAGGAAACAGACTGAGAAACCAGAGTAAAAGTTTCTCCTGCAACCCGTTCCCTTTGTGCTACATGAACGAACGTCTCTCCACATGCTCAGTTCTGAGAGATAAGTGTGTGTGAAAGCCGTCCTTCACCTAGCTTGTTGGGAACACAAAGTTTCTTTTCAGTTGTAAACTCCACTCCATACATAAATATGGGGAGGTACTAGCTCCAACCAGGTTTTACAGTGAAAACTGCAGGAACTTCAAACCGGCACTAGGAAACAGACTGAGAAACCAGAGTAAAAGTTTCTCATGCAACCCGTTCCCTTTGTGCTACATGAACGAACGTCCCTCCACATGCTCAGTTCTGAGAGATAAGTGTGTGTGAAAGCCGTCCTTCACCTAGCTTGTTGGGAACACAAAGTTTCTTTTCAGTTGCAAACTCCACTCCATACATATATATGGGGAGGTACTAGCTCCAACCAGGTTTTACAGTGAAAACTGCAGGAACTTCAAACCGGCACTAGGAAACAGACTGAGAAACCAGAGTAAAAGTTTCTCCTGCAACCCGTTCCCTTTGTGCTACATGAACGAACGTCTCTCCACATGCTCAGGTCTGAGAGATAAGTGTGTGTGAAAGCCGTCCTTCACCTAGCTTGTTGGGAACACAAAGTTTCTTTTCAGTTGCAAACTCCACTCCATACATATATATGGGGAGGTACTAGCTCCAACCAGGTTTTACAGTGAAAACTGCAGGAACTTCAAACCGGCACTAGGAAACAGACTGAGAAACCAGAGTAAAAGTTTCTCCTGCAACCCGTTCCCTTTGTGCTACATGAACGAACGTCCCTCCACATGCTCAGTTCTGAGAGATAAGTGTGTGTGAAAGCCGTCCTTCACCTAGCTTGTTGGGAACACAAAGTTTCTTTTCAGTTGCAAACTCCACTCCATACATATATATGGGGAGGTACTAGCTCCAACCAGGTTTTACAGTGAAAACTGCAGGAACTTCAACCCGGCACTAGGAAACAGACAGAAACTAGAGTAAAAGTTTCTCCTGCAACCCGTTCCCTTTGTGCTACATGAACGAACGTCTCTCCACATGCTCAGTTCTGAGAGATAAGTGTGTGTGAAAGCCGTCCTTCACCTAGCTTGTTGGGAACACAAAGTTTGTTTTCAGTTGCAAACTCCCCTCGATACATATATATGGGGAGGTACTAGCTCCAACCCGGTTTTACAGTGAAAACTGCAGGAACTTCAAACCGGCACTAGGAAACAGACTGAGAAACCAGAGTAAAAGTTTCCCCTGCAACCTGTTCCCTTTGTGCTAGATGAACGAACGTCTCTCCACATGCTCAGTTCTGAGAGATAAGTGTGTGTGAAAGCCGTCCTTCACCTAGCTTGTTGGGAACACAAAGTTTCTTTTCAGTTGCAAACTCCACTCCATACATATATATGGGGAGGTACTAGCCCCAAATCGCTTTTACACTGAAAACTGCAGGAACTTCAAACCGGCACTAGGAAACAGACTGAGAAACCAGAGTAAAAGTTTCTCCTGCAACCTGTTCCCTTTGTGCTAGATGAATGAAAGTCTCTCCACATGCTCAGTTCTGAGAGATGTGTGTGTGTGAAAGCCGTCCTTCACCTAGCTTTTTGGGAACATAAAGTTTCTTTTCATTTGTAAACTCCACTCCGTACATATATATAGGGAGGTACTAGCTCCAACTCGATTTTACAGTGAAAACTGCTGGAACTTCAAACCGGCACTAGGAAACAGACTGAGAAACCAGAGTAAAAGTTTCTCCTGCAACCTGTTCCCATTGTGCTAGATGAACGAACGTCTCTCCACATGCTCAGTTCTGAGAGATATGTGTGTGTGAAAACCGTCCTTCACCTAGCTTGTGGGGAACACAAAGTTTCTTTTCAGATGCAAACTCCACTCCATACATATATATGGGGAGGTACTAGCTCCAAATCGCTTTTACAGTGAAAACTGCAGGAACTTCAAACCGGCACTAGGAAACAGACTGAGAAACCAGATTAAAAGTTTCTCCTGCAACCTGTTCCCTTTGTGCTAGATGAATGAAAGTCTCTCCACATGCTCAGATCTGAGAGATGTGTGTGTGTGAAAGCCGTCCTTCACCTAGCTTTTTGGGAACATAAAGTTTCTTTTCATTTGTAAACTCCACTCCGTAAAATTATATAGGGTGGTACTAGCTCCAACTCGGTTTTACAGTGAAAACTGCTGGAAATTCAAACCGGCACTAGGAAACAGACTGAGAAACCAGAGTAAAAGTTTTTCCTGCAACCCGTTCCCTTTGTGCTAGATGAACGAACGTCTCTTCACATGCTCAGTTCTGAGAGATAAGTGTGTGTGAAAGCCGTCCTTTACCTAGCTTGTTGGGAACACAAAGTTTCTTTTCAGTTGCAAATTCCACTCCATACATATATATGGGGAGGTACTAGCTCCAACCAGGTTTTACAGTGAAAACTGCAGGAACTTCAAACCGGCACTAGGAAACAGACTGAGAAACCAGAGTAAAAGTTTCTCCTGCAAACTGTTCCCTTTGTGCTAGATGAACGAACGTCTCTCCACATGCTCAGTTCTGAGAGATATGTGTGTGTGAAAGCTGTCCTTCACCTAGCTTTTTGGGAACATAAAGTTTCTTTTCATTTGTAAACTCCACTCCATACATATATATGGGGAGGTACTAGCTACAACTCGGTTTTACACTGAAAACTGCTGGAACTTCAAACCGGCACTAGGAAACAGAATGAGAAACCAGAGTAAAAGTTTCTCCTGCAACCCGTTCCCTTTGTGCTAGATGAACGAACGTCTCTCCACATGCTCAATTCTGAGAGATAAGTGTGTGTGAAAGCCGTCCTTCACCTAGCTTGTTGGGAACACAAAGTTTCTTTTCAGTTGCAAACTCCATTCCATACATATATATGGGGAGGTACTAGCTCCAAATCGGTTTTACAGTGAAAACTGCAGGAACTTCAAACCGGAACTAGGAAACAGACTGAGAATTCAGAGTAAAAGTATCTCCTGCAATCCGTTCCCTTTCTGCTAGATGAACGAACGTCTCTCCACAAGCTCATTTCTGAGAGATAAGTGTGTGTGAAAGCCGTCCTTCACCTAGCTTGTTGGGAACACAAAGTTTCTATTCATTTGCAAACTCCACTCCATACATATATATGGGGAGGTACTAGCTCCAACCAGGTTTTACAGTGAAAACTACAGGAACTTCAAACCGGCACTAGGAAACAGACTGAGAATCCAGAGTAAAAGTTTCTCCTGCAACCCGTTCCCTTTCTGCTAGATGAACGAACGTCTCTCCACATGCTCAGTTCTGAGAGATAAGTGTGTGTGAAAGCCGTCCTTCACCTAGCTTGTTGGGAACACAAAGTTTCTTTTCAGTTTCAAACTCCACTCCATACATATATATGGGGAGATACTAGCTCCAACCAGGTTTTACAGTGAAAACTGCAGGAACATCAAACCGGCACTAGGAAACAGACTGAGAAACCAGAGTAAAAGTTTCTCCTGCAACCTGTTCCCTTTGTGCTAGATGAACGAACGTCTCTCCACAAGCTCAGTTTTGAGAGATACGTGTGTGTGTGAAAGCCGTCCTTCACCTAGCTTGTTGGGAACACAAAGTTTCTTTTCAGTTGCAAACTCCACTCCATACATATATATAGGGAGGTACTAGCTCCAACTCGGTTTTACAGTGAAAACTGCTGGAACTTCAAACCGGCACTAGGAAACAGACTGAGATACCAGAGTAAAAGTTTCTCCTGCAACCTGTTCCCTTTGTGCTACATGAACGAACGTCTCTCCACATGCTCAGTTCTGAGAGGTAAGTGTGTGTGAAAGCCGTCCTTCACCTAGCTTGTTGGGAACACAAAGTTTCTTTTCAGTTGCAAACTCCACTCCATACATATATATGGGGAGGTACTAGCTCCAACCATGTTTTACAGTGAAAACTGCAGGAACTTCAAACCGGCACTAGGAAACAGACTGAGAAACCATAGTAAAAGTTTCTCCTGCAACCTGTTCCCATTGTGCTAGATGAACGAACGTCTCTCCACATGCTCAGTTCTGAGAGATAAGTGTGTGTGAAAGCCGTCCTTCACCTAGCTTTTTGGGAACATAAAGTTTCTTTTCATTTGTAAACTCCACTCCATACATATATATGGGGAGGTACAAGCTCCAACTCGGTTTTACACTGAAAACTGCTGGAACTTCAAACCGGCACTAGGAAACAGACTGAGAAACCAGAGTAAAAGTTTCTCCTGCAAACTGTTCCCTTTGTGCTAGATGAACGAACGTCTCTCCACATGCTCAGTTCTGAGAGATAAGTGTGTGTGAAAGCCGTCCTTCACCTAGCTTGTTGGGAACACAAAGTTTCTTTTCAGTTGCAAACTTACTACATACATATATATAGGGAGGTACTAGCTCCAACTCGGTTTTACAGTGAAAACTGCTGGAACTTCAAACCGGCACTAGGAAACAGACTAAGATACCAGAGTAAAATTTTCTCCTGCAACCTGTTCCCTTTGTGCTAGATGAACGAACGTCTCTCCACATGCTCAGTTCTGAGAGGTAAGTGTGTGTGAAAGCCGTCCTTCATCTAGCTTGTTGGGAACACAAAGTTTCTTTTCAGTTGCAAACTCCACTCCATACATATATATGGGGAGGTACTAGCTCCAACCATGTTTTACAGTGAAAACTGCAGGAACTTCAAACCGGCACTAGGAAACAGACTGAGAGACCAGAGTAAAAGTTTCTCCTGCAACCTGTTCCCTTTGTGCTACATGAACGAACGTCTCTCCACATGCTCAGTTCTGAGAGATGTGTGTGTGTGAAAGCCGTCCTTCACCTAGCTTTTAGGGAACATAAAGTTTCTTTTCATTTGTAAACTCCACTCCGTACAGATATATAGGGAGGTACTAGCTCCAACTCGATTTTACAGTGAAAAATGCTGGAACTTCAAACCGGCACTAGGAAACAGACTGAGAAACCAGAGTAAAAGTTTCTCCTGCAACCTGTTCCCTTTGTGCTAGATGAACGAACGTCTCTCCACATGCTCAGTTCTGAGAGATAATTGTGTGTGAAAGCCGTCCTTCACCTAGCTTGTGGGGAACACAATGTTTCTTTTCAGTTGCAAACTCCACTCCATACATATATATGGGGAGGTACTAGCTCCAAATCGCTTTTACAGTGAAAACTGCAGGAACTTCAAACCGGCACTAGGAAACAGACTGAGAAACCAGAGTAAAAGTTTCTACTGCAACCTGTTCCCTTTGTGCTAGATGAATGAAAGTCTCTCCACATGCTCAGTTCTGAGAGATGTGTGTGTGTGAAAGCCGTCCTTCACCTAGCTTTTTGGGAACATAAAGTTTCTTTTCATTTGTAAACTCCACTCCGTACAATTATATAGGGAGGTACTAGCTCCAACTCGGTTTTACAGTGAAAACTGCTGGAACTTCAAACCGGCACTAGGAAACAGACTGAGAAACCAGAGTAAAAGTTTTTCCTGCAACCTGTTCCCTTTGTGCTAGATGAACGAACGTCTCTCCTCATGCTCAGTTCTGAGAGATAAGTGTGTGTGAAAGCCGTCCTTCACCTAGCTTGTTGGGAACACAAAGTTTCTTTTCAGTTGCAAATTCCACTCCATACATATATATGGGGAGATACTAGCTCCAACCAGGTTTTACAGTGAAAACTGCAGGAAGTTCAAACCGGCACTAGGAAACAGACTGAGAATCCAGAGTAAAAGTTTCTCCTGCAACCTGTTCCCTTTGTGCTAGATGAACGAACGTCTCTCCACATGCTCAGTTCTGAGTGATAAGTGTGTGTGAAAGACGTTCTTCACCTAGCTTGTTGGGAACACAAAGTTTCTTTTCAGTTGCAAACTCCACTCCATACATATATATGTGGAGGTACTAGCTCCAAATCTGTTTTACAGTGAAAACTGCAGGAACTTCAAACCGGCACTAGGAAACAGACTGAGAAACCAGAGTAAAAGATTCTCCTGCAAACCGTTCCCTTTCTGCTAGATGAACGAACGTCTCTACACAAGCTCATTTCTGAGAGATAAGTGTGTGTGAAAGCCGTCCTTCACCTAGCTTGTTGGGAACACAAAGTTTCTATTCATTTGCAAACTCCACTCCATACATATATATGGGGAGGTACTAGCTCCAACCAGGTTTTACAGTGAAAACTACAGGAACTTCAAACCGGCAGTAGGAAACAGACTGAGAATCCAGAGAAAAAGTTTCTCCTGCAACCCGTTCCCTTTCTGCTAGATGAACGAAATTCTCTCCACATGCTCAGTTCTGAGAGATAAGTGTGTGTGAATGCCGTCCTTCACCTAGCTTGTTGGGAACACAAAGTTTCTTTTCAGTTGCAAACTCCACTCCATACATATATATGGGGAGATACTAGCTCCAACCAGGTTTTACAGTGAAAACTGCAGGAACATCAAACCGGCACTAGGAAACAGACTGAGAAACCAGAGTAAAAGTTTCTCCTGCAACCTGTTCCCTTTGTGCTAGATGAACGAACGTCTCTCCACATGCTCAGTTCTGAGAGATACGTGTGTGTGTGAAAGCCGTCCCTCACCTAGCTTGTTGGGAACACAAAGTTTCTTTTCAGTTGCAAAATCCACTAAATACATATATATAGGGAGGTACTAGCTCCAACTCGGTTTTACAGTGAAAACTGCTGGAACGTCAAACTGGCACTAGGAAACAGACTGAGAAACCAGAGTAAAAGTTTCTCCTGCAACCTGTTCCCTTTGTGCTAGATGAACGAACGTCTCTCCACATGGTCAGTTCTGAGAGATTAGTGTGTGTGAAAGCCGTCCTTCACCTAGCTTGTTGGGAACACAAAGTTTCTTTTCAGTTGCAAACTCCACAACATACATATATATAGGGAGGTACTAGCTCCAACTCGATTTTACAGTGAAAACTGCTGGAACTTCAAACCGGCACTAGGAAACAGACTGAGATACCAGAGTAAAAGTTTCTCCTGCAACCTGTTCCCATTGTGCTAGATGAACGAACGTCTCTCCACATGGTCAGTTCTGAGAGATTAGTGTGTGTGAAAGCCGTCCTTCACCTAGCTTGTTGGGAACACAAAGTTTCTTTTCAGTTGCAAACTCCACTCCATACATATATATGGGGAGGTACTAGCTCCAACCATGTTTTACAGTGAAAACTGCAGGAACTTCAAACCGGCACTAGGAAACAGACTGAGAAACCAGAGTAAAAGTTTCTCCTGCAACCTGTTCCCATTGTGCTAGATGAACGAACGTCTCTCCACATGCTCAGTTCTGAGAGATGTGTGTGTGTGAAAGCCGTCCTTCACCTAGCTTTTTGGGAACATAAAGTTTCTTTTCATTTGTAAATTCCACTCCATACATATATATGGGGAGGTACAAGCTCCAACTCGGTTTTACACTGAAAACTGCTGGAACTTCAAACCGGCACTAGGAAACAGACTGAGAAACCAGAGTAAAAGTTTCTCCTGCAACCTGTTCCCTTTGTGCTAGATGAACGAACGTCTCTCCACATGCTCAGTTCTGAGAGATAAGTGTGTGTGAAAGCCGTCCTTCACCTAGCTTGTTGGGAACACAAAGTTTCTTTTCAGTTGCAAACTTACTACATACATATATATAGGGAGGTACTAGCTCCAACTCGGTTTTACAGTGAAAACTGCTGGAACTTCAAACCGGCACTAGGAAACAGACTGAAATACCAGAGTAAAATTTCTCCTGCAACCTGTTCCCTTTGTGCTAGATGAACGAACGTCTCTCCACATGCTCAGTTCTGAGAGGTAAGTGTGTGTGAAAGCCGTCCTTCACCTAGCTTGTTGGGAACACAAAGTTTCTTTTCAGTTGCAAACTCCACTCCATACATATATATGGGGAGGTACTAGCTCCAACCATGTTTTACAGTGAAAACTGCAGGAACTTCAAACCGGCACTAGGAAACAGAATGAGAGACCAGAGTAAAAGTTTCTCCTGCAACCTGTTCCCTTTGTGCTAGATGAACGAACGTCTCTCCACATGCTCAGTTCTGAGAGATAAGTGTGTGTGAAAGCCGTCCTTCACCTAGCTTGTTGGGAACACATAGTTTCTTTTCAGTTGCAAACTCCACTCCATACATATATATGGGGAGGTACTAGCTCCAACCAGGTTTTACAGTGAAAACTGCAGGAACTTTAAACCGGCACTAGGAAACAGACTGAGAAACCAGAGTAACAGTTTCTCCTGCAACCCTTTCCTTTGTGCTAGATGAACGAACGTCTCTCCACATGCTCAGTTCTGAGAGATAAGTGTGTGTGAAAGCCGTCCTTCACCTAGCTTGTTGGGAACACAAAGTTTCTTTTCAGTTGCAAACTCCACTCCATACATATATATGGGGAGGTACTTGCTCCAACCAGGTTTTAGAGTGAAAACTGCAGGAACTTCAAACCGGCACTAGGAAACAGACTGAGAAACCAGAGTAAAATTTCTCCTGCAACCTGTTCCTTTTGTGCTAGATGAACGAACGTCTCTCCACATGCTCAGTTCTGAGAGATGTGTGTGTGTGAAAGCCGTCCTTCACCTAGCTTTTTGGGAACATAAAGTTTCTTTTCATATGTAAACTCCACTCCATACATATATATGGGGTGGTACTAGCTCAAACTCGGTTTTACAGTGAAATCTGCTGGAACTTCAAACCGGCACTAGGAAACAGACTGAGAAAACAGAGTAAAAGATTCTCCTGCAACCCGTTCCCTTTGTGCTAGATGAACGAACGTCCCTCCACATGCTCAGTTCTGAGAGATAAGTGTGTGTGAAAGCCGTACTTCACCTAGCTTGTTGGGAACACAAAGTTTCTTTTCAGTTGCAAACTCCACTCCATACATATATATGGGGAGGTACTAGCTCCAACCAGGTTTTACAGTGAAAACTGCAGGAACTTCAAACCGGCACTAGGAAACAGACTGAGAATCCAGAGTAAAAGTTTCTCCTGCAAACCGTTCCCTTTGTGCTAGATGAACGAACGTCTCTCCACATGCTCAGTTCTGAGAGATATGTGTGTGTGAAAGCCGTCCTTCACCTAGCTTGTTGGGAACACAAAGTTTCTTTTCAGTTGCCAACTCCACTCCATACATATATATGGGGAGGTACTAGCTCCAACCAGGTTTTACAGTGAAAATTGCAGGAACTTCAAACCGGCACTAGGAAACAGACTGAGAAACCAGAGTAAAAGTTTCTCCTGCAACCTGTTCCATTTGTGCTAGGTGAACGAACGTCTCTCCACATGCTCAGTTCTGAGAGATTTGTGTGTGTGAAAGCCGTCCTTCACCTAGCTTTTTGGGAACATAAAGTTTCTTTTCATTTGTAAACTCCACTCCATACATATATATGGGGAGGTACAAGTTCCAACTCGGTTTTACAGTGAAAACTGCTGGATCTTCAAACCGGCACTAGGTAACAGAATGAGAACCCAGAGTAAAAGTTTCTCCTGCAACACGTTCCCATTTTGCTAGATGAACGAACGTCTCTCTACATGCTCAGATCTGAGAGATAAGTGTGTATGAAAGCCGTCCTTCACCTAGCTTGTTGGGAACACAAAGTTTCTTTTCAGTTGCAAACTCCACTCCATACATATATATGGGGAGGTAATAGCTCCAAATCGGTTTTACAGTGAAAACTGCAGGAACTTCAAACCGGCACTAGGAAACAGACTGAGAAACCAGAGTAAAAGTTTCTCCTGCAACCCGTTCCCTTTCTGCTAGATGAACGAACGTCTCTCCAAAAGCTCAGTTCTGAGAGGTAAGTGTGTGTGAAAGCCGTCCTTCACCTAGCTTGTTGGGAACACAAAGTTTCTATTCAGTTGCAAACTCCACTCCATACATATATATGGGGAGGTACTAGCTCCAAACAGGTTTTACAGTGAAAACTGCAGGTACTTCAAAGCGGCTCTAGGAAACAGACTGAGAATCCAGAGAAAATTTTTCTCCTGCAACACGTTCCCTTTCTGCTAGATGAACGAACGTCTCTCCACATGCTCAGTTCTGAGAAAAAAGTGTGTGTGAAAGCCGTCCTTCACCTAGCTTGTTGGAAACACAAAAGTTTCTATTCATTTGCAAACTCCACTCCATACATATATATGGGGAGGTACTAGCTCCAACCAGGTTTTACAGTGAAAACTACAGGAACTTCAAACCGGCACTAGGAAACAGACTGAGAATCCAGAGAAAAAGTTTCTCCTGCAACCCGTTCCCTTTCTGCTAGATGAACGAACGTCTCTCCACATGCTCAGTTCTGAGAGATAAGTGTGTGTGAAAGCCGTCCTTCACCTAGCTTGTTGGGAACACAAAGTTTTTTTTCAGTTGCAAACTCCACTCCATACATATATATGGGGAGATACTAGCTCCAACCAGGTTTTACAGTGAAAACTGCAGGAACATCAAACCGGCAATAGGAAACAGACTGAGAAACCAGAGTAAAAGTTTCTCCTGCAACCTGTTCCCATTGTGCTAGATGAACGAACGTCTCTCCACATGCTCAGTTCTGAGAGATACGTGTGTGTGTGAAAGCCGTCCTTCACCTAGCTTGTTGGGAACACAAAGTTTCTTTTCAGATGCAAACTCCACTCCATACATATATATAGGGAGGTACTAGCTCCAACTCGGTTTTACAGTGAAAACTGCTGGAACGTCAAACCGGCACTAGGAAACAGACTGAGAATCCAGAGTAAAAGTTTCTCCTGCAACCTGTTCCCTTTGTGCTAGATGAACGAACGTCTCTCCACATGCTCAGTTCTGAGAGATAAGTGTGTGTGAAAGCCGTCCTTCACCTAGCTTGTTGGGAACACAAAGTTTCTTTTCAGTTGCAAACTCCACAACATACATATATATAGGGAGGTACTAGCTCCAACTCGGTTTTACAGTGAAAACTGCTGGAACTTCAAACCGGCACTAGGAAACAGACTGAGATACCAGAGTAAAAGTTTCTAATGCAACCTGTTCCCTTTGTGCTAGATGAACGAACGTCTCTCCACATGCTCAGTTCTGAGAGGTAAGTGTGTGTGAAAGCCGTCCTTCACCTAGCTTGTTGGGAACACAAAGTTTCTTTTCAGTTGCAAACTCCACTCCATACATATATATGGGGAGGTACTAGCTCCAACCATGTTTTACAGTGAAAACTGCAGGAACTTCAAACCGGCACTAGGAAACAGACTGAGAAACCAGAGTAAAAGTTTCTCCTGCAACCTGTTCCCATTGTGCTAGATGAACGAACGTCTCTCCACATGCTCAGTTCTGAGAGATGTGTGTGTGTGAAAGCCGTCCTTCACATAGCTTTTTGGGAACATAAAGTTTCTTTTCATTTGTAAACTCCACTCCATACATATATATGGGGAGGTAAAAGCTCCAACTCGGTTTTACACTGAAAACTGCTGGAACTTCAAACCGGCACTAGGAAACAGACTGAGAAACCAGAGTAAAAGTTTCTCCTGCAACCTGTTCCCTTTGTGCTAGATGAACGAACGTCTCTCCACATGCTCAGTTCTGAGAGATAATTGTGTGTGAAAGCCGTCCTTCACCTAGCTTGTTGGGAACACAAAGTTTCTTTTCAGTTGCAAACTTACTACATACATATATATAGGGAGGTACTAGCTCCAACTCGGTTTTACAGTGAAAACTGCTGGAACTTCAAACCGGCACTAGGAAACAGACTGAGAAACCAGAGTAAAAGTTCCTCCTGCAACCCGTTCCTTTGTGCTAGATGAACGAACGTCTCTCCACATGCTCAGATCTGAGAGATAAGTGTGTGTGAAAGCCGTCCTTCACCTAGCTTGTTGGGAACACAAAGTTCCTTTTCAGTTGCAAACTCCACTCCATACATATATATGGGGAGGTACTAGCTCCAACCAGGTTTTACAGTGAAAACTGCAGGAACTTCAAACCGGCACTAGGAAACAGACTGAGAAACCAGAGTAAAATTTCTCCTGCAAACTGTTCCCTTTGTGCAAGATGAACGAACGTCTCTCCACATGCTCAGTTCTGAGAGATGTGTGTGTGTGAAAGCCGTCCTTCACCTAGCTTTTTGGGAACATAAAGTTTCTTTTCATATGTAAACTCCACTCCATACATATATATGGGGAGGTACTAGCTCCAACTCGGTTTTACAGTGAAATCTGCTGGAACTTCAAACCGGCACTAGGAAACAGACTGAGAAAACAGAGTAAAAGTTTCTCCTGCAACCCGTTCCCTTTGTGCTAGATGAACGAACGTCCCTCCACATGCTCAGTTCTGAGAGATAAGTGTGTGTGAAAGCCGTCCTTCACCTAGCTTGTTGGGAACACAAAGTTTCTTTTCAGTTGCAAACTCCACTCCATATATATATATGGGGAGGTACTAGCTCCAAATCGGTTTTACAGTGAAAACTGCAGGAACTTCAAACCGGCACTAGGAAACAGACTGAGAAACCAGAGTAAAAGTTACACCTGCAAACCGTTCCCTTTCTGCTAGATAAACGAACGTCTCTCCACATGCTCAGTTCTGAGAGATAAGTGTGTGTGAAAGCCGATCTTCACCTAGCTTGTTGGGAACACAAAGTTTCTTTTCAGTTGCTATCTCCACTCTATACATATATATGGGGTGGTACTAGCTCCAAATCGGTTTTACAGTGAAAACTGCAGGAACTTCAAACCGGCACTAGGAAACAGACTGAGAAACCAGAGTATAAGTTTCTCCTGCAACCCGTTCCGTTTCTGCTAGATTAACGAACGTCTCTCCAAAAGCTCAGTTCTGAGAAGTAAGTGTGTGTGAAAGCCGTCCTTCACCTAGCTTGTTGGGAACACAAAGTTTCTATTCAGTTGCAAACTCCACTCCATACATATATATGGGGAGGTACTAGCTCCAAACAGGTTTTACAGTGAAAACTGCAGGAACTTCAAACCGGCTCTATGAAACAGACTGAGAATCCAGAGAAAAATTTTCTCCTGCAACACGTTCCCTTTCTGCTAGATGAACGAACGTCTCTCCACATGCTCAGTTCTGAGAAATAAGTGTGTGTGAAAGCCGTCCTTCACCTAGCTTTTTGGGAACACAAAGTTTCTTTTCAGTTGCAAACTCCACTCCATACATATATATGGGGAGATACTAGCTCCAACCAGGTTTTGCAGTGAAAACTGCAGGAACTTCAAACCGGCACTAGGAAACAGACTGAGAAACCAGAGTAAAAGTTTTTCCTGCAACCTGTTCCCTTTGTGCTAGATGAACGAACGTCTCTCCACATGCTCAATTCTGAGAGATGTGTGTGTATGAAAGCCGTCCTTCACCTACTTTTTTGGGAACATAAAGTTTCTTTTCATTTGTAAACTCCACTCCATACATATATATGGGGAGGTACTAGCTCCAATTCGGTTTAACAGTGAAAACTGCTGGAACTTCAAACCGGCACTAGGAAACAGACTGAGAAACCAGAGTAAAAGTTTCTCCTGCAACCCGTTCCATTTTTGCTAGATGAACGAACGTCTCTCCACATGCTCAGTCCTGAGAGATACGTGTGTGTGTGAAAGACGTCCTTCACCTAGCTTGTTGGGAACACAAAGTTTCTTTTCAGATGCAAACTCCACTCCATACATATATATAGGGAGGTACTAGCTCCAACTCGGTTTTACAGTGAAAACTGCTGGAACGTCAAACCGGCACTAGGAAACAGACTGAGAAACCAGAGTAAAAGTTTCTCCTGCAAACTTTTCCCTTTGTGCTAGATGAACGAACGTCTCTCCACATGCTCAGTTCTGAGAGATAAGTGTGTGTGAAAGCCGTCCTTCACATAGCTTGTTGGGAACACAAAGTTTCTTTTCAGTTGCAAACTCCACAACATACATATATATAGGGAGGTACTAGCTCCAACTCGGTTTTACAGTGAAAACTGCTGGAACTTCAAACCGGCACTAGGAAACAGACTGAGATACCAGAGTAAAAGTTTCTCGTGCAACCTGTTCCCTTTGTGCTAGATGAACGAACGTCTCTCCACATGCTCAGTTCTGAGAGATAAGTGTGTGTGAAAGCCGTCCTTCACCTAGCTTGTTGGGAACACAAAGTTTCTTTTCAGTTGCAAACTCCACTCCATACATATATATGGGGAGGTACTAGCTCCAACCATGTTTTACAGTGAAAACTGCAGGAACTTCAAACCGGCACTAGGAAACAGACTGAGAAACCAGAGTAAAAGTTTCTCCTGCAACCTGTTCCCATTGTGCTAGATGAACGAACGTCTCTCCACATGCTCAGTTCTGAGAGATGTGTGTGTGTGAAAGCCGTTCTTCACATAGCTGTTTGGGAACATAAAGTTTCTTTTCATTTGTAAACTCCACTCCATACATATATATGGGGAGGTACAAGCTCCAACTCGGTTTTACACTGAAAACTGCTGGAACTTCAAACCGGCACTAGGAAACAGACTGAGAAACCAGAGTAAAAGTTACACCTGCAAACCGTTCCCTTTCTGCTAGATAAACGAACGTCTCTCCACATGCTCAGTTCTGAGAGATAAGTGTGTGTGAAAGCCGACCTTCACCTAGCTTGTTGGGAACACAAAGTTTCTTTTCAGTTGCAATCTCCACTCTATACATATATATGGGGTGGTACTAGCTCCAAATCGGTTTTACAGTGAAAACTGCAGGAACTTCAAACCGGCACTAGGAAACAGACTGAGAAACCAGAGTATAAGTTTCTCCTGCAACCCGTTCCGTTTCTGCTAGATTAACGAACGTCTCTCCAAAAGCTCAGTTCTGAGAAGTAAGTGTGTGTGAAAGCCGTCCTTCACCTAGCTTGTTGGGAACACAAAGTTTCTATTCAGTTGCAAACTCCACTCCATAAATATATATGGGGAGGTACTAGCTCCAAACAGGTTTTACAGTGAAAACTGCAGGAACTTCAAACCGGCTCTAGGAAACAGACTGAGAATCCAGAGAAAAATTTTCTCCTGCAACACGTTCCCTTTCTGCTAGATGAACGAACGTCTCTCCACATGCTCAGTTCTGAGAAATAAGTGTGTGTGAAAGCCGTCCTTCACCTAGCTTTTTGGGAACACAAAGTTTCTTTTCAGTTGCAAACTCCACTCCATACATATATATGGGGAGATACTAGCTCCAACCAGGTTTTGCAGTGAAAACTGCAGGAACTTCAAACCGGCACTAGGAAACAGACTGAGAAACCAGAGTAAAAGTTTTTCCTGCAACCTGTTCCCTTTGTGCTAGATGAACGAACGTCTCTCCACATGCTCAATTCTGAGAGATGTGTGTGTATGAAAGCCGTCCTTCACCTACTTTTTTGGGAACATAAAGTTTCTTTTCATTTGTAAACTCCACTGCATACATATATATGGGGAGGTACTAGCTCCAATTCGGTTTAACAGTGAAAACTGCTGGAACTTCAAACCGGCACTAGGAAACAGACTGAGAAACCAGAGTAAAAGTTTCTCCTGCAACCCGTTCCATTTTTGCTAGATGAACGAACGTCTCTCCACATGCTCAGTCCTGAGAGATACGTGTGTGTGTGAAAGACGTCCTTCACCTAGCTTGTTGGGAACACAAAGTTTCTTTTCAGATGCAAACTCCACTCCATACATATATATAGGGAGGTACTAGCTCCAACTCGGTTTTACAGTGAAAACTGCTGGAACGTCAAACCGGCACTAGGAAACAGACTGAGAAACCAGAGTAAAAGTTTCTCCTGCAAACTTTTCCCTTTGTGCTAGATGAACGAACGTCTCTCCACATGCTCAGTTCTGAGAGATAAGTGTGTGTGAAAGCCGTCCTTCACCTAGCTTGTTGGGAACACAAAGTTTCTTTTCAGTTGCAAACTCCACTCCATACATATATATGGGGAGGTACTAGCTCCAACCATGTTTTACAGTGAAAACTGCAGGAACTTCAAACCGGCACTAGGAAACAGACTGAGAAACCAGAGTAAAAGTTTCTCCTGCAACCTGTTCCCATTGTGCTAGATGAACGAACGTCTCTCCACATGCTCAGTTCTGAGAGATGTGTGTGTGTGAAAGCCGTTCTTCACATAGCTGTTTGGGAACATAAAGTTTCTTTTCATTTGTAAACTCCACTCCATACATATATATGGGGAGGTACAAGCTCCAACTCGGTTTTACACTGAAAACTGCTGGAACTTCAAACCGGCACTAAGAAACAGACTGAGAAACCAGAGTAAAAGTTTCTCCTGCAACCTGTTCCCTTTGTGCTAGATGAACGAACGTCTCTCCACATGCTCAGTTCTGAGAGATAATTGTGTGTGAAAGCCGTCCTTCACCTAGCTTGTTGGGAACACAAAGTTTCTTTTCAGTTGCAAACTTACTACATACATATATATAGGGAGGTACTAGCTCCAACTCGGTTTTACAGTGAAAACTGCAGGAACTTCAAACTGGCACTAGGAAACAGACTGAGATACCAGAGTAAAAGTTTCTCCTGCAACCTGTTCCCTTTGTGCTAGATGAACGAACGTCTCTCCACATGCTCAGTTCTGAGAGGTAAGTGTGTGTGAAAGCCGTCCTTCATCTAGCTTGTTGGGAAAACAAAGTTTCTTTTCAGTTGCAAACTCCACTCCATACATATATATGGGGAGGTACTAGCTCCAACTCGGTTTTACAGTGAAAACTGCAGGAACTTCAAACCGGCACTTGGAAACAGACTGAGAGACCAGAGTAAAATTTCTCCTGCAACCTGTTCCCTTTGTGCTAGATGAACGAACGTCTCTCCACATGCTCAGTTCTGAGAGATGTGTGTGTGTGAAAGCCGTCCTTCACCTAGCTTTTTGGGAACATAAAGTTTCTTTTCATTTGTAAAATCCACTCCATACATATATATGGGGAGGTACTAGCTCCAACTCGGCTTTACACTGAAAACTGCTGGAACTTCAAACCGGCACTAGGAAACAGACTGAGAAACCAGAGTAAAAGTTTCTTCTGCAACCCTTTCCCTTTGTGCTAGATGAACGAACGTCTCTCCACATGCTCAGTTCTGAGAGATAAGTGTGTGTGAAAGCCGTCCTTCACCTAGCTTGTTGGGAACACAAAGTTTCTTTTCAGTTGCAAACTCCACTCCATACATATATATGGGGAGGTACTAGCTCCAACCAGGTTTTACAGTGAAAACTGCAGGAACTTCAAACCGGCACTAGGAAATAGACTGAGAAACCAGAGTAAAAGTTTCTCCTGCAACCCGTTCCTTTGTGCTAGATGAACGAACGTCTCTCCACATGCTCAGTTCTGAGAGATAAGTGTGTGTGAAAGCCGTCCTTCACCTAGCTTGTTGGGAACACAAAGTTTCTTTTCAGTTGCAAACTCCACTCCATACATATATATGGGGAGGTACTAGATCCAACCAGGTTTTACAGTGTAAACTGCAGGAACTTCAAACCGGCACTAGGAAACAGACTGAGAAACCAGAGTAAAAGTTTCTCCTGCAACCTGTTCCCATTGTGCTAGATGAACGAACGTCTCTCCACATGCTCAGTTCTGAGAGATGTGTGTGTGTGAAAGCCGTTCTTCACATAGCTGTTTGGGAACATAAAGATTCTTTTCATTTGTAAACTCCACTCCATACATATATATGGGGAGGTACAAGCTCCAACTCGGTTTTACACTGAAAACTGCTGGAACTTCAAACCGGCACTAAGAAACAGACTGAGAAACCAGAGTAAAAGTTTCTCCTGCAACCTGTTCCCTTTGTGCTAGATGAACGAACGTCTCTCCACATGCTCAGTTCTGAGAGATAATTGTGTGTGAAAGCCGTCCTTCACCTAGCTTGTTGGGAACACAAAGTTTCTTTTCAGTTGCAAACTTACTACATACATATATATAGGGAGGTACTAGCTCCAACTCGGTTTTACAGTGAAAACTGCAGGAACTTCAAACTGGCACTAGGAAACAGACTGAGATACCAGAGTAAAAGTTTCTCCTGCAACCTGTTCCCTTTGTGCTAGATGAACGAACGTCTCTCCACATGCTCAGTTCTGAGAGGTAAGTGTGTGTGAAAGCCGTCCTTCATCTAGCTTGTTGGGAAAACAAAGTTTCTTTTCAGTTGCAAACTCCACTCCATACATATATATGGGGAGGTACTAGCTCCAACTCGGTTTTACAGTGAAAACTGCAGGAACTTCAAACCGGCACTTGGAAACAGACTGAGAGACCAGAGTAAAAGTTTCTCCTGCAACCTGTTCCCTTTGTGCTAGATGAACGAACGTCTCTCCACATGCTCAGTTCTGAGAGATGTGTGTGTGTGAAAGCCGTCCTTCACCTAGCTTTTTGGGAACATAAAGTTTCTTTTCATTTGTAAAATCCACTCCATACATATATATGGGGAGGTACTAGCTCCAACTCGGCTTTACACTGAAAACTGCTGGAACTTCAAACCGGCACTAGGAAACAGACTGAGAAACCAGAGTAAAAGTTTCTTCTGCAACCCTTTCCCTTTGTGCTAGATGAACGAACGTCTCTCCACATGCTCAGTTCTGAGAGATAAGTGTGTGTGAAAGCCGTCCTTCACCTAGCTTGTTGGGAACACAAAGTTTCTTTTCAGTTGCAAACTCCACTCCATACATATATATGGGGAGGTACTAGCTCCAACCAGGTTTTACAGTGAAAACTGCAGGAACTTCAAACCGGCACTAGGAAATAGACTGAGAAACCAGAGTAAAAGTTTCTCCTGCAACCCGTTCCTTTGTGCTAGATGAACGAACGTCTCTCCACATGCTCAGTTCTGAGAGATAAGTGTGTGTGAAAGCCGTCCTTCACCTAGCTTGTTGGGAACACAAAGTTTCTTTTCAGTTGCAAACTCCACTCCATACATATATATGGGGAGGTACTAGATCCAACCAGGTTTTACAGTGTAAACTGCAGGAACTTCAAACCGGCACTAGGAAACAGACTGAGAAACCAGAGTAAAAGTTTCTCCTGCAACCTGTTCCCATTGTGCTAGATGAACGAACGTCTCTCCACATGCTCAGTTCTGAGAGATGTGTGTGTGTGAAAGCCGTTCTTCACATAGCTGTTTGGGAACATAAAGATTCTTTTCATTTGTAAACTCCACTCCATACATATATATGGGGAGGTACAAGCTCCAACTCGGTTTTACACTGAAAACTGCTGGAACTTCAAACCGGCACTAAGAAACAGACTGAGAAACCAGAGTAAAAGTTTCTCCTGCAACCTGTTCCCTTTGTGCTAGATGAACGAACGTCTCTCCACATGCTCAGTTCTGAGAGATAATTGTGTGTGAAAGCCGTCCTTCACCTATCTTGTTGGGAACACAAAGTTTCTTTTCAGTTGCAAACTTACTACATACATATATAAAGGGAGGTACTAGCTCCAACTCGGTTTTACAGTGAAAACTGCAGGAACTTCAAACCGGCACTAGGAAACAGACTGAGATACCAGAGTAAAAGTTTCTCCTGCAACCTGTTCCCTTTGTGCTAGATGAACGAACGTCTCTCCACATGCTCAGTTCTGAGAGGTAAGTGTGTGTGAAAGCCGTCCTTCATCTAGCTTGTTGGGAAAACAAAGTTTCTTTTCAGTTGCAAACTCCACTCCATACATATATATGGGGAGGTACTAGCTCCAACTCGGTTTTACAGTGAAAACTGCAGGAACTTCAAACCGGCACTTGGAAACAGACTGAGAGACCAGAGTAAAAGTTTCTCCTGCAACCAGTTCCCTTTGTGCTAGATGAACGAACGTCTCTCCACATGCTCAGTTCTGAGAGATGTGTGTGTGTGAAAGCCGTCCTTCACCTAGCTTTTTGGGAACATAAAGTTTCTTTTCATTTGTAAACTCCACTCCATACATATATATGGGGAGGTACTAGCTCCAACTCGGCTTTACATTGAAAACTGCTGGAACTTCAAACCGGCACTAGGAAACAGACTGAGAAACCAGAGTAAAAGTTTCTTCTGCAACCCTTTCCCTTTGTGCTAGATGAACGAACGTCTCTCCACATGCTCAGTTCTGAGAGATAAGTGTGTGTGAAAGCCGTCCTTCACCTAGCTTGTTGGGAACACAAAGTTTCTTTTCAGTTGCAAACTCCACTCCATACATATATATGGGGAGGTACTAGCTCCAACCAGGTTTTACAGTGAAAACTGCAGGAACTTCAAACCGGCACTAGGAAATAGACTGAGAAACCAGAGTAAAAGTTTCTCCTGCAACCCGTTCCTTTGTGCTAGATGAACGAACGTCTCTCCACATGCTCAGTTCTGAGAGATAAGTGTGTGTGAAAGCCGTCCTTCACCTAGCTTGTTGGGAACACAAAGTTTCTTTTCAGTTGCAAACTCCACTCCATACATATATATGGGGAGGTACTAGATCCAACCAGGTTTTACAGTGAAAACTGCAGGAACTTCAAACCGGCACTAGGAAACAGACTGAGAAACCAGAGTAAAAGTTTCTCCTGCAACCTGTTCCCATTGTGCTAGATGAACGAACGTCTCTCCACATGCTCAGTTCTGAGAGATAAGTGTGTGTGAAAGCCGTTCTTCACATAGCTTTTTGGGAACATAAAGTTTCTTTTCATTTGTAAACTCCACTCCATACATATAAATGGGGAGGTACAAGCTCCAACACGGTTTTACACTGAAAACTGCTGGAACTTCAAACCGGCACTAGGAAACAGACTGAGAAACCAGAGTAAAAGTTTCTCCTGCAACCTGTTCCCTTTGTGCTAGATGAACGAACGTCTCTCCACATGCTCAGTTCTGAGAGATAAGTGTGTGTGAAAGCCGTCCTTCACCTAGCTTGTTGGGAACACAAAGTTTCTTTTCAGTTGCAAACTCCACTCCATACATATATATGGGGAGGTACTAGCTCCAACAAGGTTTTACAGTGAAAACTGCAGGAACTTCAAACCGGCACTAGGAAATAGACTGAGAAACCAGAGTAAAAGTTTCTCCTGCAACCCGTTCCTTTGTGCTAGATGAACGAACGTCTCTCCACATGCTCAGTTCTGAGAGATAAGTGTGTGTGAAAGCCGTCCTTCACCTAGCTTGTTGGGAACACAAAGTTTCTTTTCAGTTGCAAACTCCACTCCATACATATATATGGGGAGGTACTAGCTCCAATCAGGTTTTACAGTGAAAACTGCAGGAACTTCAAACCGGCACTAGGAAACAGACTGAGAAACCAGAGTAAAAGTTTCTCCTGCAAACCGTTCCCTTTGTGCTAGATGAACGAACGTCTCTCCACATGCTCAGTTCTGAGAGATATGTGTGTGTGAAAGCCGTCCTTCACCTAGCTTGTTGGGAACACAAAGTTTCTTTTCAGTTGCAAACTCCACTCCATACATATATATGGGTAGGTACTAGCTCCAACCAGGTTTTACAGTGAAAACTGCAGGAACTTCAAACCGGCACTAGGAAACAGACTGAGAAACCAGAGTAAAAGTTTCTCCTGCAACCTGTTCCCTTTGTGCTAGATGAACGAACGTCTCTCCACATGCTCAGTTCTGAGAGATGTGTGTGTGTGAAAGCCGTCCTTCAAGTAGCTTTTTGGGAACATAAAGTTTCTTTTCATTTGTAAACTCCACTCCATACATATATATGGGGAGGTACAAGCTCCAACTCGGTTTTACAGTGAAAACTGCTGGAACTTCAAACCGGCACTAGGAAACAGACTGAGAACCCAGAGTAAAAGTTTCTCCTGCAACCCGTTCCCATTGTGCTAGATGAACGAACGTCTCTCTACATGCTCAGTTCTGAAAGATAAGTGTGTATGAAAGCCGTCCTTCACCTAGCTTGTTGGGAACACAAAGTTTCTTTTCAGTTGCAAACTCCACTCCATACATATATATGGGGAGGTACTAGCTCCAAATCGGTTTTACAGTGAAAACTGCAGGAACTTCAAACCGGCACTAGGAAACAGACTGAGAAACCAGAGTAAAAGTTTCTCCTGCAACCCGTTCCCTTTCTGCTAGATAAACGAACGTCTCTCCACATGCTCAGTTCTGAGAGATAAGTGTGTGTGAAAGCCGACCTTCACCTAGCTTGTTGGGAACACAAAGTTTCTTTTCAGTTGCAATCTCCACTCTATATATATATATGGGGTGGTACTAGCTCCAAATCGGTTTTACAGTGAAAACTGCAGGAACTTCAAACCGGCACTAGGAAACAGACTGAGAAACCAGAGTATAAGTTTCTCCTGCAACCCGTTCCGTTTCTGCTAGATGAACGAACGTCTCTCCAAAAGCTCAGTTCTGAGAGTTAAGTGTGTGTGAAAGCCGTCCTTCACCTAGCTTGTTGGGAACACAAAGTTTCTATTCAGTTGCAAACTCCACTCCATACATATATATGGGGAGGTACTAGCTCCAAACAGGTTTTACAGTGAAAACTGCAGGAACTTCAAACCGGCTCTAGGAAACAGACTGAGAATCCAGAGAAAAATTTTCTCCTGCAACACGTTCCCTTTCTGCTAGATGAACGAACGTCTCTCCACATGCTCAGTTCTGAGAAATAAGTGTGTGTGAAAGCCGTCCTTCACCTAGCTTTTTGGGAACACAAAGTTTCTTTTCAGTTGCAAACTCCACTCCATACATATATATGGGGAGATACTAGCTCCAACCAGGTTTTACAGTGAAAACTGCAGGAACTTCAAACCGGCACTAGGAAACAGACTTAGAAACCAGAGTAAAAGTTTTTCCTGCAACCTGTTCCCTTTGTGCTAGATGAACGAACGTCTCTCCACATGCTCAATTCTGAGAGATATGTGTGTATGAAAGCCGTCCTTCACCTACTTTTTTGGGAACATAAAGTTTCTTTTCATTTGTAAACTCCACTCCATACATATATATGGGGAGGTACTAGCTCCAACTCGGTTTAACAGTGAAAACTGCTGGAACTTCAAACCGGCACTAGGAAACGGACTGAGAAACCAGAGTAAAAGTTTCTCCTGCAACCCGTTCCATTTTTGCTAGATGAACGAACATCTCTCCACATGCTCAGTTCTGAGAGATAAGTGTGTGTGAAAGCCGTGCTTCACCTAGCTTGTTGGGAACACAAAGTTTCTTTTCAGTTGCAAACTCCACTCCATACATATATATAGGGAGATACTAGCTCCAACTCGGTTTTACAGTGAAAACTGCTGGAACTTCAAACCGGCACTAGGAAACAGACTGAGAAACCAGAGTAAAAGTTTCTCCTGCAACCCGTTCCCTTTGTGCTAGATGAACGAACGTCTCTCCACATGCTCTGTTCTGAGAGATAAGTGTGTGTGAAACCCGTCCTTCACCTAGCTTGTTGGGAACACAAAGTTTCTTTTCAGTTGCAAACTCCACTCCATACATATATATGGGGAGGTACAAGCTCCAACCAGGTTTTACAGTGAAAACTGCAGGAACTTCAAATCGGCACTAGGAAACAGACTGAGAAACCAGAGTAAAAGTTTCTCCTGCAACCTGTTCCCTTTGTGCTAGATGAACGAACGTCTCTCCACGTGCTCAGTTCTGAGAGATGTGTGTGTGAAAGGCGTCCTTCACCTAGGTTTTTGGGAACATAAAGTTTCTTTTCATTTGTATACTCCACTCCATACATATATATGGGGAGGTACTTGCTCCAACAAGGTTTTACAGTGAAAACTGCTGGAACTTCAAACCGGCACTATGAAACAGACTGAGAAACCAGAGTAAAAGTTTCTCCTGCAACCCGTTCCCTTTCTGCTAGATGAACGAACGTCTCTCCACATGCTAAGTTCTGAGAGATGTGTGTGTGAAAGCCGTCCTTCACCTAGCTTGTTGGGAACACAAAGTTTCTTTTCAGTTGCAAACTCCACTCCATACATATATATGGGGAGGTACTAGATCCAACCATATTTTACAGTGAAAACTGCAGTAAATTCAAACCGGCACTAGGAAACAGACTGAGAAACTAGAGTTAAAGTTTCTGCTGCAACCTGTTCCCTTTGTGCTAGATGAACGTACGTCTCTCCACATGCTCAGTTCTGAGAGATGTGCGTGTGTGAAAGCCGTCCTTCACCTAGCTTTTTGGGAACATAAGGTTTCTTTTCATTTGTAAACTCCACTCCATACATATATATGGGGAGGTACTAGCTCCAACTCTGTTTTACAGTGAAAACTGCTGGAACTTCAAACCGGCACTAGGAAACAGACTGAGAACCCAGAGTAAAAGTTTCTCCTGCAACCCGTTCCCTTTGTGCTAGATGAACGAACGTCTCTCCACATGCTCAGTTCTGAGAGATAAGTGTGTGTGAAAGCCGTCCTTCACCTAGCTTGTTGGGAACACAAAGTTTCTTTTCAGTTGCAAACTCCAATCCATACATATATATGGGGAGGTACTAGCCCCAAATCGGTTTTACAGAGAAAACTGCAGGAACTTCAAACCGGCACTAGGAAACAGACTGAGAAACCAGAGTAAAAGTTTCTCCTGCAACCCGTTCCCTTTGTCCTAGATGAACGAACGTCTCTCCACATGCTCAGTTCTGAGAGATAAGTGTGTGTGAAAGCCGTCCTTCACCTAGCTTGTTGGGAACACAAAGTTTCTTTTCAGTTGCAAACTACACTCCATACATATATATGGGGAGGTACTAGCTCCAACCAGGTTTTACAGTGAAAATTGCAGGAACTTCAAACCGGCACTAGGAAACAGACTGAGAAACCAGAGTAAAAGTTTCTCCTGCAAACTGTTCCTTTTGTGCTAGATGAACGAACGTCTCTCCACATGCTCAGTTCTGAAAGATGTGAGTGTGTGAAAGCCGTCCTTCACCTAGCTTTTTGGGAACATAAAGTTTCTTTTCATTTGTAAACTCCACTCCATACATAGATATGGGGAGGTACTAGCTCCAACTCGGTTTTACAGTGAAAACTGCTGTAACTTCAAACCGGCACTAGGAAACAGACTGAGAAACCAGAGTAAAAGTTTCTCCTGCAACCCGTTCCCTTTGTCCTAGATGAAAGAACGTCTCTCCACATGCTCAGTTCTGAGAGATAAGTGTGTGTGAAAGCCGTCCTTCACCTAGCTTGTTGGGAACACAAAGTTTCTTTTCAGTTGCAAACTCCACTCCATACATATATGTAGGGATGTACTAGCTCCAACACAGTTTTACAGTGAAAACTGCTGGAACTTCAAACCGGCACTAGGAAACAGACTGAGAAACCAGAGTAAAAGTTTCTCCTGCAACCCGTTCCCTTTGTGCTAGATGAACGAACGTCTCTCCACATGCTCAGTTCTGAGAGATAAGTGTGTGTGAAAGCCGTCCTTCACCAAGCTTGTTGGGAACACAAAGTTACCATTTGTTGCAAACTCCACTCCATACATATATATGGGGAGGTACTAGCTCCAACCAGGTTTTACAGTGAAAACTGCAGGAACTTCAAACCGGCACTAGGAAACAGACTGAGAAACCAGAGTAAAAGTTTCTCCTGCAACCTGTTCCCTTTGTGCTAGATGAACGAACGTCTCTCCACATGCTCAGGTCTGAGAGATGTGTGTGTGTGAAAACCGTCCTTCACCTAGCTTTTTGGGAACATAAAGTTTCTTTTCATTTGTAAACTCCACTCCATACATATATATGGGTAGGTACTAACTCCAACTCGGTTTTACAGTGAAAACGGCTGGAACTTCAAACCGGCACTAGGAAACAGACTGAGAAACCAGAGTAAAAGTTTCTCCTGCAACCCGTTCCCTTTGTGCGAGATGAACGAACGTCTCTCCACATGCTCAGTTCTGAGAGATAAGTGTGTGTGAAAGCCGTCCTTCACCTAGCTTGTTGGGAACACAAAGTTTCTTTTCAGTTGCAAACTCCACTCCATACATATATATGGGAAGGTACTAGCTCCAACTCGGTTTTACAGTGAAAACTGCAGGAACTTCAAACCGGCACTAGGAAACAGACTGAGAAACCAGAGTAAAAGTTTCTCCTGCAACCCGTTCCCTTTGTGCTAGATGAACGAACGTCTCTCCACATGCTCAGTTCTGAGAGATAACTGTGTGTGAAAGCCGTCCTTCACCTAGCTTGTTGGGAACACAAAGTTTCTTTTCAGTTGCAAACTCCACTCCATACATATATATGGGGAGGTACTAGCTCCAACCAGGTTTTACAGTGAAAATTGCAGGAACTTCAAACCGGCACTAGGAAACAGACTGAGAAACCAGAGTAAAAGTTTCTCCTGCAACCTGTTCATTTTGTGCTAGATGAACGAACGTCTCTCCACATGCTCAGTTCTGAAAGATGTGTGTGTGAAAGCCGTCCTTCACCTAGCTTGTTGGGAACACAAAGTTTCTTTTCAGTTGCAAACTGCACTCCATATATATATATGGGGAGGTACTAGCTCCAACCAGGTTTTACAGTGAAAACTGCAGGAACTTCAAACCGGCACTAGGAAACAGACTGAGAAACCAGAGTAAAAGTTTCTCCTGCAACCTGTTCCCTTTGTGCTAGATGAACGAACGTCTCTCCACATGCTCAGTTCTGAGAGATGTGTGTGTGTGAAAGCCGTCCTTCACCTAGCATTTTGGGAACATAAAGTTTCTTTTCATTTGTAAACTCCACTCCATACATATATATGGGGAGGTACTAGCTCCAACTCGGGTTTACAGTGAAAACTACTGGAACTTCAAACCGGCACTAGGAAACAGACTGAGAAACCAGAGTAAAAGTTTCTCCTGCAACCCGTTCCTTTGTGCTAGATGAACGAACGTCTCTCCACATGCTCACTTCTGAGAGATAAGTGTGTGTGAAAGCCGTCCTTCACCTAGCTTGTTGGGAACACAAAGTTTCTTTTCAGTTGCAAACTCCACTCCATACATATATATGGGGAGGTACTAGCTCCAACTCGGTTTTACAGTGAAAACTGCTGGAACTTCAAACCGGCACTAGGAAACAGACTGAGAAACCAGAGTAAAAGTTTCTCCTGCAACCCGTTCCCTTTGTGCTAGATGAACGAACGTCTCTCCACATGCTCAGTTCTGAGAGATAAGTGTGTGTGAAAGCCGTCCTTCACCTAGCTGGTTGGGAACACAAAGTTTCTTTTCAGTTGCAAACTCCACTCCATACATATATATGGGGAGGTACTAGCTCCAACAAGGTTTTACAGTGAAAACTGCAGGAACTTCAAACCGGCACTAGGAAACAGACTGAGAAACCAGAGTAAATGTTTCTCCTGCAACCTGTTCCCTTTGTGCTAGATGAACGAACGTCTCTCCACATGCTCAGTTTTGAGAGATGTGTGTGTGTGAAAGCCGTCCTTCACCTAGCTTTTTGGGAACATAAAGTTTCTTTTCATTTGTAAACTCCACTCCATACATATATATGTGGAGGTACTAGCTCCAACTCTGTTTTACAGTGAAAACTGCTGGAACTTCAAACCGGCACTAGGAAACAGACTGAGAAACCAGAGTAAAAGTTTCTCCTGCAACCCGTTCCCTTTGTGCTAGATGAACGAACGTCTCTCCACATGCTCAGTTCTGAGAGATAAGTGTGTGTGAAAGCCGTCCTTCACCAAGCTTGTTGGGAACACAAAGTTACCATTCAGTTGCAAATTCCACTCCATACATATATATGGGGAGGTACTAGCTCCAACCAGGTTTTACAGTGAAAACTGCAGGAACTTCAAACCGGCACTAGGAAACAGACTGAGAAACCAGAGTAAAAGTTTCTCCTGCAACCTGTTCCCTTTGTGCTAGATGAACGAACGTCTCTCCACATGCTCAGGTCTGAGAGATGTGTGTGTGTGAAAGCCGTCCTTCACCTAGCTTTTTGGGAACATAAAGTTTCTTTTCATTTGTAAACTCCACTCCATACATATATATGGGGAGGTACTAGCTCCAACTCGGTTTTACAGTGAAAACGGCTGGAAATTCAAACCGGCACTAGGAAACAGACTGAGAAACCAGAGTAAAAGTTTCTCCTGCAACCCGTTCCCTTTGTGCTAGATGAACGAACGTCTCTCCACATGCTCAGTTCTGAGAGATAAGTGTGTGTGAAAGCCGTCCTTCACCTAGCTTGTTGGGAACACAAAGTTTCTTTTCAGTTGCAAACTCCACTCCATACATATATATGGGAAGGTACTAGCTCCAACTCGGTTTTACAGTGAAAACTGCAGGAACTTCAAACCGGCACTAGGAAACAGACTGAGAAACCAGAGTAAAAGTTTCTCCTGCAACCCGTTCCCTTTGTGCTAGATGAACGAACGTCTCTCCACATGCTCAGTTCTGAGAGATAACTGTGTGTGAAAGCCGTCCTTCACCTAGCTTGTTGGGAACACAAAGTTTCTTTTCAGTTGCAAACTCCACTCCATACATATATATGGGGAGGTACTAGCTCCAACCAGGTTTTACAGTGATAATTGCAGGAACTTCAAACCGGCACTAGGAAACAGACTGAGAAACCAGAGTAAAAGTTTCTCCTGCAACCTGTTCATTTTGTGCTAGATGAACGAACGTCTCTCCACATGCTCAGTTCTGAAAGATGTGTGTGTGTGAAAGCCGTCCTTCACCCAGCTTTTTGGGAACATAAAGTTGCTTTTCATTTGTAAACTCCACTCCATACATAGATATGGGGAGGTACTAGCTCCAACTCGGTTTTACAGTGAAAAATGCTGTAACTTCAAACCGGCACTAGGAAACAGACTGAGAAACCAGAGTAAAAGTTTCCCCTGCAACCCGTTCCCTTTGTGCTAGATGAACGAACGTCTCTCCACATGCTCAGTTCTGAGAGATAAGTGTGTGTGAAAGCCTTCCTTCACCTAGCTTGTTGGGAACACAAAGTTTCTTTTCAGTTGCAAACTCCACTCCATACATATATATAGGGAGGTACTAGCTCCAACACGGTTTTACAGTGAAAACTGCTGGAACTTCAAGCCGGCACTAGGAAACAGACAGAGAAACCAGAGTAAAAGTTTCTCCTGCAACCCGTTCCCTTTGTGCTAGATGAACGAACGTCTCTCCACATGCTCAGTTCTGAGAGATAAGTGTGTGTGAAAGCCGTCCTTCACCTTGCTTGTTGGGAACAAAAGTTTCTTTTCAGTTGCAAACTCCACTCCATACATATATATGGGGAGGTACTAGCTCCAACCAGGTTTTACAGTGAAAACTGCAGGAACTTCATACCGGCACTAGGAAACAGACTGAGAAACCAGAGTAAAAGTTTCTCCTGCAACCTGTTCCCTTTGTGCTAGATGAACGAACGTCTCTCCACATGCTCAGTTCTGAGAGATGTGTGTGTGTGAAAGCCGTCCTTCACCTAGCTTTTTGGGAACACAAAGTTTCTTTTCAGTTGCAATCTCCACTCCATACATATATATGGGGAGGTACTAGCTCCAACTCGGTTTTACAGTGAAAACTGCTGGAACTTCAAACCGGCACTAGGAAACAGACTGAGAAACCAGAGTAAAAGTTTCTCCTGCAACCCGTTCCCTTTGTGCTAGATGAACGAACGTCTCTCCACATGCTCAGTTCTGAGAGATGTGTGTGTGTGAAAGCCGTCCTTCACCTAGCTTTTTGGGAACATAAAGTTTCTTTTCATTTGTAAACTCCACTCCATACATATATATGTGGAGGTACTAGCTCCAACTCTGTTTTACAGTGAAAACTGCTGGAACTTCAAACCGGCACTAGGAAACAGACTGAGAAACCAGAGTCAATGTTTCTCCTGCAACCCGTTCCTTTGTGCTAGATGAACGAACGTCTCTCCACATGCTCAGTTCTGAGAGATAAGTGTGTGTGAAAGCCGTCCTTCACCTAGCTTGTTGGGAACACAAAGTTTCTTTTCAGTTGCAAACTCCACTCCATACATATATATGGGGAGGTACTAGCTCGAACCAGGTTTTACAGTAAAAACTGCAGGAACTTCAAACCGGCAATAGGAAACAGACTGAGAAACCAGAGTAAAAGTTTCTCCTGCAACCCGTTCCCTTTGTGCTAGATGAACGAACGTCTCTCCACATGCTCAGTTCTGAGAGATATGTGTGTGTGAAAGCCGTCCTTAACCTAGCTTGTTGGGAACACAAAGTTTCTTTTCAGTTGCAAACTCCACTCCTTACATATATATGGGAAGGTACTAGCTCCAAATCGGTTTTACAGTGAAAACTGCAGGAACTTCACACCGGCACTAGGAAACAGACTGAGAAACCAGAGAAAAAGTTTCTCCTGCAACCCGTTCCCTTTCTGCTAGATAAACGAACGTCTCTCCACATGCTCAGTTCTGAGACCTAAGTGTGTGTGAAAGCCGTCCTTCACCTAGCTTGTTGGGAACACAAAGTTTCTTTTCAGTTGCAAACTACACTCCATACATATATATGGTGAGATACTAGCTCCAACCAGGTTTTACAGTGAAAACTGCAGGAACTTCAAACCGGCACTAGGAAACAGACTGAGAAACCAGAGTAAAAGTTTCTCCTGCAACCTGTTCCCTTTGTGCTAGATGAACGAACGTCTCTCCACATGCTCAGTTCTGAGAGATGTGTGTGTGTGAAAGCCGTTCTTCACCTACCTTTTTGGGAACATAAAGCTTCTTTTCATTTGTAAACTCCACTCCATATATATATATGGGGAGGTACTAGCTCCAAATCGGTTTTACAGTGAAAACTGCTGGAACTTCAAACCGGCACTAGGAAACAGACTGAGAAACCAGAGAAATAGATTCTCCTGCAACCCGTTCCCTTTGTGCTAGATGAACGAATGTCTCTCCACATGCTCAGTTCTGAGAGATTATTGTGTGTGAAAGCCGTCCTTCACCTAGCTTGTTGGGAACACAAAGTTTCATTTCAGTTGCAAACTCCACTCCATATATATATATGGGGAGGTACTAGCTCCAACCAGGTTTTACAGTGAAAATTGCAGGAACTTCAAACCGGCACTAGGAAACAGACTGAGAAACCAGAGTAAAAGTTTCTCCTGCAAACTGTTCCTTTTGTGCTAGATGAACGAACGTCTCTCCACATGCTCAGTTCTGAAAGATGTGAGTGTGTGAAAGCCGTCCTTCACCTAGCTTTTTGGGAACATAAAGTTTCTTTTCATTTGTAAACTCCACTCCATACATAGATATGGGGAGGTACTAGCTCCAACTCGGTTTTACAGTGAAAACTGCTGTAACTTCAAACCGGCACTAGGAAACAGACTGAGAAACCAGAGTAAAAGTTTCTCCTGCAACCCGTTCCCTTTGTGCTAGATGAACCAACGTCTCTCCACATGCTCAGTTCTGAGAGATAAGTGTGTGTGAAAGCCGTCCTTCACCTAGCTTGTTGGGAACACAAAGTTTCTTTTCAGTTGCAAACTCCACTCCATACATATATGTAGGGATGTACTAGCTCCAACACTGTTTTACAGTGAAAAATGCTGGAACTTCAAACCGGCACTAGGAAACAGACTGAGAAACCAGAGTAAAAGTTTCTCCTGCAACCCGTTCCCTTTGTGCTAGATGAACGAACGTCTCTCCACATGCTCAGTTCTGAGAGATAAGTGTGTGTGAAAGCCGTCCTTCACCAAGCTTGTTGGGAACACAAAGTTACTTTTCAGTTGCAAACTCCACTCCATACATATATATGGGGAGGTACTAGCTCCAACCAGGTTTTACAGTGAAAACTGCAGGAACTTCAAACCGGCACTAGGAAACAGACTGAGAAACCAGAGTAAAAGTTTCTACTGCAACCTGTTCCCTTTGTGCTAGATGAACGAACGTCTCTCCACATGCTCAGGTCTGAGAGATGTGTGTGTGTGAAAGCCGTCCTTCACCTAGCTTTTTGGGAACATAAAGTTTCTTTTCATTTGTAAACTCCACTCCATACATATATATGGGGTGGTACTAGCTCCAACTCGGTTTTACAGTGAAAACGGCTGGAACTTCAAACCGGCACTAGGAAACAGACTGAGAAACCAGAGTAAAAGTTTCTCCTGCAAACCGTTCCCTTTGTGCTAGATGAACGAACGTCTCTCCACATGCTCAGTTCTGAGAGATAAGTGTGTGTGAAAGCCGTCCTTCACCTAGCTTGTTGGGAACACAAAGTTTCTTTTCAGTTGCAAACTCCACTCCATACATATATATGGGAAGGTACTAGCTCCAACTCGGTTTTACAGTGAAAACTGCAGGAATTTCAAACCGGCACTAGGAAACAGACTGAAACCAGAGTAAAAGTTTCTCCTGCAACCCGTTCCCTTTGTGCTAGATGAACGAACGTCTCTCCACATGCTCAGTTCTGAGAGATAACTGTGTGTGAAAGCCGTCCTTCACCTAGCTTGTTGGGAACACAAAGTTTCTTTTCAGTTGCAAACTCCACTCCATACATATATATGGGGAGGTACTAGCTCCAACCAGGTTTTACAGTGAAAATTGCAGGAACTTCAAACCGGCACTAGGAAACAGACTGAGAAACCAGAGTAAAAGTTTCTCCTGCAACCTGTTCATTTTGTGCTAGATGAACGAACGTCTCTCCACATGCTCAGATCTGAAAGATGTGTGTGTGTGAAAGCCGTCCTTCACCTAGCTTTTTGGGAACATAAAGTTTCTTTTCATTTGTAAACTCCACTCCATACATAGATATGGGGAGGTACTAGCTCCAACTCGGTTTTACAGTGAAAACTGCTGTAACTTCAAACCGGCACTAGGAAACAGACTGAGAAACCAGAGTAAAAGTTTCCCCTGCAACCCGTTCCCTTTGTGCTAGATGAACGAACGTTTCTCCACATGCTCAGTTCTGAGAGATAAGTGTGTGTGAAAGCCGTCCTTCACCTAGCTTGTTGGGAACACAAAGTTTCTTTTCAGTTGCAAACTTCACTCCATACATATATATAGGGAGGCACTAGCTCCAACACGGTTTTACAGTGAAAACTGCTGGAAATTCAAACCGGCACTAGGAGACAGACTGAGAAACCAGAGTAAAAGTTTCTCCTGCAACCCGTTCCATTTGTGCTAGATGAACGAACGTCTCTCCACATGCTCAGTTCTGAGAGATAAGTGTGTGTGAAAGCCGTCCTTCACCTAGCTTGTTGGGAACACAAAGTTTCTTTTCAGTTGCAAACTGCACTCCATACATATATATGGGGAGGTACTAGCTCCAACCAGGTTTTACAGTGAAAACTGCAGGAACTTCAAACCGGCACTAGGAAACAGACTGAGAAACCAGAATAAAAGTTTCTCCTGCAACCTGTTCCATTTGTGCTAGATGAACGAACGTCTCTCCACATGCTCAGTTCTGAGAGATGTGTGTGTGTGAAAGCCGTCCTTCTCCTAGCTTTTTGGGAACATAAAGTTTCTTTTCATTTGTAAACTCCACTCCATACATATATATGTGGAGGTACTAGCTCCAACTCTGTTTTACAGTGAAATCTGCTGGAACTTGAAACCGGCACTAGGAAACAGACTGAGAAACCAGAGTAAAATTTTCTCCTGCAACCCGTTCCCTTTGTGCTAGATGAACGAACGTCTCTCCACATGCTCAGTTCTGAGAGATAAGTGTGTGTGAAAGCCGTCCTTCACCTATCTTGTTGGAAACACAAAGTTTCTTTTCAGTTGCAAACTCCACTCCATACATATATATGGGGAGGTACTAGCTGCAACCAGGTTTTACAGTGAAAAATGCAGGAACTTCAAACCGGCACTAGGAAACAGACTGAGAAACCAGAGTCAAAGTTTCTCCTGCAACCCGTTCCTTTGTGCTAGATGAACGAACGTCTCTCCACATGCTCAGTTCTGAGAGATAAGTGTGTGTGAAAGCCGTCCTTCACCTAGCTTGTTGGGAACACAAATTTTCTTTTCAGTTGCAAATTCCACTCCATACATATATATGGGGAGGTACTAGCTCCAACCAGGTTTTACAGTGAAAACTGCAGGAACTTCAAACCGGCAATAGGAAACAGACTGAGAAACCAGAGTAAAAGTTTCTCCTGCAACCCGTTCCCTTTGTGCTAGATGAACGAACGTCTCTCCACATGCTCAGTTCTGAGAGATAAGTGTGTGTGAAAGCCGTCCTTCACATAGCTTGTTGGGAACACAAAGTTTCTTTTCAGTTGCAAACTCCACTCCATACATATATATGGGAAGGTACTAGCTCCAAATCGGTTTTACAGTGAAAACTGCAGGAACTTCACACCGGCACTAGGAAACAGACTGAGAAACCAGAGAAAAAGTTTCTCCTGCAACCCGTTCCCTTTCTGCTAGATGAACGAACGTCTCTCCACATGCTCAGTTCTGAGACATAAGTGTGTGTGAAAGCCGTCCTTCACCTAGCTTGTTGGGAACACAAAGTTTCTTTTCAGTTGCAAACTCCACTCCATACATATATATGGTGAGATACTAGCTCCAACCAGGTTTTACAGTGAAAACTGCAGGAACTTCAAACCGGCACTAGGAAACAGACTGAGAAACCAGAGTAAAAGTTTCTCCTGCAACCTGTTCCCTTTGTGCTAGATGAACGAACGTCTCTCCACATGCTCAGTTCTGAGAGATGTGTGTGTGTGAAAGCCGTCCTTCACCTACCTTTTTGGGAACATAAAGCTTCTTTTCATTTGTAAACTCCACTCCATACATATATATGGGGTGGTACTAACTCCAAATCGGTTTTACAGTGAAAACTGCTGGAACTTCAAACCGGCACTAGGAAACAGACTGAGAAACCAGAGTAAGAGTTTCTCCTGCAACCCGATCCCTTTGTGCTAGATGAACGAACGTCTCTCCACATGCTCAGTTCTGAGAGATAAGTGTGTGTGAAAGCCGTCCATCACCTAGCTTGTTGGGAACACAAAGTTTCTTTTCAGTTGCAAACTCCAATCCATACATATATATGGGGAGGTACTAGCTCCAACTCGGTTTTACAGTGAAAACTGCAGGAACTTCAAACCGGCACTAGGAAACAGACTGAGAAACCAGAGTAAAAGTTTCTCCTGCAACCTGTTCATTTTGTGCTAGATGAACGAACGTCTCTCCACATGCTCAGTTCTGAAAGATGTGTGTGTGTGAAAGCCGTCCTTCACCTAGCTTTTTGGGAACATAAAGTTTCTTTTCATTTGTAAACTCCACTCCATACATAGATATGGGGAGGTACTAGCTCCAACTCGGTTTTACAGTGAAAACTGCTGTAACTTCAAACCGGCACTAGGAAACAGACTGAGAAACCAGAGTAAAAGTTTCCCCTGCAACCCGTTCCCTTTGTGCTAGATGAACGAACGTCTCTCCACATGCTCAGTTCTGAGAGATAAGTGTGTGTGAAAGCCGTCCTTCACCTAGCTTGTTGGGAACACAAAGTTTCTTTTCAGTTGCAAACTCCACTCCATACATATATATAGGGAGGTACTAGCTCCAACACGGTTTTACAGTGAAAACTGCTGGAACTTCAAACCGGCACTAGGAGACAGACTGAGAAACCAGAGTAAAAGTTTCTCCTGCAACCCGTTCCATTTGCGCTAGATGAACGAACGTCTCTCCACATGCTCAGTTCTGAGAGATAAGTGTGTGTGAAAGCCGTCCTTCACCTAGCTTGTTGGGAACACAAAGTTTCTTTTCAGTTGCAAACTGCACTCCATACATATATATGGGGAGGTACTAGCTCCAACCAGGTTTTACAGTGAAAACTGCAGGAACTTCAAACCGGCACTAGGAAACAGACTGAGAAACCAGAGTAAAAGTTTCTCCTGCAACCTGTTCCCTTTGTGCTAGATGAACGAACGTCTCTCCACATGCTCAGTTCTGAGAGATGTGTGTGTGTGAAAGCCGTCCTTCACCTAGCTTTTTGGGAACATAAAGTTTCTTTTCATTTGTAAACTCCACTCCATACATATATATGTGGAGGTACTAGCTCCAACTCTGTTTTACAGTGAAAACTGCTGGAACTTCAAACCGGCACTAGGAAACAGACTGAGATACCAGAGTAAAATTTTCTCCTGCAACCCGTTCCCTTTGTGCTAGATGAACGAACGTCTCTCCACATGCTCAGTTCTGAGAGATAAGTGTGTGTGAAAGCCGTCCTTCACCTATCTTGTTGGGAACACAAAGTTTCTTTTCAGTTGCAAACTCCACTCCATACATATATATGGTGAGATACTATCTCCAACCAGGTTTTACAGTGAAAACTGCAGGAACTTCAAACCGGCACTAGGAAACAGACTGAGAAACCAGAGTCAAAGTTTCTCCTGCAACCCGTTCCTTTGTGCTAGATGAACGAACGTCTCTCCACATGCTCAGTTCTGAGAGATAAGTGTGTGTGAAAGCCGTCCTTCACCTAGCTTGTTGGGAACACAAAGTTTCTTTTCAGTTGCAAACTCCACTCCATACATATATATGGGAAGGTACTAGCTCCAAATCGGTTTTACAGTGAAAACTGCAGGAACTTCACACCGGCACTAGGAAACAGACTGAGAAACCAGAGAAAAAGTTTCCCCTGCAACCCGTTCCCTTTCTGCTAGATGAACGAACGTCTCTCCACATGCTCAGTTCTGAGACATAAGTGTGTGTGAAAGCCGTCCTTCACCTAGCTTGTTGGGAACACAAAGTTTCTTTTCAGTTGCAAACTCCACTCCATACATATATATGGTGAGATACTAGCTCCAACCAGGTTTTACAGTGAAAACTGCAGGAACTTCAAACCGGCACTAGGAAACAGACTGAGAAACCAGAGTAAAAGTTTCTCCTGCAACCTTTTCCCTTTGTGCTAGATGAAGGAACGTCTCTCCACATGCTCAGTTCTGAGAGATGTGTGTGTGTGAAAGCCGTCCTTCACCTACCTTTTTCGGAACATAAAGCTTCTTTTCATTTGTAAACTCCACTCCATACATATATATGGGGTGGTACTAACTCCAAATCGGTTTTACAGTGAAAACTGCTGGAACTTCAAACCGGCACTAGGAAACAGACTGAGAAACCAGAGTAAAAGTTTCTCCTGCAACCCGTTCCCTTTGTGCTAGATGAACGAACGTCTCTCCACATGCTCAGTTCTGAGAGATAAGTGTGTGTGAAAGCCGTCCTTCACCTAGCTTGTTGGGAACACAAAGTTTCTTTTCAGTTGCAAACTCCACTCCATACATATATATGGGGAGGTACTAGCTCCAACTCAGTTTTACAGTGAAAACTGCAGGAACTTCAAACCGGCACTAGAAAACAGACTGAGAAACCAGAGTAAAAGTTTCTCCTGCAACCCGTTCCCTTTGTGCTAGATGAACGAACGTCTCTCCACATGCTCAGTTCTGAGAGATAAGTGTGTGTGAAAGCCGTCCTTCACCTAGCTTGTTGGGAACACAAAGTTTCTTTTCAGTTGCAAACTCCACTCCATACATATATATGGGGAGGTACTAGCTCCAACCAGGTTTTACAGTGAAAACTGCAGGAACTTCAAACCGGCTCTAGGAAACAGACTGAGAAACCGGAGTAATAGTTTCTCCTGCAAACTGTTCCCTTTGTGCTAGATGAACTAACGTCTCTCCACATGCTCAGTTCTGAGAGATGTGTGTGTGTGAAAGCCGTCCTTCACCTAGCTTTTTGGGAACATAAAATTTCTTTTCAGTTGCAAACTCCACTCCATACATATATATGGGGAGGTACTAGCTCCAACTCGGTTTTACAGTGAAAAAGGCTGGAACTTCAAACCGGCACTAGGAAACAGACTGAGAAACCAGAGTAAAAGTTTCTCCTGCAACCCGTTCCCTTTGTGCTAGATGAACGAACGTCTCTCCACATGCTCAGTTCTGAGAGATAAGTGTGTGTGAAAGCCGTCCTTCACCTAGCTTGTTGGGAACACAAAGTTTCTTTTCAGTTGCAAACTCCACTCCATACATATATATGGGGAGGTACTAGCTCCAAATCGGTTTTACAGTGAAAACTGCAGGAACTTCAAACCGGCACTTGGAAACAGACTGAGAAACCAGAGTAAAAGTTTCTCCTGCAACCCGTTCCCTGTGTGCTAGATGAAAGAACGACTCTCCACATGCTCAGTTCTGAGAGATAAGTGTGTGTGAAAGCCGTCCTTCACCTAGCTTGTTGGGAACAAAGTTTCTTTTCAGTTGCAAACTCCACTCCATACATATATATGGGGAGGTACTAGCTCCAACCAGGTTTTACAGTGAAAATTGCAGGAACTTCAAACCGGCACTAGGAAACAGACTGAGAAACCAGAGTAAAAGTTTCTCCTGCAACCCGTTCCCTTTGTGCTAGATGAACGAACGTCTCTCCACATGCTCAGTTCTGAGAGATAAGTGTGTGTGAAAGCCGTTCTTCAACTAGCTTGTTGGGAACACAAAGTTTCTTTTCAGTTGCAAACTCCACTCCATACATATATATAGGGTGGTACTAGCTCCAACTCGGTTTTACAGAGAAAACTGCTGGAACTTCAAACCGGCACTAGGAAACAGACTGAGAAACCAGAGTAAAAGTTTCCCCTGCAACCCGTTCCCTTTGTGCTAGATGAACGAACGTCTCTCCACATGCTCAGTTCTGAGAGATAAGTGTGTGTGAAAGCCTTCCTTCACCTAGCTTGTTGGGAACACAAAGTTTCTTTTCAGTTGCAAACTCCACTCCATACATATATATGGGGAGGTACTAGCTCCAACCAGGTTTTACAGTGAAAACTTCAGGAACTTCAAACCGGCACTAGGAAACAGACTGAGAAACCAGAGTAAAAGTTTCTCCTGCAACCTGTTCAGTTTGTGCTAGATGAACGAACGTCTCTCCACATGCTCAGTTCTGAAAGATTTGTGTGTGTGAAAGCCGTCCTTCACCTAACTTTTTGGGAACATAAAGTTTCTTTTCATTTGGAAACTCCACTCCATACATATATATGGGGAGGTACTAGCTTCAAATCGGTTTTACAGTGAAAACTGCTGGAACTTTAAACCGGCAATAGGAAACAGACTGAGAAACCAGAGTAAAAGTTTCTCCTGCAACCCGTTCCTTTGTGCTAGATGAACGAACGTCTCTCCAAATGCTCAGTTCTGAGAGATAAGTGTGTGTGAAAGCCGTCCTTCACCTAGCTTGTTGGAAACACAAAGTTTCTTTTCAGTTGCAAACTCCACTCCATACATATATATGGGGTGGTACTAACTCCAACTCGGTTTTACAGTGAAAACTGCTGGAACTTCAAACCGGCACTAGGAAACAGACTGAGAAACCAGAGTAAAAGTTTCTCCTGCAACCCGTTCACTTTGTGCTAGATGAACGAACGTCTTTCCACATGCTCAGTTCTGAGAGGTGTGTGTGTGTGAAAGCCGACCTTCACCTAGCTTTTTGGGAACATACAGTTTCTTTTCATTTGTAAACTCCACTCCATACATATATATGGGGAGGTACTAGCTCCAAATCGGTTTTACAGTGAAAATTGCTGGAACTTGAAACCGGCACTAGGAAACAGACTGAGAAACCAGAGTAAAAGTTTCTCCTGCAACCCGTTCCCTTTGTGCTAGATGAACGAACGTCTCTCCACATGCTCAGTTCTGAGAGATAAGTGTGTGTGAAAGCAGTCCTTCACCTAGCTTGTTGGGAACACAAAGTTTCTTTTCAGTTGCAAACTCCACTCCATAAATATATATGGGGAGGTACTAGCTCCAACTCGGTTTTACAGTGAAAACTGCAGGAACTTTAAACCGGCACTAGGAAACAGACTGAGAAACCAGAGTAAAAGTTTCTCCTGCAACCCGTTCCCTTTGTGCTAGATGAACGAACGTCTCTCCACATGCTCAGTTCTGAGAGATAAGTGTGTGTGAAAGCCGTACTTCACCTACATTATTGGGAACATAAAGATTCTTTTCATTTGTAAACTCCACTCCATACATATATATGGGGAGGTACTAGCTACACCTCGGTTTAACAGTGAAAACTGCAGGAACTTAAAACCGGCACTAGGAAACAGACTGAGAGACCAGAGTAAAAGTTTCTCCTGCAACCCGTTCCCTTTGTGCTAGATGAACGAACGTCTCTCCACATGCTCAGTTCTGAGAGATAAGTGTGTGTGAAAGCCGACCTTCACCTAGCTTATTGGGAACACAAAGTTTCTTTTCAGTTGCAAACTCCACTCCATACATATATATAGGGAGGTACTAGCTCCAACTCGGTTTTACAGTGAAAACTGCAGGAACTTCAAACCGGCACTAGGAAACAGACTGAGAAACCAGAGTAAAAGATTCTCCTGCCACCCGTTCCCTTTGTGCTAGATGAACGAACGTCTCTCCACATGCTCAGTTCTGAGAGATTAGTGTGTGTGAAAGCCGTCCTTCACCTAGCTTGTTGGGAACACAAAGATTCTTTTCAGTTGCAAACTCCACTCCATACATATATATGGTGTGGTACTCGCTCCAACCAGGTTTTACAGTGAAAACTGCAGGAACTTCAAACCGGCACTAGGAAACAGTCTGAGAAACCAGAGTAATATTTTTTCCTGCAACCTGTTCCCTTTGTGCTAGATGAACGAACGTCTCTCCACATGCTCAGTTCTGAGAGATGTGTGTGTGTGAAAGCCGTCCTTCACCTAGCTTTTTGGGAACATAAAGTTTCTTTTCATTTGTAAACTCCACTCCATATATATATATGGGGAGGTACTAGCTCCAACTCGGTTTTACAGTGAAAACGGCTGGAACTTCAAACCGGCACTAGGAAACAGACTGAGAAACCAGAGTAAAAGTTTCTCCTGCAACCCGTTCCCTTTGTGCTAGATGAACGAACGTCTCTCCACATGCTCAGTTCTGAGAGATAAGTGTGTGTGAAAGCCGTCCTTCACCTAGCTTGTTGGGAACACAAAGTTTCTTTTCAGTTGCAAACTCCACTCCATACATATATATGGGGAGGTACTAGCTCCAACTCGTTTTTACAGTGAAAACTGCAGGAACTTCAAACCGGCACTAGGAAACAGACTGAGAATCAAGAGTAAAAGTTTCTCCTGCAACCCGTTCCCTTTGTGCTAGATGAACGAACGTCTCTCCACATGCTCAGTTCTGAGAGATAAGTGTGTGTGAAAGCCGTCCTTCACCTAGCTTGTTGGGAACAAAAAGTTTCTTTTCAGTTGCAAACTCCACTCCATACATATATATGGGGAGGTACTAGCTCCAACCAGGTTTTACAGTGAAAATTGCAGGAATTTCAAACAAGGCACTAGGAAACAGACTGAGAAACCAGAGTAAAATTTCTCCTGCAACCTGTTCCCTTTGTGCTAGATGAACGAACGTTTCTCCACATGCTCAGTTCTGAGAGATGTGTGTGTGTGAAAGCCGTCCTTCACCTAGCTTGTTGGGAACACAAAGTTTCTTTTCAGTTGCAAACTCCACTCCATACATATATATGGGGAGGTACTAGCTCCAACAAGGTTTTACAGTGAAAACTGCAGGAACTTCAAACCGGCACTAGGAAACAGACTGAGAAACCAGAGTAATAGCTTCTTCTGCATCCTGTTCCCTTTGTGCTAGATGAACGAACGTCTCTCCACATGCTAAGTTCTGAGAGATGTGTGTGTGTGAAAGCCGTCGTTCACCTAGCTTTTTGGGAACATAAAGTTTCTTTTCATTTGTAAACTCCACTCCATACATATATATGGGGAGGTACTAGCGCCAACTCGGTTTTACAGTGAAAACGGCTGGAACTTCAAACCGGCACTAGGAAACAGACTGAGATACCAGAGTAAAATTTTCTCCTGCAACCCGTTCCCTTTGTGCTAGATGAACGAACGTCTCTCCACATGCTCAGTTCTGAGAGATAAGTGTGTGTGAAAGCCGTCCTTCACCTATCTTGTTGGGAACACAAAGTTTCTTTTCAGTTGCAAACTCCACTCCATACATATATATGGTGAGATACTAGCTCCAACCAGGTTTTACATTGAAAACTGCAGGAATTTCAAACCGGCACTAGGAAACAGACTGAGAAACCAGAGTCAAAGTTTCTCCTGCAACCCGTTCCTTTGTGCTAGATGAACGAACGTCTCTCCACATGCTCAGTTCTGAGAGATAAGTGTGTGTGAAAGCCGTCCTTCACCTAGCTTGTTGGGAACACAAAGTTTCTTTTCAGTTGCAAACTCCACTCCATACATATATATGGGGAGGTACTAGCTACAACCAGGTTTTACAGTGAAAACTGCAGGAACTTCAAACCGGCATTAGGAAACAGACTGAGAAACCAGAGTAAAAGTTTCTCCTGCAACCCGTTCCCTTTGTGCTAGATGAACGAACGTCTCTCCACATGCTCAGTTCTGAGAGATAAGTGTGTGTGAAAGCCGTCCTTCACATAGCTTGTTGGGAACACAAAGTTTCTTTTCAGTTGCAAACTCCACTCCATACATATATATGGGAAGGTACTAGCTCCAAATCGGTTTTACAGTGAAAACTGCAGGAACTTCACACTGGCACTAGGAAACAGACTGAGAAACCAGAGAAAAAGTTTCTCCTGCAACCCGTTCCCTTTCTGCTACATGAACGAACGTCTCTCCACATGCTCTGTTCTGAGACATAAGTGTGTGTGAAAGCCGTCCTTCACCTAGCTTGTTGGGAACACAAAGTTTCTTTTCAGTTGCAAACTCCACTCCATACATATATATGGTGAGATACTAGCTCCAACCAGGTTTTACAGTGAAAACTGCAGGAACTTCAAACCGGCACTAGGAAACAGACTGAGAAACCAGAGTAAAAGTTTGTCCTGCAACCCGTTCCCTTTGTGCTAGATGAACGAACGTCTCTCCACATGCTCAGTTCTCAGAGATAAGTGTGTGTGAAAGCCGTCCTTCACCTAGCTTGTTGGGAACACAAAGTTTCTTTTCAGTTGCAAACTCCACTCCATACATATATATGGGGAGGTACTAGCTCCAACCAGGTTTTACAGTGAAAACTGCAGGAACTTCAAACCGGCACTAGGAAACAGACTGAGAAACCAGAGTAATAGTTTCTCCTGCAACCTGTTCCCTTTGTGCTAGATGAACTAACGTCTCTCCACATGCTCAGTTCTGAGAGATGTGTGTGTGTGAAAGCCGTCCTTCACCTAGCTTTTTGGGAACATAAAGTTTCTTTTCAGTTGCAAACTCCACTCCATACATATATATGGGGAGTTACTAGCTCCAACTCGGTTTTACAGTGAAAACGGCTGGAACTTCAAACCGGCACTAGGAAACAGACTGAGAAACCAGAGTAAAAGTTTCTCCTGCAACCCGTTCCATGTGTGCTAGATGAACGAACGACTCTCCACATGCTCAGTTCTGAGAGATAAGTGTGTGTGAAAGCCGTCCTTCACCTAGCTTGTTGGGAACACAAAGTTTCTTTTCAGTTGCAAACTCCACTCCATACATATATATGGGGAGGTACTAGCTCCAACCAGGTTTTACAGTGAAAATTGCAGAAACTTCAAACCGGCACTAGGAAACAGACTGAGAAACCAGAGTAAAAGTTTCTCCTGCAACCCGTTCCCTTTGTGCTAGATGAACGAACGTCTCTCCACATGCTCAGTTCTGAGAGATAAGTGTGTGTGAAAGCCGTCCTTCACCTAGCTTGTTGGGAACACAAAGTTTCTTTTCAGTTGCAAACTCCACTCCATACATATATATAGGGTGGTACTAGCTCCAACTCGGTTTTACAGTGAAAACTGCTGGAACTTCAAACCGGCACTAGGAAACAGACTGAGAAACCAGAGTAAAAGTTTCCCCTGCAACCCGTTCTCTTTGTGCTAGATGAACGAACGTCTCTCCACATGCTCAGTTCTGAGAGATAAGTGTGTGTGAAAGCCTTCCTTCACCTAGCTTGTTGGGAACACAAAGTTTCTTTTCAGTTGCAAACTCCACTCCATACATATATATGGGGAGGTACTAGCTCCAACCAGGTTTTACAGTGAAAACTTCAGGAACTTCAAACCGGCACTAGGAAACAGACTGAGAAACCAGAGTAAAAGTTTCTCCTGCAACCTGTTCAGTTTGTGCTAGATGAACGAACGTCTCTCCACATGCTCAGTTCTGAGATATCTGTGTGTGTGAAAGCCGTACTTCACCTAGCTTTTTGGGAACATAAAGTTTCTTTTCATTTGGAAACTCCACTCCATACATGTATATGGGGAGGTACTAGCTTCAAATCGGTTTTACAGTGAAAACTGCTGGAACTTCAAACCGGCACTAGGAAACAGACTGAGAAACCAGAGTAAAAGTTTCTCCTGCAACCCATTCCTTTGTGCTAGATGAACGAACGTCTCTCCAAATGCTCAGTTCTGAGAGATAAGTGTGTGTGAAAGCCGTCCTTCACCTAGCTTGTTGGAAACACAAAGTTTCTTTTCAGTTGCAAACTCCACTCCATACATATATATGGGGAGGTACTAACTCCAACTCGGTTTTACAGTGAAAACTGCTGGAACTTCAAACCGGCACTAGGAAACAGACTGAGAAACCAGAGTAAAAGTTTCTCCTGCAACCCGTTCACTTTGTGCTAGATGAACGAACGTCTTTCCACATGCTCAGTTCTGAGAGGTGTGTGTGTGTGAAAGCCGACCTTCACCTAGCTTTTTGGGAACATACAGTTTCTTTTCATTTGTAAACTCCACTCCATACATATATATGGGGAGGTACTAGCTCCAAATCGGTTTTACAGTGAAAACTGCTGGAACTTGAAACCGGCACTAGGAAACAGACTGAGAAACCAGAGTAAAAGTTTCTCCTGCAACCCGTTCCCTTTTTGCTAGATGAACGAACGTCTCTCCACATGCTCAGTTCTGAGAGATAAGTGTGTGTGAAAGCAGTCCTTCACCTAGCTTGTTGGGAACACAAAGTTTCTTTTCAGTTGCAAACTCCACTCCATAAATATATATGGGGAGGTACTAGCTCCAACTCGGTTTTACAGTGAAAACTGCAGGAACTTCAAACCGGCACTAGGAAACAGACTGAGAAACCAGAGTAAAAGTTACTCCTGCAACCCGTTCCCTTTGTGCTAGATGAACGAACGTCTCTCCACATGCTCAGTTCTGAGAGATAAGTGTGTGTGAAAGCCCTCCTTCACCTACATTATTGGGAACATAAAGTTTCTTTTCAGTTGCAAACTCCACTCCATACATATATATAGGGAGGTACTAGCTCCAACTCGGTTTTACAGTGAAAACTGCTGGAACTTCAAACCGGCACTAGGAAACAGACTGAGAAACCAGAGTAAAAGATTCTCTTGCCACCCTTTCCCTTTGTGCTAGATGAACGAACGTCTCTCAACATGCTCAGTTCTGAGAGATAAGTGTGTGTGAAAGCCGTCCTTCACCTAGCTTGTTGGGAACACAAAGTTTCTTTTCAGTTGCAAACTCCACTCCATACATATATATGGGTTGGTACTAGCTCCAACCAGGTTTTACAGTGAAAACTGCAGGAACTTCAAACCGGCACTAGGAAACAGACTGAGAAACCAGAGTAATATTTTTTCCTGCAACCTGTTCCCTTTGTGCTAGATGAACGAACGTCTCTCCACATGCTCAGTTCTGAGAGATGTGTGTGTGTGAAAGCCGTCCTTCACCTAGCTTTTTGGGAACATAAAGTTTCTTTTCATTTGTAAACTCCACTCCATACATATATATGGGGAGGTACTAGCGCCAACTCGGTTTTACAGTGAAAACGGCTGGAACTTCAAACCGGCACTAGGAAACAGACTGAGAAACCAGAGTAAAAGTTTCTACTGCAACCCGTTCCCTTTGTGCTAGATGAACGAACGTCTCTCCACATGCTCAGTTCTGAGAGATAAGTGTGTGTGAAAGCCGTCCTTCACCTAGCTTGTTGGGAACACAAAGTTTGTTTTCAGTTGCAAACTCCACTCCATACATATATATGGGGAGGTACTAGCTCCAACTCGGTTTTACAGTGAAAACTGCAGGAACTTCAAACCGGCACTAGGAAACAGACTGAGAATCAAGAGAAAAAGTTTCTCCTGCAACCCGTTCCCTTTGTGCTAGATGAACGAACGTCTCTCCACATGCTCAGTTCTGAGAGATAAGTGTGTGTGAAAGCCGTCCTTCACCTAGCTTGTTGGGAACAAAAAGTTTCTTTTCAGTTGCAAACTCCACTCCATACATATATATGGGGAGGTACTAGCTCCAACCAGGTTTTACAGTGAAAATTGCAGGAACTTCAAGCAAGGCACTAGGAAACAGACTGAGAAACCAGAGTAAAAGTTTCTCCTGCAACCTGTTCCCTTTGTGCTAGATGAACGAACGTTTCTCCACATGCTCAGTTCTGAGAGATGTGTGTGTGTGAAAGCCGTCCTTCACCTAGCTTGTTGGGAACACAACGTTTCTTTTCAGTTGCAAACTCCACTCCATTCATATATATGGGGAGGTACTAGCTCCAACAAGATTTTACAGTGAAAACTGCAGGAACTTCAAACCGGCACTAGGAAACAGACTGAGAAACCAGAGTAAAAGTTTCTCCTGCAACCTGTTCAGTTTGTGCTAGATGAACGAACGTCTCTCCACATGCTCAGTTCTGAGAGATGTGTGTGTGTGAAAGCCGTCCTTCACCTAGCTTGTTGGGAACAAAAAGTTTCTTTTCAGTTGCAAACTCCAATCCATACATATATATGGGGAGGTACTAGCTCCAAATCGGTTTTACAGTGAAAACTGCAGGAACTTCAAACCGGCACTAGGAAACAGACTGAGAAACCAGAGTAAAAGTTTCTCCTGCAACCCGTTCCCTGTGTGCTAGATGAACGAACGACTCTCCACATGCTCAGTTCTGAGAGATAAGTGTGTGTGAAAGCCGTCCTTCACCTAGCTTGTTGGGAACACAAAGTTTCTTTTCAGTTGCAAACTCCACTCCATACATATATATGGGGAGGTACTAGCTCCAACCAGGTTTTACAGTGAAAATTGCAGAAACTTCAAACCGGCACTAGGAAACAGACTGAGAAACCAGAGTAAAAGTTTCTCCTGCAACCCGTTCCCTTTGTGCTAGATGAACGAACGTCTCTCCACATGCTCAGTTCTGAGAGATAAGTGTGTGTGAAAGCCGTCCTTCACCTAGCTTGTTGGGAACACAAAGTTTCTTTTCAGTTGCAAACTCCACTCCATACATATATATGGGGAGGTACTAGCTCCAACTCGGTTTTACAGTGAAAACTGCTGGAACTTCAAAACGGCACTAGGAAACAGACTGAGAAACCAGAGTAAAAGTTTCTACTGCAACCCGTTCCCTTTGTGCTAGATGAACGAACGTCTCTCCACATGCTCAGTTCTGAGAGATAAGTGTGTGTGAAAGCCGTCCTTCACCTAGCTTGTTGGGAACACAAAGTTTGTTTTCAGTTGCAAACTCCACTCCATACATATATATGGGGAGGTACTAGCTCCAACTCGGTTTTACAGTGAAAACTGCAGGAACTTCAAACCGGCACTAGGAAACAGACTGAGAATCAAGAGAAAAAGTTTCTCCTGCAACCCGTTCCCTTTGTGCTAGATGAACGAACGTCTCTCCACATGCTCAGTTCTGAGAGATAAGTGTGTGTGAAAGCCGTCCTTCACCTAGCTTGTTGGGAACAAAAAGTTTCTTTTCAGTTGCAAACTCCACTCCATACATATATATGGGGAGGTACTAGCTCCAACCAGGTTTTACAGTGAAAATTGCAGGAACTTCAAGCAAGGCACTAGGAAACAGACTGAGAAACCAGAGTAAAAGTTTCTCCTGCAACCTGTTCCCTTTGTGCTAGATGAACGAACGTTTCTCCACATGCTCAGTTCTGAGAGATGTGTGTGTGTGAAAGCCGTCCTTCACCTAGCTTGTTGGGAACACAACGTTTCTTTTCAGTTGCAAACTCCACTCCATTCATATATATGGGGAGGTACTAGCTCCAACAAGATTTTACAGTGAAAACTGCAGGAACTTCAAACCGGCACTAGGAAACAGACTGAGAAACCAGAGTAAAAGTTTCTCCTGCAACCTGTTCAGTTTGTGCTAGATGAACGAACGTCTCTCCACATGCTCAGTTCTGAGAGATGTGTGTGTGTGAAAGCCGTCCTTCACCTAGCTTGTTGGGAACAAAAAGTTTCTTTTCAGTTGCAAACTCCAATCCATACATATATATGGGGAGGTACTAGCTCCAAATCGGTTTTACAGTGAAAACTGCAGGAACTTCAAACCGGCACTAGGAAACAGACTGAGAAACCAGAGTAAAAGTTTCTCCTGCAACCCGTTCCCTGTGTGCTAGATGAACGAACGACTCTCCACATGCTCAGTTCTGAGAGATAAGTGTGTGTGAAAGCCGTCCTTCACCTAGCTTGTTGGGAACACAAAGTTTCTTTTCAGTTGCAAACTCCACTCCATACATATATATGGGGAGGTACTAGCTCCAACCAGGTTTTACAGTGAAAATTGCAGAAACTTCAAACCGGCACTAGGAAACAGACTGAGAAACCAGAGTAAAAGTTTCTCCTGCAACCCGTTCCCTTTGTGCTAGATGAACGAACGTCTCTCCACATGCTCAGTTCTGAGAGATAAGTGTGTGTGAAAGCCGTCCTTCACCTAGCTTGTTGGGAACACAAAGTTTCTTTTCAGTTGCAAACTCCACTCCATACATATATATAGGGTGGTACTAGCTCCAACTCGGTTTTACAGTGAAAACTGCTGGAACTTCAAAACGGCACTAGGAAACAGACTGAGAAACCAGAGTAAAAGTTTCCCCTGCAACCCGTTCTCTTTGTGCTAGATGAACGAACGTCTCTCCACATGCTCAGTTCTGAGAGATAAGTGTGTGTGAAAGCCTTCCTTCACCTAGATTGTTGGGAACACAAAGTTTCTTTTCAGTTGCAAACTCCACTCCATACATATATATGGGGAGGTACAAGCTCCAACCAGGTTTTACAGTGAAAACTGCAGGAACTTCAAACCGGCACTAGGAAACAGACTGAGAAACCAGAGTAAAAGTTTCTCCTGCAACCTGTTCAGTTTGTGCTAGATGAACGAACGTCTCTCCACATGCTCAGTTCTGAGAGATCTGTGTGTGTGAAAGCCGTACTTCACCTAGCTTTTTGGGAACATAAAGTTTCTTTTCATTTGGAAACTCCACTCCATACATGTATATGGGGAGGTACTAGCTTCAAATCGGTTTTACAGTGAAAACTGCTGGAACTTCAAACCGGCACTAGGAAACAGACTGAGAAACCAGAGTAAAAGTTTCTCCTGCAACCCATTCCTTTGTGCTAGATGAACGAACGTCTCTCCAAATGCTCAGTTCTGAGAGATAAGTGTGTGTGAAAGCCGTCCTTCACCTAGCTTGTTGGAAACACAAAGTTTCTTTTCAGTTGCAAACTCCACTCCATACATATATATGGGGAGGTACTAACTCCAACTCGGTTTTACAGTGAAAACTGCTGGAACTTCAAACCGGCACTAGGAAACAGACTGAGAAACCAGAGTAAAAGTTTCTCCTGCAACCCGTTCACTTTGTGCTAGATGAACGAACGTCTTTCCACATGCTCAGTTCTGAGAGGTGTGTGTGTGTGAAAGCCGACCTTCACCTAGCTTTTTGGGAACATACAGTTTCTTTTCATTTGTAAACTCCACTCCATACATATATATGGGGAGGTACTAGCTCCAAATCGGTTTTACAGTGAAAACTGCTGGAACTTGAAACCGGCACTAGGAAACAGACTGAGAAACCAGAGTAAAAGTTTCTCCTGCAACCCGTTCCCTTTTTGCTAGATGAACGAACGTCTCTCCACATGCTCAGTTCTGAGAGATAAGTGTGTGTGAAAGCAGTCCTTCACCTAGCTTGTTGGGAACACAAAGTTTCTTTTCAGTTGCAAACTCCACTCCATAAATATATATGGGGAGGTACTAGCTCCAACTCGGTTTTACAGTGAAAACTGCAGGAACTTCAAACCGGCACTAGGAAACAGACTGAGAAACCAGAGTAAAAGTTTCTCCTGCAACCCGTTCCCTTTGTGCTAGATGAACGAACGTCTCTCCACATGCTCAGTTCTGAGAGATAAGTGTGTGTGAAAGCCGTCCTTCACCTAGCTTGTTGGGAACACAAAGTTTCTTTTCAGTTGCAAACTCCACTCCATACATATATATGGGGAGGTACTAGCTCCAACTCGGTTTTACAGTGAAAACTGCAGGAACTTCAAACCGGCACTAGGAAACAGACTGAGAATCAAGAGTAAAAGTTTCTCCTGCAACCCGTTCCCTTTGTGCTAGATGAACGAACGTCTCTCCACATGCTCAGTTCTGAGAGATAAGTGTGTGTGAAAGCCGTCCTTCACCTAGCTTGTTGGGAACAAAAAGTTTCTTTTCAGTTGCAAACTCCACTCCATACATATATATGGGGAGGTACTAGCTCCAACCAAGTTTTACAGTGAAAATTGCAGGAACTTCAAGCAAGGCACTAGGAAACAGACTGAGAAACCAGAGTAAAAGTTTCTCCTGCAACCTGTTCCCTTTGTGCTAGATGAACGAACGTTTCTCCACATGCTCAGTTCTGAGAGATGTGTGTGTGTGAAAGCCGTCCTTCACCTAGCTTGTTGGGAACACAAAGTTTCTTTTCAGTTGCAAACTCCACTCCATTCATATATATGGGGAGGTACTAGCTCCAACAAGATTTTACAGTGAAAACTGCAGGAACTTCAAACCGGCACTATGAAACAGACTGAGAAACCAGAGTAATAGCTTCTCCTGCATCCTGTTCCCTTTGTGCTAGATGAACGAACGTCTCTCCACATGCTCAGTTCTGAGAGATGTGTGTGTGTGAAAGCCGTACTTCACCTAGCTTTTTGGGAACATAAAGTTTCTTTTCATTTGTAAACTCCACTCCATACATATATATGGGGAGGTACTAGCGCCAACTCGGTTTTACAGTGAAAACGGCTGGAACTTCAAACCGGCACTAGGAAACAGTGTGAGAAACCAGAGTAAAAGTTTCTCCTGCAAACCGTTCCCTTTGTGCTAGATGAACGAACGTCTCTCCACATGCTCAGTTCTGAGAGAAAAGTGTGTGTGAAAGCCGTCCTTCACCTAGCTTGTTTGGAACACAAAGTTTCTTTTCAGTTGCAAACTCCACTCCATACATATATATGGGGAGGTACTAGCTCCAACTCGGTTTTACAGTGAAAACTGCAGGAACTTCAAACCGGCACTAGGAAACAGACTGAGAAACCAGAGTAAAAGTTTCCCCTGCAACCCGTTCCCTTTGTGCTAGATGAACGAACGTCTCTCCACATGCTCAGTTCTGAGAGATAAGTGTGTGTGAAAGCCGTCCTTCACCTATCTTGTTGGGAACACAAAGTATCTTTTCAGTAGCAAACTCCACTCCATACATATATATGGGGAGGTACAAGCTCCAACTCGGTTTTACAGTGAAAACTGCAGGAACTTCAAACCGGCACTAGGAAACAGACTGAGAAACCAGAGTAAAAGTTTCTCCTGCAACCCGTTCCCTTTGTGCTAGATGAACGAACGTCTCTCCACATGCTCAGTTCTGAGAGATAAGTGTGTGTGAAAGCCGTCCTTCACCTAGCTTGTTGGGAACACAAAGTTTCTTTTCAGTTGCAAACTCCACTCCATACATATATATGGGGAGGTACTAGCTCCAACTCGGTTTTACAGTGAAAACTGCAGGAACTTCAAACCGGCACTAGGAAACAGACTGAGAAACCAGAGTAAAAGTTTCTCCTGCAACCCGTTCAATTTGTGCTAGATGAACGAACGTCTCTCCACATGCTCAGTTCTGAGAGATAAGTGTGTGTGAAAGCCGTTCTTCACCTAGCTTGTTGGGAACACAAAGTTTCTTTTCAGTTGCAAACTCCAATCCATACATATATATGGGGAGGTACTAGCTCCAACCAGGTTTTACAGTGAAAATTGCAGGAACTTCAAACCGGCACTAGGAATCAGACTGAGAAACCAGAGTAAAAGTTTCTCCTGCAGCCTGTTCCGTTTGGGCTACATGAACGAACGTCTCTCCACATGCTCAGTTCTGAGAGATGTGTGTGTGTGAAAGCCGTCCTTCACCTAGCTTTTTGGGAACATAAAGTTTCTTTTAATTTGTAAACTCCACTCCATACATAGATATGGGGAGGTACTAGCTCCAACTCGTTTTTACAGTGAAAACTGCTGGAACTTCAAATCGGCACTAGGAAACAGACTGAGAAACCAGAGTAAAAGTTTCTCCTGCAACCCGTTCCCTTTGTGCTAGATGAACGAACGTCTCTCCACATGCTCAGTTCTGAGAGATAAGTGTGTGTGAAAGCCGTCCTTCACCTAGCTTGTTGGGAACACAAAGTTTCTTTTCAGTTGCAAACTCCACTCCATACATATATAAAGGGAGGTACTAGCTCCAACACTGTTTTACAGTGAAAACTGCTGGAACTTCAAACCGGCACTAGGAAACAGACTGAGAAACCAGAGTAAAAGTTTCTCCTGCAACCCGTTCCCTTTGTGCTAGATGAACGAACGTCTCTCCACATGCTCAGTTCTGAGAGATAAGTGTGTGTGAAAGCCGTACTTCAACTAGCTTGTTGGGAACACAAAGTTTCTTTTCAGTTGCAAACTCCACTCCATACATACATATGGGGAGGTACTAGCTCCAACCAGGTTTTACAGTGAAAACTGCAGGAAATTCAAACCGGCACTAGGAAACAGACTGAGAAACCAGAGTAAAAGTTTCTCCTGCAACCTGTTCCCTTTGTGCTAGATGAACGAACGTCTCTCCACATGCTCAGTTGTGAGAATTGTGTGTGTGTGAAAGCCGTCCTTCACCTAGCTTTTTGGGAACATAAAGTTTCTTTTCATTAGTAAACTCCACTCCATATATATATATGGGGAGGTACTAGCTCCAACTCGGTTTTACAGTGAAAACTGCTGGATCTTCAAACCGGCACTAGGAAACAGACTGAGAAACCAGAGTAAAAGTTTCTCCTGCAACCCGTTCCCTTTCTGCTAGATGAACGAACGTCTCTCCACATGCTCAGTTCTGAGAGATAAGTGTGTGTGAAAGCCGTCCTTCACCTAGCTTGTTGGGAACACAAAGTTTCTTTTCAGTTTCAAACTCCACTCCATACATATATATGGGGAGGTACTAGCTCCAAATCGGTTTTACAGTGAAAACTGCTGGAACTTCAAACCGGCTCTAGGAAACAGTGTGAGAAACCAGAGTAAAAGTTTTTCCTGCAAGCCGTTCCCTTTGTGCTAGATGAACGAACGTCTCTCCACATGCTCAGTTCTGAGAGATAAGTGTGTGTGAAAGCCGTTCTTCACCTAGCTTGTTGGGAACACAAAGTTTCTTTTCAGTTGCAAACTCCACTCCATACATATATATCGGGAGATACTAGCTCCAACCAAGTTTTACAGTGAAAACTGCAGGAACTTCAAACCGGCACTAGGAAACAGACTGAGAAACCAGAGTAAAAGTTTCTCCTGCAACCTGTTCACTTTGTGCTAGATGAACGAACGTCTCTCCACATGCTCAGTTCTGAGAAATGTGTGTGTGTGAAAGCCGTCCTTCACCTAGCTTTTTGGGAACATAAAATTTCTTTTCATTTGTAAACTCCACTCCATACATATATATGGGGAGGTACAAGCTCCAACTCGGTTTTACAGTGAAAACTGCTGGAACTTCAAACCGGCACTAGGAAACAGACTGAGAAACCAGAGTAAAAGTTTATCCTGCAACCCGTTCCCTTTCTGCTAGATGAAAGAACGTCTCTCCACATGCTCAGTTCTGAGAGATAAGTGTGTGTGAAAGCCGTCCTTCACCTAGCTTGTTGGGAACACAAAGTTTCTATTAAGTTGCAAACTCCACTCCATACATATATATGGGGAGGTACTAGCTCCAACTCGGTTTTACAGTGAAAACTGCTGGAACTTCAAACCGGCACTAGGAAACAGAGTGAGAAACCAGAGTAAAAGTTTCTCCTGCAAGCCGTTCCCTTTGTGCTAGATGAACGAACGTCTCTCCACATGCTCAGTTCTGAGAGATAAGTGTGTGTGAAAGCCGTCCTTCACCTAGCTTGTTGGGAACACAAAGTTTCTTTTCAGTTGCAAACTCCACTCCATACATATATATGGGGAGGTACTAGCTCCAACCAGGTTTTACAGTGAAAACTGCAGGAACTTCAAACCGGCTCTAGGAAACAGACTGAGAAACCGGAGTAATAGTTTCTCCTGCAACCTGTTCCCTTTGTGCTAGATGAACTAACGTCTCTCCACATGCTCAGTTCTGAGAGATGTGTGTGTGTGAAAGCCGTCCTTCACCTAGCTTTTTGGGAACATAAAGTTTCTTTTCAGTTGCAAACTCCACTCCATACATATATATGGGGAGGTACTAGCTCCAACTCGGTTTTACAGTGAAAAAGGCTGGAACTTCAAACCGGCACTAGGAAACAGACTGAGAAACCAGAGTAAAAGTTTCTCCTGCAACCCGTTCCCTTTGTGCTAGATGAACGAACGTCTCTCCACATGCTCAGTTCTGAGAGATAAGTGTGTGTGAAAGCCGTCCTTCACCTAGCTTGTTGGGAACACAAAGTTTCTTTTCAGTTGCAAACTCCACTCCATACATATATATGGGGAGGTACTAGCTCCAAATCGGTTTTACAGTGAAAACTGCAGGAACTTCAAACCGGCACTTGGAAACAGACTGAGAAACCAGAGTAAAAGTTTCTCCTGCAACCCGTTCCCTGTGTGCTAGATGAAAGAACGACTCTCCACATGCTCAGTTCTGAGAGATGTGTGTGTGTGAAAGCCGTACTTCACCTAGCTTGTTGGGAACAAAGTTTCTTTTCAGTTGCAAACTCCACTCCATACATATATATGGGGAGGTACTAGCTCCAACCAGGTTTTACAGTGAAAATTGCAGGAACTTCAAACCGGCACTAGGAAACAGACTGAGAAACCAGAGTAAAAGTTTCTCCTGCAACCCGTTCCCTTTGTGCTAGATGAACGAACGTCTCTCCACATGCTCAGTTCTGAGAGATAAGTGTGTGTGAAAGCCGTTCTTCAACTAGCTTGTTGGGAACACAAAGTTTCTTTTCAGTTGCAAACTCCACTCCATACATATATATAGGGTGGTACTAGCTCCAACTCGGTTTTACAGAGAAAACTGCTGGAACTTCAAACCGGCACTAGGAAACAGACTGAGAAACCAGAGTAAAAGTTTCCCCTGCAACCCGTTCCCTTTGTGCTAGATGAACGAACGTCTCTCCACATGCTCAGTTCTGAGAGATAAGTGTGTGTGAAAGCCTTCCTTCACCTAGCTTGTTGGGAACACAAAGTTTCTTTTCAGTTGCAAACTCCACTCCATACATATATATGGGGAGGTACTAGCTCCAACCAGGTTTTACAGTGAAAACTTCAGGAACTTCAAACCGGCACTAGGAAACAGACTGAGAAACCAGAGTAAAAGTTTCTCCTGCAACCTGTTCAGTTTGTGCTAGATGAACGAACGTCTCTCCACATGCTCAGTTCTGAAATATGTGTGTGTGTGAAAGCCGTCCTTCACCTAACTTTTTGGGAACATAAAGTTTCTTTTCATTTGGAAACTCCACTCCATACATATATATGGGGAGGTACTAGCTTCAAATCGGTTTTACAGTGAAAACTGCTGGAACTTTAAACCGGCAATAGGAAACAGACTGAGAAACCAGAGTAAAAGTTTCTCCTGCAACCCGTTCCTTTGTGCTAGATGAACGAACGTCTCTCCAAATGCTCAGTTCTGAGAGATAAGTGTGTGTGAAAGCCGTCCTTCACCTAGCTTGTTGGAAACACAAAGTTTCTTTTCAGTTGCAAACTCCACTCCATACATATATATGGGGAGGTACTAACTCCAACTCGGTTTTACAGTGAAAACTGCTGGAACTTCAAACCGGCACTAGGAAACAGACTGAGAAACCAGAGTAAAAGTTTCTCCTGCAACCCGTTCACTTTGTGCTAGATGAACGAACGTCTTTCCACATGCTCAGTTCTGAGAGGTGTGTGTGTGTGAAAGCCGACCTTCACCTAGCTTTTTTGGAACATACAGTTTCTTTTCATTTGTAAACTCCACTCCATACATATATATGGGGAGGTACTAGCTCCAAATCGGTTTTACAGTGAAAATTGCTGGAACTTGAAACCGGCACTAGGAAACAGACTGAGAAACCAGAGTAAAAGTTTCTCCTGCAACCGATTCCCTTTGTGCTAGATGAACGAACGTCTCTCCACATGCTCAGTTCTGAGAGATAAGTGTGTGTGAAAGCAGTCCTTCACCTAGCTTGTTGGGAACACAAAGTTTCTTTTCAGTTGCAAACTCCACTCCATAAATATATATGGGGAGGTACTAGCTCCAACTCGGTTTTACAGTGAAAACTGCAGGAACTTTAAACCGGCACTAGGAAACAGACTGAGAAACCAGAGTAAAAGTTTCTCCTGCAACCCGTTCCCTTTGTGCTAGATGAACGAACGTCTCTCCACATGCTCAGTTCTGAGAGATAAGTGTGTGTGAAAGCCGTACTTCACCTACATTATTGGGAACATAAAGATTCTTTTCATTTGTAAACTCCACTCCATACATATATATGGGGAGGTACTAGCTCCACCTCGGTTTAACAGTGAAAACTGCAGGAACTTAAAACCGGCACTAGGAAACAGACTGAGAGACCAGAGTAAAAGTTTCTCCTGCAACCCGTTCCCTTTGTGCTAGATGAACGAACGTCTCTCCACATGCTCAGTTCTGAGAGATAAGTGTGTGTGAAAGCCGACCTTCACCTAGCTTATTGGGAACACAAAGTTTCTTTTCAGTTGCAAACTCCACTCCATACATATATATAGGGAGGTACTAGCTCCAACTCGGTTTTACAGTGAAAACTGCAGGAACTTCAAACCGGCACTAGGAAACAGACTGAGAAACCAGAGTAAAAGATTCTCCTGCCACCCGTTCCCTTTGTGCTAGATGAACGAAAGTCTCTCCACATGCTCAGTTCTGAGAGATTAGTGTGTGTGAAAGCCGTCCTTCACCTAGCTTGTTGGGAACACAAAGATTCTTTTCAGTTGCAAACTCCACTCCATACATATATATGGTGTGGTACTAGCTCCAACCAGGTTTTACAGTGAAAACTGCAGGAACTTCAAACCGGCACTAGGAAACAGTCTGAGAAACCAGAGTAATATTTTTTCCTGCAACCTGTTCCCTTTGTGCTAGATGAACGAACGTCTCTCCACATGCTCAGTTCTGAGAGATGTGTGTGTGTGAAAGCCGTCCTTCACCTAGCTTTTTGGGAACATAAAGTTTCTTTTCATTTGTAAACTCCACTCCATATATATATATGGGGAGGTACTAGCTCCAACTCGGTTTTACAGTGAAAACGGCTGGAACTTCAAACCGGCACTAGGAAACAGACTGAGAAACCAGAGTAAAAGTTTCTCCTGCAACCCGTTCCCTTTGTGCTAGATGAACGAACGTCTCTCCACATGCTCAGTTCTGAGAGATAAGTGTGTGTGAAAGCCGTACTTCACCTAGCTTGTTGGGAACACAAAGTTTCTTTTCAGTTGCAAACTCCACTCCATACATATATATGGGGAGGTACAAGCTCCAACTCGTTTTTACAGTGAAAACTGCAGGAACTTCAAACCGGCACTAGGAAACAGACTGAGAATCAAGAGTAAAAGTTTCTCCTGCAACCCGTTCCCTTTGTGCTAGATGAACGAACGTCTCTCCACATGCTCAGTTCTGAGAGATAAGTGTGTGTGAAAGCCGTCCTTCACCTAGCTTGTTGGGAACAAAAAGTTTCTTTTCAGTTGCAAACTCCACTCCATACATATATATGGGGAGGTACTAGCTCCAACCAGGTTTTACAGTGAAAATTGCAGGAATTTCAAACAAGGCACTAGGAAACAGACTGAGAAACCAGAGTAAAATTTCTCCTGCAACCTGTTCCCTTTGTGCTAGATGAACGAACGTTTCTCCACATGCTCAGTTCTGAGAGATGTGTGTGTGTGAAAGCCGTCCTTCACCTAGCTTGTTGGGAACACAAAGTTTCTTTTCAGTTGCAAACTCCACTCCATACATATATATGGGGAGGTACTAGCTCCAACAAGGTTTTACAGTGAAAACTGCAGGAACTTCAAACCGGCACTAGGAAACAGACTGAGAAACCAGAGTAATAGCTTCTTCTGCATCCTGTTCCCTTTGTGCTAGATGAACGAACGTCTCTCCACATGCTAAGTTCTGAGAGATGTGTGTGTGTGAAAGCCGTCGTTCACCTAGCTTTTTGGGAACATAAAGTTTCTTTTCATTTGTAAACTCCACTCCATACATATATATGGGAGGTACTAGCGCCAACTCGGTTTTACAGTGAAAACGGCTGGAACTTCAAACCGGCACTAGGAAACAGACTGAGATACCAGAGTAAAATTTTCTCCTGCAACCCGTTCCCTTTGTGCTAGATGAACGAACGTCTCTCCACATGCTCAGTTCTGAGAGATAAGTGTGTGTGAAAGCCGTCCTTCACCTATCTTGTTGGGAACACAAAGTTTCTTTTCATTTGCAAACTCCACTCCGTACATATATATGGTGAGATACTAGCTCCAACCAGGTTTTACATTGAAAACTGCAGGAATTTCAAACCGGCACTAGGAAACAGTCTGAGAAACCAGAGTCAAAGTTTCTCCTGCAACCCGTTCCTTTGTGCTAGATGAACGAACGTCTCTCCACATGCTCAGTTCTGAGAGATAAGTGTGTGTGAAAGCCGTCCTTCACCTAGCTTGTTGGGAACACAAAGTTTCTTTTCAGTTGCAAACTCCACTCCATACATATATATGGGGAGGTACTAGCTACAACCAGGTTTTACAGTGAAAACTGCAGGAACTTCAAACCGGCATTAGGAAACAGACTGAGAAACCAGAGTAAAAGTTTCTCCTGCAACCCGTTCCCTTTGTGCTAGATGAACGAACGTCTCTCCACATGCTCAGTTCTGAGAGATAAGTGTGTGTGAAAGCCGTCCTTCACATAGCTTGTTGGGAACACAAAGTTTCTTTTCAGTTGCAAACTCCACTCCATACATATATATGGGAAGGTACTAGCTCCAAATCGGTTTTACAGTGAAAACTGCAGGAACTTCACACTGGCACTAGGAAACAGACTGAGAAACCAGAGAAAAAGTTTCTCCTGCAACCCGTTCCCTTTCTGCTACATGAACGAACGTCTCTCCACATGCTCAGTTCTGAGACATAAGTGTGTGTGAAAGCCGTCCTTCACCTAGCTTGTTGGGAACACAAAGTTTCTTTTCAGTTGCAAACTCCACTCCATACATATATATGGTGAGATACTAGCTCCAACCAGGTTTTACAGTGAAAACTGCAGGAACTTCAAACCGGCACTAGGAAACAGACTGAGAAACCAGAGTAAAAGTTTGTCCTGCAACCTGTTCCCTTTGTGCTAGATGAACGAACGTCTCTCCACATGCTCAGTTCTGAGAGATGTGTGTGTGTGAAAGCCGTCCTTCACCTACCTTTTTGGGAACATAAAGCTTCTTTTCATTTGTAAACTCCACTCCATACATATATATGGGGAGGTACTAGCTCCAACTCGGTTTTACAGTGAAAACTGCAGGAACTTCAAACCGGCACTAGGAAACAGACTGAGAAACCAGAGTAAAAGTTTCTCCTGCAACCCGTTCCCTTTGTGCTAGATGAACGAACGTCTCTCCACATGCTCAGTTCTCAGAGATAAGTGTGTGTGAAAGCCGTCCTTCACCTTGCTTGTTGGGAACACAAAGTTTCTTTTCAGTTGCAAACTCCACTCCATACATATATATGGGGAGGTACTAGCTCCAACCAGGTTTTACAGTGAAAACTGCAGGAACTTCAAACCGGCACTAGGAAACAGACTGAGAAACCAGAGTAATAGTTTCTCCTGCAACCTGTTCCCTTTGTGCTAGATGAACTAACGTCTCTCCACATGCTCAGTTCTGAGAGATGTGTGTGTGTGAAAGCCGTCCTTCACCTAGCTTTTTGGGAACATAAAGTTTCTTTTCAGTTGCAAACTCCACTCCATACATATATATGGGGAGTTACTAGCTCCAACTCGGTTTTACAGTGAAAACGGCTGGAACTTCAAACCGGCACTAGGAAACAGACTGAGAAACCAGAGTAAAAGTTTCCCCTGCAACCCGTTCCCTTTGTGCTAGATGAACGAACGTCTCTCCACATGCTCAGTTCTGAGAGATAAGTGTGTGTGAAAGCCGTCCTTCACCTAGCTTGTTGGGAACACAAAGTTTCTTTTCAGTTGCAAACTCCACTCCATACATATATATGGGGAGGTACTAGTTCCAAATCGGTTTTACAGTGAAAACTGCAGGAACTTCAAACCGGCACTAGGAAACAGACTGAGAAACCAGAGTAAAAGTTTCTCCTGCAACCCGTTCCCTGTGTGCTAGATGAACGAACGACTCTCCACATGCTCAGTTCTGAGAGATAAGTGTGTGTGAAAGCCGTCCTTCACCTAGCTTGTTGGGAACACAAAGTTTCTTTTCAGTTGCAAACTCCACTCCATACATATATATGGGGAGGTACTAGCTCCAACCAGGTTTTACAGTGAAAATTGCAGAAACTTCAAACCGGCACTAGGAAACAGACTGAGAAACCAGAGTAAAAATTTCTCCTGCAACCCGTTCCCTTTGTGCTAGATGAACGAACGTCTCTCCACATGCTCAGTTCTGAGAGATAAGTGTGTGTGAAAGCCGTCCTTCACCTAGCTTGTTGGGAACACAAAGTTTCTTTTCAGTTGCAAACTCCACTCCATACATATATATAGGGTGGTACTAGCTCCAACTCGGTTTTACAGTGAAAACTGCTGGAACTTCAAACCGGCACTAGGAAACAGACTGAGAAACCAGAGTAAAAGTTTCCCCTGCAACCCGTTCTCTTTGTGCTAGATGAACGAACGTCTCTCCACATGCTCAGTTCTGAGAGATAAGTGTGTGTGAAAGCCTTCCTTCACCTAGCTTGTTGGAAACACAAAGTTTCTTTTCAGTTGCAAACTCCACTCCATACATATATATGGGGAGGTACTAACTCCAACTCGGTTTTACAGTGAAAACTGCTGGAACTTCAAACCGGCACTAGGAAACAGACTGAGAAACCAGAGTAAAAGTTTCTCCTGCAACCCGTTCACTTTGTGCTAGATGAACGAACGTCTTTCCACATGCTCAGTTCTGAGAGGTGTGTGTGTGTGAAAGCCGACCTTCACCTAGCTTTTTGGGAACATACAGTTTCTTTTCATTTGTAAACTCCACTCCATACATATATATGGGGAGGTACTAGCTCCAAATCGGTTCTACAGTGAAAACTGCTGGAACTTGAAACCGGCACTAGGAAACAGACTGAGAAACCAGAGTAAAAGTTTCTCTGGCAACCCGTTCCCTTTGTGCTAGATGAACGAACGTCTCTCCACATGCTCAGTTCTGAGAGATAAGTGTGTGTGAAAGCAGTCCTTCACCTAGCTTGTTGGGAACACAAAGTTTCTTTTCAGTTGCAAACTCCACTCCATAAATATATATGGGGAGGTACTAGCTCCAACTCGGTTTTACAGTGAAAACTGCAGGAACTTCAAACCGGCACTAGGAAACAGACTGAGAAACCAGAGTAAAAGTTACTCCTGCAACCCGTTCCCTTTGTGCTAGCTGAACGAACGTCTCTCCACATGCTCAGTTCTGAGAGATAAGTGTGTGTGAAAGCCGTACTTCACCTACATTATTGGGAACATAAAGATTCTTTTCATTTGTAAACTCCACTCCATACATATATATGGGGAGGTACTAGCTCCACCTCGGTTTAACAGTGAAAACTGCAGGAACTTAAAACCGGCACTAGGAAACAGACTGAGAGACAAGAGAAAAAGTTTCTCCTGCAACCCGTTCCCTTTGTGCTAGATGAACGAACGTCTCTCCACATGCTCAGTTCTGAGAGATAAGTGTGTGTGAAAGCCGACCTTCACCTAGCTTGTTGGGAACACAAAGTTTCTTTTCAGTTGCAAACTCCACTCCATACATATATATAGGGAGGTACTAGCTCCAACTCGGTTTTACAGTGAAAACTGCTGGAACTTCAAACCGGCACTAGGAAACAGACTGAGAAACCAGAGTAAAAGATTCTCTTGCCACCCTTTCCCTTTGTGCTAGATGAACGAACGTCTCTCCACATGCTCAGTTCTGAGAGATAAGTGTGTGTGAAAGCCGTCCTTCACCTAGCTTGTTGGGAACACAAAGTTTCTTTTCAGTTGCAAACTCCACTCCATACATATATATGGGTTGGTACTAGCTCCAACCAGGTTTTACAGTGAAAAATGCAGGAACTTCAAACCGGCACTAGGAAACAGACTGAGAAACCAGAGTAATATTTTTTCCTGCAACCTGTTCCCTTTGTGCTAGATGAACGAACGTCTATCCACATGCTCAGTTCTGAGAGATGTGTGTGTGTGAAAGCCGTCCTTCACCTAGCTTTTTGGGAACATAAAGTTTCTTTTCATTTGTAAACTCCACTCCATACATATATATGGGGAGGTACTAGCGCCAACTCGGTTTTACAGTGAAAACGGCTGGAACTTCAAACCGGCACTAGGAAACAGACTGAGAAACCAGAGTAAAAGTTTCTCCTGCAACCCGTTCCATTTGTGCTAGATGAACGAACGTCTCTCCACATGCTCAGTTCTGAGAGATAAGTGTGTGTGAAAGCCGTCCTTCACCTAGCTTGTTGGGAACACAAAGTTTCTTTTCAGTTGCAAACTCCACTCCATACATATATATGGGGAGGTACTAGCTCCAACTCGGTTTTACAGTGAAAACTGCAGGAACTTCAAACCGGCACTAGGAAACAGAAAGAGAATCAAGAGTAAAAGTTTCTCCTGCAACCCGTTCCCTTTGTGCTAGATGAACGAACGTCTCTCCACATGCTCAGTTCTGAGAGATAAGTGTGTGTGAAAGCCGTCCTTCACCTAGCTTGTTGGGAACAAAAAGTTTCTTTTCAGTTGCAAACTCCACTCCATACATATATATGGGGAGGTACTAGCTCCAACCAGGTTTTACAGTGAAAATTGCAGGAACTTCAAGCAAGGCACTAGGAAACAGACTGAGAAACCAGAGTAAAAGTTTCTCCTGCAACCTGTTCCCTTTGTGCTAGATGAACGAACGTTTCTCCACATGCTCAGTTCTGAGAGATGTGTGTGTGTGAAAGCCGTCCTTCACCTAGCTTGTTGGGAACACAAAGTTTCTTTTCAGTTGCAAACTCCACTCCATTCATATATATGGGGAGGTACTAGCTCCAACAAGATTTTACAGTGAAAACTGCAGGAACTTCAAACCGGCACTATGAAACAGACTGAGAAACCAGAGTAATAGCTTCTCCTGCATCCTGTTCCCTTTGTGCTAGATGAACGAACGTCTCTCCACATGCTCAGTTCTGAGAGATGTGTGTGTGTGAAAGCCGTACTTCACCTAGCTTTTTGGGAACATAAAGTTTCTTTTCATTTGTAAACTCCACTCCATACATATATATGGGGAGGTACAAGCGCCAACTCGGTTTTACAGTGAAAACGGCTGGAACTTCAAACCGGCACTAGGAAACAGACTGAGAAACCAGAGTAAAAGTTTCTCCTGCAAACCGTTCCCTTTGTGCTAGATGAACGAACGTCTCTCCACATGCTCAGTTCTGAGAGAAAAGTGTGTGTGAAAGCCGTCCTTCACCTAGCTTGTTTGGAACACAAAGTTTCTTTTCAGTTGCAAACTCCACTCCATACATATATATGGGGAGGTACTAGCTCCAACTCGGTTTTACAGTGAAAACTGCAGGAACTTCAAACCGGCACTAGGAAACAGACTGAGAAACCAGAGTAAAAGTTTCCCCTGCAACCCGTTCCCTTTGTGCTAGATGAACGAACGTCTCTCCACATGCTCAGTTCTGAGAGATAAGTGTGTGTGAAAGCCGTCCTTCACCTATCTTGTTGGGAACACAAAGTATCTTTTCAGTAGCAAACTCCACTCCATACATATATATGGGGAGGTACTAGCTCCAACCAGGTTTTACAGTGAAAATTGCAGGAACTTCAAACCGGCACTAGGAAACAGACTGAGAAACCAGAGTAAAAGTTTCTCCTGCAGCCTGTTCCCTTTGTGCTAGATGAACGAACGTGTCTCCACATGCTCAGTTCTGAGAGGTGTGTGTGTGTGAAAGCCGTCCTTCACCTAGCTTTTTGGGAACATAAAGTTTCTTTTCATTTGTAAACTCCACTCCATACATATATATGGGGAGGTACTAGTGCCAACTCGGTTTTACAGTGAAAACGGCTGGAACTTCAAACCGGCACTAGGAAACAGACTGAGAAACCAGAGTAAAAGTTTCTCCTGCAACCCGTTCCATTTGTGCTAGATGAACGAACGTCTCTCCACATGCTAAGTTCTGAGAGATAAGTGTGTGTGAAAGCCGTCCTTCACATAGCTTGTTGGGAACACAAAGTTTCTTTTCAGTTGCAAACTCCACTCCATACATATATATGGGGAGGTACTAGCTCCAACTCGGTTTTACAGTGAAAACTGCAGGAACTTCAAACCGGCACTAGGAAACAGACTGAGAAACCAGAGTAAAAGTTTCTCCTGCAACCCGTTCCCTTTGTGCTAGATGAACGAACGTCTCTCCACATGCTCAGTTCTGAGAGATAAGTGTGTGTGAAAGCCGTCCTTCACCTATCTTGTTGGGAACACAAAGTTTCTTTTCAGTTACAAACTCCACTCCATACATATATATGGGGAGGTACTAGCTCCAACCAGGTTTTACAGTGAAAATTGCAGGAACTTCAAACCGGCACTAGGAAACCGACTGAGAAACCAGACTAAAAATTTCTCCTGCAGCCTGTTCCCTTTGTGCTAGATGAACGAACGTCTCTCCACATGCTCAGTTCTGAGAGATGTGTGTGTGTGAAACCGTCCTTCACCTAGCTTTTTGGGAACATAAAGTTTCTTTTCATTTGTAAACTCCACTCCATACATATATATGGGGAGGTACTAGCGCCAACTCGGTTTTACAGTGAAAACGGCTGGAACTTCAAACCGGCACTAGGAAACAGACTGAGAAACCAGAGTAAAAGTTTCTCCTGCAACCCGTTCCCTTTGTGCTAGATGAACGAACGTCTCTCCACATGCTCAGTTCTGAGAGATAAGTGTGTGTGAAAGCCGTCCTTCACCTAGCTTGTTGGGAACACAAAGTTTCTTTTCAGTTGCAAACTCCACTCCATACATATATATGGGGAGGTACTAGCTCCAACTCGGTTTTACAGTGAAAACTGCAGGAACTTCAAACCGGCACTAGGAAACAGACTGAGAAACCAGAGTAAAAGTTTCTCCTGCAACCCGTTCAATTTGTGCTAGATGAACGAACGTCTCTCCACATGCTCAGTTCTGAGAGATAAGTGTGTGTGAAAGCCGTTCTTCACCTAGCTTGTTGGGAACACAAAGTTTCTTTTCAGTTGCAAACCCCAATCCATACATATATATGGGGAGGTACTAGCTCCAACCAGGTTTTACAGTGAAAATTGCAGGAACTTCAAACCGGCACTAGGAATCAGACTGAGAAACCAGAGTAAAAGTTTCTCCTGCAGCCTGTTCCCTTTGTGCTACATGAACGAACGTCTCTCCACATGCTCAGTTCTGAGAGATGTGTGTGTGTGAAAGCCGTCCTTCACCTAGCTTTTTGGGAACATAAAGTTTCTTTTAATTTGTAAACTCCACTCCATACATAGATATGGGGAGGTACTAGCTCCAACTCGTTTTTACAGTGAAAACTGCTGGAACTTCAAATCGGCACTAGGAAACAGACTGAGAAACCAGAGTAAAAGTTTCTCCTGCAACCCGTTCCCTTTGTGCTAGATGAACGAACGTCTCTCCACATGCTCAGTTCTGAGAGATAAGTGTGTGTGAAAGCCGTCCTTCACCTAGCTTGTTGGGAACACAAAGTTTCTTTTCAGTTGCAAACTCCACTCCATACATATATAAAGGGAGGTACTAGCTCCAACACTGTTTTACAGTGAAAACTGCTGGAACTTCAAACCGGCACTAGGAAACAGACTGAGAAACCAGAGTAAAAGTTTCTCCTGCAACCCGTTCCCTTTGTGCTAGATGAACGAACGTCTCTCCACATGCTCAGTTCTGAGAGATAAGTGTGTGTGAAAGCCGTACTTCAACTAGCTTGTTGGGAACACAAAGTTTCTTTTCAGTTGCAAACTCCACTCCATACATACATATGGGGAGGTACTAGCTCCAACCAGGTTTTACAGTGAAAACTGCAGGAAATTCAAACCGGCACTAGGAAACAGACTGAGAAACCAGAGTAAAAGTTTCTCCTGCAACCTGTTCCCTTTGTGCTAGATGAACGAACGTCTCTCCACATGCTCAGTTGTGAGAATTGTGTGTGTGTGAAAGCCGTCCTTCACCTAGCTTTTTGGGAACATAAAGTTTCTTTTCATTAGTAAACTCCACTCCATATATATATATGGGGAGGTACTAGCTCCAACTCGGTTTTACAGTGAAAACTGCTGGATCTTCAAACCGGCACTAGGAAACAGACTGAGAAACCAGAGTAAAAGTTTCTCCTGCAACCCGTTCCCTTTCTGCTAGATGAACGAACGTCTCTCCACATGCTCAGTTCTGAGAGATAAGTGTGTGTGAAAGCCGTCCTTCACCTAGCTTGTTGGGAACACAAAGTTTCTTTTCAGTTTCAAACTCCACTCCATACATATATATGGGGAGGTACTAGCTCCAAATCGGTTTTACAGTGAAAACTGCTGGAACTTCAAACCGGCTCTAGGAAACAGTGTGAGAAACCAGAGTAAAAGTTTTTCCTGCAAGCCGTTCCCTTTGTGCTAGATGAACGAACGTCTCTCCACATGCTCAGTTCTGAGAGATAAGTGTGTGTGAAAGCCGTTCTTCACCTAGCTTGTTGGGAACACAAAGTTTCTTTTCAGTTGCAAACTCCACTCCATACATATATATCGGGAGATACTAGCTCCAACCAAGTTTTACAGTGAAAACTGCAGGAACTTCAAACCGGCACTAGGAAACAGACTGAGAAACCAGAGTAAAAGTTTCTCCTGCAACCTGTTCACTTTGTGCTAGATGAACGAACGTCTCTCCACATGCTCAGTTCTGAGAGATGTGTGTGTGTGAAAGCCGTCCTTCACCTAGCTTTTTGGGAACATAAAATTTCTTTTCATTTGTAAACTCCACTCCATACATATATATGGGGAGGTACTAGCTCCAACTCGGTTTTACAGTGAAAACTGCTGGAACTTCAAACCGGCACTAGGAAACAGACTGAGAAACCAGAGTAAAAGTTTATCCTGCAACCCGTTCCCTTTCTGCTAGATGAACGAACGTCTCTCCACATGCTCAGTTCTGAGAGATAAGTGTGTGTGAAAGCCGTCCTTCACCTAGCTTGTTGGGAACACAAAGTTTCTATTAAGTTGCAAACTCCACTCCATACATATATATGGGGAGGTACTAGCTCCAACTCGGTTTTACAGTGAAAACTGCTGGAAATTCAAACCGGCACTAGGAAACAGAGTGAGAAACCAGAGTAAAAGTTTCTCCTGCAAGCCGTTCCCTTTGTGCTAGATGAACGAACGTCTCTCCACATGCTCAGTTCTGAGAGATAAGTGTGTGTGAAAGCCGTCCTTCACCTAGCTTGTTGGGAACACAAAGTTTCTTTTCAGTTGCAAACTCCACTCCATACATATATATCGGGAGGTACTAGCTCCAACCAAGTTTTACAGTGAAAACTGCAGGAACTTCAAATCGGCACTAGGAAACAGACTGAGAAACCAGAGAAAAGTTTCTCCTGCAACCTGTTCAATTTGTGCTAGATGAACGAACGTCTCTCCACATGCTCAGTTCTGAGAGATGTGTGTGTGTGAAAGCCGTCCTTCACCTAGCTTTTTGGGAACATAAAGTTTCTTTTCATTTGTAAACTCCACTCCATACATATATATGGGGAGGTACTAGCTCCAACTCGGTTTTACAGTGAAAACTGCTGGAACTTCAAACCGGCACTAGGAAACAGACTGAGATACCAGAGTAAAAGTTTCTCCTGCAACCCGTTCCCTTTCTGCTAGATGAACGAACGCCTCTCCACATGCTCAGTTCTGAGAGATAAGTGTGTGTGAAAGCCGTCCTTCACCTAGCTTGTTGGGAACACAAAGTTTCTTTTCAGTTGCAAACTCCACTCCATACATATATATGGGGAGGTACTAGCTCCAACTCGGTTTTACAGTGAAAACTGCTGGAACTTCAAACCGGCACTAGGAAACAGAGTGAGAAACCAGAGTAAAAGTTTCTCCTGCAAGCCGTTCACTTTGTGCTAGATGAACGAACGTCTCTCCACATGCTCAGTTCTGAGAGATAAGTGTGTGTGAAAGCCGTCCTTCACCTAGCTTGTTGGGAACACAAAGTTTCTTTTCAGTTGCAAACTCCACTCCATACATATATATCGGGAGGTACTAGCTCCAACCAAGTTTTACAGTGAAAACTGCAGGAACTTCAAACCGGCACTAGGAAACAGACTGAGAAACCAGAGTAAAAGTTTTTCCTGCAACCTGTTCACTTTGTGCTAGATGAACGAACGTCTCTCCACATGCTCAGTTCTGAGAGGTGTGTGTGTGTGAAAGCCGTCCTTCACCTAGCTTTTTGGGAACATAAAGTTTCTTTTCATTTGTAAACTCCACTCCATACATATATATGGGGAGGTACTAGCTCCAACTCGGTTTTACAGTGAAAACTGCTGGAACTTCAAACCGGCACTAGGAAACAGACTGAGAAACCAGAGTAAAAGTTTCTCCTGCAACCCGTTCCCTTTGTGCTAGATGAACGAACGTCTCTCCACATGCTCAGTTCTGAGAGATAAGTGTGTGTGAAAGCCGTCCTTCACCTAGCTTGTTGGGAACACAAAGTTTCTTTTCAGTTGCAAACTCCACTCCATACATATATATGGGGAGGTACTAGCTCCAACTCGGTTTTACAGTGAAAACTGCTGGAACTTCAAACCGGCACTAGGAAACAGACTGAGAAACCAGAGTAAAAGTTTCTCCTGCAAGCCGTTCCCTTTGTGCTAGATGAACGAAAGTCTCTCCACATGCTCAGTTCTGAGAGATAAGTGTGTGTGAAAGCCGTCCTTCACCTAGCTTGTTGGGAACACAAAATTTCTTTTCAGTTGCAAACTCCACTCCATACATATATATCGGGAGGTACTAGCTCAAACCAAGTTTTACAGTGAAAACTGCAGGAATTTCAAACCGGCACTAGGAAACAGACTGAGAAACCAGAGAAAAGTTTCTCCTGCAACCTGTTCAATTTGTGCTAGTAGAACGAACGTCTCTCCACATGCTCAGTTCTGAGAGATGTGTGTGTGTGAAAGCCGTCCTTCACCTAGCTTTTTGGGAACATAAAGTTTCTTTTCATTTGTAAACTCCACTCCATACATATATATGGGGAGGTACTAGCTCCAACTCGGTTTTACAGTGAAAACTGCTGGAACTTCAAACCGGCACTAGGAAACAGACTGAGAAACCAGAGTAAAATTTTCTCCTGCAACCCGTTCCCTTTGTGCTAGATGAACGAACGTCTCTCCACATGCTCAGTTCTGAGAGATAAGTGTGTGTGAAAGCCGTCCTTCACCTATCTTGTTGGGAACACAAAGTTTCTTTTCAGTTGCAAACTCCACTCCATACATATATATGGGGAGGTACTAGCTCCAACCAGGTTTTACAGTGAAAATTGCAGGAACTTCAAACCGGCACTAGGAAACAGACTGAGAAACCAGAGTAAAAGTTTCTCCTGCAGCCTGTTCCCTTTGTGCTACATGAACGAACGTCTCTCCACATGCTCAGTTCTGAGAGATGTGTGTGTGTGAAAGCCGTCCTTCAGCTAGCTTTTTGGGAACATAAAGTTTCTTTTCATTTGTAAACTCCACTCCATACATAGATATGGGGAGGTACTAGCTCCAACTCGGTTTTACAGTGAAAACTGCTGGAACTTCAAACCGGCACTAGGAAACAGACTGAGAAACCAGAGTAAAAGTTTCTCCTGCAACCCGTTCCCTTTGTGCTAGATGAACGAACGTCTCTCCACATGCTCAGTTCTGAGAGATAAGTGTGTGTGAAAGCCGTCCTTCACCTAGCTTGTTGGGAACACAAAGTTTCTTTTCAGTTGCAAACTCCACTCCATACATATATATGGGGAGGTACTAGCTCCAACCAGGTTTTACAGTGAAAACTGCAGGAACTTCAAACCGGCACTAGGAAACAGACTGAGAAACCAGAGTAATTGTTTCTCCTGCATCCTGTTCCCTTTGTGCTAGATGAACGAACGTCTCTCCACATGCTCAGTTCTGAGAGATGTGTGTGTGTGAAAGCCGTCCTTCACCTAGCTTTTTGGGAACATAAAGTTTCTTTTCATTTGTAAACTCCACTCCGTACATATATATGGGGAGGTACTAGCGCCAACTCCGTTTTACAGTGAAAACGGCTGGAACTTCAAACCGGCACTAGGAAACAGACTGAGAAACCAGAGTAAAAGTTTCTCCTGCAACCCGTTCCCTTTGTGCTAGATGAACGAACGTCTCTCCACATGCTCAGTTCTGAGAGATAAGTGTGTGTGAAAGCCGTCCTTCACCTAGCTTGTTGGGAACACAAAGTTTCTTTTCAGTTGCAAACTCCACTCCATACATATATATGGGGAGGTACTAGCTCCAAATCGGTTTTACAGTGAAAACTGCAGGAACTTCAAACCGGCACTAGGAAACAGACTGAGAAACCAGAGTAAAAGTTTCTCCTGCAACCCGTTCACTTTGTGCTAGATGAACGAACGTCTCTCCACATGCTCAGTTCTGAGAGATAAGTGTGTGTGAAAGCCTTCCTTCACCTAGCTTGTTGGGAACACAAAGTTTCTTTTCAGTTGCAAACTCCACTCCATACATATATATGAGGTGGTACTAGCTCCAACCAGGTTTTACAGTGAAAATTGCAGGAACTTCAAACCGGCACTAGGAAACAGACTGAGAAACCAGAGTAAAAGTTTCTCCTGCAGCCTGTTCCATTTGTGCTAGATGAACGAACGTCTCTCCACATGCTCAGTTCTGAGAGATGTGTGTGTGTGAAAGCCGTCCTTCAAGTAGCTTTTTGGGAACATAAAGTTTCTTTTCATTTGTAAACTCCACTCCATACATAGATATGGGGAGGTACTAGCTCCAACTCGTTTTTACATTGAAAACTGCTGGAACTACAAATCGGCACTAGGAAACAGACTGAGAAACCAGAGTAAATGTTTCACCTGCAACCCGTTCCCTTTGTGCTAGATGAACGAACGTCTCTCCACATGCTCAGTTCTGAGAGATAAGTGTGTGTGAAAGCCGTCCTTCACCTAGCTTGTTGGGAACACAAAGTTTCTTTTCAGTTGCAAACTCCACTCCATACATATATAAAGGGAGGTACTAGCTCCAACACGGTTTTACAGTGAAAACTGCTAGAACTTCAAACCGGCACTAGGAAACAGACTGAGAAACCAGATTAAATGTTTCTCCTGCAACCCGTTCCCTTTGTGCTAGATGAACGAACGTCTCTCCACATGCTCAGTTCTGAGAGATAAGTGTGTGTGAAAGCCGTACTTCAAATAGCTTGTTGGGAACACAAAGTTTCTTTTCAGTTGCAAACTCCACTCCATACATATATATGGGGAGGTACTAGCTCCAACCAGGTTTTACAGTGAAAACTGCAGGAAATTCAAACCGGCACTAGGAAACAGACTGAGAAACCAGAGTAAAAGTTTCTCCTGCAACCTGTTCCCTTTGTGCTAGATGAATGAACGTCTCTCCACATGCTCAGTTCTGAGAGTTGTGTGTGTGTGAAAGCCGTCCTTGCCTAGCTTTTTGGGAACATAAAGTTTCTTTTCATTTGTAAACTCCACTCCATACATATATATGGGGAGGTACTAGCTCCAACTCGGTTTTACAGTGAAAACTGCTGGAACTTCAAACCGGCACTAGGAAACAGACTGAGAAACAAGAGTAAAAGTTTCTCCTGCAACCCGTTCCCTTTGTGCTAGATGAACGAACGTCTCTCCACATGCTCAGTTCTGAGAGATAAGTGTGTGTGAAAGCCGTCCTTCACCTAGTTTGTTGGGAACACAAAGTTTCTTTTCAGTTACAAACTCCACTCCATACATATATATGGGGAGGTACTATCTCCAACTCGGTTTTACAGTGAAAACGGCTGGAACTTCAAACCGGCACTAGGAAACAGACTGAGAATCCAGAGTAAAAGTTTCTCCTGCAACCCGTTCCCTTTGTGCTAGATGAACGAACGTCTCTCCACATGCTCAGTTCTGAGAGATAAGTGTGTGTGAAAGCCGTCCTTCAACTAGCTTGTTGGGAACACAAAGTTTCTTTTCAGTTGCAAACTCCACTCCATACATATATATGGGGAGGTACTAGCTCCAACTCGGTTTTACAGTGAAAACTGCAGGAACTTCAAACCGGCACTAGGAAACAGACTGAGAAACAAGAGTAAAAGTTTCTCCTGCAACCGGTTCCCTTTGTGCTAGATGAACGAACGTCTCTCCACATGCTCAGTTCTGAGAGATAAGTGTGTGTGAAAGCCGTCCTTCACCTAGCTTGTTGGGAACACAAAGTTTCTTTTCAGTTGCAAACTCCACTCCATACATATATATAGGGAGGTACTAGCCCCAACCAGGTTTTACAGTGAAAATTGCAGGAACTTCAAACAAGGCACTAGGAAACAGACTGAGAAACCAGATTAAAAGTTTCTCCTGCAACCTGTTCCCTTTGTGCTAGATGAACGAACGTTTCTCCACATGCTCAGTTCTGAGAGATGTGTGTGTGTGAAAGCCGTCCTTCACCTAGCTTGTTGGGAACACAAAGTTTCTTTTCAGTTGCAAACTCCACTCCATACATATATATGGGAGGTACTAGCTCCAACCAGGTTTTACAGTGAAAACTGCAGGAACTTCAAACCGGCACTAGGAAACAGACTGAGAAACCGGAGTAATAGTTTCTCCTGCATCCTGTTCCCTTTGTGCTAGATGAACGAAAGTCTCTCCACATGCTCAGTTCTGAGAGATGTGTGTGTGTGAAATCCGTCCTTCACCTAGCTTTTTGGGAACATAAAGTTTCTTTTCATTTGTAATCTCCACTCCATACATATATATGGGGAGGTACTAGCGCCAACTCGGTTTTACAGTGAAAACGGCTGGAACTTCAAACCGGCACTAGGAAACAGACTGAGAAACCAGAGTAAAAGTTTCTCCTGCAACCCGTTCCCTTTGTGCTAGATGAACGAACGTCTCTCCACATGCTCAGTTCTGAGAGATAAGTGTGTGTGAAAGCCGTCCTTCACCTAGCTTGTTGGGAACACAAAGTTTCTTTTCAGTTGCAAACTCCACTCCATACATATATATGGTGAGGTACTATCTCCAACTCGGTTTTACAGTGAAAACTGCAGGAACTTCAAACCGGCACTAGGAAACAGACTGAGAAACCAGAGTAAAAGTTTCTCCTGCAACCCGTTCCCTTTGTGCTAGATGAACGAACGTCTCTCCACATGCTCAGTTCTGAGAGATAAGTGTGTGTGAAAGCCGTCCTTCACCTAGCTTGTTGGGAACACAAAGTTTCTTTTCAGTTGCAAACTCCACTCCATACATATGTATGGGGAGGTACTAACTCCAACTCGGTTTTACAGTGAAAACGGCTGGAACTTCAAACCGGCACTAGGAAACAGACTGAGAAACCAGAGTAAAAGTTTCTCCTGCAACCCGTTCCCTTTGTGCTAGATGAACGAACGTCTCTCCACATGCTCAGTTCTGAGAGATAAGTGTGTGTGAAAGCCGTCTTTCAACTAGCTTGTTGGGAACACAAAGTTTCTTTTCAGTTGCAAACTCCACTCCATACATATATATGGGGAGGTACTAGCTCCAACTCGGTTTTACAGTGAAAACTGCTGGAACTTCAAACCGGCACTAGGAAACAGACTGAGAAACCAGAGTAAAAGTTTCTCCTGCAACCCGTTCCCTTTGTGCTAGATGAACGAACGTCTCTCCACATGCTCATTTCTGAGAGATAATTGTGTGTGAAAGCCGTCCTTCACCTAACTTGTTATGAACACAAAGTTTCTTTTCAGTTGCAAACTCCACTCCATACATATATATGGGGAGGTACTAGCTCCACCTCGGTTTAACAGTGAAAACTGCAGGAACTTAAACCCGGCACTAGGAAACAGACTGAGAAACCAGAGTAAAAGTTTCTCCTCCAAACCGTTCCCTTTGTGCTAGATGAACGAACGTCTCTCCACATGCTCAGTTCTGAGAGATAAGTGTGTGTGAAAGCCGTCCTTCACCTAGCTTGTTGGGAACACAAAGTTTCTTTTCAGTTGCAAACTCCACTCCATACATTTATATAGGGAAGTACTAGCTCCAACTCGGTTTTACAGTGAAAACTGCTGGAACTTCAAACCGGCACTAGGAAACAGACTGAGAAACCAGAGTAAAAGTTTCTCCTGCCACCCGTTCCCTTTGTGCTAGATGAACGAACGTCTCTCCACATGCTCAGATCTGAGAGATAATTTTGTGTGAAAGCCGTCCTTCACCTAGCTTGTTGGGAACACAAAGTTTCTTTTCAGTTGCAAACTCCACTCCATACATATATATGGGGAGGTACTAGCTCCAACCAGGTTTTACAGTGAAAACTGCAGGAACTTCAAACCGGCACTAGGAAACAGACTGAGAAACCAGAGTAAGAGTTTTTCCTGCAACCTGTTCCCTTTGTGCTAGATGAACGAACGTCTCTCCACATGCTCTTTTCTGAGAGATGTGTGTGTGTGAAAGCCGTACTTCACCTAGCTTTTTGGGAACATAAAGTTTGTTTTCATTTGTAAACTCCACTCCATACATATATATGGGGAGGTACTAGCTCCAACTCGGTTTTACAGTGAAAACGGCTGGAACTTCAAATCGGCACTAGGAAACAGACTGAGAAACCAGAGTAAAAGTTTCTCCTGCAACCCGTTCCCTTTGTGCTAGATGAACGAACGTCTCTCCACATGCTCAGTTCTGAGAGATAAGTGTGTGTGAAAGCCGTCCTTCACCTAGCTTGTTGGGAACACAAAGTTTCTTTTCAGTTGCAAACTCCACTCCATACATATATATGGGGAGGTACTAGCTCCAACTCGGTTTTACAGTGAAAACTGCAGGAACTTCAAACCGGCACTAGGAAACAGACTGAGAAACAAGAGTAATAGTTTCTCCTGCAACCGGTTCCCTTTGTGCTAGATGAACGAACGTCTCTCCACATGCTCAGTTCTGAGAGATAAGTGTGTGTGAAAGCCGTCCTTCACCTAGATTGTTGGGAACACAAAGTTTCTTTTCAGTTGCAAACTCCACTCCATACATATATATAGGGAGGTACTAGCCCCAACCAGGTTTTACAGTGAAAATTGCAGGAACTTCAAACAAGGCACTAGGAAACAGACTGAGAAAGCAGAGTAAAAGTTTCTCCTGCAACCTGTTCACTTTGTGGTAGATGAACGAACGTTTCTCCACATGCTCAGTTCTGAGAGATGTGTGTGTGTGAAAGCCGTCCTTCACCTAGCTTGTTGGGAACACAAAGTTTCTTTTCAGTTGCAAACTCCACTCCATACATATATATGGGGAGGTACTAGCTCCAACTCGGTTTTACAATGAAAACTGCTGGAACTTCAAACCGGCACTAGGAAACAGACTGAGAAACCGGAGTAACAGTTTCTCCTGCATCCTGTTCCCTTTGTGCTAGATGAACGAAAGTCTCTCCACATGCTCAGTTCTGAGAGATGTGTGTGTGTGAAATCCGTCCTTCAACTAGCTTTTTGGGAACATAAAGTTTCTTTTCATTTGTAATCTCCACTCCATACATATATATGGGGAGGTAATAGCGCCAACTCGGTTTTACAGTGAAAACGGCTGGAACTTCAAACCGGCACTAGGAAACAGACTGAGAAACCAGAGTAAAATTTTCTCCTGCAACCCGTTCCCTTTGTGCTAGATGAACGAACGTCTCTCCACATGCTCAGTTCTGAGAGATAAGTGTGTGTGAAAGCCGTCCTTCACCTAGCTTGTTGGGAACACAAAGTTTCTTTTCAGTTGCAAACTCCACTCCATACATATATATGGTGAGGTACTAGCTCCAAATCGGTTTTACAGTGAAAACTGCAGGAACTTCAAACCGGCACTAGGAAACAGACTGAGAAACCAGAGTAAAAGTTTCTCCTGCAACCCGTTCCCTTTGTGCTAGATGAACGAACGTCTCTCCACATGCTCAGTTCTGAGAGATAAGTGTGTGTGAAAGCCGTCCTTCACCTAGCTTGTTGGGAACACAAAGTTTCTTTTCAGTTGCAAACTCCACTCCATAAATATGTATGGGGAGGTACTAACTCCAACTCGGTTTTACAGTGAAAACGGCTGGAACTTCAAACCGGCACTAGGAAACAGACTGAGAAACCAGAGTAAAAGTTTCTCCTGCAACCCGTTCCCTTTGTGCTAGATGAACGAACGTCTCTCCACATGCTCAGTTCTGAGAGATAAGTGTGTGTGAAAGCCGTCCTTCACCTAGCTTGTTGGGAACACAAAGTTTCTTTTCAGTTGCAAACTCCACTCCATACATATATATGGGGAGGTACTAGCTCCAACTCGGTTTTACAGTGAAAACTGCAGGAACTTCAAACCGGCACTAGGAAACAGACTGAGAAACCAGAGTAAAAGTTTCTCCTGCAACCCGTTCCCTTTTGCTAGATGAACGAACGTCTCTCCACATGCTCATTTCTGAGAGATAATTGTGTGTGAAAGCCGTCCTTCACCTAGCTTGTTATGAACACAAAGTTTCTTTTCAGTTGCAAACTCCAATCCATACATATATATGGGGAGGTACTAGCTCCAACTCGGTTTTACAGTGAAAACTGCAGGAACTTCAAACCGGCACTAGGAAACAGACTGAGAAACCAGAGTAAAAGTTTCTCCTGCAACCCGTTCCCTTTGTGCTAGATGAACGAACGTCTCTCCACATGCTCAGTTCTGAGAGATAAGTGTGTGTGAAAGCCGTCCTTCACCTAGCTTGTTGGGAACACAAAGTTTCTTTTCAGTTGCAAACTCCACTCCATACATATATATGGGGATGTGCTAGCCCCAACCAGGTTTTACAGTGAAAATTGCAGGAACTTCAAACAAGGCACTAGGAAACAGACTGAGAAACCAGAGTAAAATTTCTCCTGCAACCTGTTCCCTTTGTGCTAGATGAACGAACGTTTCTCCACATGCTCAGTTCTGAGAGATGTGTGTGTGTGAAAGCCGTCCTTCACCTAGCTTGTTGGGAACACAAAGTTTCTTTTCAGTTGCAAACTCCACTCCATACATATATATGGGGAGGTACTAGCTCCAACCAGGTTTTACAGTGAAAACTGCAGGAACTTCAAACCGGCACTAGGAAACAGACTGAGAAACCAGAGTAATAGTTTCTCCTGCATTCTGTTCCCTTTGTGCTAGATGAACGAACGTCTCTCCACATGCTCAGTTCTGAGAGATGTGTGTGTGTGAAAGCCGTCCTTCACCTAGCTTTTTGGGAACATAAAGTTTCTTTTCATTTGTAAACTCCTCTCCATACATATATATGGGGAGGTACTAGCGCCAACTAGGTTTTACAGTGAAAACGGCTGGAACTTCAAACCGGCACTAGGAAACAGACTGAGAAACCAGAGTAAAAGTTTCTCCTGCAACCCGTTCCCTTTGTGCTAGATGAACGAACGTCTCTCCACATGCTCAGTTCTGAGAGATAAGTGTGTGTGAAAGCCGTCCTTCACCTAGCTTGTTGGGAACACAAAGTTTCTTTTCAGTTGCAAACTCCACTCCATACATATATATGGGGAGGTACTAGCTCCAACTCGGTTTTACAGTGAAAACTGCAGGAACTTCAAACCGGCACTAGGAAACAGACTGAGAAACCAGAGTAAAAGTTTCTCCTGCAACCCGTTCCCTTTGTGCTAGATGAACGAACGTCTCTCCACATGCTCAGTTCTGAGAGATAAGTGTGTGTGAAAGCCGTCCTTCACCTAGCTTGTTGGGAACACAAAGTTTCTTTTCAGTTGCAAACTCCACTCCATACATATATATGGGGAGGTACTAACTCCAACTCGGTTTTACAGTGAAAACGGCTGGAACTTCAAACCGGCACTAGGAAACAGACTGAGAAACCAGAGTAAAAGTTTCTCCTGCAACCCGTTCCCTTTGTGCTAGATGAACGAACGTCTCTCCACATGCTCAGTTCTGAGAGATAAGTGTGTGTGAAAGCCGTCCTTCAACTAGCTTGTTGGGAATACAAAGTTTCTTTTCAGTTGCAAACTCCACTCCATACATATATATGGGGAGGTACTAGCTCCAACTCGGTTTTACAGTGAAAACTGCAGGATCTTCAAACCGGCACTAGGAAACAGACTGAGAAACCAGAGTCAAAGTTTCTCCTGCAACCCGTTCCCTTTGTGCTAGATGAACGAACGTCTCTCCACATGCTCAGTTCTGAGAGATAAGTGTGTTTGAAAGCCGTCCTTCACCTACATTTTTGGGAACATAAAGTTTCTTTTCATTTGTAAACTCCACTCCATACATATATATGGGGAGGTACTAGCTCCACCTCGGTTTAACAGTGAAAACTGCAGGAACTTCAAACCGGCACTAGGAAACAGACTGAGAAACCAGAGTAAAAGTTTCTCCTGCAACGCGTTCCCTTTGTGCTAGATGAACGAACGTCTCTCCACATGCTCAGTTCTGAGAGATAAGTGTGTGTGAAAGCCGTCCTTCACCTAGCTTGTTGGGAACACAAAGTTTCTTTTCAGTTGCAAACTCCACTCCATACATATATATGGGGAGGTACTAGCTCCAACTCGGTTTTACAGTGAAAACTGCAGGAACTTCAAACCGGCACTAGGAAACAGACTGAGAAACAAGAGTAAAAGTTTCTCCTGCAACCCGTTCCCTTTGTGCTAGATGAACGATCGTCTCTCCACATGCTCAGTTCTGAGAGATAAGTGTGTGTGAAAGCCGTTCTTCACCTAACTTGTTGGGAACACAAAGTTTCTTTTCAGTTGCAAACTCCACTCCATACATATATATGGGGAGGTACTAGCTCCAACCAGGTTTTACAGTGAAAATTGCAGGAACTTCAAACAAGGCACTAGGAAACAGACTGAGAAACCAGTGTAAAAGTTTCTCCTGCAACCTGTTCCCTTTGTGCTAGATGAACGAACGTTTCTCCACATGCTCAGTTCTGAGAGATGTGTGTGTGTGAAAGCCGTCCTTCACCTAGCTTTTTGGGAACATAAAGTTTCTTTTCATTTGTAAATTCCACTCCATACATATATATGGGGATGTACTAGCGCCAACTCGGTTTTACAGTGAAAACTGCAGGAACTTCAAACCGGCACTAGGAAACAGACTGAGAAACCAGAGTAAAAGTTTCCCCTGCAACCCGTTCCCTTTGTGCTAGATGAACGAACGTCTCTCCACATGCTCAGTTCTGAGAGATAAGTGTGTGTGAAAGACGTCCTTCACCTAGCTTGTTGGGAACACAAAGTTTCTTTTCAGTTGCAAACTCCACTCCATACATATATATGGGGAGGTACTAGCTCCAACTCGGTTTTACAGTGAAAACTGCAGGAACTTCAAACCGGCACTAGGAAACAGACTGAGAAACCAGAGTAAAAGTTTCTCCTGCAACCCGTTCCCTTTGTGCTAGATGAACGAACGTCTCTCCACATGCTCAGTTCTGAGAGATAAGTGTGTGTGAAAGCCGTCCTTCACCTAGCTTGTTGGGAACACAAAGTTTCTTTTCAGTTGCAAACTCCACTCCATACATATATATGGGGAGGTACTAACTCCAACTCGGTTTTACAGTGAAAACGGCTGGAACTTCAAACCGGCACTAGGAAACAGACTGAGAAACCAGAGTAAAAGTTTCCCCTGCAACCCGTTCCCTTTGTGCTAGATGAACGAACGTCTCTCCACATGCTCAGTTCTGAGAGATAAGTGTTTGTGAAAGCCGTCCTTCAACTAGCTTGTTGGGAACACAAAGTTTCTTTTCAGTTGCAAACTCCACTCCATACATATATATGGGGAGGTACTAGCTCCAACTCGGTTTTACAGTGAAAACTGCAGGAACTTCAAACCGGCACTAGGAAACAGACTGAGAAACCAGAGTAAAAGTTTCTCCTGCAACCCGTTCCATTTGTGCTAGATGAACGAACGTCTCTCCACATGCTCAGTTCTGAGAGATAAGTGTGTGTGAAAGCCGTCCTTCACCTAGCTTGTTGGGAACACAAAGTTTCTTTTCAGTTGCAAACTCCACTCCATACATATATATGGGGAGGTACTAGCTCCAACTCGGTTTTACAGTGAAAACTGCAGGAACTTCAAACCGGCACTAGGAAACAGACTGAGAAACCAGAGTAAAAGTTTCTCCTGCAACCCGTTCCCTTTGTGCTAGATGAACGAACGTCTCTCCACATGCTCAGTTCTGAGAGATAAGTGTGTGTGAAAGCCGTCCTTCACCTAGCTTGTTGGGAACACAAAGTTTCTTTTCAGTTGCAAACTCCACTCCATACATATATATGGGGAGGTACTAACTCCAACTCGGTTTTACAGTGAAAACGGCTGGAACTTCAAACCGGCACTAGGAAACAGACTGAGAAACCAGAGTAAAAGTTTCTCCTGCAACCCGTTCCCTTTGTGCTAGATGAACGAACGTCTCTCCACATGCTCAGTTCTGAGAGATAAGTGTTTGTGAAAGCCGTCCTTCAACTAGCTTGTTGGGAACACAAAGTTTCTTTTCAGTTGCAAACTCCACTCCATACATATATATGGGGAGGTACTAGCTCCAACTCGGTTTTACAGTGAAAACTGCAGGAACTTCAAACCGGCACTAGGAAACAGACTGAGAAACCAGAGTAAAAGTTTCTCCTGCAACCCGTTCCATTTGTGCTAGATGAACGAACGTCTCTCCACATGCTCAGTTCTGAGAGATAAGTGTGTGTGAAAGCCGTCCTTCACCTAGCTTGTTGGGAACACAAAGTTTCTTTTCAGTTGCAAACTCCACTCCATACATATATATGGGGAGGTACTAGCTCCAACTCGGTTTTACAGTGAAAACTGCAGGAACTTCAAACCGGCACTAGGAAACAGACTGAGAAACCAGAGTAAAAGTTTCTCCTGCAACCCGTTCCCTTTGTTCTAGATGAACGAACGTCTCTCCACATGCTCAGTTCTGAGAGATAAGTGTGTGTGAAAGCCGTCCTTCACCTACATTTTTGGGAACATAAAGTTTCTTTTCATTTGTAAACTCCACTCCATACATATATATGGGGAGGTACTAGCTCCACCTCGGTTTAACAGTGAAAACTGCAGGAACTTAAAACCGGCACTAGGAAACAGACTGAGAAACCAGAGTAAAAGTTTCTCCTGCAACCCGTTCCATTTGTGCTAGATGAACGAACGTCTCTCCACATGCTCAGTTCTGAGAGATAAGTGTGTGTGAAAGCCGTCCTTCACCTAGCTTGTTGGGAACACAAAGTTTCTTTTCAGTTGCAAACCACTCCATACATATATATGGGAAGGTACTAGCTCCAAATCGGTTTTACAGTGAAAACTGCAGGAACTTCACACCGGCACTAGGAAACAGACTGAGAAACCAGAGAAAAAGTTTCCCCTGCAACCAGTTCCCTTTCTGCTAGATGAACGAACGTCTCTCCACATGCTCAGTTCTGAGACATAAGTGTGAGTGAAAGCCGTCCTTCTCCTAGCTTGTTGGGAACACAAAGTTTCTTTTCAGTTGCAAACTCCACTCCATACATATATATGGTGAGATACTAGCTCCAACCAGGTTTTACAGTGAAAACTGCAGGAACTTCAAACCGGCACTAGGAAACAGACTGAGAAACCAGAGTAAAAGTTTCTCCTGCAACCTGTTCCCTTTGTGCTAGATGAACGAACGTCTCTCCACATGCTGAGTTCTGAGAGATGTGTGTGTGTGAAAGCCGTCCTTCACCTACCTTTTTGGGAACATAAAGTTTATTTTCATTTGTTAACTACACTCCATACATATATATGGTGATGTACTAGCTCCAACTCGGTTTTACAGTGAAAACTGCTGGAACTTCAAACCGGCACTAGGAAACAGACTGAGAAACCAGAGTAAAAGTTTCTCCTGCAAACCGTTCCCTTTGTGCTATATGAACGAACGTCTCTCCACATGCTCAGTTCTGAGAGATAAGTGTGTGTGAAAGCCTTCCTTCACCTAGCTTGTTGGGAACACAAAGTTTCTTTTCAGTTGCAAACTCCACTCCATACATATATATGGTGAGGTACTAGCTCCAACTCGGTTTTACAGTGAAAACTGCTGGAACTTCAAACCGGCACTAGGAAACAGACTGAGAAACCAGAGTAAAAGTTTCTCCTGCAACCCGTTCCCTTTGTGCTAGATGAACGAACGTCTCTCCACATGCTCAGTTCTGAGAGATAAGTGTGTGTGAAAGCCGTCCTTCACCTAGCTTGTTGGGAACACAAAGTTTCTTTTCAGTTGCAAACTCCACTCCATACATATGTATGGGGAGGTACTAACTCCAACTCGGTTTTACAGTGAAAACGGCTGGAACTTCAAACCGGCACTAGGAAACAGACTGAGAAACCAGAGTAAAAGTTTCTCCTGCAACCCGTTCCTTTTGTGCTAGATGAACGAACGTCTCTCCACATGCTCAGTTCTGAGAGATAAGTGTGTGTGAAAGCCGTACTTCAACTAGCTTGTTGGGAACACAAAGTTTCTTTTCAGTTGCAAACTCCACTCCATACATATATATGGGGAGGTACTAGCTCCAACTCGGTTTTACAGTGAAAACTGCAGGAACTTCAAACCGGCACTAGGAAACAGACTGAGAAACCAGAGTAAAAGTTTCTCCTGCAACCCGTTCCCTTTGTGCTAGATGAACGAACGTCTCTCCACATGCTCAGTTCTGAGAGATAACTGTGTGTGAAAGCCGTCCTTCACCTAGCTTGTTATGAACACAAAGTTTCTTTTCAGTTGCAAACTCCACTCCATACATATATATGGGGAGGTACTAGCTCCAACTCGGTATTACAGTGAAAATTGCAGGAACTTCAAACCGGCACTAGGAAACAGACTGAGAAACCAGAGTAAAAGTTTCTCCTGCAACCTGTTCCCTTTGTGCTAGATGAACGAACGTTTCTCCACATGCTCAGTTCTGAGAGATGTGTGTGTGTGAAAGCCGTCCTTCACCTAGCTTGTTGGGAACACAAAGTTTCTTTTCAGTTGCAAACTCCACTCCATACATATATATGGGGAGGTACTAGCTCCAACCAGGTTTTACAGTGAAAACTGCAGGAACTTCAAACCGGCACTAGGAAACAGACTGAGAAACCAGAGTAATAGTTTCTCCTGCATTCTGTTCCCTTTGTGCTAGATGAACGAACGTCTCTCCACATGCTCAGTTCTGAGAGATGTGTGTGTGTGAAAGCCGTCCTTCACCTAGCTTTTTGGGAACATAAAGTTTCTTTTCATTTGTAAACTCCACTCCATACATATATATGGGGAGGTACTAGCGCCAACTCGGTTTTACAGTGAAAACGGCTGGAACTTCATACCGGCATTAGGAAACAGACTGAGAAACCAGAGTAAAAGTTTCTCCTGCAACCCGTTCCCTTTGTGCTAGATGAACGAACGTCTCTCCACATGCTCAGTTCTGAGAGATAAGTGTGTGTGAAAGCCGTCCTTCACCTAGCTTGTTGGGAACACAAAGTTTCTTTTCAGTTGCAAACTCCACTCCATACATATATATGGTGAGGTACTAACTCCAACTCGGTTTTACAGTGAAAACGGCTGGAACTTCAAACCGGCACTAGGAAACAGACTGAGAAACCAGAGTAAAAGTTTCTCCTGCAACCCGTTCCCTTTGTGCTAGATGAACGAACGTCTCTCCACATGCTCAGTTCTGAGAGATAAGTGTGTGTGAAAGCCGTCCTTCAACTAGCTTGTTGGGAACACAAAGTTTCTTTTCAGTTGCAAACTCCACTCCATACATATATATGGGGAGGTACTAGCTCCAACCAGGTTTTACAGTGAAAACTGCAGGATCTTCAAACCGGCACTAGGAAACAGACTGAGAAACCAGAGTCAAAGTTTCTCCTGCAACCCGTTCCCTTTGTGCTAGATGAACGAACGTCTCTCCACATGCTCAGTTCTGAGAGATAAGTGTGTGTGAAAGCCGTCCTTCACCTACATTTTTGGGAACATAAAGTTTCTTTTAATTTGTAAACTCCACTCCATACATATATATGGGGAGGTACTAGCTCCACCTCGGTTTAACAGTGAAAACTGCAGGAACTTCAAACCGGCACTAGGAAACAGACTGAGAAACCAGAGTAAAAGTTTCTCCTGCAACGCGTTCCCTTTGTGCTAGATGAACGAACGTCTCTCCACATGCTCAGTTCTGAGAGATAAGTGTGTGTGAAAGCCGTCCTTCACCTAGCTTGTTTGGAACACAAAGTTTCTTTTCAGTTGCAAACTCCACTCCATACATATATATAGGGAGGTACTAGCTCCAACTCGGTTTTACAGTGAAAACTGCAAGAACTTCAAACCGGCACTAGGAAACAGACTGAGAAACCAGAGTAAAAGTTTCCCCTGCCACCCGTTCCCTTTGTGCTAGATGAACGAACGTCTCTCCACATGCTCAGTTCTGAGAGATAAGTGTGTGTGAAAGCCGTCCTTCACCTAGCTTGTTGGGAACACAAAGTTTCTTTTCAGTTGCAAACTCCATTCCATACATATATATGGGGAGGTACTAGCTCCAACCAGGATTTACAGTGAAAACTGCAGGAACTTCAAACCGGCACTAGGAAACAGACTGAGAAACCAGAGTAATAGTTTTTCCTGCAACCTGTTCCCTTTGTGCTAGATGAACGAACGTCTCCCAACATGCTCAGTTCTGAGAGATGTGTGTGTGTGAAAGCCGTCCTTCACCTAGCTTTTTGGGAACATAAAGTTTCTTTTCATTTGTAAACTCCACTCCATACATATATATGGGGAGGTACTAGCGCCAACTCGGTTTTACAGTGAAAACGGCTGGAACTTCAAACCGGCACTAGGAAACAGACTGAGAAACCAGAGTAAAAGTTTCCCCTGCAACCCGTTCCCTTTGTGCTAGATGAACGAACGTCTCTCCACATGCTCAGTTCTGAGAGATAAGTGAGTGTGAAAGACGTCCTTCACCTAGCTTGTTGGGAACACAAAGTTTCTTTTCAGTAGCAAACTCCACTCCATATATATATATATGGGGAGGTACTAGCTCCAACTCGGTTTTACAGTGAAAACTGCAGGAATTTCAAACCGGCACTAGGAAACAGACTGAGAAACCAGAGTAAAAGTTTCTCCTGCAACCCGTTCCCTTTGTGCTAGATGAACGAACGTCTCTCCACATGCTCAGTTCTGAGAGATAAGTGTGTGTGAAAGCCGTCCTTCAACTAGCTTGTTGGGAACACAAAGTTTCTTTTCAGTTGCAAACTCCACTCCATACATATATATGGGGAGGTACTAGCTCCAACTCGGTTTTACATTGAAAACTGCAGGAACTTCAAACCGGCACTAGGAAACAGACTGAGAAACCAGAGTAAAAGTTTCTCCTGCAACCCGTTCAATTTGTGCTAGATGAACGAACGTCTCTCCACATGCTCAGTTCTGAGAGATATGTGTGTGTGAAAACCGTCCTTCACCTAGCTTGTTGGGAACACAAAGTTTCTTTTCAGTTGCAAACTCCACTCCATACATACATATGGGGAGGTACTAGCTCCAACTCGGTTTTACAGTGAAAACTGCAGGAACTTCAAACCGGCACTAGGAAACAGACTGAGAAACCAGAGTAAAAGTTTCTCCTGCAACCCGTTCCCTTTGTTCTAGATGAACGAACGTCTCTCCACATGCTCAGTTCTGAGAGATAAGTGTGTGTGAAAGCCGTCCTTCACCTACATTTTTGGGAACATAAAGTTTCTTTTCATTTGTAAACTCCACTCCATACATATATATGGGGAGGTACTAGCTCCACCTCGGTTTAACAGTGAAAACTGCAGGAACTTAAAACCGGCACTAGGAAACAGACTGAGAACCCAGAGTAAAAGTTTCTCCTGCAACCCGTTCCATTTGTGCTAGATGAACGAACGTCTCTCCACATGCTCAGTTCTGAGAGATGTGTGTGTGTGAAAGCCGTCCTTCACCTAGCTTGTTGGGAACACAAAGTTTCTTTTCAGTTGCAAACTCCACTCCATACATATATATGGGAAGGTACTAGCTCCAAATCGGTTTTACAGTGAAAACTGCAGGAACTTCACACCGGCACTAGGAAACAGACTGAGAAACCAGAGAAAAAGTTTCCCCTGCAACCAGTTCCCTTTCTGCTAGATGAACGAACGTCTCTCCACATGCTCAGTTCTGAGACATAAGTGTGAGTGAAAGCCGACCTTCACCTAGCTTGTTGGGAACACAAAGTTTCTTTTCAGTTGCAAACTCCACTCCATACATATATATGGTGAGATACTAGCTCCAACCAGGTTTTACGGTGAAAACTGCAGGAACTTCAAACCGGCACTAGGAAACAGACTGAGAAACCAGAGTAAAAGTTTCTCCTGCAACCTGTTCCCTTTGTGCTAGATGAACGAACGTCTCTCCACATGCTCAGTTCTGAGAGATGTGTGTGTGTGAAAGCCGTCCTTCACCTACCTTTTTGGGAACATAAAGTTTATTTTCATTTGTTAACTCCACTCCATACATATATATGGGGAGGTACTAGCTCCAACTCGGTTTTACAGTGAAAACTGCTGGAACTTCAAACCGGCACTAGGAAACAGACTGAGAAACCAGAGTAAAAGTTTCTCCTGCAAACCGTTCCCTTTGTGCTATATGAACGAACGTCTCTCCACATGCTCATTTCTGAGAGATAAGTGTGTGTGAAAGCCGTCCTTCACCTAGCTTGTTGGGAACACAAAATTTCTTTTCAGTTGCAAACTCCACTCCATACATATATATGGGGAGGTACTAGCTCCAACTCGGTTTTACAGTGAAAACTGCAGGAAATTCAAACCGGCACTAGGAAACAGACTGAGAAACCAGAGAAAAAGTTTCTCCTGCAACCCGTTCCCTTTCTGCTAGATGAACGAACGTCTCTCCACATGCTCAGTTCTGAGAGATAAGTGTGTGTGAAAGCCGTCCTTCACCTAGCTTGCTGGGAACACAAAGTTTCTTTTCAGTTGCTAACTCCACTCCATACATATATATGGGGAGATACTAGCTCCAACCAGGTTTTACAGTGAAAACTGCAGGAAATTCAAACCGGCACTAGGAAACAGACTGAGAAACCAGAGTAAAAGATTCTCCTGCAACCTGTTCCCTTTGTGCTAGATGAACGAACGTCTCTCCACATGCTCAGTTCTGAGAGATGTGTGTGTGTGAAAGCCGTACTTCACCTAGCTTGTTGGGAACACAAAGTTTCTTTTCAGTTGCAAACTCCACTCCATACATATATATAGGGAGGTACTAGCTCCAACTCGGTTTTGCAGTGAAAACTGCTGGAACTTCAAACCGGCACTAGGAAACAGACTGAGAAACCTGAGTAATAGTTTCTCCTGCAACCCGTTCCCTTTGTGCTAGATGAACGAACGTCTCTCAACATGCCCAGTTCTGGGAGATAATTGTGTGTGAAAGCCGTCCTTCACCTAGCTTGTTTGGAACACAAAGTTTCTTTTCAGTTGCAAACTCCACTCCATACATATATATGGGGAGGTTCTAGCTCCAACCAAGTTTTACAGTGAAAACTGCAGGAACTTCAAACCGGCACTAGGAAACAGACTGAGAAACCAGAGTAAAAGTTTCTCCTGCAACCCGTTCCCTTTGTGCTAGATGAACGAACGTCTCTCCACATGCTCAGTTGTGAGACATAAGTGTGTGTGAAAGCCGTCCTTCAGCTAGCTTGTTGGGAACACAAAGTTTCTTTTCAGTTGCAAACTCCACTCCACACATATATATGGGGAGGTACTAGCTCCAAATCGGTTTTACAGTGAAAACATCAGGAACTTCAAACCGGCACTAGGAAACAGACTGAGAAACCAGAGTATAAGTTTCACCTGCATCCCGTTCCCTTTCTGCTAGATGAACGAACGTCTCTCCACATGCTCATTTCTGAGAGTTTACTGTGTGTGAAAGCCGTCTTTCACCTAGCTTGTTTGGAACACAAAGTTTCTTTTCAGTTGCAAACTCCACTCCATACATATATATGGGGAGGTACTAGCTCCAAATCTGTTTTACAGTGAAAACTGCAGGAACTTCAAACCGGCACTAGGAAACAGACTGAGAAACCAGAGTAAAAGTTTCTCCTGCAACCCGTTCCCTTTCTGCTAGATGAACGAACGTCTCTCCACATGCTCAGTTCTGAGAGATAAGTGTGTGTGAAAGCCGTCCTTCACTTAGCTTGTTGGGAACACAAAGTTTCTTTTCAGTTGCAAACTCCACTCCATACATATATATAGGTAGGTACTAGCTCCAACTCGGTTTTGCAGTGAAAACTGCTGGAACTTCAAACCGGAACTAGGAAACAGACTGAGAAACCTGAGTAAAAGTTTCTCCTGCAGCCCGTTCCCTTTGTGCTAGATGAACGAACGTCTCTCCACATGCTCAGTTCTGAGAGATGTGTGTGTGTGAAAGACGTCCTTCACCTAGCTTGTTGGGAACACAAAGTTTCTTTTCAGTTGCAAACTCCACTCCATACATATATTTGGGGAGGTACTAGCTCCAACTCGGTTTTACAGTGAAAACTGCTGGAACTTCAAACCGGCACTAGGAAACAGACTGAGAAACCAGAGTAAAACTTTCTCCTGCAACCCGTTCCATTTGTGCTAGATGAACGAACGTCTCTCCACATGCTCAGTTCTGAGAGATTAGTGTGTGTGTAAGCCGTCCTTCACCAAGCTTGTTGGGAACACAAAGTTTCTTTTCAGTTGCAAACTCCACTCCATACATATATATGGGGAGGTACTAGCTCCAACTCGGTTTTACAGTGAAAACTGCAGGAAATTCAAACCGGCACTAGGAAACAGACTGAGAAACCAGAGAAAAAGTTTCTCCTGCAACCCGTTCCCTTTCTGCTAGATGAACGAACGTCTCTCCACATGCTCAGTTCTGAGAGATAAGTGTGTTTGAAAGCCGTCCTTCACCTAGCTTGTTTGGAACACAAAGTTTCTTTTCAGTTGCAAACTCCACTCCATACAAATATATGGGGAGGTACTAGCTCCAACCAGGTTTTACAGAGAAAACTGCAGGAAATTCAAACCGGCACTAGGAAACAGACTGAGAAACCAGAGTATAAGTTTCCCTGCAACCCGTTCCCTTTGTGCTAGATGAACGAACGTATCTCCACATGCTCAGTTCTGAGAGATAATTGTGTGTGAAAGCCGTCCTTCACCTAGCTTGTTGGGAACACAAAGTTTCTTTTCAGTTGCAAACTCCACTCCATACATATATATGGGGAGGTACAAGCTCCAAATCTGTTTCACAGTGAAAAGTGCAGGAACTTCAAACCGGCACTAGGAAACAGACTGAGAAACCAGAGTATAAGTTTCTCCTGCAACCCGTTCCCTTTCTGCTAGATGAAAGAACGTCTCTCCACATGCTCAGTTCTGAGAGATAAGTGTGTGTGAAAGCCGTCCTTCACCTAGCTTGTTTGGAACACAAAGTTTCTTTTCAGTTGCAAACTACACTCCATACATATACATGGGGAGGTACTAGCTCCAACCAGGTATTAGAGAGAAAACTGCAGGAAATTCAAACCGGCACTAGGAAATAGACTGAGAAACCAGAGTATAAGTTTCCCTGCAACCCGTTCCCTTTGTGCTAGATGAACGAACGTCTCTCCACATGCTCAGTTCTGAGAGATTACTGTGTGTGAAAGCCGTCTTTCACCTAGCTTGTTTGGAACACAAAGTTTCTTTTCAGTTGAAACTCCACTCCATACATATATATGGGGATGTACTAGCTCCAAATCTGTTTTACAGTGAAAACTGCAGGAACTTCAAACCGGCACTAGGAAACAGACTGAGAAACCAGAGTAAAAGTTTCTCCTGCAACCCGTTCCATTTGTGCTAGATGAACGAACGTCTCTCCACATGCTCAGTTCTGAGAGATAAGTGTGTGTGAAAGCCGTCCTTCACCTAGCTTGTTGGGAACTCAAAGTTTCTTTTCAGTTGCAAACTCCACTCCATACATATATATTGGCAGATACTAGCTCCAACCAGCTTTTACAGTGAAAACTGCAGGAACTACAAACCGGCACTAGGAAACAGACTGAGAAACCTTAGTAAAAGTTTCTCCTGCAACCCGTTCCATTTGTGCTAGATGAACGAACGTCTCTCCACATGCTCAGTTCTGAGAGATGTGTGTGTGTGAAAGCCGTCCTTCACCTAACTTTTTGGGAACATAAAGTTTCTTTTCATTTGTAAACTCCACTCCATACATATATATGGGGAGGTACTAGCTCCAACTCGGTTTTACAGTGAAAACTGCAGGAACTTCAAACCGGCACTAGGAAACAGACTGAGAAACCAGAGTAAAAGTTTCTCCTGCAACCCGTTCCCTTTGTGCTAGATGAACGAACGTCTCTCCACATGCTCAGTTCTGAGAGATAAGTGTGTGTGAAAGCCGTCCTTCACCTAGCTTGTTGGGAACACAAAGTTTCTTTTCAGTTGCAAACTCCACTCCATACATATATATAGGTAGGTACTAGCTCCAACTCGGTTTTGCAGTGAAAACTGCTGGAACTTCAAACCGGAACTAGGAAACAGACTGAGAAACCTGAGTAAAAGTTTCCCCTGCAGCCCGTTCCCTTTGTGCTAGATGAACGAACGTCTCTCCACATGCTCAGTTCTGAGAGATAAGTGTGTGTGAAAGACGTCCTTCACCTAGCTTGTTGGGAACACAAAGTTTCTTTTCAGTTGCAAACTCCACTCCATACATATATATGGGGAGGTACTAGCTCCAACTCGGTTTTACAGTGAAAACTGCTGGAACTTCAAACAGGCACTAGGAAACAGACTGAGAAACCAGTGTAAAAGTTTCTCCTGCAACCCGTTCCATTTGTGCTAGATGAACGAACGTCTCTCCACATGCTCAGTTCTGAGAGATATGTGTGTGTGAAAGCCGTCCTTCACCTAGCTTGTTGGGAACACAAAGTTTCTTTTCAGTTGCAAACTCCACTCCATACATATATATGGGGAGGTACTAGCTCCAAATCGGTTTTACAGTGAAAACTGCAGGAACTTCAAACCGGCACTAGGAAACAGACTGAGAAACCAGAGTATAAGTTTCTCCTGCAAACCGTTCCCTTTCTGCTAGATGAACGAACGTCTCTCCACATGCTCAGTTCTGAGAGATAAGTGTGTTTGAAAGCCGTCCTTCACCTAGCTTGTTTGGAACACAAAGTTTCTTTTCAGTTGTAAACTCCACTCCATACAAATATATGGGGAGGTACTAGCTCCAACCAGGTTTTACAGAGAAAACTGCAGGAAATTCAAACCGGCACTAGGAAACAGACTGAGAAACCAGAGTATAAGTTTCCCTGCAACCCGTTCCCTTTGTGCTAGATGAACGAACGTCTCTCCACATGCTCAGTTCTGAGAGACAAGTGTGTGTGAAAGCCGTCCTTCACCTAGCTTGTTGGGAACACAAAGTTTCTTTTCAGTTGCAAACTCCACTCCATACATATATATTGGGAGATTCTAGCTCCAACCAGCTTTTACAGTGAAAACTGCAGGAACTTCAAACCGGCACTAGGAAACAGACTGAGAAACCTTAGTAAAAGTTTCTCCTGCAACCCGTTCCCTTTGTGCTAGATGAACGAACGTCTCTCCACATGCTCAGTTCTGAGAGATGTGTGTGTGTTAAAGCCGTCCTTCACCTACCTTTTTGGGAACATAAAGTTTCTTTTCATTTGTAAACTCCACTCCATACATATATATGGGGAGGTACTATCTCCAACTCGGTATTACAGTGAAAACTGCTGGAACTTCAAACCGGCACTAGGAAACAGACTGAGAAACCAGAGTAAAAGTTTCTCCTGCAACCCGTTCCCTTTGTGCTAGATGAACGAACGTCTCTCCACATGCTCAGTTCTGAGAGATAAGTGTGTGTGAAAGCCGTCCTTCACCTAGCTTGTTGGGAACACAAAGTTTCTTTTCAGTTGCAAACTCCACTCCATACATATATATAGGTAGGTACTAGCTCCAACTCGGTTTTGCAGTGAAAACTGCTGGAACTTCAAACCGGAACTAGGAAACAGACTGAGAAACCTGAGTAAAAGTTTCTCCTGCAGCCCGTTCCCTTTGTGCTAGATGAACGAACGTCTCTCCACATGCTCAGTTCTGAGAGATAAGTGTGTGTGAAAGACGTCCTTCACCTAGCTTGTTGGGAACACAAAGTTTCTTTTCAGTTGCAAACTCCACTCCATACATATATATGGGGAGGTACTAGCTCCAACACGGTTTTACAGTGAAAACTGCAGGAACTTCAAACCGGCACTAGGAAACAGACTGAGAAACCAGTGTAATAGTTTCTCCTGCAACCCGTTCCATTTGTGCTAGATGAACGAACGTCTCTCCACATGCTCAGTTCTGAGAGATAAGTGTGTGTGAAAGCCGTCCTTCACCTAGCTTGTTGGGAACACAAAGTTTTTTTCAGTTGCAAACTCCACTCCATACATATATATGGGGAGGTACAAGCTCCAAATCGTTTTCACAGTGAAAACTGCAGGAACTTCAAACCGGCACTAGGAAACAGACTGAGAAACCAGAGTATAAGTTTCTCCTGCAACCCGTTCCCTTTCTGCTAGATGAACGAACGTCTCTCCACATGCTCAGTTCTGAGAGATAAGTGTGTGTGAAAGCCGTCCTTCACCTAGCTTGTTTGGAACACAAAGTTTCTTTTCAGTTGCAAACTCCACTCCATACATATACATGGGGAGGTACTAGCTCCAACCAGGTTTTACAGAGAAAACTGCAGGAAATTCAAAACGGCACTAGGAAACAGACTGAGAAACCAGAGTATAAGTTTCCCTGCAACCCGTTCCCTTTGTGCTAGATGAACGAACGTCTCTCCACATGCTCAGTTCTGAGAGATAAGTGTGTGTGAAAGCCGTCCTTCACCTAGCTTGTTGGGAACAAAAAGTTTCTTTTCAGTTGCAAACTCCACTCCATACATATATATGGGGAGGTACTAGCTCCAAATCGGTTTTACAGTGAAAACTGCAGTAACTTCAAACCGGCACTAGGAAACAGACTGAGAAACCAGAGTATAAGTTTCTCCTGCAACCCGTTCCCTTTCTGCTAGATGAACGAACGTCTCTCCACATGCTCAGTTCTGAGAGATAAGTGTGTGTGAAAGCCGTCCTTCACCTAGCTTGTTGGGAACACAAAGTTTCTTTTCAGTTGCAAACTCCACTCCATACATATATATGGGGAGGTACTAGCTCCAACCAGCTTTTACAGAGAAAACTGCAGGAAATTCAAACCGGCACTAGGAAACAGACTGAGAAACCAGAGTATAAGTTTCCCTGCAACCCGTTCCCTTTGTGCTAGATGAACGAACGTCTCTCCACATGCTCAGTTCTGAGAGATAAGTGTGTGTGAAAGCCGTCCTTCACCTAGCTTGTTGGGAACACAAAGTTTCTTTTCAGTTGCAAACTCCACTCCATACATATATATGGGGAGGTACTAGCTCCAAACAAGTTTTACAGTGAAAACTGCAGGAACTTCAAACCGGCACTAGGAAACAGACTGAGAAACCAGAGTAAAAGTTTCTCCTGTAACCCGTTCATTTGTGCTAGATGAACGAACGTCTCTCCACATGCTCAGTTCTGAGAGATGTGTGTGTGTGAAAGCCGTCCTTCACCTAACTTTTTGGGAACATAAAGTTTCTTTTCATTTGTAAACTCCACTCCATACATATATATAGGTAGGTACTAGCTCCAACTCGGTTTTGCAGTGAAAACTGCTGGAACTTCAAACCGGAACTAGGAAACAGACTGAGAAACCTGAGTAAAAGTTTCCCCTGCAGCCCGTTCCCTTTGTGCTAGATGAACGAACGTCTCTCCACATGCTCAGTTCTGAGAGATAAGTGTGTTTGAAAGCCGTCCTTCACCTAGCTTGTTTGGAACACAAAGTTTCTTTTCAGTTGTAAACTCCACTCCATACAAATATATGGGGAGGTACTAGCTCCAACCAGTTTTTACAGAGAAAACTGCAGGAAATTCAAACCGGCACTAGGAAACAGACTGAGAAACCAGAGTATAAGTTTCCCTGCAACCCGTTCCCTTTGTGCTAGATGAACGAATGTCTCTCCACATGCTCAGTTCTGAGAGATAAGTGTGTGTGAAAGCCGTCCTTCACCTAGCTTGTTGGGAACACAAAGTTTCTTTTCAGTTGCAAACTCCACTCCATACATATATATTGGGAGATACTAGCTCCAACCAGCTTTTACAGTGAAAACTGCAGGAACTTCAAACCGGCACTAGGAAACAGACTGAGAAACCTTAGTAAAAGTTTCTCCTGCAACCCGTTCCCTTTGTGCTAGATGAACGAACGTCTCTTCACATGCTCAGTTCTGAGAGATGTGTGTGTGTGAAAGCCGTCCTTCACCTACCTTTTTGGGAACATAAAGTTTCTTTTCATTTGTAAACTCCACTCCATACATATATATGGGGAGGTACTGGCTCCAACTCGGTTTTACAGTGAAAACTGCTGGAACTTCAAACCGGCACTAGGAAACAGACTGAGAAACCAGAGTAAAAGTTTCTCCTGCAACCCGTTCCCTTTGTGCTAGATGAACGAACGTCTCTCCACATGCTCAGTTCTGAGAGATAAGTGTGTGTGAAAGCCGTCCTTCACCTAGCTTGTTTGGAACACAAAGTTTCTTTTCATTTGCAAACTCCACTCCATACATATACATGGGGAGGTACTAGCTCCAACCAGGTTTTATAGAGAAAACTGCAGGAAATTCAAAACGGCACTAGGAAACAGACTGAGAAACCAGAGTATAAGTTTCCCTGCAACCCGTTCCCTTTGTGCTAGATGAACGAACGTCTCTCCACATGCTCAGTTCTGAGAGATAAGTGTGTGTGAAAGCCGTCCTTCACCTAGCTTGTTGGGAACAAAAAGTTTCTTTTCAGTTGCAAACTCCACTCCATACATATATATGGGGAGGTACTAGCTCCAAATCGGTTTTACAGTGAAAACTGCAGTAACTTCAAACCGGCACTAGGAAACAGACTGAGAAACCAGAGTATAAGTTTCTCCTGCAACCCGTTCCCTTTCTGCTAGATGAACGAACGTCTCTCCACATGCTCAGTTCTGAGAGATTAGTGTGTGTGAAAGCCGTCCTTCACCTAGCTTGTTGGGAACACAAAGTTTCTTTTCAGTTGCAAACTCCACTCCATACATATATATGGGGAGGTACTAGCTCCAACCAGCTTTTACAGAGAAAACTGCAGGAAATTCAAACCGGCACTAGGAAACAGACTGAGAAACCAGAGTATAAGTTTCCCTGCAACCCGTTCCCTTTGTGCTAGATGAACGAACGTCTCTCCACATGCTCAGTTCTGAGAGATAAGTGTGTGTGAAAGCCGTCCTTCACCTAGCTTGTTGGGAACACAAAGTTTCTTTTCAGTTGCAAACTCCACTCCATACATATATATGGGGAGGTACTAGCTCCAAACAAGTTTTACAGTGAAAACTGCAGGAACTTCAAACCGGCACTAGGAAACAGACTGAGAAACCAGAGTAAAAGTTTCTCCTGCAACCCGTTCCTTTTGTGCTAGATGAACGAACGTCTCTCCACATGCTCAGATCTGAGAGATGTGTGTGTGTGAAAGCCGTCCTTCACCTAGCTTTTTGGGAACATAAAGTTTCTTTTCATTTGTAAACTCCACTCCATACATATATATGGGGAGGTACTAGCTCCAAATCGGTTTTACAGTGAAAACTGCAAGAACTTCAAACCGGCACTAGGAAACAGACTGAGAAACCAGAGTAAAAGTTTCTCATGCAACCAGTTCCCTTTGTGCTAGATGAACGAACGTCTCTCCACATGCTCAGTTCTGAGATATAAGTGTGTGTGAAAGCCGTCCTTCACCTAGCTTGTTGGGAACACAAAGTTTCTTTTCAGTTGCAAACTCCACTCCATACATATATATGGGGAGGTACTAGCTCCAACTCGGTTTTACAGTGAAAACTGCTGGAACTTCAAACCGGCACTAGGAAACAGACTGAGAAACCAGAGTAAAAGTTTCTCCTGCAACCCGTTCCCTTTGTGCTAGATGAACGAACGTCTCTCCACATGCTCAGTTCTGAGAGATAAGTGTGTGTGAAAGCCGTCCTTCACATAGCTTGTTGGGAACACAAAGTTTCTTTTCAGTTGCAAACTCCACTCCATACATATATATGGGGAGGTACTAGCTCCAAATCGGTTTTACAGTGAAAACTGCAGGAACTTCAAACCGGTACTAGGAAACAGACTGAGAAACCAGAGTAAAAGTTTCTCATGCAACCAGTTCCATTTGTGCTAGATGAACGAACGTCTCTCCACATGCTCAGTTCTGAGAGATAAGTGTGTGTGAAAGCCGTCCTTCACCTAGCTTGTTGGGAACACAAAGTTTCTTTTCAGTTGCAATCTCCACTCCATACATATATATGGGAAGGTACTAGCTCCAAATCTGTTTTACAGTGAAAACTGCAGGAACTTCAAACCGGCACTAGGAAACAGACTGAGAAACCAGAGTATAAGTTTCTCCTGCTACCCGTTCCCTTTCTGTTAGATGAACGAACGTCTCTCCACATGCTCAGTTCTGAGAGATAAGTGTGTGTGAAAGCCGTCCTTCACCTAGCTTGTTGGGAACACAAAGTTTCTTTTCAGTTGCAAACTCCACTCCATACATATATATGGGGAGGTACTAGCTCCAACCAGCTTTTACAGAGAAAACTGCAGGAAATTCAAACCGGCACTAGGAAACAGACTGAGAAACCAGAGTATAAGTTTCCCTGCAACCCGTTCCCTTTGTGCTAGATGAACGAACGTCTCTCCACATGCTCAGTTCTGAGAGATAAGTGTGTGTGAAAGCCGTCCTTCACCTTGCTTGTTGGGAACACAAAGTTTCTTTTCAGTTGCAAACTCCACTCCATACATATATATGGGGAGGTACTAGCTCCAAACAGGTTTTACAGTGAAAACTGCAGGAACTTCAAACCGGCACTAGGAAACAGACTGAGAAACCAGAGTAAAAGTTTCTCCTGCAACCCGTTCCTTTTGTGCTAGATGAACGAACGTCTCTCCACATGCTCAGTTCTGAGAGATGTGTGTGTGTGAAAGCCGTCCTTCACCTAGCTTTTTGGGAACATAAAGTTTCTTTTCATTTGTAAACTCCACTCCATACATATATATGGGGAGGTACTAGCTCCAAATCGGTTTTACAGTGAAAACTGCAGGAACTTAATACCGGCACTAGGAAACAGACTGAGAAACCAGAGTAAAAGTTTCTCATGCAACCAGTTCCATTTGTGCTAGATGAACGAACGTCTCTCCACATGCTCAGTTCTGAGAGATAAGTGTGTGTGAAAGCCGTCCTTCACCTAGCTTGTTGGGAACACAAAGTTTCTTTTCAGTTGCCAACTCCCCTCCATACATATATATAGGTAGGTACTAGCTCCAACTCGGTTTTGCAGTGAAAACTCCTGGAACTTCAAACCGGAACTAGGAAACAGACTGAGAAACCTGAGTAAAAGTTTCCCCTGCAGCCCGTTCCCTTTGTGCTAGATGAACGAACGTCTCTCCACATGCTCAGTTCTGAGAGATAAGTGTGTGTGAAAGACGTCCTTCACCTAGCTTGTTGGGAACACAAAGTTTCTTTTCAGTTGCAAACTCCACTCCATACATATATATGGGGAGGTACTAGCTCCAACTCGGTTTTACAGTGAAAACTGCTGGAACTTCAAACCGGCACTAGGAAACAGACTGAGAAACCAGAGTAAAAGTTTCTCCTGCAACCCGTTCCCTTTGTGCTAGATGAACGAACGTCTCTCCACATGCTCAGTTCTGAGAGATAAGTGTGTGTGAAAGCCGTCCTTCACATAGCTTGTTGGGAACACAAAGTTTCTTTTCAGTTGCAAACTCCACTCCATACATATATATGGGGAGGTACTAGCTCCAACTCGGTTTTACAGTGAAAACTGCAGGAACTTCAAACCGGCACTAGGAAACAGACAGAGAAACCAGAGTAAAAGTTTCTCCTGCAACCCGTTCACTTTGTGCTAGATGAACGAACGTCTCTCCACATGCTCAGTTATGAGAGATAAGTGTGTGTGAAAGCCGTCCTTCACCTAGCTTGTTGGGAACACAAAGTTTCTTTTCAGTTGCAATCTCCACTCCATACATATATATGGGGAGGTACTAGCTCCAAATCGGTTTTACAGTGAAAACTGCAGGAACTTCATACCGGCACTAGGAAACAGACTGAGAAACCAGAGTATAAGTTTCTCCTGCAAACCGTTCCCTTTCTGCTAGATGAACGAACGTCTCTCCACATGCTCAGTTCTGAGAGATAAGTGTGTTTGAAAGCCGTCCTTCACCTAGCTTGTTGGGAACACAAAGTTTCTTTTCAGTTGCAAACTCCACTCCATACATATATATGGGGAGGTACTAGCTCCAACCAGCTTTTACAGAGAAAACTGCAGGAAATTCAAACCGGCACTAGGAAACAGACTGAGAAACCAGAGTATAAGTTTCCCTGCAACCCGTTCCCTTTGTGCTAGATGAACGAACGTCTCTCCACATGCTCAGTTCTGAGAGATAAGTGTGTGTGAAAGCCGTCCATCACCTAGCTTGTTGGGAACACAAAGTTTCTTTTCAGTTGCAAACTCCACTCCATACATATATATGGGGAGGTACTAGCTCCAAACAGGTTTTACAGTGAAAACTGCAATAACTTCAAACCGGCACTAGGAAACAGACTGAGAAACCAGAGTAAAAGTTTCTCCTGCAACCCGTTCCTTTTGTGCTAGATGAACGAACGTCTCTCCACATGCTCAGGTCTGAGAGATGTGTGTGTGTGAAAGCCGTCCTTCACCTAGCTTTTTGGGAACATAAAGTTTCTTTTCATTTGTAAACTCCACTCCATACATATATATGGGGAGGTACTAGCTCCAAATCGGTTTTACAGTGAAAACTGCAAGAACTTCAAACCGGCACTAGGAAACAGACTGAGAAACCAGAGTAAAAGTTTCTCATGCAACCAGTTCCCTTTGTGCTAGATGAACGAACGTCTCTCCACATGCTCAGTTCTGAGAGATAAGTGTGTGTGAAAGCCGTCCTTCACCTAGCTTGTTGGGAACACAAAGTTTCTTTTCAGTTGCAAACTCCACTCCATACATATATATGGGGAGGTACTAGCTCCAACTCGGTTTTACAGTGAAAACTGCTGGAACTTCAAACCGGCACTAGGAAACAGACTGAGTAACCAGAGTAAAAGTTTCTCCTGCAACCCGTTCCCTTTGTGCTAGATGAACGAACGTCTCTCCACATGCTCAGTTCTGAGAGAAAAGTGTGTGTGAAAGCCGTCCTTCACATAGCTTGTTGGGAACACAAAGTTTCTTTTCAGTTGCAAAATCCACTCCATACATATATATGGTGAGGTACTAGCTCCAACTCGGTTTTACAGTGAAAACTGCAGGAACTTCAAACCGGCACTAGGAAACAGACTGAGAAACCAGAGTAAAAGTTTCTCATGCAACCAGTTCCATTTGTGCTAGATGAACGAACGTCTCTCCACATGCTCAGTTCTGAGAGAGAAGTGTGTGTGAAAGCCGTCCTTCACCTAGCTTGTTGGGAACACAAAGTTTCTTTTCAGTTGCAATCTCCACTCCATACATATATATGGGAAGGTACTAGCTCCAAATCTGTTTTACAGTGAAAACTGCAGGAACTTCAAACCGGCACTAGGAAACAGACTGAGAAACCAGAGTATAAGTTTCTCCTGCTACCCGTTCCCTTTCTGTTAGATGAACGAACGTCTCTCCACATGCTCAGTTCTGAGAGATAAGTGTGTGTGAAAGCCGTCCTTCACCTAGCTTGTTGGGAACACAAAGTTTCTTTTCAGTTGCAAACTCCACTCCATACATATATATGGGGAGGTACTAGCTCCAACCAGCTTTTACAGAGAAAACTGCAGGAAATTCAAACCGGCACTAGGAAACAGACTGAGAAACCAGAGTATAAGTTTCCCTGCAACCCGTTCCCTTTGTGCTAGATGAACGAAAGTCTCTCCACATGCTCAGATCTGAGAGATAAGTGTGTGTGAAAGCCGTCCTTCACCTAGCTTGTTGGGAACACAAAGTTTCTTTTCAGTTGCAAACTCCACTCCATACATATATATGGGGAGGTACTAGCTCCAAACAGGTTTTACAGTGAAAACTGCAGGAACTTCAAACCGGCACTAGGAAACAGACTGAGAAACCAGAGTAAAAGTTTCTCCTGCAACCCGTTCCTTTTGTGCTAGATGAACGAACGTCTCTCCACATGCTCAGTTCTGAGAGATGTGTGTGTGTGAAAGCCGTCCTTCACCTAGCTTTTTGGGAACATAAAGTTTCTTTTCATTTGTAAACTCCACTCCATACATATATATGGGGAGGTACTAGCTCCAAATCGGTTTTACAGTGAAAACTGCAGGAACTTCAAACCGGCACTAGGAAACAGACTGAGAAACCAGAGTAAAAGTTTCTCATGCAACCAGTTCCCTTTGTGCTAGATGAACGAACGTCTCTCCACATGCTCAGTTCTGAGAGATAAGTGTGTGTGAAAGCCGTCCTTCACCTAGCTTGTTGGGAACACAAAGTTTCTTTTCAGTTGCAAACTCCACTCCATACATATATATAGGTAGGTACTAGCTCCAACTCGGTTTTGCAGTGAAAACTGCTGGAACTTCAAACCGGAACTAGGAAACAGACTGAGAAACCTGAGTAAAAGTTTCCCCTGCAGCCCGTTCCCTTTGTGCTAGATGAACGAACGTCTCTCCACATGCTCAGTTCTGAGAGATAAGTGTGTGTGAAAGACGTCCTTCACCTAGCTTGTTGGGAACACAAAGTTTCTTTTCAGTTGCAAACTCCACTCCATACATATATATGGGGAGGTACTAGCTCCAACTCGGTTTTACAGTGAAAACTGCTGGAACTTCAAACCGGCACTAGGAAACAGACTGAGAAACCAGTGTAAAAGTTTCTCCTGCAACCAGTTCCATTTGTGCTAGATGAACGAACGTCTCTCCACATGCTCAGTTCTGAGAGATATGTGTGTGTGAAAGCCGTCCTTCACCTAGCTTGTTGGGAACACAAAGTTTCTTTTCAGTTGCAAACTCCACTCCATACATATATATGGGGAGGTACTAGCTCCAACCAGCTTTTACAGAGAAAACTGCAGGAAATTCAAACCGGCACTAGGAAACAGACTGAGAAACCAGAGTATAAGTTTCCCTGCAACCCGTTCCCTTTGTGCTAGATGAACGAACGTCTCTCCACATGCTCAGTTCTGAGAGATAAGTGTGTGTGAAATCCGTCCTTCACCTAGCTTGTTGGGAACACAAAGTTTCTTTTCAGTTGCAAACTCCACTCCATACATATATATGGGGAGGTACTAGCTCCAAACAGGTTTTACAGTGAAAACTGCAGGAACTTCAAACCGGCACTAGGAAACAGACTGAGAAACCAGAGTAAAAGTTTCTCCTGCAACCCGTTCCTTTTGTGCTAGATGAACGAACGTCTCTCCACATGCTCAGTTCTGAGAGATGTGTGTGTGTGAAAGCCGTCCTTCACCTAGCTTTTTGGGAACATAAAGTTTCTTTTCATTTGTAAACTCCACTCCATACATATATATGGGGAGGTACTAGCTCCAAATCGGTTTTACAGTGAAAACTGCAAGAACTTCAAACCGGCACTAGGAAACAGACTGAGAATCCAGAGTAAAAGTTTCTCATGCAAACAGTTCCCTTTGTGCTAGATGAACGAACGTCTCTCCACATGCTCAGTTCTGAGATATAAGTGTGTGTTAAAGCCGTCCTTCACCTAGCTTGTTGGGAACACAAAGTTTCTTTTCAGTTGCAAACTCCACTCCATACATATATATGGGGAGGTACTAGCTCCAACTCGGTTTTACAGTGAAAACTGCTGGAACTTCAAACCGGCACTAGGAAACAGACTGAGAAACCAGAGTAAAAGTTTCTCCTGCAACCCGTTCCCTTTGTGCTAGATGAACGAACGTCTCTCCACATGCTCAGTTCTGAGAGATAAGTGTGTGTGAAAGCCGTCCTTCACATAGCTTGTTGGGAACACAAAGTTTCTTTTCACTTGCAAACTCCACTCCATACATATATATGGGGAGGTACTAGCTCCAACTCGGTTTTACAGTGAAAACTGCAGGAACTTCAAACCGGCACTAGGAAACAGACTGAGAAACCAGAGTAAAAGTTTCTCATGCAACCAGTTCCCTTTGTGCTAGATGAACGAACGTCTCTCCACATGCTCAGTTCTGAGAGAAAAGTGTGTGTGAAAGCCGTCCTTCACCTAGCTTGTTGGGAACACAAAGTTTCTTTTCAGTTGCAAACTCCACTCCATACATATATATGGGGAGGTACTAGCTCCAAACAGGTTTTACAGTGAAAACTGCAGGAACTTCAAACCGGCACTAGGAAACAGACTGAGAAACCAGAGTAAAAGTTTCTCCTGCAACCCGTTCCTTTTGTGCTAGATGAACGAACGTCTCTCCACATGCTCAGTTCTGAGAGATGTGTGTGTGTGAAAGCCGTCCTTCACCTAGCTTTTTGGGAACATAAAGTTTCTTTTCATTTGTAAACTCCACTCCATACATATATATGGGGAGGTACTATCTCCAAATCGGTTTTACAGTGAAAACTGCAGGAACTTCAAACCGGCACTAGGAAACAGACTGAGAAACCAGAGTAAAAGTTTCTCTTGGAACCAGTTCCCTTTGTGCTAGATGAACGAACGTCTCTCCACATGCTCAGTTCTGAGATATAATTGTGTGTGAAAGCCGTCCTTCACCTAGCTTGTTGGGAACACAAAGTTTCTTTTCAGTTGCAAACTCCACTCCATACATATATATGGGGAGGTACTAGCTCCAACTCGGTTTTACAGTGAAAACTGCTGGAACTTCAAACCGGCACTAGGAAACAGACTGAGAAACCAGAGTAAAAGTTTCTCCTGCAACCCGTTCCCTTTGTGCTAGATGAACGAACGTCTCTCCACATGCTCAGTTCTGAGAGATAAGTGTGTGTGAAAGCCGTCCTTCACATAGCTTGTTGGGAACACAAAGTTTCTTTTCAGTTGCAAACTCCACTCCATACATATATATGGGGAGGTACTAGCTCCAACCAGCTTTTACAGAGAAAACTGCAGGAAATTCAAACCGGCACTAGGAAACAGACTGAGAAACCAGAGTATAAGTTTCCCTGCAACCCGTTCCCTTTGTGCTAGATGAACGAAAGTCTCTCCACATGCTCAGATCTGAGAGATAAGTGTGTGTGAAAGCCGTCCTTCACCTAGCTTGTTGGGAACACAAAGTTTCTTTTCAGTTGCAAACTCCACTCCATACATATATATGGGGAGGTACTAGCTCCAAACAGGTTTTACAGTGAAAACTGCAGGAACTTCAAACCGGCACTAGGAAACAGACTGAGAAACCAGAGTAAAAGTTTCTCCTGCAACCCGTTCCTTTTGTGCTAGATGAACGAACGTCTCTCCACATGCTCAGTTCTGAGAGATGTGTGTGTGTGAAAGCCGTCCTTCACCTAGCTTTTTGGGAACATAAAGTTTCTTTTCATTTGTAAACTCCACTCCATACATATATATGGGGAGGTACTAGCTCCAAATCGGTTTTACAGTGAAAACTGCAGGAACTTCAAACCGGCACTAGGAAACAGACTGAGAAACCAGAGTAAAAGTTTCTCATGCAACCAGTTCCCTTTGTGCTAGATGAACGAACGTCTCTCCACATGCTCAGTTCTGAGAGATAAGTGTGTGTGAAAGCCGTCCTTCACCTAGCTTGTTGGGAACACAAAGTTTCTTTTCAGTTGCAAACTCCACTCCATACGTATATATAGGTAGGTACTAGCTCCAACTCAGTTTTGCAGTGAAAACTGCTGGAACTTCAAACCGGAACTAGGAAACAGACTGAGAAACCTGAGTAAAAGTTTCCCCTGCAGCCCGTTCCCTTTGTGCTAGATGAACGAACGTCTCTCCACATGCTCAGTTCTGAGAGATAAGTGTGTGTGAAAGACGTCCTTCACCTAGCTTGTTGGGAACACAAAGTTTCTTTTCAGTTGCAAACTCCACTCCATACATATATATGGGGAGGTACTAGCTCCAACTCGGTTTTACAGTGAAAACTGCTGGAACTTCAAACCGGCACTAGGAAACAGACTGAGAAACCAGTGTAAAAGTTTCTCCTGCAACCAGTTCCATTTGTGCTAGATGAACGAACGTCTCTCCACATGCTCAGTTCTGAGAGATAAGTGTGTGTGAAAGCCGTCCTTCACCTAGCTTGTTGGGAACACAAAGTTTCTTTTCAGTTGCAAACTCCACTCCATACATATATATGGGGAGGTACTAGCTCCAAATCGGTTTTACAGTGAAAACTGCAGGAACTTCAAACCGGCACTAGGAAACAGACTGAGAAACCAGAGTATAAGTTTCTCCTGCAAACCGTTCCCTTTCTGCTAGATGAACGAACGTCTCTCCACATGCTCAGTTCTGAGAGATAAGTGTGTTTGAAAGCCGTCCTTCACCTAGCTTGTTGGGAACACAAAGTTTCTTTTCAGTTGCAAACTCCACTCCATACATATATATGGGGAGGTACTAGCTCCAACCAGCTTTTACAGAGAAAACTGCAGGAAATTCAAACCGGCACTAGGAAACAGACTGAGAAACCAGAGTATAAGTTTCCCTGCAACCCGTTCCCTTTGTGCTAGATGAACGAACGTCTCTCCACATGCTCAGTTCTGAGAGATAAGTGTGTGTGAAAGCCGTCCTTCACCTAGCTTGTTGGGAACACAAAGTTTCTTTTCAGTTGCAAACTCCACTCCATACATATATATGGGGAGGTACTAGCTCCAAACAGGTTTTACAGTGAAAACTGCAGGAATTTCAAACCGGCACTAGGAAACAGACTGAGAAACCAGAGTAAAAGTTTCTCCTGCAACCCGTTCCTTTTGTGCTAGATGAACGAACGTCTCTCCACATGCTCAGTTCTGAGAGATGTGTGTGTGTGAAAGCCGTCCTTCACCTAGCTTTTTGGGAACATAAAGTTTCTTTTCATTTGTAAACTCCACTCCATACATATATATGGGGAGGTACTAGCTCCAAATCGGTTTTACAGTGAAAACTGCAAGAACTTCAAACCGGCACTAGGAAACAGACTGAGAAACCAGAGTAAAAGTTTCTCATGCAAACAGTTCCCTTTGTGCTAGATGAACGAACGTCTCTCCACATGCTCAGTTCTGAGATATAAGTGTGTGTTAAAGCCGTCCTTCACCTAGCTTGTTGGGAACACAAAGTTTCTTTTCAGTTGCAAACTCCACTCCATACATATATATGGGGAGGTACTAGCTCCAACTCGGTTTTACAGTGAAAACTGCTGGAACTTCAAACCGGCACTAGGAAACAGACTGAGAAACCAGAGTAAAAGTTTCTCCTGCAACCCGTTCCCTTTGTGCTAGATGAACGAACGTCTCTCCACATGCTCAGTTCTGAGAGATAAGTGTGTGTGAAAGCCGTCCTTCACATAGCTTGTTGGGAACACAAAGTTTCTTTTCACTTGCAAACTCCACTCCATACATATATATGGGGAGGTACTAGCTCCAACTCGGTTTTACAGTGAAAACTGCAGGAACTTCAAACCGGCACTAGGAAACAGACTGAGAAACCAGAGTAAAAGTTTCTCATGCAACCAGTTCCCTTTGTGCTAGATGAACGAACGTCTCTCCACATGCTCAGTTCTGAGAGAAAAGTGTGTGTGAAAGCCGTCCTTCACCTAGCTTGTTGGGAACACAAAGTTTCTTTTCAGTTGCAAACTCCACTCCATACATATATATGGGGAGGTACTAGCTCCAAACAGGTTTTACAGTGAAAACTGCAGGAACTTCAAACCGGCACTAGGAAACAGACTGAGAAACCAGAGTAAAAGTTTCTCCTGCAACCCGTTCCTTTTGTGCTAGATGAACGAACGTCTCTCCACATGCTCAGTTCTGAGAGATGTGTGTGTGTGAAAGCCGTCCTTCACCTAGCTTTTTGGGAACATAAAGTTTCTTTTCATTTGTAAACTCCACTCCATACATATATATGGGGAGGTACTATCTCCAAATCGGTTTTACAGTGAAAACTGCAGGAACTTCAAACCGGCACTAGGAAACAGACTGAGAAACCAGAGTAAAAGTTTCTCTTGCAACCAGTTCCCTTTGTGCTAGATGAACGAACGTCTCTCCACATGCTCAGTTCTGAGATATAATTGTGTGTGAAAGCCGTCCTTCACCTAGCTTGTTGGGAACACAAAGTTTCTTTTCAGTTGCAAACTCCACTCCATACATATATATGGGGAGGTACTAGCTCCAACTCGGTTTTACAGTGAAAACTGCTGGAACTTCAAACCGGCACTAGGAAACAGACTGAGAAACCAGAGTAAAAGTTTCTCCTGCAACCCGTTCCATTTGTGCTAGATGAACGAACGTCTCTCCACATGCTCAGTTCTGAGAGATAAGTGTGTGTGAAAGCCGTCATTCACATAGCTTGTTGGGAACACAAAGTTTCTTTTCAGTTGCAAACTCCACTCCATACATATATATGGGGAAGTACTAGCTCCAACTCTGTTTTACAGTGAAAACTGCAGGAACTTCAAACCGGCACTAGGAAACAGACTGAGAAACCAGAGTAAAAGTTTCTCCTGCAACCCGTTCACTTTGTGCTAGATGAACGAACGTCTCTCCACATGCTCAGTTATGAGAGATAAGTGTGTGTGAAAGCCGTCCTTCACCTAGCTTGTTGGGAACACAAAGTTTCTTTTCAGTTGCAATCTCCACTCCATACATATATATGGGGAGGTACTAGTTCCAAATCGGTTTTACAGTGAAAACTGCAGGAACTTCATACCGGCACTAGGAAACAGACTGAGAAACCAGAGTAAAAGTTTCTCCTGCAACCCGTTCCCTTTGTGCTAGATGAACGAACGTCTCTCCACATGCTCAGTTCTGAGAGATAAGTTTGGGAAAGCAGTCCTTCACCTAGATTGTTGGGAACACAAAGTTTCTTTTCAGTTGCAAACTCCACTCGATACATATATATGGGGAGGTACTAGCTCCAACTCGGTTTTACAGTGAAAACTGCTGGAACTTCAAACCGGCACTAGGAAACAGACTGAGAAACCAGAGTAAAGTTTCCCCTGCATCCCGTTCCTTTTGTGCTAGATGAACGAACGTCTCTCCACATGCTCAGTTCTGAGAGATAAGTGTGTGTGAAAGCCGTCCTACACCTAGCTTGTTGGGAACACAAAGTTTCTTTTCAGTTGCAAACTCCACTCCATAAATATATATGAGGAGGTACTAGCTCCAAATCGGTTTTACAGTGAAAACTGCAGGAACTTCAAACCGGCACTAGGAAACAGACTGAGAAACCAGAGTATAATTTTCTCCTGCAACCCGTTCCCTTTCTGCTAGATGAACGAACGTCTCTCCACATGCTCAGTTCTGAGAGATAAGTGTGTGTGAAAGCCGTCCTTCACCTAGCTTGTTGGGAACACAAAGTTTCTTTTCAGTTGCAAACTGCACTCCATACATATATATGGGGAGGTACTAGCTCCAACCAAGTTTTACAGTGAAAACTGCAGGAACTTCAAACCGGCACTAGGAAACAGACTGAGAAAACAGAGTAAAAGTTTCTCCTGCAACCCGTTCCCTTTGTGCTAGATGAACGAACGTCTCTCCACATGCTCATTTCTGAGAGATGTGTGTGTGTGAAAGCCGTCCTTCACCTAGCTTTTTGGGAACATAAAGTTTCTTTTCATTTGTAAACTCCACTCCATACATATATATGGGGAGGTACAAGCTCCAAATCAGTTTTACAGTGAAAACTGCTGGAACTTCAAACGGGCACTAGGAAACAGACTGAGAAACCAGAGTAAAAGTTTCTCCTGCAACCCGTTCCCTTTCTGCTAGATGAACGAACGTCTCTCCACATGCTCAGTTCTGAGAGATAAGTGTGTGTGAAAGCCGTCCTTCACCTAGCTTGTTGGGAACACAAAGTTTCTTTTCAGTTGCAAACTCCACTCCATACATATATATGGGGAGGTACTAGCTCCAAATCGTTTTTACAGTGAAAACTGCTGGAACTTCAAACCGGCACTAGGAAACAGACAGAGAAACCAGAGTAAAAGTTTCTCCTGCAACCCGTTCCCTTTGTGCTAGATGAACGAACGTCTCTCCACATGCTCAGTTCTGAGATATAAGTGTGTGTGAAAGCCGTCCTTCACATAGCTTGTTGGGAACACAAAGTTTCTTTTCAGTTGCAAACTCCACTCCATACATATATATGGGGAGGTACTAGCTCCAACTCGGTTTTACAGTGAAAACTGCAGGAACTTCAAACCGGCACTAGGAAACAGACTGAGAAACCAGAGTAAAAGTTTCTCCTGCAACCCGTTCCCTTTGTGCTAGATGAACGAACGTCTCTCCACATGCTCAGTTCTGAGAGATGTGTGTGTGTGAAAGCCGTCCTTCACCTAGCTTGTTGGGAACATAAAGTTTCTTTTCATTTGTAAACTCCACTCCATACATATATATGGGGAGGTACTACCTCCAACTCGGTTTTACAGTGAAAACTGCTGGAACTTCAAACCGGCACTAGGAAACAGACTGAGAAACCAGAGTAAAAGTTTCTCCTGCAACCCGTTCCCTTTGTGCTAGATGAACGAACGTCTCTCCACATGCTCAGTTCTGAGAGAGAAGTGTGTGTGAAAGCCGTCCTTCACCTAGCTTGTTGGGAACACAAAGTTTCTTTTCAGTTGCAAACTCCACTCCATACATATATATAGGTAGGTACTAGCTCCAACTCGGTTTTGCAGTGAAAACTGCTGGAACTTCAAACCGGAATTAGGAAACAGACTGAGAAACCTGAGTAAAAGTTCCTCCTGCAGCCCGTTCCCTTTGTGCTAGATGAACGAACGTCTCTCCACATGCTCAGTTCTGAGAGATAAGTGTGTGTGAAAGACGTCCTTCACCTAGCTTGTTGGGAACACAAAGTTTATTTTCAGTTGCAAACTCCACTCCATACATATATATGGGGAGGTACTAGCTCCAACTCGGTTTTACAGTGAAAACTGCTGGAACTTCAAACCGGCACTATGAAACAGACTGAGAAACCAGAGTATAAGTTTCCCTGCAACCCGTTCCCTTTGTGCTAGATGAACGAACGTCTCTCCACATGCTCAGTTCTGAGAGATAAGTGTGTGTGAAAGCCGTCCTTCACCTAGCTTGTTGGGAACACAAAGTTTCTTTTCAGTTGCAAACTCCACTCCATACATATATATGGGGAGGTACTAGCTCCAAATCGGTTTTACAGTGAAAACTGCAGGAACTTCAAACCGGCACTAGGAAACAGACTGAGAAACCAGAGTATAAGTTTCCCCTGCAACCCGTTCCCTTTCTGCTAGATGAACGAACGTCTCTCCACATGCTCAGTTCTGAGAGATAAGTGTGTGTGAAAGCCGTCCTTCAACTAGCTTGTTGGGAACACAAAGTTTCTTTCAGTTGCAAACTCCATTCCATACATATATATGGGGAGGTACTAGCTCCAACCAGGTTTTACAGAGAAAACTGCAGGAAATTCAAACCGGCCCTAGGAAACAGAATGAGAAACCAGAGTATAAGTTTCCCTGCAACCCGTTCCCTTTGTGCTAGATGAACGAACGTCTCTCCACATGCTCAGTTCTGAGAGATAAGTGTGTGTGAAAGCCGTCCTTCACCTAGCTTGTTGGGAACACAAAGTTTCTTTTCAGTTGCAAACTCCACTCCATACATATATATGGGGAGGTACTAGCTCCAAACAGGTTTTACAGTGAAAACTGCAGGAACTTCAAACCGGCACTAGGAAACAGACTGAGAAACCAGAGTAAAAGTTTCTCCTGCAACCCGTTCCTTTTGTGCTAGATGAACGAACGTCTCTCCACATGCTCAGATCTGAGAGATGTGTGTGTGTGAAAGCCGTCCTTCACCTAGCTTTTTGGGAACATAAAGTTTCTTTTCATTTGTAAACTCCACTCCATACATATATATGGGGAGGTACTATCTCCAAATCGGTTTTACAGTGAAAACTGCAGGAACTTCAAACCGGCACTAGGAAACAGACTGAGAAACCAGAGTAAAAGTTTCTCTTGCAACCAGTTCCCTTTGTGCTAGATGAACGAACGTCTCTCCACATGCTCAGTTCTGAGATATAATTGTGTGTGAAAGCCGTCCTTCACCTAGCTTGTTGGGAACACAAAGTTTCTTTTCAGTTGCAAACTCCACTCCATACATATATATGGGGAGGTACTAGCTCCAACTCGGTTTTACAGTGAAAACTGCTGGAACTTCAAACCGGCACTAGGAAACAGACTGAGAAACCAGAGTAAAAGTTTCTCCTGCAACCCGTTCCATTTGTGCTAGATGAACGAACGTCTCTCCACATGCTCAGTTCTGAGAGATAAGTGTGTGTGAAAGCCGTCATTCACATAGCTTGTTGGGAACACAAAGTTTCTTTTCAGTTGCAAACTCCACTCCATACATATATATGGGGAAGTACTAGCTCCAACTCTGTTTTACAGTGAAAACTGCAGGAACTTCAAACCGGCACTAGGAAACAGACTGAGAAACCAGAGTAAAAGTTTCTCCTGCAACCCGTTCACTTTGTGCTAGATGAACGAACGTCTCTCCACATGCTCAGTTATGAGAGATAAGTGTGTGTGAAAGCCGTCCTTCACCTAGCTTGTTGGGAACACAAAGTTTCTTTTCAGTTGCAATCTCCACTCCATACATATATATGGGGAGGTACTAGTTCCAAATCGGTTTTACAGTGAAAACTGCAGGAACTTCATACCGGCACTAGGAAACAGACTGAGAAACCAGAGTAAAAGTTTCTCCTGCAACCCGTTCCCTTTGTGCTAGATGAACGAACGTCTCTCCACATGCTCAGTTCTGAGAGATAAGTTTGGGAAAGCAGTCCTTCACCTAGATTGTTGGGAACACAAAGTTTCTTTTCAGTTGCAAACTCCACTCGATACATATATATGGGGAGGTACTAGCTCCAACTCGGTTTTACAGTGAAAACTGCTGGAACTTCAAACCGGCACTAGGAAACAGACTGAGAAACCAGAGTAAAGTTTCCCCTGCATCCCGTTCCTTTTGTGCTAGATGAACGAACGTCTCTCCACATGCTCAGTTCTGAGAGATAAGTGTGTGTGAAAGCCGTCCTACACCTAGCTTGTTGGGAACACAAAGTTTCTTTTCAGTTGCAAACTCCACTCCATAAATATATATGAGGAGGTACTAGCTCCAAATCGGTTTTACAGTGAAAACTGCAGTAACTTCAAACCGGCACTAGGAAACAGACTGAGAAACCAGAGTATAATTTTCTCCTGCAACCCGTTCCCTTTCTGCTAGATGAACGAACGTCTCTCCACATGCTCAGTTCTGAGAGATAAGTGTGTGTGAAAGCCGTCCTTCACCTAGCTTGTTGGGAACACAAAGTTTCTTTTCAGTTGCAAACTGCACTCCATACATATATATGGGGAGGTACTAGCTCCAAATCGGTTTTACAGTGAAAACTGCAGGAACTTCAAACCGGCACTAGGAAACAGACTGCGAAAACAGAGTAAAAGTTTCTCCTGCAACCCGTTCCCTTTGTGCTAGATGAACGAACGTCTCTCCACATGCTCATTTCTGAGAGATGTGTGTGTGTGAAAGCCGTCCTTCACCTAGCTTTTTGGGAACATAAAGTTTCTTTTCATTTGTAAACTCCACTCCATACATATATATGGGGAGGTACAAGCTCCAAATCAGTTTTACAGTGAAAACTGCTGGAACTTCAAACGGGCACTAGGAAACAGACTGAGAAACCAGAGTAAAAGTTTCTCCTGCAACCCGTTCCCTTTCTGCTAGATGAACGAACGTCTCTCCACATGCTCAGTTCTGAGAGATAAGTGTGTGTGAAAGCCGTCCTTCACCTAGCTTGTTGGGAACACAAAGTTTCTTTTCAGTTGCAAACTCCACTCCATACATATATATGGGGAGGTACTAGCTCCAAATCGTTTTTACAGTGAAAACTGCTGGAACTTCAAACCGGCACTAGGAAACAGACAGAGAAACCAGAGTAAAAGTTTCTCCTGCAACCCGTTCCCTTTGTGCTAGATGAACGAACGTCTCTCCACATGCTCAGTTCTGAGATATAAGTGTGTGTGAAAGCCGTCCTTCACATAGCTTGTTGGGAACACAAAGTTTCTTTTCAGTTGCAAACTCCACTCCATACATATATATGGGGAGGTACTAGCTCCAACTCGGTTTTACAGTGAAAACTGCAGGAACTTCAAACCGGCACTAGGAAACAGACTGAGAAACCAGAGTAAAAGTTTCTCCTGCAACCCGTTCCCTTTGTGCTAGATGAACGAACGTCTCTCCACATGCTCAGTTCTGAGAGATGTGTGTGTGTGAAAGCCGTCCTTCACCTAGCTTGTTGGGAACATAAAGTTTCTTTTCATTTGTAAACTCCACTCCATACATATATATGGGGAGGTACTACCTCCAACTCGGTTTTACAGTGAAAACTGCTGGAACTTCAAACCGGCACTAGGAAACAGACTGAGAAACCAGAGTAAAAGTTTCTCCTGCAACCCGTTCCCTTTGTGCTAGATGAACGAACGTCTCTCCACATGCTCAGTTCTGAGAGAGAAGTGTGTGTGAAAGCCGTCCTTCACCTAGCTTGTTGGGAACACAAAGTTTCTTTTCAGTTGCAAACTCCACTCCATACATATATATAGGTAGGTACTAGCTCCAACTCGGTTTTGCAGTGAAAACTGCTGGAACTTCAAACCGGAATTAGGAAACAGACTGAGAAACCTGAGTAAAAGTTCCTCCTGCAGCCCGTTCCCTTTGTGCTAGATGAACGAACGTCTCTCCACATGCTCAGTTCTGAGAGATAAGTGTGTGTGAAAGACGTCCTTCACCTAGCTTGTTGGGAACACAAAGTTTATTTTCAGTTGCAAACTCCACTCCATACATATATATGGGGAGGTACTAGCTCCAACTCGGTTTTACAGTGAAAACTGCTGGAACTTCAAACCGGCACTATGAAACAGACTGAGAAACCAGAGTATAAGTTTCCCTGCAACCCGTTCCCTTTGTGCTAGATGAACGAACGTCTCTCCACATGCTCAGTTCTGAGAGATAAGTGTGTGTGAAAGCCGTCCTTCACCTAGCTTGTTGGGAACACAAAGTTTCTTTTCAGTTGCAAACTCCACTCCATACATATATATGGGGAGGTACTAGCTCCAAATCGGTTTTACAGTGAAAACTGCAGGAACTTCAAACCGGCACTAGGAAACAGACTGAGAAACCAGAGTATAAGTTTCCCCTGCAACCCGTTCCCTTTCTGCTAGATGAACGAACGTCTCTCCACATGCTCAGTTCTGAGAGATAAGTGTGTGTGAAAGCCGTCCTTCAACTAGCTTGTTGGGAACACAAAGTTTCTTTCAGTTGCAAACTCCATTCCATACATATATATGGGGAGGTACTAGCTCCAACCAGGTTTTACAGAGAAAACTGCAGGAAATTCAAACCGGCCCTAGGAAACAGAATGAGAAACCAGAGTATAAGTTTCCCTGCAACCCGTTCCCTTTGTGCTAGATGAACGAACGTCTCTCCACATGCTCAGTTCTGAGAGATAAGTGTGTGTGAAAGCCGCCCTTCACCTAGCTTGTTGGGAACACAAAGTTTCTTTTCAGTTGCAAACTCCACTCCATACATATATATGGGAGGTACTAGCTCCAACCAGGTTTTACAGAGAAAACTGCAGGAAATTCAAACCGGCACTAGGAAACAGACTGACAAACCAGAGTATAAGTTTACCTGCAAACCGTTCCCTTTGTGCTAGATGAACGAACGTCTCTCCACATGCTCAGTTCTGAGAGATAAGTGTGTGTGAAAGCCGTTCTTCACCTAGCTTGTTGGGAACACAAAGTTTCTTTTCAGTTGCAAACTCAACTCCATACATATATATGGGGAGGTAATATCTCCAACCAGGTTTTACAGTAAAACTGCAGGAACTTCAAACCGGCACTAGGAAACAGACTGAGAATCCAGAGAAAAAGTTTCTCCTGCAACCCGTTCCCTTTGTGCTAGATGAACGAACGTCTCTCCACATGCTCAGTTCTGAGAAATGTGTGTGTGTGAAAGCCGTCTTTCACCTAGCTTTTTGGGAACATAAAGTTTCTTTTCATTTGTAAACTCCACTCAATACATATATATGGGGAGGTAATAGCTCCAACCAGGTTTTACAGTGAAAACTGCTGGAACTTCAAACCGGCCCTAGGAAACAGACTGAGAAACCAGAGTAAAAGTTTCTCCTGCAACCCGTTCCCTTTGTGCTAGATGAAAGAACGTCTCTCCACATGCTCAGTTCTGAGAGATAAGTGTGTGTGAAAGCCGTCCTTCACCTAGCTTGTTGGGAACACAAAGTTTCTTTTCAGTTGCAAACTCCACTCCATACATATATATGGGGAGGTACTAGCTCCAACTCGGTTTTACAATGAAAACTGCTGGAACTTCAAACCGGCACTAGGAAACAGACTGAGAAACCAGAGTAAAAGTTTCCCCTGCAACCCGTTCCTTTTGTGCTAGATGAACGAACGTCTCTCCACATGCTCAGTTCTGAGAGATAAGTGTGTGTGAAAGCCGTCCTTCACCTAGCTTGTTGGGAACACAAAGTTTCTTTTCGGTTGCAAACTCCACTCCATACATATATATGGGGAGGTACTAGCTCCAACTCGGTTTTACAGTGAAAACTGCAGGAACTTCAAACCGGCACTAGGAAACAGACTGAGAAACCAGAGTAAAAGTTTCTCCTGCAACCCGTTCCTTTTGTGCTAGATGAACGAACGTCTCTCCACATGCTCAGTTCTGAGAGATGTGTGTGTGTGAAAGCCGTCCTTCACCTAGCTTTTTGGGAACATAAAGTTTCTTTTCATTTGTAAACTCCACTCCATACATATATATGGGGAGGTACTAGCTCCAAATCGGTTTTACAGTGAAAACTGCAAGAACTTCAAACCGGCACTAGGAAACAGACTGAGAAACCAGAGTAAAAGTTTCTCATGCAACCAGTTCCCTTTGTGCTAGATGAACGAACTTCTCTCCACATGCTCAGTTCTGAGATATAAGTGTGTGTGAAAGCCGTCCTTCACCTAGCTTGTTGGGAACACAAAGTTTCTTTTCAGTTGCAAACTCCACTCCATACATATATATGGGGAGGTACTAGCTCCAACTCGGTTTTACAGTGAAAACTGCTGGAACTTCAAACCGGCACTAGGAAACAGACTGAGAAACCAGAGTATAAGTTTCTCCTGCTACCCGTTCCCTTTCTGTTAGATGAACGAACGTCTCTCCACATGCTCAGTTCTGAGAGATAAGTGTGTGTGAAAGCCGTCCTTCACCTAGCTTGTTGGGAACACAAAGTTTCTTTTCAGTTGCAAACTCCACTCCATACATATATATGGGGAGGTACTAGCTCCAACTCGGTTTTACAGTGAAAACTGCAGGAACTTCAAACCGGCACTAGGAAAGAGACTGAGAAACCAGAGTAAAAGTTTCTCCTGCAACCCGTTCACTTTGTGCTAGATGAACGGACGTCTCTCCACATGCTCAGTTATGAGAGATAAGTGTGTGTGAAAGCCGTCCTTCACCTAGCTTGTTGGGAACACAAAGTTTCTTTTCAGTTGCAATCTCCAATCCATACATATATATGGGGAGGTACTAGCTCCAAATCGGTTTTACAGTGAAAAATGCTGGAACTTCATACCGGCACTAGGAAACAGACTGAGAAACCAGAGTAAAGTTTCCCCTGCATCCCGTTCCTTTTGTGCTAGATGAACGAACGTCTCTCCACATGCTCAGTTCTGAGAGATAAGTGTGTGTGAAAGCCGTCCTTCACCTAGCTTGTTGGGAACACAAAGTTTCTTTTCAGTTGCAAACTCCACTCCATAAATATATATGAGGAGGTACTAGCTCCAAATCGGTTTTACAGTGAAAACTGCAGGAACTTCAAACCGGCACTAGGAAACAGACTGAGAAACCAGAGTATAATTTTCTCCTGCAACCCGTTCCCTTTCTGCTAGATGAACGAACGTCTCTCCACATGCTCAGTTCTGAGAGATAAGTGTGTGTGAAAGCCGTCCTTCACCTAGCTTGTTGGGAACACAAAGTTTCTTTTCAGTTGCAAACTCCACTCCATACATATATATGGGGAGGTACTAGCTCCAACCAGGTTTTACAGTGAAAACTGCAGGAACTTCAAACCGGCACTAGGAAACAGACTGAGAAAACAGAGTAAAAGTTTCTCCTGCAACCCGTTCCCTTTGTGCTAGATGAACGAACGTCTCTCCACATGCTCATTTCTGAGAGATGTGTGTGTGTGAAAGCCGTCCTTCACCTAGCTTTTTGGGAACATAAAGTTTCTTTTCATTTGTAAACTCCACTCCATACATATATATGGGGAGGTACTAGCTCCAAATCAGTTTTACAGTGAAAACTGCTGGAACTTCAAACGGGCACTAGGAAACAGACTGAGAAACCAGAGTAAAAGTTTCTCCTGCAACCCGTTCCCTTTGTGCTAGATGAACGAACGTCTCTCCACATGCTCAGTTCTGAGAGATAAGTGTGTGTGAAAGCCGTCCTTCACCTAGCTTGTTGGGAACACAATGTTTCTTTTCAGTTGCAAACTCCACTCCATACATATATATGGGGAGGTACTAGCTCCAACTCGGTTTTACAGTGAAAACTGCTGGAACTTCAAACCGGCACTAGGAAACAGACAGAGAAACCAGAGTAAAAGTTTCTCCTGCAACCCGTTCCCTTTGTGCTAGATGAACGAACGTCTCTCCACATGCTCAGTTGTGAGAGATAAGTGTGTGTGAAAGCCGTCCTTCACATAGCTTGTTGGGAACACAAAGTTTCTTTTCAGTGGCAAACTCCACTCCATACATATATATGGGGAGGTACTAGCTCCAACTCGGTTTTACAGTGAAAACTGCAGGAACTTCAAACCGGCACTAGGAAACAGACTGAGAAACCAGAGTAAAAGTTTCTCCTGCAACCCGTTCCCTTTGTGCTAGATGAACGAACGTCTCTCCACATGCTCAGTTCTGAGAGATGTGTGTGTGTGAAAGCCGTCCTTCACCTAGCTTGTTGGGAACATAAAGTTTCTTTTCATTTGTAAACTCCACTCCATACATATATATGGGGAGGTACTAGCTCCAACTCGGTTTTACAGTGAAAACTGCTGGAACTTCAAACCGGCACTAGGAAACAGACTGAGAAACCAGAGTAAAAGTTTCTCCTGCAACCCGTTCCCTTTGTGCTAGATGAACGAACGTCTCTCCACATGCTCAGTTCTGAGAGAGAAGTGTGTGTGAAAGCCGTCCTTCACCTAGCTTGTTGGGAACACAAAGTTTCTTTTCAGTTGCAAACTCCACTCCATACATATATATAGGTAGGTACTAGCTCCAACTCGGTTTTGCAGTGAAAACTGCTGGAACTTCAAACCGGAATTAGGAAACAGACTGAGAAACCTGAGTAAAAGTTCCTCCTGCAGCCCGTTCCCTTTGTGCTAGATGAACGAACGTCTCTCCACATGCTCAGTTCTGAGAGATAAGTGTGTGTGAAAGACGTCCTTCACCTAGCTTGTTGGGAAGACAAAGTTTCTTTTCAGTTGCAAACTCCACTCCATACATATATATGGGGAGGTACTAGCTCCAACTCGGTTTTACAGTGAAAACTGCTGGAACTTCAAACCGGCACTATGAAACAGACTGAGAAACCAGAGTATAAGTTTCCCTGCAACCCGTTCCCTTTGTGCTAGATGAACGAACGTCTCTCCACATGCTCAGTTCTGAGAGATAAGTGTGTGTGAAAGCCGTCCTTCACCTAGCTTGTTGGGAACACAAAGTTTCTTTTCAGTTGCAAACTCCACTCCATACATATATATGGGGAGGTACTAGCTCCAAATCGGTTTTACAGTGAAAACTGCAGGAACTTCAAACCGGCACTAGGAAACAGACTGAGAAACCAGAATATAAGTTTCCCCTGCAACCCGTTCCCTTTCTGCTAGATGAACGAACGTCTCTCCACATGCTCAGTTCTGAGAGATAAGTGTGTGTGAAAGCCGTCCTTCAACTAGCTTGTTGGGAACACAAAGTTTCTTTCAGTTGCAAACTCCATTCCATACATATATATGGGGAGGTACTAGCTCCAACCAGGTTTTACAGAGAAAACTGCAGGAAATTCAAACCGGCCCTAGGAAACAGACTGAGAAACCAGAGTATAAGTTTCCCTGCAACCCGTTCCCTTTGTGCTAGATGAACGAACGTCTCTCCACATGCTCAGTTCTGAGAGATAAGTGTGTGTGAAAGCCGCCCTTCAACTAGCTTGTTGGGAACACAAAGTTTCTTTTCAGTTGCAAACTCCACTCCATACATATATATGGGAGGTACTAGCTCCAACCAGGTTTTACAGAGAAATCTGCAGGAAATTCAAACCGGCACTAGGAAACAGACTGACAAACCAGAGTATAAGTTTACCTGCAAACCGTTCCCTTTGTGCTAGATGAACGAACGTCTCTCCACATGCTCAGTTCTGAGAGATAAGTGTGTGTGAAAGCCGTTCTTCACCTAGCTTGTTGGGAACACAAAGTTTCTTTTCAGTTGCAAACTCCAATCCATACATATATATGGGGAGGTACTAGCTCCAACCAGGTTTTACAGTAAAACTGCAGGAACTTCAAACCGGCACTAGGAAACAGACTGAGAATCCAGAGAAAAAGTTTCTCCTGCAACCCGTTCCCTTTGTGTTAGATGAACGAACGTCTATCCACATGCTCAGTTCTGAGAGATGTGTGTGTGTGAAAGCCGTCTTTCACCTAGCTTTTTGGGAACATAAAGTTTCTTTTCATTTGTAAACTCCACTCCATACATATATATGGGGAGGTAATAGCTCCAACCAGGTTTTACAGTGAAAACTGCTGGAACTTCAAACCGGCCCTAGGAAACAGACTGAGAAACCAGAGTAAAAGTTTCTCCTGCAACCCGTTCACTTTGTGCTAGATGAAAGAACGTCTCTCCACATGCTCAGTTCTGAGAGATAAGTGTGTGTGAAAGCCGTCCTTCACCTAGCTTGTTGGGAACACAAAGTTTCTTTTCAGTTGCAAACTCCACTCCATACATATAAATGGGGAGGTACTAGCTTCAACTCGGTTTTACAATGAAAACTGCTGGAACTTCAAACCGGCACTAGGAAACAGACTGAGAAACCAGAGTAAAAGTTTCCCCTGCAACCCGTTCCTTTTGTGCTAGATGAACGAACGTCTCTCCACATGCTCAGTTCTGAGAGATAAGTGTGTGTGAAAGCCGTCCTTCACCTAGCTTGTTGGGAACACAAAGTTTCTTTTCGGTTGCAAACTCCACTCCATACATATATATGGGGAGGTACTAGCTCCAACTCGGTTTTACAGTGAAAACTGCAGGAACTTCAAACCGGCACTAGGAAACAGACTGAGAAACCAGAGTAAAAGTTTCTCCTGCAACCCGTTCACTTTGTGCTAGATGAACGAACGTCTCTCCACATGCTTAGTTCTGAGAGATAAGTGTGTGTGAAAGCCGTCCTTCACCTAGCTTGTTGGGAACACAAAGTTTCTTTTCAGTTGCAAACTCCACTCCATACATATATATGGGGAGGTACTAGCTCCAAATCGGTTTTACAGTGAAAACTGCAGGAACTTCATACCGGCACTAGGAAACAGACTGAGAAACCAGAGTAAAATTTTCTCCTGCAACCCGTTCCCTTTGTGCTAGATGAACGAACGTCTCTCCACATGTTCAGTTCTGAGAGATAAGTGTTTGTGAAAGCAGTCCTTCACCTAGCTTGTTGGGAACACAAAGTTAATTTTCAGTTGCAAACTCCACTCGATAAATATATATGGGGAGGTACTAGCTCCAACTCGGTTTTACAGTGAAAACTGCTGGAACTTCAAACAGGCACTAGGAAACAGACTGAGAAACCAGAGTAAAAGTTTCTCCTGCAACCCGTTCCCTTTGTGCTAGATGAACGAACGTCTCTCCACATGCTCAGTTCTGAGAGATAAGAGTGTGTGAAAGCCGTCCTTCACCTAGCTTGTTGGGAACACAAAGTTTCTTTTCAGTTGCAAACTCCACTCCATACATATATATGGGGAGGTACTAGCTTCAACTCCGTTTTACAGTGAAAAATGCAGGAACTTCAAACCGGCACTAGGAAACAGACTGAGAAACCAGAGTAAAAGTTTCTCCTGCAACCCGTTCCCTTTGTTCTAGATGAACGATCGTCTCTCCACATGCTCAGTTCTGAGAGATAAGTGTGTGTGAAAGCCGTCTTTCACCTAGCTTGTTGGGAACACAAATTTTCTTTTCAGTTGCAAACTCCACTCCGTACATATATATGGGGAGGTACTAGCTCCAAATCGGTTTAACAGTGAAAACTGCAGGAACTTCAAACCGGCACTAGGAAACAGACTGAGAAACCAGAGTAAAAGTTTCTCCTGCAATCCGTTCCCTTTGTGCTAGATGAACGAACGTCTCTCCACATGCTCAGTTCTGAGAGGTTTGTGTGTGTGAAAGCAGTACTTCACCTAGCTTGTTGGGAACACAAAGTTTCTTTTCATTTGTAAACTCCACTCCATACATATATATGGGGAGGTACTAGCTCCAACCAAGTTTTACAGTGAAAACAGCTGGAACTTCAAACCGGCACTAGGAAACAGACTGAGAAACCAGAGTAAAAGTTTCTCCTGCAACCCGTTCCCTTTGTGCTAGATGAACGAACGTCTCTGCACATGCTCAGTTCTGAGAGATAAGTGTGTGTGAATGCCGTCCTTCACCTAGCTTGTTGGGAACACAAAGTTTCTTTTCAGTTGCAAACCCAAATCCATACATATATATGGGGAGGTACTAGCTCCAACCAGCTTTTACAGTGAAAACTGCAGGAACTTCAAACCGGCACTAGGAAACAGACTGAGAAACCAGAGTATAAGTTTCTCCTGCAAACCGTTCCCTTTCTGCTAGATGAACGAACGTCTTTCCACATGCTCAGTTCTGAGAGATAAGTGTGTTTGAAAGCCGTCCTTCACCTAGCTTGTTTGGAACACAAAGTTTCTTTTCAGTTGCAAACTCCAATCCATACAAATATATGGGGAGGTACTAGCTCCAACCAGGTTTTACAGAGAAAACTGCAGGAAATTCAAACCGGCACTAGGAAACAGACTGAGAAACCAGAGTATAAGTTTCCCTGCAACCCGTTCCCTTTGTGCTAGATGAACGAACGTCTCTCCACATGCTCAGTTCTGAGAGATAAGTGTGTGTGAAAGCCGTCCTTCACCTAGCTTGTTGGGAACACAAAGTTTTTTTCAGTTGCAAACTCCACTCCATACATATATATGGGGAGGTACAAGCTCCAAATCGGTTTCACAGTGAAAACTGCAGGAACTTCAAACCGGCACTAGGAAACAGACTGAGAAACCAGAGTATAAGTTTCTCCTGCAACCCGTTCCCTTTCTGCTAGATGAACGAACGTCTCTCCACATGCTCAGTTGTGAGAGATAAGTGTGTGTGAAAGCCGTCCTTCACCTAGCTTGTTTGGAACACAAAGTTTCTTTTCAGTTGCAAACTCCACTCCATACATATACATGGGGAGGTACTAGCTCCAACCAGGTTTTACAGAGAAAACTGCAGGAAATTCAAAACGGCACTAGGAAACAGACTGAGAAACCAGAGTATAAGTTTCCCTGCAACCTGTTCCCTTTGTGCTAGATGAACGAACGTCTCTCCACATGCTCAGTTCTGAGAGATAAGTGTGTGTGAAAGCCGTCCTTCACCTAGCTTGTTGGGAACAAAAAGTTTCTTTTCAGTTGCAAACTCCACTCCATACATATATATGGGGAGGTACAAGCTCCAAATCGGTTTTACAGTGAAAACTGCAGGAACTTCAAACCGGCACTAGGAAACAGACTGAGAAACCAGAGTATAAGTTTCTCCTGCAACCCGTTCCCTTTCTGCTAGATGAACGAACGTCTCTCCACATGCTCAGTTCTGAGAGATAAGTGTGTGTGAAAGCCGTCCTTCACCTAGCTTGTTGGGAACACAAAGTTTCTTTTCAGTTGCAAACTCCAATCCATACATATATATGGGGAGGTACTAGCTCCAACCAGCTTTTACAGAGAAAACTGCAGGAAATTCAAACCGGCACTAGGAAACAGACTGAGAAAACAGAGTATAAGTTTCCCTGCAACCCGTTCCCTTTGTGCTAGATGAACGAACGTCTCTCCACATGCTCAGTTCTGAGAGATAAGTGTGTGTGAAAGCCGTCCTTCACCTAGCTTGTTGGGAACACAAAGTTTCTTTTCAGTTGCAAACTCCACTCCATACATATATATGGGGAGGTACTAGCTCCAAACAGGTTTTACAGTGAAAACTGCAGGAACTTCAAACCGGCACTAGGAAACAGACTGAGAAACCAGAGTAAAAGTTTCTCCTGCAACCCGTTCCTTTTGTGCTAGATGAACGAACGTCTCTCCACATGCTCAGTTCTGAGAGATGTGTGTGTGTGAAAGCCGTCCTTCACCTAGCTTTTTGGGAACATAAAGTTTCTTTTCATTTGTAAACTCCACTCCATACATATATATGGGGAGGTACTAGCTCCAAATCGGTTTTACAGTGAAAACTGCAGGAACTTCAAACCGGCACTAGGAAACAGACTGAGAAACCAGAGTAAAAGTTTCTCATGCAACCAGTTCCCTTTGTGCTAGATGAACGAACGTCTCTCCACATGCTCATTTCTGAGATATAAGTGTGTGTGAAAGCCGTCCTTCACCTAGCTTGTTGGGAACACAAAGTTTCTTTTCAGTTGCAAACTCCACTCCATACATATATATGGGGAGGTACTAGCTCCAACTCGGTTTTACAGTGAAAACTGCTGGAACTTCAAACCGGCACTAGGAAACAGACTGAGAAACCAGAGTAAAAGTTTCTCCTGCAACCCGTTCACTTTGTGCTAGATGAACGAACGTCTCTCCACATGCTCAGTTCTGAGAGATAAGTGTGTGTGAAAGCCGTCCTTCACCTAGCTTGTTGGGAACACAAAGTTTCTTTTCAGTTGCAAACTCCACTCCATACATATATATGGGGAGGTACTAGCTCCAACTCGGTTTTACAGTGAAAACTGCAGGAACTTCAAACCGGCACTAGGAAACAGACAGAGAAACCAGAGTAAAAGTTTCTCATGCAACCAGTTCCCTTTGTGCTAGATGAACGAACGTCTCTCCACATGCTCAGTTCTGAGAGATAAGTGTGTGTGAAAGCCGTCCTTCACCTAGCTTGTTGGGAACACAAAGTTTCTTTTCAGTTGCAAACTCCACTCCATACATATATATGGGAGGTACTAGCTCCAACCATCTTTTACAGAGAAAACTGCAGGAAATTCAAACCGGCACTAGGAAACAGACTGAGAAACCAGAGTATAAGTTTCCCTGCAACCCGTTCCCTTTGTGCTAGATGAACGAACGTCTCTCCACATGCTCAGTTCTGAGAGATAAGTGTGTGTGAAAGCCGTCCTTCACCTAGCTTGTTGGGAACACAAAGTTTCTTTTCAGTTGCAAACTCCACTCCATACATATATATGGGGAGGTACTAGCTCCAAACAGGTTTTACAGTGAAAACTGCAGGAACTTCAAACCGGCACTAGGAAACAGACTGAGAAACCAGAGTAATAGTTTCTCCTGCAACCCGTTCCTTTTGTGCTAGATGAACGAACGTCTCTCCACATGCTCAGTTCTGAGAGATGTGTGTGTGTGAAAGCCGTCCTTCACCTAGCTTTTTGGGAACATAAAGTTTCTTTTCATTTGTAAACTCCACTCCATACATATATATGGGGAGGTACTAGCTCCAAATCGGTTTTACAGTGAAAACTGCAGGAACTTCAAACCGGCACTAGGAAACAGACTGAGAAACCAGAGTAAAAGTTTCTCCTGCAACCCGTTCCTTTTGTGCTAGATGAACGAACGTCTCTCCACATGCTCAGATCTGAGAGATGTGTGTGTGTGAAAGCCGTCCTTCACATAGCTTTTTGGGAACATAAAGTTTCTTTTCATTTGTAAACTCCACTCCATACATATATATGGGGAGGTACTAGCTCCAAATCAGTTTTACAGTGAAAACTGCTGGAACTTCAAACCGGCACTAGGAAACAGACTGAGAAACCAGAGTAAAAGTTTCTCCTGCAACCCGTTCCCTTTGCGCTAGATGAACGAACGTCTCTCCACATGCTCAGTTCTGAGAGATATGTGTGTGTGAAAGCCGTCCTTCACCTAGCTTGTTGGGAACACAAAGTTTCTTTTCAGTTGCAAACTCCACTCCATACATATATATGGGGAGGTACTAGCTCCAACTCGGATTTACAGTGAAAACTGCTGGAACTTCAAACCGGCACTAGGAAACAGACTGAGAAACCAGAGTAAAAGTTTCTCCTGCAATCCGTTCCCTTTGTGCTAGATGAACGAACGTCTCTCCACATGCTCAGTTCTGAGAGATGTGTGTGTGTGAAAGCCGTCCTTCACCTAGCTTTTTGGGAACATAAATTTTCTTTTCATTTGTAAACTCCACTCCATACATATATATGGGGAGGTACTAGCTCCAACTCGGTTTTACAGTGAAAACTGCTGGAACTTCAAACCGGCACTAGGAAACAGACTGAGAAACCAGAGTAAAAGTTTCTCCTTCAACCCGTTCCCTTTGTGCTAGATGAACGAACGTCTCTCCACATGCTCAGTTCTGAGAGAGAAGTGTGTGTGAAAGCCGTCCTTCACCTAGCTTGTTGGGAACACAAAGTTTCTTTTCAGTTGCAAACTCCAATCCATACATATATATAGGTAGGTACTAGCTCCAACTCGGTTTTGCAGTGAAAACTGCTGGAACTTCAAACCGGAATTAGGAAACAGACTGAGAAACCTGAGTAAAAGTTCCTCCTGCAGCCCGTTCCCTTTGTGCTAGATGAACGAACGTCTCTCCACATGCTCAGTTCTGAGAGATAAGTGTGTGTGAAAGACGTCCTTCACCTAGCTTGTTGGGAACACAAAGTTTCTTTTCAGTTGCAAACTCCACTCCATACATATATATGGGGAGGTACTAGCTCCAACTCGGTTTTACAGTGAAAACTGCTGGAACTTCAAACCGGCACTATGAAACAGACTGAGAAACCAGAGTATAAGTTTCCCTGCAACCCGTTCCCTTTGTGCTAGATGAACGAACGTCTCTCCACATGCTCAGTACTGAGAGATAAGTGTGTGTGAAAGCCGTCCTTCACCTAGCTTGTTGGGAACACAAAGTTTCTTTTCAGTTGCAAACTCCACTCCATACATATATATGGGAGGTACTAGCTCCAACCAGGTTTTACAGAGAAATCTGCAGGAAATTCAAACCGGCACTAGGAAACAGACTGACAAACCAGAGTATAAGTTTACCTGCAACCCGTTCCCTTTGTGCTAGATGAACGAACGTCTCTCCACATGCTCAGTTCTGAGAGATAAGTGTGTGTGAAAGCCGTTCTTCACCTAGCTTGTTGGGAACACAAAGTTTCTTTTCAGTTGCAAACTCCACTCCATACATATATATGGGGAGGTACTAGCTCCAACCAGGTTTTACAGTAAAACTGCAGGAACTTAAAACCGGCACTAGGAAACAGACTGAGAATCCAGAGAAAAAGTTTCTCCTGCAACCCGTTCCCTTTGTGCTAGATGAACGAACGTCTCTCCACATGCTCAGTTCTGAGAGATATGTGTGTGTGAAAGCCGTCCTTCACCTAGCTTTTTGGGAACATAAAGTTTCTTTTCATTTGTAAACTCCACTCCATACATATATATGGGGAGGTAATAGCTCCAACCAGGTTTTACAGTGAAAACTGCTGGAACTTCAAACCGGCCCTAGGAAACAGACTGAGAAACCAGAGTAAAAGTTTCTCCTGCAACCCTTTCCCTTTGTGCTAGATGAACGAACGTCTCTCCACATGCTCAGTTCTGAGAGATAAGTGTGTGTGAAAGCCGTCCTTCACCTAGCTTGTTTTGAACACAAAGTTTCTTTTCAGTTGCAAACTCCACTCCATACATATATATGGGGAGGTACTAGCTCCAACCATCTTTTACAGAGAAAACTGCAGGAAATTCAAACCGGCACTAGGAAACAGACTGAGAAACCAGAGTATAAGTTTCCCTGCAACCCGTTCCCTTTGTGCTAGATGAACGAACGTCTCTCCACATGCTCAGTTCTGAGAGATAAGTGTGTGTGAAAGCCGTCCTTCACCTAGCTTGTTGGGAACACAAAGTTTCTTTTCAGTTGCAAACTCCACTCCATACATATATATGGGGAGGTACTAGCTCCAAACAGGTTTTACAGTGAAAACTTCAGGAACTTCAAACAGGCACTAGGAAACAGACTGAGAAACCAGAGTAATAGTTTCTCCTGCAACCCGTTCCTTTTGTGCTAGATGAACGAACGTCTCTCCACATGCTCAGTTCTGAGAGATGTGTGTGTGTGAAAGCCGTCCTTCACCTAGCTTGTTGGGAACACAAAGTTTCTTTTCAGTTGCAAACTCCACTCCATACATATATATGGGGAGGTACTAGCTCCAACTCGGTTTTACAGTGAAAACTGCTGGAACTTCAAACCGGCACTAGGAAACAGACTGAGAAACCAGAGTAAAAGTTTCTCCTGCAATCCGTTCCCTTTGTGCTAGATGAACGAACGTCTCTCCACATGCTCAGTTCTGAGAGATATGTGTGTGTGAAAGCCGTCCTTCACCTAGCTTTTTGGGAACATAAAGTTTCTTTTCATTTGTAAACTCCACTCCATACATATATATGGGGAGGTACTAGCTCCAACTCGTTTTTACAGTGAAAACTGCTGGAACTTCAAACCGGCACTAGGAAACAGACTGAGAAACCAGAGTAAAAGTTTCTCCTGCAACCCGTTCCCTTTGTGCTAGATGAACGAACGTCTCTCCACATGCTCAGTTCTGAGAGATAAGTGTGTGTGAAAGCCGTCCTTCACATAGCTTGTTGGGAACACAAAGTTTCTTTTCAGTTGCAAACTCCACTCCATACATATATATGGGGAGGTACTAGCTCCAACTCGGTTTTACAGTGAAAACTGCAGGAACTTCAAACCGGCACTAGGAAACAGACAGAGAAACCAGAGTAAAAGTTTCTCATGCAACCAGTTCCCTTTGTGCTAGATGAACGAACGTCTCTCCACATGCTCAGTTCTGAGAGATAAGTGTGTGTGAAAGCCGTCCTTCACCTAGCTTGTTGGGAACACAAAGTTTCTTTTCAGTTGCAAACTCCACTCCATACATATATATGGGGAGGTACTAGCTCCAACCATCTTTTACAGAGAAAACTGCAGGAAATTCAAACCGGCACTAGGAAACAGACTGAGAAACCAGAGTATAAGTTTCCCTGCAACCCGTTCCCTTTGTGCTAGATGAACGAACGTCTCTCCACATGCTCAGTTCTGAGAGATAAGTGTGTGTGAAAGCCGTCCTTCACATAGCTTGTTGGGAACACAAAGTTTCTTTTCAGTTGCAAACTCCACTCCATACATATATATGGGGAGGTACTAGCTCCAAACAGGTTTTACAGTGAAAACTGCAGGAACTTCAAACCGGCACTAGGAAACAGACTGAGAAACCAGAGTAATAGTTTCTTCTGCAACCCGTTCCTTTTGTGCTAGATGAACGAACGTCTCTCCACATGCTCAGTTCTGAGAGATGTGTGTGTGTGAAAGCCGTCCTTCACCTAGCTTTTTGGGAACATAAAGTTTCTTTTCATTTGTAAACTCCACTCCATACATATATATGGGGAGGTACTAGCTCCAAATCGGTTTTACAGTGAAAACTGCAGGAACTTCAAACCGGCACTAGGAAACAGACTGAGAAACCAGAGTAAAAGTTTCTCCTGCAACCCGTTCCTTTTGTGCTAGATGAACGAACGTCTCTCCACATGCTCAGATCTGAGAGATGTGTGTGTGTGAAAGCCGTCCTTCACATAGCTTTTTGGGAACATAAAGTTTCTTTTCATTTGTAAACTCCACTCCATACATATATATGGGGAGGTACTAGCTCCAAATCAGTTTTACAGTGAAAACTGCTGGAACTTCAAACCGGCACTAGGAAACAGACTGAGAAACCAGAGTAAAAGTTTCTCCTGCAACCCGTTCCCTTTGCGCTAGATGAACGAACGTCTCTCCACATGCTCAGTTCTGAGAGATATGTGTGTGTGAAAGCCGTCCTTCACCTAGCTTGTTGGGAACACAAAGTTTCTTTTCAGTTGCAAACTCCACTCCATACATATATATGGGGAGGTACTAGCTCCAACTCGGATTTACAGTGAAAACTGCTGGAACTTCAAACCGGCACTAGGAAACAGACTGAGAAACCAGAGTAAAAGTTTCTCCTGCAATCCGTTCCCTTTGTGCTAGATGAACGAACGTCTCTCCACATGCTCAGTTCTGAGAGATGTGTGTGTGTGAAAGCTGTCCTTCACCTAGCTTTTTGGGAACATAAATTTTCTTTTCATTTGTAAACTCCACTCCATACATATATATGGGGAGGTACTAGCTCCAACTCGGTTTTACAGTGAAAACTGCTGGAACTTCAAACCGGCACTAGGAAACAGACTGAGAAACCAGAGTAAAAGTTTCTCCTTCAACCCGTTCCCTTTGTGCTAGATGAACGAACGTCTCTCCACATGCTCAGTTCTGAGAGAGAAGTGTGTGTGAAAGCCGTCCTTCACCTAGCTTGTTGGGAACACAAAGTTTCTTTTCAGTTGCAAACTCCACTCCATACATATATATAGGTAGGTACTAGCTCCAACTCGGTTTTGCAGTGAAAACTGCTGGAACTTCAAACCGGAATTAGGAAACAGACTGAGAAACCTGAGTAAAAGTTCCTCCTGCAGCCCGTTCCCTTTGTGCTAGATGAACGAACGTCTCTCCACATGCTCAGTTCTGAGAGATAAGTGTGTGTGAAAGACGTCCTTCACCTAGCTTGTTGGGAACACAAAGTTTCTTTTCAGTTGCAAACTCCACTCCATACATATATATGGGGAGGTACTAGCTCCAACTCGGTTTTACAGTGAAAACTGCTGGAACTTCAAACCGGCCCTAGGAAACAGACTGAGAAACCAGAGTAAAAGTTTCTCCTGCAACCCTTTCCCTTTGTGCTAGATGAACGAACGTCTCTCCACATGCTCAGTTCTGAGAGATAAGTGTGTGTGAAAGCCGTCCTTCACCTAGCTTGTTGGGAACACAAAGTTTCTTTTCAGTTGCAAACTCCACTCCATACATATATATGGGGAGGTACTAGCTCCAACCATCTTTTACAGAGAAAACTGCAGGAAATTCAAACCGGCACTAGGAAACAGACTGAGAAACCAGAGTATAAGTTTCCCTGCAACCCGTTCCATTTGTGCTAGATGAACGAACGTCTCTCCACATGCTCAGTTCTGAGAGATAAGTGTGTGTGAAAGCCGTCCTTCACCTAGCTTGTTGGGAACACAAAGTTTCTTTTCAGTTGCAAACTCCACTCCATACATATATATGGGGAGGTACTAGCTCCAAACAGGTTTTACAGTGAAAACTTCAGGAACTTCAAACCGGCACTAGGAAACAGACTGAGAAACCAGAGTAATAGTTTCTCCTGCAACCCGTTCCTTTTGTGCTAGATGAACGAACGTCTCTCCACATGCTCAGTTCTGAGAGATGTGTGTGTGTGAAAGCCGTCCTTCACCTAGCTTGTTGGGAACACAAAGTTTCTTTTCAGTTGCAAACTCCACTCCATACATATATATGGGGAGGTACTAGCTCCAACTCGGTTTTACAGTGAAAACTGCTGGAACTTCAAACCGGCACTAGGAAACAGACTGAGAAATCAGAGTAAAAGTTTCTCCTGCAATCCGTTCCCTTTGTGCTAGATGAACGAACGTCTCTCCACATGCTCAGTTCTGAGAGATATGTGTGTGTGAAAGCCGTCCTTCACCTAGCTTTTTGGGAACATAAAGTTTCTTTTCATTTGTAAACTCCACTCCATACATATATATGGGGAGGTACTAGCTCCAACTCGGTTTTACAGTGAAAACTGCTGGAACTTCAAACCGGCACTAGGAAACAGACTGAGAAACCAGAGTAAAAGTTTCTCCTGCAACCCGTTCCCTTTGTGCTAGATGAACGATCGTCTCTCCACATGCTCAGTTCTGAGAGAGAAGTGTGTGTGAAAGCCGTCCTTCACCTAGCTTGTTGGGAACACAAAGTTTCTTTTCAGTTGCAAACTCCACTCCATACATATATATAGGTAGGTACTAGCTCCAACTCGGTTTTGCAGTGAAAACTGCTGGAACTTCAAACCGGAATTAGGAAACAGACTGAGAAACCTGAGTAAAAGTTCCTCCTGCAGCCCGTTCCCTTTGTGCTAGATGAACGAACGTCTCTCCACATGCTCAGTTCTGAGAGATAAGTGTGTGTGAAAGACGTCCTTCACCTAGCTTGTTGGGAACACAAAGTTTCTTTTCAGTTGCAAACTCCACTCCATACATATATATGGGGAGGTACTAGCTCCAACTCGGTTTTACAGTGAAAACTGCTGGAACTTCAAACCGGCACTATGAAACAGACTGAGAAACCAGAGTATAAGTTTCCCTGCAACCCGTTCCCTTTGTGCTAGATGAACGAACGTCTCTCCACATGCTCAGTTCTGAGAGATAAGTGTGTGTGAAAGCCGTCCTTCACCTAGCTTGTTGGGAACACAAAGTTTATTTTCAGTTGCAAACTCCACTCCATACATATATATGGGGAGGTACTAGCTCCAACTCGGTTTTACAGTGAAAACTGCAGGAACTTCAAACCGGCACTAGGAAACAGACTGAGAAACCAGAGTATAAGTTTCCCTGCAACCCTTTCCCTTTGTGCTAGATGAACGAACGTCTCTCCACATGCTCAGTTCTGAGAGATAAGTGTGTGTGAAAGCCGTCCTTCACCTAGCTTGTTGGGAACACAAAGTTTCTTTTCAGTTGCAAACTCCACTCCATACATATATATGGGGAGGTACAAGCTCCAACTCGGTTTTACAGTGAAAACTGCAGGAACTTCAAACCGGCACTAGGAAACAGACTGAGAAACCAGAGTATAAGTTTCCCTGCAACCCGTTCCCTTTGTGCTAGATGAACGAACGTCTCTCCACATGCTCAGTTCTGAGAGATAAGTGTGTGTGAAAGCCTTCCTTCACCTAGCTTGTTGGGAACACAAAGTTTCTTTTCAGTTGCAAACTCCACTCCATACATATATATGGGGAGGTACTAGCTCCAACTCGGTTTTACAGTGAAAACTGCAGGAACTTCAAACCGGCACTAGGAAACAGACTGAGAAACCAGAGTATAAGTTTCCCTGCAACCCGTTCCATTTGTGCTAGATGAACGAACGTCTCTCCACATGCTCAGTTCTGAGAGATAAGTGTGTGTGAAAGCCGTCCTTCACCTAGCTTGTTGGGAACACAAAGTTTCTTTTCAGTTGCAAACTCAACTCCATACATATATATGGGGAGGTACTAGCTCCAACTCGGTTTTACAGTGAAAACTGCTGGAACTTCAAACCGGCACTATGAAACAGACTGAGAAACCAGAGTATAAGTTTCCCTGCAACCCGTTCCCTTTGTGCTAGATGAATGAACGTCTCTCCACATGCTCAGTTCTGAGAGATAAGTGTGTGTGAAAGCCGTCCTTCACCTAGCTTGTTGGGAACACAAAGTTTATTTTCAGTTGCAAACTCCACTCCATACATATATATGGGGAGGTACTAGCTCCAACTCGGTTTTACAGTGAAAACTGCAGGAACTTCAAACCGGCACTAGGAAACAGACTGAGAAACCAGAGTATAAGTTTCCCTGCAACCCGTTCCCTTTGTGCTAGATGAACGAACGTCTCTCCACATGCTCAGTTCTGAGAGATAAGTGTGTGTGAAAGCCGTTCTTCACCTAGCTTGTTGGGAACACAAAGTTTCTTTTCAGTTGCAAACTCCACTCCATACATATATATGGGGAGGTACTAGCTCCAACCAGGTTTTACAGTAAAACTGCAGGAACTTCAAACCGGCACTAGGAAACAGACTGAGAATCCAGAGAAAAAGTTTCTCCTGCAACCCGTTCCCTTTGTGCTAGATGAACGAACGTCTCTCCACATGCTCAGTTCTGAGAGATGTGTGTGTGTGAAAGCCGTCCTTCACCTAGCTTTTTGGGAACATAAAGTTTCTTTTCATTTGTAAACTCCACTCCATACATATATATGGGGAGGTAATAGCTCCAACCAGGTTTTACAGTGAAAACTGCTGGAACTTCAAACCGGCCCTAGGAAACAGACTGAGAAACCAGAGTAAAAGTTTCTCCTGCAACCCGTTCCCTTTGTGCTAGATGAACGAACGTCTCTCCACATGCTCAGTTCTGAGAGATAAGTGTGTGTGAAAGCCGTCCTTCACCTAGCTTGTTGGGAACACAAAGTTTCTTTTCAGTTGCAAACTCCACTCCATATATATATATGGGGAGGTACTAGCTCCAACTCGGTTTTACAGTGAAAACTGCTGGAACTTCAAACCGGCACTATGAAACAGACTGAGAAACCAGAGTAAAAGTTTCTCCTTCAACCCGTTCCCTTTGTGCTAGATGAACGAACGTCTCTCCACATGCTCAGTTCTGAGAGAGAAGTGTGTGTGAAAGCCATGCTTCACCTAGCTTGTTGGGAACACAAAGTTTCTTTTCAGTTGCAAACTCCACTCCATACATATATATAGGTAGGTACTAGCTCCAACTCGGTTTTGCAGTGAAAACTGCTGGAACTTCAAACCGGAATTAGGAAACAGACTGAGAAACCTGAGTAAAAGTTCCTCCTGCAGCCCGTTCCCTTTGTGCTAGATGAACGAACGTCTCTCCACATGCTCAGTTCTGAGAGATAAGTGTTGTGAAAGACGTCCTTCACCTAGCTTGTTGGGAACACAAAGTTTCTTTTCAGTTGCAAACTCCACTCCATACATATATATGGGGAGGTACTAGCTCCAACTCGGTTTTACAGTGAAAACTGCTGGAACTTCAAACCGGCACTATGAAACAGACTGAGAAACCAGAGTATAAGTTTCCCTGCAACCCGTTCCCTTTGTGCTAGATGAACGAACGTCTCTCCACATGCTCAGTTCTGAGAGATAAGTGTGTGTGAAAGCCGTCCTTCACCTAGCTTGTTGGGAACACAAAGTTTCTTTTCAGTTGCAAACTCCACTCCATACATATATATGGGAGGTACTAGCTCCAACCAGGTTTTACAGAGAAATCTGCAGGAAATTCAAACCGGCACTAGGAAACAGACTGACAAACCAGAGTATAAGTTTACCTGCAACCCGTTCCCTTTGTGCTAGATGAACGAACGTCTCTCCACATGCTCAGTTCTGAGAGATAAGTGTGTGTGAAAGCCGTTCTTCACCTAGCTTGTTGGGAACACAAAGTTTCTTTTCAGTTGCAAACTCCACTCCATACATATATATGGGGAGGTACTAGCTCCAACCAGGTTTTACAGTAAAACTGCAGGAACTTCAAACCGGCACTAGGAAACAGACTGAGAATCCAGAGAAAAAGTTTCTCCTGCAACCCGTTCCCTTTGTGCTAGATGAACGAACGTCTCTCAACATGCTCAGTTCTGAGAGATGTGTGTGTGTGAAAGCCGTCCTTCACCTAGCTTTTTGGGAACATAAAGTTTCTTTTCATTTGTAAACTCCACTCCATACATATATATGGGGAGGTAATAGCTCCAACCAGGTTTTACAGTGAAAACTGCTGGAACTTCAAACCGGCCCTAGGAAACAGACTGAGAAACCAGAGTAAAAGTTTCTCCTGCAACCCGTTCCCTTTGTGCTAGATGAACGAACGTCTCTCCACATGCTCAGTTCTGAGAGATAAGTGTGTGTGAAAGCCGTCCTTCACCTAGCTTGTTGGGAACACAAAGTTTCTTTTCAGTTGCAAACTCCACTCCATACATATATATGGGGAGGTACTAGCTCCAACTCGGTTTTACAGTGAAAACTGCAGGAACTTCAAACCGGCACTAGGAAACAGACTGAGAAACCAGAGTAGAAGTTTCTCCTGCAAACCTTTCCCTTTGTGCTAGATGAACGAACGTCTCTCCACATGCTCAGTTCTGAGAGATAAGTGTGTGTGAAAGCCGTCCTTCACCTAGCTTGTTGGGAACACAAAGTTTCTTTTCAGTTGCAAACTCCACTCCATACATATATATGGGGAGGTACTAGCTCCAACCATCTTTTACAGAGAAAACTGCAGGAAATTCAAACCGGCACTAGGAAACAGACTGAGAAACCAGAGTATAAGTTTCCCTGCAACCCGTTCCCTTTGTGCTAGATGAACGAACGTCTCTCCACATGCTCAGTTCTGAGAGATAAGTGTGTGTGAAAGCCGTCCTTCACCTAGCTTGTTGGGAACACAAAGTTTCTTTTCAGTTGCAAACTCCACTCCATACATATATATGGGGAGGTACTAGCTCCAAACAGGTTTTACAGTGAAAACTTCAGGAACTTCAAACCGGCACTAGGAAACAGACTGAGAAACCAGAGTAATAGTTTCTCCTGCAACCCGTTCCTTTTGTGCTAGATGAACGAACGTCTCTCCACATGCTCAGTTCTGAGAGATGTGTGTGTGTGAAAGCCGTCCTTCACCTAGCTTTTTGGGAACATAAAGTTTCTTTTCATTTGTAAACTCCACTCCATACATATATATGGGGAGGTACTAGCTCCAAATCGGTTTTACAGTGAAAACTGCAGGAACTTCAAACCGGCACTAGGAAACAGACTGAGAAACCAGAGTAAAAGTTTCTCCTGCAACCCGTTCCTTTTGTGCTAGATGAACGAACGTCTCTCCACATGCTCAGTTCTGAGAGATGTGTGTGTGTGAAAGCCGTCCTTCACATAGCTTTTTGGGAACATAAAGTTTCTTTTCATTTGTAAACTCCACTCCATACATATATATGGGGAGGTACTAGCTCCAAATCAGTTTTACAGTGAAAACTGCTGGAACTTCAAACCGGCACTAGGAAACAGACTGAGAAACCAGAGTAAAAGTTTCTCCTGCAACCCGTTCCCTTTGCGCTAGATGAACGAACGTCTCTCCACATGCTCAGTTCTGAGAGATATGTGTGTGTGAAAGCCGTCCTTCACCTAGCTTGTTGGGAACACAAAGATTCTTTTCAGTTGCAAACTCCACTCCATACATATATTTGGGGAGGTACTAGCTCCAACTCGGTTTTACAGTGAAAACTGCTGGAACTTCAAACCGGCACTAGGAAACAGACTGAGAAACCAGAGTAAATTTTCTCCTGCAATCCGTTCCCTTTGTGCTAGATGAACGAACGTCTCTCCACATGCTCAGTTCTGAGAGATGTGTGTGTGTGAAAGCCGTCCTTCACCTAGCTTTTTGGGAACATAAAGTTTCTTTTCATTTGTAAACTCCACTCCATACATATATATGGGGAGGTACTAGCTCCAACTCGGTTTTACAGTGAAAACTGCTGGAACTTCAAACCGGCACTAGGAAACAGACTGAGAAACCAGAGTAAAAGTTCCTCCTGCAGCCCGTTCCCTTTGTGCTAGATGAACGAACGTCTCTCCACATGCTCAGTTCTGAGAGATAAGTGTGTGTGAAAGACGCCCTTCACCTAGCTTGTTGGGAACACAAAGTTTCTTTTCAGTTGCAAACTCCACTCCATACATATATATGGGGAGGTACTAGCTCCAACTCGGTTTTACAGTGAAAACTGCTGGAACTTCAAACCGGCACTATGAAACAGACTGAGAAACCAGAGTATAAGTTTCCCTGCAACCCGTTCCCTTTGTGCTAGATGAACGAACGTCTCTCCACATGCTCAGTTCTGAGAGATAAGTGTGTGTGAAAGCCGTCCTTCACCTAGCTTGTTGGGAACACAAAGTTTATTTTCAGTTGCAAACTCCACTCCATACATATATATGGGGAGGTACTAGCTCCAACTCGGTTTTACAGTGAAAACTGCAGGAACTTCAAACCGGCACTAGGAAACAGACTGAGAAACCAGAGTACAAGTTTCCCTGCAACCCTTTCCCTTTGTGCTAGATGAACGAACGTCTCTCCACATGCTCAGTTCTGAGAGATAAGTGTGTGTGAAAGCCGTCCTTCACCTAGCTTGTTGGGAACACAAAGTTTCTTTTCAGTTGCAAACTCCAATCCATACATATATATGGGGAGGTACTAGCTCCAACTCGGTTTTACAGTGAAAACTGCTGGAACTTCAAACCGGCACTAGGAAACAGACTGAGAAACCAGAGTAAAAGTTTCTCCTGCAATCCGTTCCCTTTGTGCTAGATGAACGAACGTCTCTCCACATGCTCAGTTCTGAGAGATGTTTGTGTGTGAAAGCCGTCCTTCACCTAGCTTTTTGGGAACATAAAGTTTCTTTTCATTTGTAAACTCCACTCCATACATATATATGGGGAGGTACTAGCTCCAACTCGGTTTTACAGTGAAAACTGCTGGAACTTCAAACCGGCACTAGGAAACAGACTGAGAAACCAGAGTAAAAGTTTCTCCTGCAACCCGTTCCCTTTGTGCTAGATGAACGAACGTCTCTCCACATGCTCAGTTCTGAGAGAGAAGTGTGTGTGAAAGCCGTCCTTCACCTAGCTTGTTGGGAACACAAAGTTTCTTTTCAGTTGCAAACTCCACTCCATACATATATATAGGTAGGTACTAGCTCCAACTCGGTTTTGCAGTGAAAACTGCTGGAACTTCAAACCGGAATTAGGAAACAGACTGAGAAACCTGAGTAAAAGTTCCTCCTGCAGCCCGTTCCCTTTGTGCTAGATGAACGAACGTCTCTCCACATGCTCAGTTCTGAGAGATAAGTGTGTGTGAAAGACGTCCTTCACCTAGCTTGTTGGGAACACAAAGTTTCTTTTCAGTTGCAAACTCCACTCCATACATATATATGGGGAGGTACTAGCTCCAACTCGGTTTTACAGTGAAAACTGCTGGAACTTCAAACCGGCACTATGAAACAGACTGAGAAACCAGAGTATAAGTTTCCCTGCAACCCGTTCCCTTTGTGCTAGATGAACGAACGTCTCTCCACATGCTCAGTTCTGAGAGATAAGTGTGTGTGAAAGCCGTCCTTCACCTAGCTTGTTGGGAACACAAAGTTTATTTTCAGTTGCAAACTCCACTCCATACATATATATGGGGAGGTACTAGCTCCAACTCGGTTTTACAGTGAAAACTGCAGGAACTTCAAACCGGCACTAGGAAACAGACTGAGAAACCAGAGTATAAGTTTCCCTGCAACCCTTTCCCTTTGTGCTAGATGAACGAACGTCTCTCCACATGCTCAGTTCTGAGAGATAAGTGTGTGTGAAAGCCGTCCTTCACCTAGCTTGTTGGGAACACAAAGTTTCTTTTCAGTTGCAAACTCCACTCCATACATATATATGGGGAGGTACTAGCTCCAACTCGGTTTTACAGTGAAAACTGCTGGAACTTCAAACCGGCACTAGGAAACAGACTGAGAAACCAGAGTAAAAGTTTCTCCTGCAATCCGTTCCCTTTGTGCTAGATGAACGAACGTCTCTCCACATGCTCAGTTCTGAGAGATGTGTGTGTGTGAAAGCCGTCCTTCACCTAGCTTTTTGGGAACATAAAGTTTCTTTTCATTTGTAAACTCCACTCCATACATATATATGGGGAGGTACTAGCTCCAACTCGGTTTTACAGTGAAAACTGCTGGAACTTCAAACCGGCACTAGGAAACAGACTGAGAAACCAGAGTAAAAGTTTCTCCTGCAACCCGTTCCCTTTGTGCTAGATGAACGAACGTCTCTCCACATGCTCAGTTCTGAGAGAGAAGTGTGTGTGAAAGCCGTCCTTCACCTAGCTTGTTGGGAACACAAAGTTTCTTTTCAGTTGCAAACTCCACTCCATACATATATATAGGTAGGTACTAGCTCCAACTCGGTTTTGCAGTGAAAACTGCTGGAACTTCAAACCGGAATTAGGAAACAGACTGAGAAACCTGAGTAAAAGTTCCTCCTGCAGCCCGTTCCCTTTGTGCTAGATGAACGAACGTCTCTCCACATGCTCAGTTCTGAGAGATAAGTGTGTGTGAAAGACGTCCTTCACCTAGCTTGTTGGGAACACAAAGTTTCTTTTCAGTTGCAAACTCCACTCCATACATATATATGGGGAGGTACTAGCTCCAACTCGGTTTTACAGTGAAAACTGCTGGAACTTCAAACCGGCACTATGAAACAGACTGAGAAACCAGAGTATAAGTTTCCCTGCAACCCGTTCCCTTTGTGCTAGATGAACGAACGTCTCTCCACATGCTCAGTTCTGAGAGATAAGTGTGTGTGAAAGCCGTCCTTCACCTAGCTTGTTGGGAACACAAAGTTTCTTTTCAGTTGCAAACTCCACTCCATACATATATATGGGGAGGTACTAGCTCCAACTCGGTTTTACAGTGAAAACTGCAGGAACTTCAAACCGGCACTAGGAAACAGACTGAGAAACCAGAGTATAAGTTTCCCTGCAACCCTTTCCTTTTGTGCTAGATGAACGAACGTCTCTCCACATGCTCAGTTCTGAGAGATAAGTGTGTGTGAAAGCCGTCCTTCACCTAGCTTGTTGGGAACACAAAGTTTCTTTTCAGTTGCAAACTCCACTCCATACATATATATGGGGAGGTACAAGCTCCAACTCGGTTTTACAGTGAAAACTGCAGGAACTTCAAACCGGCACTAGGAAACAGACTGAGAAACCAGAGTATAAGTTTCCCTGCAACCCGTTCCCTTTGTGCTAGATGAACGAACGTCTCTCCACATGCTCAGTTCTGAGAGATAAGTGTGTGTGAAAGCCGTCCTTCACCTAGCTTGTTGGGAACACAAAGTTTCTTTTCAGTTGCAAACTCCACTCCATACATATATATGGGGAGGTACTAGCTCCAACTCGGTTTTACAGTGAAAACTGCAGGAACTTCAAACCGGCACTAGGAAACAGACTGAGAAACCAGAGTATAAGTTTCCCTGCAACCCGTTCCCTTTGTGCTAGATGAACGAACGTCTCTCCACATGCTCAGTTCTGAGAGATAAGTGTGTGTGAAAGCCGTCCTTCACCTAGCTTGTTGGGAACACAAAGTTTCTTTTCAGTTGCAAACTCAACTCCATACATATATATGGGGAGGTACTAGCTCCAACTCGGTTTTACAGTGAAAACTGCTGGAACTTCAAACCGGCACTATGAAACAGACTGAGAAACCAGAGTATAAGTTTCCCTGCAACCCGTTCCCTTTGTGCTAGATGAACGAACGTCTCTCCACATGCTCAGTTCTGAGAGATAAGTGTGTGTGAAAGCCGTCCTTCACCTAGCTTGTTGGGAACACAAAGTTTATTTTCAGTTGCAAACTCCACTCCATACATATATATGGGGAGGTACTAGCTCCAACTCGGTTTTACAGTGAAAACTGCAGGAACTTCAAACCGGCACTAGGAAACAGACTGAGAAACCAGAGTAAAAGTTTCTCCTGCAACCCGTTCCCTTTGTGCTAGATGAACGAACGTCTCTCCACATGCTCAGTTCTGAGAGATAAGTGTGTGTGAAAGCCGTCCTTCACCTAGCTTGTTGGGAACACAAAGTTTCTTTTCAGTTGCAAACTCCACTCCATACATATATATGGGGAGGTACTAGCTCCAACTCGGTTTTACAGTGAAAACTGCAGGAACTTCAAACCGGCACTAGGAAACAGACTGAGAAACCAGAGTAAAAGTTTCTCCTGCAACCCGTTCACTTTGTGCTAGATGAACGAACGTCTCTCCACATGCTCAGTTCTGAGAGATATGTGTGTGTGAAAGCCGTCCTTCACCTAGCTTGTTGGGAACACAAAGTTTCTTTTCAGTTGCAAACTCCACTCCATACATATATATGGGGAGGTACTAGCGCCAACTCTGTTTTACAGTGAAAACGGCTGGAACTTCATACCGGCACTTGGAAACAGACTGAGAAACCAGAGTAAAATTTTCTCCTGCAACCCGTTCCCTTTGTGCTAGATGAACGAACGTCTCTCCACATGCTCAGTTCTGAGAGATAAGTGTTTGTGAAAGCAGTCCTTCACCTAGCTTGTTGGGAACACAAAGTTACTTTTCAGTTGCAAACTCCACTCGATAAATATATATGGGGAGGTACTAGCTCCAACTCGGTTTTACAGTGAAAACTGCTGGAACTTCATACAGGCACTAGGAAACAGACTGAGAAACCAGAGTAAAAGTTTCTCCTGCAACCCGTTCCCTTTGTGCTAGATGAACGAACGTCTCTCCACATGCTCAGTTCTGAGAGATAAGAGTGTGTGAAAGCCGTCCTTCACCTTGCTTGTTGGGAACACAAAGTTTCTTTTCAGTTGCAAACTCCACTCCATACATATATATGGGGAGGTACTAGCTCCAACTCGGTTTTACAGTGAAAACTGCAGGAACTTCAAACCGGCACTAGGAAACAGACTGAGAAACCAGAGTATAAGTTTCCCTGCAACCCTTTCCCTTTGTGCTAGATGAACGAACGTCTCTCCACATGCTCAGTTCTGAGAGATAAGTGTGTGTGAAAGCCGTCCTTCACCTAGCTTGTTGGGAACACAAAGTTTCTTTTCAGTTGCAAACTCCACTCCATACATATATATGGGGAGGTACAAGCTCCAACTCGGTTTTACAGTGAAAACTGCAGGAACTTCAAACCGGCACTAGGAAACAGACTGAGAAACCAGAGTATAAGTTTCCCTGCAACCCGTTCCCTTTGTGCTAGATGAACGAACGTCTCTCCACATGCTCAGTTCTGAGAGATAAGTGTGTGTGAAAGCCGTCCTTCACCTAGCTTGTTGGGAACACAAAGTTTCTTTTCAGTTGCAAACTCCACTCCATACATATATATGGGGAGGTACTAGCTCCAACTCGGTTTTACAGTGAAAACTGCAGGAACTTCAAACCGGCACTAGGAAACAGACTGAGAAACCAGAGTATAAGTTTCCCTGCAACCCGTTCCCTTTGTGCTAGATGAACGAACGTCTCTCCACATGCTCAGTTCTGAGAGATAAGTGTGTGTGAAAGCCGTCCTTCACCTAGCTTGTTGGGAACACAAAGTTTCTTTTCAGTTGCAAACTCAACTCCATACATATATATGGGGAGGTACTAGCTCCAACTCGGTTTTACAGTGAAAACTGCTGGAACTTCAAACCGGCACTATGAAACAGACTGAGAAACCAGAGTATAAGTTTCCCTGCAACCCGTTCCCTTTGTGCTAGATGAACGAACGTCTCTCCACATGCTCAGTTCTGAGAGATAAGTGTGTGTGAAAGCCGTCCTTCACCTAGCTTGTTGGGAACACAAAGTTTATTTTCAGTTGCAAACTCCACTCCATACATATATATGGGGAGGTACTAGCTCCAACTCGGTTTTACAGTGAAAACTGCAGGAACTTCAAACCGGCACTAGGAAACAGACTGAGAAACCAGAGTATAAGTTTCCCTGCAACCCGTTCCCTTTGTGCTAGATGAACGAACGTCTCTCCACATGCTCAGTTCTGAGAGATAAGTGTGTGTGAAAGCCGTTCTTCACCTAGCTTGTTGGGAACACAAAGTTTCTTTTCAGTTGCAAACTCCACTCCATACATATATATGGGGAGGTACTAGCTCCAACCAGATTTTACAGTGAAAACTGCAGGAACTTCAAACCGGCACTAGGAAACAGACTGAGAATCCAGAGAAAAAGTTTCTCCTGCAACCCGTTCCCTTTGTGCTAGATGAACGAACGTCTCTCCACATGCTCAGTTCTGCGAGGTGTGTGTGTGTGAAAGCCGTCCTTCACCTAGCTTTTTGGGAACATAAAGTTTCTTTTCATTTGTAAACTCCACTCCATACATATATATGGGGAGGTAATAGCTCCAACCAGGTTTTACAGTGAAAACTGCTGGAACTTCAAACCGGCCCTAGGAAACAGACTGAGAAACCAGAGTAAAAGTTTCTCCTGCAACCCGTTCCCTTTGTGCTAGATGAACGAACGTCTCTCCACATGCTCAGTTCTGAGAGATAAGTGTGTGTGAAAGCCGTCCTTCACCTAGCTTGTTGGGAACACAAAGTTTCTTTTCAGTTGCAAACTCCACTCCATACATATATATGGGGAGGTACTAGCTCCAACTCGGTTTTACAGTGAAAACTGCAGGAACTTCAAACCGGCACTAGGAAACAGACTGAGAAACCAGAGTAAAAGTTTCTCCTGCAACCCGTTCACTTTGTGCTAGATGAACGAACGTCTCTCCACATGCTCAGTTCTGAGAGATAAGTGTGTGTGAAAGCCGTCCTTCACCTAGCTTGTTGGGAACACAAAGTTTCTTTTCAGTTGCAAACTCCACTCCATACATATATATGGGGAGGTACTAGCGCCAACTCTGTTTTACAGTGAAAACGGCTGGAACTTCATACCGGCACTTGGAAACAGACTGAGAAACCAGAGTAAAATTTTCTCCTGCAACCCGTTCCCTTTGTGCTAGATGAACGAACGTCTCTCCACATGCTCAGTTCTGAGAGATAAGTGTTTGTGAAAGCAGTCCTTCACCTAGCTTGTTGGGAACACAAAGTTACTTTTCAGTTGCAAACTCCACTCGATAAATATATATGGGGAGGTACTAGCTCCAACTCGGTTTTACAGTGAAAACTGCTGGAACTTCATACAGGCACTAGGAAACAGACTGAGAAACCAGAGTAAAAGTTTCTCCTGCAACCCGTTCCCTTTGTGCTAGATGAACGAACGTCTCTCCACATGCTCAGTTCTGAGAGATAAGAGTGTGTGAAAGCCGTCCTTCACATTGCTTGTTGGGAACACAAAGTTTCTTTTCAGTTGCAAACTCCACTCCATACATATATATGGGGAGGTACTAGCTTCAACTCGGTTTTACAGTGAAAAATGCAGGAACTTCAAACCGGCACTAGGAAACAGACTGAGAAACCAGAGTAAAAGTTTCTCCTGCAACCCGTTCCCTTTGTGCTAGATGAACGATCGTCTCTCCACATGCTCAGTTCTGAGAGATAAGTGTGTGTGAAAGCCGTCTTTCACTTAGCTAGTTGGGAACACAAAGTTTCTTTTCAGTTGCAATCTCCACTCCATACATATATATGGGGAGGTACTAGCTCCAAATCGGTTTTACAGTGAAAACTGCAGGAACTTCAAACCGGCACTAGGAAACAGAATGAGAAACCAGAGTAAAAGTTTCTCCTGCAACCCGTTCCCTTTGTGCTAGATGAACGAACGTCTCTCCACATGCTCAGTTCTGAGAGATAAGTGTGTGTGAAAGCAGTCCTTCACCTAGCTTGTTGGGAACACAAAGTTTCTTTTCATTTGTAAACTCCTCTCCATACATATATATGGGGAGGTACTAGCTCCAACCAAGTTTTACAGTGAAAACAGCTGGAACTTCAAACCGGCACTAGGAAACAGACTGAGAAACCAGAGAAAAGTTTCTCCTGCAACCCGTTCCCTTTGTGCTAGATGAACGAACGTCTCTCCACATGCTCAGTTCTGAGAGATAAGTGTGTGTGAAAGCCGTACTTCACCTAGCTTGTTGGGAACACAAATTTTCTTTTCAGTTGCAAACTCCACTCCATAAATATATATGTGGAGGTACTAGCTCCAACCAGCTTTTACAGTGAAAACTGCAGGAACTTCAAACCGGCACTAGGAAACAGACTGAGAAACCAGAGTAAAAGTTTCTCCTGCAACCTGTTCCCTTTGTGCTAGATGAACGAACGTCTCTCCACATGCTCAGTTCTGAGAGATGTGTGTGTGTGAAAGCCGTCCTTCACCTAGCTTTTTGGGAACATAAAGTTTCTTTTCATTTGTAAACTCCACTCCATACATATATATGGGGAGGTACTAGCTCCAACTCGGTTTTACAGTGAAAACTGCTGGAACTTCAAACCGGCACTAGGAAACAGACTGAGAAACCAGAGTAAAAGTTTCTACTGCAACCCGTTCCGTTTGTGCTACATGAACGAACGACCCTCCACATGCTCAGTTCTGAGAGATAAGTGTGTGTGAAAGCCGTCCTTCACCTAGCTTGTTGGGAACACAAAGTTTCTTTTCAGTTGCAAACTCCACTCCATACATATATATGGGGAGGTACTAGCTCCAACCATGTTTTACAGTGAAAACTGCAGGAACTTCAAAAAGGCACTAGGAAACAGACTGAGAAACCAGAGTAAAAGTTTCTCCTGCAAACCGTTCCCTTTGTGCTAGATGAACGAACGTCTCTCCACATGCTCAGTTCTGAGAGATGTGTGTGAAAGCCGTCTTTAACCTAGCTTGTTGGGAACACAAAGTTTCTTTTCAGTTGCAAACTCCACTCCATACATATATATGGGGAGGTACTAGCTCCAACCAGGTTTTACAGTGAAAACTGCAGGAACTTCAAACCGGCACTAGGAAACAGACTGAGAAACCAGAGTAAAAGTTTCTCCTGCAATCCTTTCCCTTTGTGCTAGATGAACGAACGTCTCTCCACATGCTCAGTTCTGAGAGATTAGTTTGTGTGAAAGCAGTCCTTCACCTAGCTTGTTGGGAACACAAAGTTTCTTTTCATTTGTAAACACCACTCCATAAATATATATGGTGAGGTACTAGCTCCAACCAACTTTTACAGTGAAAACAGCTGGAACTTCAAACCGGCACTAGGAAACAGACTGAGAAACCAGAGTAAAAGTTTCTCCTGCAACCCGTTCCCTTTGTGCTAGATGAACGAACGTCTCTGCACATGCTCAGTTCTGAGAGATAAGTGTGTGTGAATGCCGCCCTTCAACTAGCTTGTTGGGAACACAAAGTTTCTTTTCAGTTGCAAACCCCAATCCATACATATATATGGGGAGGTACTAGCTCCAACCAGCTTTTACAGTGAAAACTGCAGGAACTTCAAACCGGCACTAGGAAACAGACTGAGAAACCAGAGTAAAAGTTTCTCCTGCAACCTGTTCCCTTTGTGCTAGATGAACGTACGTCTCTACACATGCTCATTTCTGAGAGATGTGTGTGTGTGAAAGCCGTCCTTCACCTAGCTTTTTGGGAACATAAAGTTTCTTTTCATTTGTAAACTCCACTCCATACATATATATGGGGAGGTACTAGCTCCAACTCGGTTTTACAGTGAAAACTGCTGGAACTTCAAACCGGCACTAGGAAACAGACTGAGAAACCAGAGTAAAAGTTTCTCCTTCAACCCGTTCCCTTTGTGCTAGATGAACGAACGTCCCTCCACATGCTCAGTTCTGAGAGATAAGTGTGTGTGAAAGCCGTCCTTCACCTAGCTTGTAGGGAACACAAAGTTTCTTTTCAGTTGCAAACTCCACTCCATACATATATATGGGGAGCTACTAGCTCCAACCATGTTTTACAGTGAAAACTGCAGGAACTTCAAACCGGCACTAGGAAACAGACTGAGAAGCCAGAGTAAAAGTTTCTCCTGCAACCCGTTCCCATTGTGCTAGATGAACGAACGTCTCTCCACATGCTCAGTTCTGAGAGATGTGTGTGAAAGCCGTCTTTAACCTAGCTTGTTGGGAACACAAAGTTTCTTTTCAGTTGCAAACTCCACTCCATACATATATATGGGGAGGTACTAGCTCCAACCAGGTTTTACAGTGAAAACTGCAGGAACTTCAAACTGGCACTAGGAAACAGACTGAGAAACCAGAGTAAAAGTTTCTCCTGCAACATGTTCCCTTTGTGCTAGATGAACGAACGTCTCTCCACATGCTCAGTTCTGAGAGATGTGTGTGTGTGAAAGCCGTCCTTCACCTAGCTTTTTGGGAACATAAAGTTTCTTTTAATTTGTAAACTCCATTCCATACATATATATGGGGAGGTACTAGCTCCAACTCGGTTTTACAGTGAAAACTGCTGGAACTTCAAACCGGCACTAGGAAACAGACTGAGAAACCAGAGTAAAAGTTTCTCCTGCATCCCGTTCCCTTTGTGCTAGATGAACGAACGTCCCTCCACATGCTCAGTTCTGAGAGATAAGTGTGTGTGAAAGCCGTCCTTCACCTAGCTTGTTGGGAACACAAAGATTCTTTTCAGTTGCAAACTCCACTCCATACATATATATGGGGAGGTACTAGCTCCAACCATGTTTTACAGTGAAAACTGCAGGAAGTTCAAACCGGCACTAGGAAACAGACTGAGAAACCAGAGAAAAAGTTTCTCCTGCAAACCATTCCCTTTGTGCTAGATGAACGAACGTCTCTCCACATGCTCAGTTCTGAGAGATAAGTGTGTGTGAAAGCCGTCCTCCACCTAGCTTGTTGGGAACAAAAAGTTTCTTTTCAGTTGCAAACTCCACTCCATACATATATATGGGGGGTACTAGCTCCAACCAGATTTTACAGTGAAAACTGCAGGAACATCAAACCGGCACTAGGAAACAGACTGAGAAACCAGAGTAAAAGTTTCTCCTGCAACCTGTTCCATTTGTGCTAGATGAACGAACGTCTCTCCACATGCTCAGTTCTGAGAGATGTGTGTGTGTGAAAGCCGTACTTCACCTAGCTTTTTGGGAACATAAAGTTTCTTTTCATTTGTAAACTCCACTCCATACATATATATGGGGAGGTACTAGCTCCAACTCGGTTTTACAGTGAAAACTGCTGGAACTTCAAACCGGCACTAGGAAAAAGACTGAGAACCCAGAGTAAAAGTTTCTCCTGCAACCCGTTCCCTTTGTGCTAGATGAACGAACGTCTCTCTACGTGCTCAGTTCTGAGAGATAAGTGTGTGTGAAAGCCGTCCTTCAACTAGCTTGTTGGGAACACAAAGTTTCTTTTCAGTTGCAAATTCCAATCCATACATATATATGGGGCGGTACAAGCTCCAACCAGGTTTTACAGTGAAAACTGCAGGAACTTGAAACCGGCACTAGGAAACAGACTGAGAAACCAGAGTAAAAGTTTCTCCTGCAACCTGTTCCCTTTGTGCTAGATGAACGAACGTCTCTCCACATGCTCAGTTTTGAGAGATGTGTGTGTGTGAAAGCCGTCCTTCACCAAGGTTTTTGGGAACATAAAGTTTCTTTTCATATGTAAACTACACTCCATATATATATATGGGGAGGTACTAGCTCCAACTCGATTTTACAGTGAAAACTGCAGGAACTTCAAACCGGCACTAGGAAACAGACTGAGAAACCAGAGTAAAAGTTTCTCCTGCAACCCGTTCCCTTTGTGCTAGATGAACGAACGTCTCTCCACATGCTCAGTTCTGAGAGATAAGTGTGTGTGAAAGCCGTCCTTCACCTAGCTTGTTGGGAACACAAAGTTTCTTTTCTGTTGCAAACTCCACTCCATACATATATATGGGGAGGTACTAGCTCCAACATGTTTTTACAGTGAAAACTGCTGGAACTTCAAACCGGCACTAGGAAACAGACTGAGAAACCAGAGTAAAAGTTTCTCCTGTAAACCGTTCCCTTTGTGCTAGATGAACGAACGTCTCTCCACATGCTCAGTTCAGAGAGATAAGTGTGTGTGAAAGCCGTGCTTCACCTAGCTTGTTGGGAACACAAAGTTTCTTTTCAGTTGCAAACTCCAATCCATACATATATATGGGGAGGATTTAGCTCCAACCAGGTTTTACAGTGAAAACTGCAGGAACTTCAAACCGGCACTAGGAAACAGACTGAGAAACCAGAGTAAAAGTTTCTCCTGCAACCTGTTCCCTTTGTGCTAGATGAACGTACGTCTCTCCACATGCTCATTTCTGAGAGATGTGTGTGTGTGAAAGCCGTCCTTCACCTAGCTTTTTGGGAACATAAAGTTTCTTTTCAGTTGCAAACTCCACTCCATACATATATATGGGGAGCTACTAGCTCCAACCAGGTTTTACAGTGAAAACTGCAGGAACTTCAAACCGGCACTAGGAAACAGACTGAGAAACCAGAGTAAAAGTTTCTCCTGCAACCCGTTCCCATTGTGCTAGATGAACGAACGTCTCTCCTCATGCTCAGTTCTGAGAGATGTGTGTGAAAGCCGTCTTTAACCTAGCTTGTTGGGAACACAAAGTTTCTTTTCAGTTGCAAACTCCACTCCATACATATATATGGGGAGGTACTAGCTCCAACCAGGTTTTACAGTGAAAACTGCAGGAACTTCAAACTGGCACTAGGAAACAGACTGAGAAACCAGAGTAAAAGTTTCTCCTGCAACCTGTTCCCTTTGTGCTAGATGAACGAACGTCTCTCCACATGCTCAGTTCTGAGAGATGTGTGTGTGTGAAAGCCGTCCTTCACCTAGCTTTTTGGGAACATAAAGTTTCTTTTAATTTGTAAACTCCATTCCATACATATATATGGGGAGGTACTAGCTCCAACTCGGTTTTACAGTGAAAACTGCTGGAACTTCAAACCGGCACTAGGAAACAGACTGAGAACCCAGAGTAAAAGTTTCTCCTGCAACCCGTTCCCTTTGTGCTAGATGAACGAACGTCCCTCCACATGCTCAGTTCTGAGAGATAAGTGTGTGTGAAAGCCGTCCTTCACCTAGCTTGTTGGGAACACAAAGATTCTTTTCAGTTGCAAACTCCACTCCATACATATATATGGGGAGGTACTAGCTCCAACCATGTTTTACAGTGAAAACTGCAGGAAGTTCAAACCGGCACTAGGAAACAGACTGAGAAACCAGAGAAAAAGTTTCTCCTGCAAACCGTTCCCTTTGTGCTAGATGAACGAACGTCTCTCCACATGCTCAGTTCTGAGAGATAAGTGTGTGTGAAAGCCGTCCTTCACCTAGCTTGTTGGGAACAAAAAGTTTCTTTTCAGTTGCAAACTCCACTCCATACATATATATGGGGGGTACTAGCTCCAACCAGGTTTTACAGTGAAAACTGCAGGAACTTCAAACCGGCACTAGGAAACAGACTGAGAAACCAGAGTAAAAGTTTCTCCTGCAACCTGTTCCCTTTGTGCTAGATGAACGAACGTCTCTCCACATGCTCAGTTCTGAGAGATGTGTGTGTGTGAAAGCCGTACTTCACCTAGCTTTTTGGGAACATAAAGTTTCTTTTCATTTGTAAACTCCACTCCATACATATATATGGGGAGGTACTAGCTCCAACTCGGTTTTACAGTGAAAACTGCTGGAACTTCAAACCGGCACTAGGAAAAAGACTGAGAACCCAGAGTAAAAGTTTCTCCTGCAACCCGTTCCCTTTGTGCTAGATGAACGAACGTCTCTCTACGTGCTCAGTTCTGAGAGATAAGTGTGTGTGAAAGCCGTTCTTCAACTAGCTTGTTGGGAACACAAAGTTTCTTTTCAGTTGCAAATTCCAATCCATACATATATATGGGGCGGTACAAGCTCCAACTCAGTTTTACAGTGAAAACTGCAGGAACTTGAAACCGGCACTAGGAAACAGACTGAGAAACCAGAGTAAAAGTTTCTCCTGCAACCTGTTCCCTTTGTGCTAGGTGAACGAACGTCTCTCCACATGCTCAGTTCTGAGAGATGTGTGTGTGTGAAAGCCGTCCTTCACCTAGCTTTTTGGGAACATAAAGTTTCTTTTCATTTGTAAACTCCACTCCATACATATATATGGGGAGGTACTAGCTCCAACTCGGTTTTACAGTGAAAACTGCTGGAACTTCAAACCGGCACTAGGAAACAGACTGAGAAACCATAGTAAAAGTTTCTCCTGCATCCCGTTCCCTTTGTGCTAGATGAACGAACGTCTCTCCACATGCTCAGTTCTGAGAGATAAGTGTGTGTGAAAGCCGTCCTTCACCTAGCTTGTTGGGAACACAAAGTTTCTTTTCAGTTGCAAACTCCACTCCATACATATATATGGGGAGGTACTTGCTCCAACTCGGTTTTACAGTGAAAACTGCTGGAACTTCAAACCGGCACTAGGAAACAGACTGAGAAACCAGAGTAAAAGTTTCTCCTGCAACCCGTTCCCTTTGTGCTAGATGAACGAACGTCTCTCCACATGCTCAGTTCTGAGAGATAAGTGTGTGTGAAAGCCGTCCTTCACCTAGCTTGTTGTTAACACAAAGTTTCTATTCAGTTGCAAACTCCACTCCAAACATATATATGGGGAGGTACTAGCTCCAACCAGGTTTTACAGTGAAAAATGCAGGAACTTCAAACCGGCACTAGGAAACAGACTGAGAATCCAAAGAAAAAGTTTCTCCTGCAACCCGTTCCCTTTCTGCTAGATGAACGAACGTCTCTCCACATGCTCATTTCTGAGAGATAAGTGTGTGTGAAAGCCGTCTTTCACCTAGCTTTTTGGGAACACAAAGTTTCTATTCAGTTGCAAACTCCACTCCATGCATATATATGGGGAGATACTAGCTCCAACCATGTTTTACAGTGAAAACTGCAGGAACTTCAAACCGGCACAAGGAAACAGACTGAGAAACCAGAGTAAAAGTTTCTCCTGCAACCTGTTCCCTTAGTGCTAGATGAACGAACGTCTCTCCACATGCTCAGTTCTGAGAGATGTCTGTGTGTGAAAGCCGTCCTTCACCTACCTTTTTGGGAACATAAAGTTTCTTTTCATTTGTAAACTCCACTCCATACATATATATGGGGAGGTACTAGCTCCAACTCGGTTTTACAGTGAAAACTGCTGGAACTTCAAACCGACACTAGGAAACAGACTGAGAAACCAGAGTAAAAGTTTCTCCTGCAACCTGTTCCCTTTGTGCTAGATGAACGAACGTCTCTCCACATGCTCAGTTCTGAGAGATGTGTGTGTGTGAAAGCCGTCCTTCACCTAGCTTTTTGGGAACTTAAAGTTTCTTTTCATTTGTAAACTCCACTCCATACATATATATGGGTAAGTACTAGCTCCAACTCGGTTTTACAGTGAAAACGGCTGGAACTCAAACCGGCACTAGGAAACAGACTGAGAAACCAGAGTAAAAGTTTCTTCTGCAACCCGTTCCTTTTGTGCTAGATGAACGAACGTCTCTCCACATGCTCAGTTCTGAGAGATAAGTGTGTGTGAAAGCCGTCCTTCACCTAGCTTGTTGGGAACACAAAGTTTCTTTTCAGTTGCAAACTCCACTCCATACATATATATGGGGAGGTACTAGCTCCAACCAGGTTTTACAGTGAAAATTGCAGGAACTTCAAACCGGCACTAGGAAACAGACTGAGAAACCAGAGTAAAAGTTTCTCCTGCAACCTGTTCCCTTTGTGCTAGATGAACGAACGTCTCTCCACATGCTCAGTTCTGAGAGATGTGTGTGTGTGAAAGCCGTACTTCACCTAGCTTTTTGGGAACATAAAGTTTCTTTTCATTTGTAAACTCCAATCCATACATAGATATGGGGAGGTACTAGCTCCAACTCGGTTTTACAGTGAAAACTGCTGGAACTTCAAACCGGCACTAGGAAACAGACTGAGAATCCAGAGTAAAAGTTTCTCCTGCAACCCGTTCCCTTTGTGCTAGATGAACGAACGTCTCTCCACATGCTCAGTTCTGAGAGATAAGTTTGTGTGAAAGCCGTCCTTCACCTAGCTTGTTGGGAACACAAAGTTTCTTTTCAGTTGCAAACTCCACTCCATACATATATATAGGGAGGTACTAGCTCCAACACTGTTTTACAGTGAAAACTGCTGGAACTTCAAACCGGCACTAGGAAACAGACTGAGAAACCAGAGTAAAAGTTTCTCCTGCAACCCGTTCCCTTTGTGCTAGATGAACGAACGTCTCTCCACATGCTCAGTTCTGAGAGATAAGTGTGTTTGAAAGCCGTCCTTCACCTAGCTTTTTGGGAACACAAAGTTTCTTTTCAGTTGCAAACTCCACTCCATACATATATATGGGGAGGTACAAGCTCCAAATCGTTTTACAGTGAAAACTGCAGGAACCTTAAACCGTCACTAGGAAACAGACTGAGAAACCAGAGAAAAATTTTCTCCTGCAACCCGTTCCCTTTCTGCTAGATGAACGAACGTCTCTCCACATGCTCAGTTCTGAGAGATAAGTGTGTGTGAAAGCCGTCTTTCACCTAGCTTGTTGGGAACACAAAGATTCTTTTCAGTTGCAAACTCAACTCCATACATATATATGGGGAGGTACTAGCTCCAAATCGGTTTTACAGTGAAAACTGCAGGAACTTCAAACCGGCACTAGGAAACAGACTGAGAAACCAGAGTAAAAGTTTCTCCTGCAACCCGTTCAATTTGTGCTAGATGAACGAACGTCTCTCCACATGCTCAGTTCTGAGAGATAAGTGTGTGTGAAAGCCGTCCTTCACCTACCTTTTTGGGAACATAAAGTTTCTTTTCATTTGTAAATTCCACTCCATACATATATATGGGGAGGTACTAGCTCCAACTCGGTTTTACAGTGAAAACTGCTGGAACTTCAAACCGGCACTAGGAAAAAGACTGAGAAACCAGAGTAAAAGTTTCTCCTGCAACCCGTTCCCTTTGTGCTAGATGAACGAACGTCTCTCCACATGCTCAGTTCTGAGAGATAAGTGTGTGTGAAAGCCGTCCTTCACATAGCTTGTTGGGAACACAAAGTTTCTTTTCAGTTGCAAAATCCAATCCATACATATATATGGGGAGGTACTAGCTCCAACCAGGTTTTACAGTGAAAACTGCAGGAACTTCAAACCGGCCCTAGGAAACAGACTGAGAAACCAGAGTATAAGTTTCCCTGCAACCCGTTCCCTTTGTGCTAGATGAACGAACGTCTCTCCACATGCTCAGTTCTGAGAGATAAGTGTGTGTGAAAGCCGTCCTTCACCTAGCTTGTTGGGAACACAAAGTTTCTTTTCAGTTGCAAACTCCACTCCATACATATATATGGGGAGGTAGTAGCTCCAACCAGATTTTACAGTGAAAACTGCAGGAACTTCAAACCGGCACTAGGAAACAGACTGAGAAACCAGAGTAAAAGTTTCTCCTGCAACCCGTTCACTTTGTGCTAGATGAACGAACGTCTCTCCACATGCTCAGTTCTGAGAGGTGTGTGTGTGTGAAAGCCGTCCTTCAACTAGCTTGTTGGGAACATAAAGTTTCTTTTCATTTGTAAACTCCAATCCATACATATATATGGGGAGGTACTAGCTCCAAATCGGTTTTACAGTGAAAACTGCTGGATCTTCAAACCGGCACTAGGAAACAGACTGAGAAACCAGAGTAAAAGTTTCTCCTGCAGCCCGTTACCTTTGTGCTAGATGAACGAACGTCTCTCCACATGCTCAGTTCTGAGACATAAGTGTGTGTGAAAGCCTTCCTTCACCTAGCTTTTTGGGAACACAAAGTTTCTTTGCAGTTGCAAACTCCACTCCATACATATATATGGGGAGGTACTAGCTTCAACCCGGTTTTACAGTGAAAACTGCTGGAACTTCAAACCGGCACTAGGAAACAGACTGAGAAACCAGAGTAAAAGTTTCTCCTGCAATCCGTTCCCTTTGTGCTAGATGAACGAACGTCTCTCCACATGCTCAGTTCTGAGAGATACGTGTGTGTGATAGCCGTTCTTCACCTAGCTTGTTGGGAACACAAAGTTTCTTTTCAGTTGCAAACTCCACTCCATACATATATATGGGGAGGTACTAGCTCCAAATCGATTTTACAGTGAAAACTGAAGGAACCTAATCCGGCACTAGGAAACAGACTGAGAAACCAGAGTAAAAGTTTCTCCTGCAACCCGTTCAATTTGTGCTAGATGAACGAACGTCTCTCCACATGCTCAGTTCTGAGAGATAACTGTGTGTGAAAGCCGTCCTTCAGCTAGCTTGTTGGGAAAACAAAGTTTCTTTTCAGTTGCAAACTCCACTCCATACATATATATGTGGAGGTACAAGCTCAAACCAGATTTTACAGTGAAAACTGCAGGAACTTCAAACCGGCACTAGGAAACAGACTGAGAAACCAGAGTAAAAGTTTCTCCTGCAACCCGTTCCCTTTGTGCTAGATGAACGAACGTCTCTCCACATGCTCAGTTCTGAGAGATAAGTGTGTGTGAAAGCCGTCCTTCACCTAGCTTGTTGGGAGCACAAAGTTTCTTTTCAGTTGCAAACTCCACTCCATACATATATATGGGGAGGTACTAGCTCCAACCAGGTTTTACAGTGAAAACTGCAGGAACTTCAAACCGGCACTAGGAAAAAGACTGAGAAACCAGAGTAAAAGTTTCTCCTGCAACCTGTTCCCTTTGTGCTAGATGAACGAACGTCTCTCCACATGCTCAGTTCTGAGAGATAAGTGTGTGTGAAAGCCGTCCTTCACCTACCTTTTTGGGAACATAAAGTTTCTTTTCATTTGTAAATTCCACTCCATACATATATATGGGGAGGTACTAGCTCCAACTCGGTTTTACAGTGAAAACTGCTGGAACTTCAAACCGGCACTAGGAAAAAGACTGAGAAACCAGAGTAAAAGTTTCTCCTGCAACCCGTTCCCTTTGTGCTAGATGAACGAACGTCTCTCCACATGCTCAGTTCTGAGAGATAAGTGTGTGTGAAAGCCGTCCTTCACATAGCTTGTTGGGAACACAAAGTTTCTTTTCAGTTGCAAAATCCAATCCATACATATATATGGGGAGGTACTAGCTCCAACCAGGTTTTACAGTGAAAACTGCAGGAACTTCAAACCGGCCCTAGGAAACAGACTGAGAAACCAGAGTATAAGTTTCCCTGCAACCCGTTCCCTTTGTGCTAGATGAACGAACGTCTCTCCACATGCTCAGTTCTGAGAGATAAGTGTGTGTGAAAGCCGTCCTTCACCTAGCTTGTTGGGAACACAAAGTTTCTTTTCAGTTGCAAACTCCACTCCATACATATATATGGGGAGGTAGTAGCTCCAACCAGATTTTACAGTGAAAACTGCAGGAACTTCAAACCGGCACTAGGAAACAGACTGAGAAACCAGAGTAAAAGTTTCTCCTGCAACCCGTTCACTTTGTGCTAGATGAACGAACGTCTCTCCACATGCTCAGTTCTGAGAGGTGTGTGTGTGTGAAAGCCGTCCTTCAACTAGCTTGTTGGGAACATAAAGTTTCTTTTCATTTGTAAACTCCAATCCATACATATATATGGGGAGGTACTAGCTCCAAATCGGTTTTACAGTGAAAACTGCTGGAACTTCAAACCGGCACTAGGAAACAGACTGAGAAACCAGAGTAAAAGTTTCTCCTGCAGCCCGTTACCTTTGTGCTAGATGAACGAACGTCTCTCCACATGCTCAGTTCTGAGACATAAGTGTGTGTGAAAGCCTTCCTTCACCTAGCTTTTTGGGAACACAAAGTTTCTTTGCAGTTGCAAACTCCACTCCATACATATATATGGGGAGGTACTAGCTTCAACCCGGTTTTACAGTGAAAACTGCTGGAACTTCAAACCGGCACTAGGAAACAGACTGAGAAACCAGAGTAAAAGTTTCTCCTGCAATCCGTTCCCTTTGTGCTAGATGAACGAACGTCTCTCCACATGCTCAGTTCTGAGAGATACGTGTGTGTGATAGCCGTTCTTCACCTAGCTTGTTGGGAACACAAAGTTTCTTTTCAGTTGCAAACTCCACTCCATACATATATATGGGGAGGTACTAGCTCCAAATCGATTTTACAGTGAAAACTGAAGGAACCTAATCCGGCACTAGGAAACAGACTGAGAAACCAGAGTAAAAGTTTCTCCTGCAACCCGTTCCCTTTCTGCTAGATGAACGAACGTCTCTCCACATGCTCAGTTCTGAGAGATAACTGTGTGTGAAAGCCGTCCTTCAGCTAGCTTGTTGGGAAAACAAAGTTTCTTTTCAGTTGCAAACTCCACTCCATACATATATATGTGGAGGTACAAGCTCAAACCAGATTTTACAGTGAAAACTGCAGGAACTTCAAACCGGCACTAGGAAACAGACTGAGAAACCAGAGTAAAAGTTTCTCCTGCAACCCGTTCCCTTTGTGCTAGATGAACGAACGTCTCTCCACATGCTCAGTTCTGAGAGATAAGTGTGTGTGAAAGCCGTCCTTCACCTAGCTTGTTGGGAGCACAAAGTTTCTTTTCAGTTGCAAACTCCACTCCATACATATATATGGGGAGGTACTAGCTCCAACCAGGTTTTACAGTGAAAACTGCAGGAACTTCAAACCGGCACTAGGAAAAAGACTGAGAAACCAGAGTAAAAGTTTCTCCTGCAACCTGTTCCCTTTGTGCTAGATGAACGAACGTCTCTCCACATGCTCAGTTCTGAGAGATGTGTGTGTGTGAAAGCCGTCCTTCACCTAGCTTTTTGGGAACATAAAGTTTCTTTCCATTTGTAAACTCCACTCCATACATATATATGGGGAGGTACTAGCTCCAACTCGGTTTTACAGTGAAAACTGCTGGAACTTCAAACCGGCACTAGGAAACAGACTGAGAAACCAGAGTAAAAGTTTCTCCTGCAACCCGTTCCCTTTGTGCTAGATGAACGAACGTCTCTCCACATGCTCTGTTCTGAGAGATAAGTGTGTGTGAAAGCCGTCCTTCACCTAGCTTGTTGGGAACACAAAGTTTCTTTTCAGTTGCAAACTCCAATCCATACATATATATGGGGAGGTACTAGCTCCAACTCGGTTTTACAGTGAAAACTGCTGGAACTTCAAACCGGCAGTAGGAAACAGACTGAGAAACCAGAGTAAAAGTTTCTCCTGCAACCCGTTCCCTTTGTGCTAGATGAACGAACGTCTCTCCACATGCTCAGTTCTGAGAGATAAGTGTGTGTGAAAGCCGTCCTTCACCTATCTTGTTGGGAACACAAAGTTTCTTTTCAGTTGCAAACTCCACTCCATACATATATATGGGGAGGTACTAGCTCCAACCAGGATTTACAGTGAAAACTGCAGGAAATTCAAACCGGCACTAGGAAACAGACTGAGAAACCAGAGTAAAGGTTTCTCCTGCAACCCGTTCCCTTTGTGCTAGATGAACGAACGTCTCTCCACATGCTCAGTTCTGAGAGATAAGTGTGTGTGAAAGCCGTCTTTCACCTAGCTTGTTGGGAACACAAAGTTTCTTTTCAGTTGCAAACTCCACTCCATACATATATAAGGGGAGGTACTAGCTCCAACTCGGTTTTACAGCGAAAACTGCAGGAACTTCAAACCGGCACTAGGAAACAGACTGAGAAACCAGAGTAAAAGTTTCTCCTGCAACCCGTTCCCTTTGTGCTAGATGAACGAACGTCTCTATACATGCTCAGTTCTGAGAGATAAGTGTGTGTGAAAGCCATCCTTCACCTAGCTTGTTGGGAACACAAAGTTTCTTTTCAGTTTCAAACTCCAATCCATACGTATATATGGGGAGGTACTAGCTCCAACTCGGTTTTACAGTGAAAACTGCTGGAACTTCAAACCGGCACTAGGAAACAGACTGAGAAACCAGAGTAAAATTTCTCCTGCAACCCGTTCCCTTTGTGCTAGATGAACGAACGTCTCTCCACATGCTCAGTTCTGAGAGATAAGTGTGTGTGAAAGCCGTCCTTCACATAGCTTGTTGGGAACACAAAGTTTCTTTTCAGTTGCAAACTCCACTCCATACATATATATGGGGAGGTACAAGCTCCAAAACGTTTTTACAGTGAAAACTGCAGGAACCTTAAACCGGCACTAGGAAACAGACTGAGAAACCAGAGTAAAAGTTTCTCCTGCAACCCGTTCCCTTTGTGCTAGATGAACGAAAGTCTCTCCACATGCTCAGTTCTGAGAGATAAGTGTGTGTGAAAGCCGTCCTTCACCTAGCTTGTTGGGAACACAAAGTTTCTTTTCAGTTGCAAACTCCACACCATACATATATATGGGGAGGTACAAGCTCCAAATCGTTTTTACAGTGAAAACTGCAGGAACCTTAAACCGGCACTAGGAAACAGACTGAGAAACCAGAGAAAAAGTTTCTCCTTCAACCCGTTCCCTTTCTGCTAGATGAACGAACGTCTCTCCACATGCTCAGTTCTGAGAGATAAGTGTGTGTGAAAGCCGTCCTTCACCTAGCTTGTTGGGAACACAAAGTTTCTTTTCAGTTGCAAACTCCACTCCATACATATATATGGGGAGGTAATAGCTCCAACTCTGTTTTACAGTGAAAACTGCTGGTACTTCAAACCGGCACTAGGAAACAGACTGAGAAACCAGAGTAAAAGTTTCTCCTGCTACCCGTTCCATTTGTGGTAGATGAACGAACGTCTCTCCACATGCTCAGTTCTGAGAGATAAGTGTGTGTGAAAGCCGTATTTCACCTAGCTTGTTGGGAAAACAAAGTTTCTTTTCAGTTGCAAACTCCACTCCATACATATATATGGGGAGGTACTAGCTCCAAATCGGTTTTACAGTGAAAACTGCAGGAACTTCAAACCGGCACTAGGAAACAGACTTATAAACCAGAGTATAAGTTTCTCCTGCAATCCGTTCCCATTGTGCTAGATGAACGAACGTCTCTCCACATGCTCAGTTCTGAGAGATAAGTGTGTGTGAAAGCCGTCCTTCACCTAGCTTGTTGGGAACACAAAGTTTCTTTTCAGTTGCAAACTCCACTCCATACATATATATGGGGAGATACTAGCTCCAACCAGGTTTTACAGTGAAAACTGCAGGAACTTCAAACCGGCACTAGGAAACAGACTGAGAAACCAGAGTAAATTTTCTCCTGCTACCTGTTCCCTTTGTGCTAGATGAACGAACGTCTCTCCTCATGCTCAGTTCTGAGAGTTGTGTGTGTGTGAAAGCCGTCCTTCACCTACCTTTTTGGGAACATAAAGTTTCTTTTCATTTGTAAATTCCACTCCATACATATATATGGGGAGGTACTAGCTCCAACTCGGTTTTACAGTGAAAACTGCTGGAACTTCAAACCGGCACTAGGAAACCGACTGAGAAACCAGAGTAAAAGTTTCTCCTGCAACCCGTTCCCTTTGTGCTAGATGAACGAACGTCTCTCCACATGCTCAGTTCTGAGAGATAAGTGTGTGTGAAAGCCGTCCTTCACCTAGCTTGTTGGGAACACAAAGTTTCTTTTCAGTTGCAAACTCCACTCCATACATATATATTGGGAGGTACTAGCTCCAACCAGGTTTTACAGTAAAAACTGCAGGAACTTCAAACCGGCACTAGGAAACAGACTGAGAAACCAGAGTAAAAATTTCTCCTGCAACCTGTTCCCTTTGTGCTAGATGAACGAACGTCTCTCCACATGCTCAGTTCTGAGAGATGTGTGTGGGTGAAAGCCGATCTTCACCTACCTTTTTGGGAACATAAAGTTTCTTTTCATTTGTAAACTCCACTCCATACATATATATGGGGAGGTACTAGCTCCAACTCGGTTTTACAGTGAAAACTGCTGGAACTTCAAACCGGCACTAGGAAACAGACTGAGAAACCAGAGTAAAAGTTTCTCCTGCAACCCGTTCCCTTTGTGCTAGATGAACGAACGTCTCTCCACATGCTCAGTTCTGAGAGATAAGTGTGTGTGAAAGCCGTCCTTCACCTAGCTTGTTGGGAACACAAAGATTCTTTTCAGTTGCAAACTCCACTCCATACATATATATGGGGAGGTACTAGCTCCAACCATGTTTTACAGGGAAACCTGCAGGAAATTCAAACCGGCCCTAGGAAACAGACTGAGAAACCAGAGTATAAGTTTCCATGCAACACGTTCCCTTTGTGCTAGATGAACGAACGTCTCTCCACATTCTCAGTTCTGAGAGATAAGTGTGTGTGAAAGCCGTCCTTCACCTAGCTTGTTGGGAACACAAAGTTTCTTTTCAGTTGAAAACTCCACTCCATACATATATATGGGGAGGTACTAGCTCCAACCAGGTTTTACAGTGAAAACTGCAGGAACTTCAAACCGGCACTAGGAAACAGACTGAGAAACCAGAGTAAAAGTTTCTCCTGCATCCCGTTCCCTTTGTGCTAGATGAACGAACGTCTCTCCACATGCTCAGTTCTGAGAGATAAGTGTGTATGAAAGCCTTCCTTCACCTAGCTTGTTGGGCACACAAAGTTTCTTTTCATTTGCAAACTCCACTCCATACATATATATGGGGCGGTACAAGCTCCAACTCGGTTTTACAGTGAAAACTGCTGGAACTTCAAACCGGCACTAGGAAACAGACTGAGAAACCAGAGTAAAAGTTTCTCCTGCAACCCGTTCCCTTTGTGCTAGATGAACGAACGTCTCTCCACATGCTCAGTTCTGAGAGATAAGTGTGTGTGAAAGCCGTCCTTCACATAGCTTGTTGGGAACACAAAGATTCTTTTCAGTTTCAAACTCCAATCCATACATATATATGGGGAGTTACTAACTCCAACTCGGTTTTACAGTGAAAACTGCTGGAACTTCAAACCGGCACTAGGAAACAGACTGAGAAACCAGAGTAAAAGTTTCTCCTGCAATCCGTTCCCTTTGTGCTAGATGAACGAACGTCTCTCCACATGCTCAGTTCTGAGAGATAATTGTGTGTGATAGCCGTACTTCACCTAGCTTGTTGGGAACACAAATTTTCTTTTCAGTTGCAAACTCCACTCCATACATATATATAGGGAGGTACTAGCTCCAACTCGGTTTTGCAGTGAAAACTGCTGGAACTTCAAACCGGCACTAGGAAACAGACTGAGAAACCTGAGTAAAAGTTTCTCCTGCAACCCGTTCCCTTTGTGCTAGATGAACGAACGTCTCTCCACATGCTCAGTTCTGAGAGATAAGTGTGTGTGAAAGCCGTCCTTCACCTAGCTTGTTGGGAACACAAAGTTTCTTTTGAGTTGCAAACTCCACTCCATACATATATATAGGGAGGTACTAGCTCCAACTCGGTTTTGCAGTGAAAACAGCTGGAACTTCAAACCGGCACTAGGAAACAGACTGAGAAACCTGAGTAAAGTTTCTCCTGCAACCCGTTCCCTTTGTGCTAGATGAACGAACGTCTCTCCACATGCTCAGTTCTGAGAGATAAGTGTGTGTGAAAGCCGTCCTTCACCTAGCTTGTTGGGAACACAAAGTTTCTTTTCAGTTGCAAACTCCACTCCATACATATATATGGGGAGGTACTAGCTCCAAACAGGTTTTACAGTGAAAACTGCAGGAACTTCAAACCGGCACTAGGAAACAGACTGAGAAACCAGAGTAAAAGTTTCTCCTGCAACCCGTTCCCTTTGTGCTAGATGAACGAACGTCTCTCCACATGCTCAGTTCTGAGAGGTTTGTGTGTGTGAAAGCCGTCCTTCACCTAGCTTTTTGGGAACATAAAGTTTCTTTTCATTTGTAAACTCCACTCCATACATATATATGGGGAGGTACTAGCTCCAAATCGGTTTACAGTGAAAACTGCTGGAACTTCAAACCGGCACTAGGAAACAGACTGAGAAACCAGAGTAAAAGTTTCTCCTGCAACCCGTTCCCTTTGTGCTAGATGAACGAACGTCTCTCCACATGCTCAGTTCTGAGAGATAAGTGTGTGTGAAAGCCTTCCTTCACCTAGCTTGTTGGGCACACAAAGTTTCTTTTCAGTTGCAAACTCCACTCCATACATATATATGGGGATGTACTAGCTCCAACTCGGTTTTACAGTGAAAACTGCTGGAACTTCAAACCGGCACTAGGAAACAGACTGAGAAACCAGAGTAAAAGTTTCTCCTGCAACCCGTTCCCTTTGTGCTAGATGAACGAACGTCTCTCCACATGCTCAGTTCTGAGAGATAAGTGTGTGTGAAAGCCGTCCTTCACATAGCTTGTTGGGAACACAAAGTTTCTTTTCAGTTGCAAACTCCACTCCATACATATATATGGGGAGGTACTAGCTCCAACTCGGTTTTACAGTGAAAACTGCTGGAACTTCAAACCGGCACTAGGAAACAGACTGAGAAACCAGAGTAAAAGTTTCTCCTGCAATCCGTTCCCTTTCTGCTAGATGAACGAACGTCTCTCCACATGCTCAGTTCTGAGAGATAAGTGTGTGTGATAGCCGTTCTTCACCTAGCTTGTTGGGAACACAAAGTTTCTTTTCAGTTGCAAACTCCACTCCATACATATATATGGGGAGGTACTAGCTCCAACTCGGTTTTACAGTGAAAACTGCTGGAACTTCAAACCGGCACTAGGAAACAGACTGAGAAACCAGAGTAAAAGTTTCTCCTGCAACCCGTTCCCTTTGTGCTAGATGAACGAACGTCTCTCCACATGCTCAGTTCTGAGAGATAAGTGTGTGTGAAAGCCGTCCTTCACTTAGCTTGTTGGGAACACAAAGTTTCTTTTCAGTTGCAAACTCCACTCCATACATATATATAGGAAGGTACTAGCTCCAACTCGGTTTTGCAGTGAAAACTGCTGGAACTTCAAACCGGCACTAGGAAACAGACTGAGAAACCTGAGTAAAGTTTCTCCTGCAACCCGTTCCCTTTGTGGTAGATGAACGAACGTCTCTCCACATGCTCAGTTCTGAGAGATAAGTTTGTGTGAAAGCCGTCCTTCACCTAGCTTGTTGGGAACACAAAGTTTCTTTTCAGTTGCAAACTCCACTCCATACATATATATGGGGAGGTACTAGCTCCAACCAGGTTTTACAGTGAAAACTGCTGGAACTTCAAACCGGCACTAGGAAACAGACTGAGAAACCAGAGTAAAACTTTCTCCTGCAACCCGTTCCCTTTGTGCTAGATGAACGAACGTCTCTCCACATGCTCAGTTCTGAGAGATAAGTGTGTGTGAAAGCCGTCCTTCATATAGCTTGTTGGGAACACAAAGTTTCTTTTCAGTTGCAAACTCCACTCCATACATATATATGGGGAGGTACTAGCTCCAATTCGGTTTTACAGTGAAAACTGCTGGAACTTCAAACCGGCACTAGGAAACAGACTGAGAAACCAGAGTAAAAGTTTCTCCTGCAATCCGTTCCCTTTGTGCTAGATGAACGAACGTCTCTCCACATGCTCAGTTCTGAGAGATAAGTGTGTGTGATAGCCGTTCTTCACCTAGCTTGTTGGGAGCACAAAGTTTCTTTTCAGTAGCAAACTCCACTCCATACATATATATGGGGAGGTACTAGCTCCAAATCGATTTTACAGTGAAAACTGCAGGAACCTAATCCGGCACTAGGAAACAGAATGAGAAACCAGAGTAAAAGTTTCTCCTGCAACCCGTTCCCTTTGTGCTAGATGAACGAACGTCTCTCCACATGCTCAGTTCTGAGAGATAAGTGTGTGTGAAAGCCGTCCTTCACCTAGCTTGTTGGGAACACAAAGTTTCTTTTCAGTTGCAAACTCCACTCCATACATATATATGTGGAGGTACAAGCTCAAACCAGGTTTTACAGTGAAAACTGCAGGAACTTCAAACCAGCACTAGGAAACAGACTGAGAAACCAGAGTAAAAGTTTCTCCTGCATCCTGTTCCTTTTGTGCTAGATGAACGAACGTCTCTCCACATGCTTAGTTCTGAGAGATGTGTGTGTGTGAAAGCCGTCCTTCACCAAGCTTGTTGTGAACACAAAGTTTCTTTTCAGTTGCAAACTCCACTCCATACATATATATGGGTAGATACTAGCTCCAAATCGGTTTTACGGTGAAAACTGCAGGAACTTCAAACCGGCACTAGGAAACAGACTGAGAAACCAGAGTAAAAGTTTCTCCTGCAACCCGTTCCCTTTCTGCTAGATGAACGAACGTCTCTCCACATGCTCAGTTCTGAGAGATAAGTGTGTGTGAAAGCCGTCCTTCACCTAGCTTGTTGGGAACACAAAGTTTCTTTTCAGTTGCAAACTCCACTCCATACAAATATATGGGGAGGTAATAACTCCAAATCAGTTTTACAGTGAAAACTGCAGGAACTTCAAACCGGCACTAGGAAACAGACTGAGAAACCAGAGTAAAAGTTTCTCCTGCAACCCGTTCCCTTTCTGCTAGATGAACGAACGTCTCTCCACATGCTCAGTTCTGAGAGATAAGTGTGTGTGAAAGCCGTCCTTCACCTAGCTTGTTGGGAACACAAAGTTTCTTTTCAGGTGCAAACTCCACTCCATACATATATATGGGGTGGTACTAGCTCCAAATCGGTTTTACAGTGAAAACCGCAGGAACTTCAAACCGGCACTAGGAAACAGACTGAGAACCCAGAGTAAAAGTTTCACCTGCAACCCGTTCCCTTTTTGCTAGATGAACGAACGTCTCTCCACATGCTCAGTTCTGAGAGATAAGTGTGTGTGAAAGCCGTCCTTCACCTAGCTTGTTGGGAACACAAAGTTTCTTTTCAGTTGCAAACTCCACTCCATACATATATATGGGGAGGTACAAGCTCCAACTGTGTTTTACAGTGAAAAGTGCTGGAACTTCAAACCGGCACTAGGAAACAGACTGAGAAACCAGAGTAAAAGTTTCTCCTGCAAGCCGTTCCCTTTGTGCTAGATGAACGAACGTCTCTCCACATGCTCAGTTCTGAGAGGTAATTGTGTGTGAAAGCCGTCCTTCACCTAGCTTGTTGGGAACACAAAGTTTCTTTTCAGTTGCAAACTCCACTCCATACATATATATGGGGAGGTACTAGCTCCAACTCGGTTTTACAGTGAAAACTGCAGGAACTTCAAACCGGCACTAGGAAACAGACTGAGAAACCAGAGTAAAAGTTTCTCCTGCAACCCGTTCCCTTTGTGCTAGATGAACGAACGTCTCTCCACATGCTCAGTTCTGAGAGATAAGTGTGTGTGAAAGCCGTCTGTCACCTAGCTTGTTGAGAACACAAAGTTTCTTTTCAGTTGCAAACTCCACTCCATATATATATATGGGGAGGTACTACCTCCAAATAGGTTTTACAGTGAAAACTGCAGGAACTTCAAACCGGCACTAGGAAACAGACTGAGAAACCAGAGTAAAAGTTTCTCCTGCAACCCGTTCCCTTTGTGCTAGATGAACGAACGTCTCTCCACATGCTCAGTTCTGAGAGATAAGTGTGTGTGAAAGCCGTCCTTCACCTATCTTGTTGGGAACACAAAGTTTCTTTTCAGTTGCAAACTCCAATCCATACATATATATGGGGAGATACTAGCTCCAAATCGGTTTTACTGTGAAAACTGCAGGAACTTCAAACCGGCACTAGGAAACAGACTGAGAAACCAGAGTAAAAGTTTCTCCTGCAACCCGTTCCCTTTGTGCTAGATGAACGAACGTCTCTCCACATGCTCAGTTCTGAGAGATAAGTGTGTGTGAAAGCCGTCCTAAAACTAGCTTGTTGGGAACACAAAGTTTCTTTTCAGTTTCAAACTCCACTCCATACATATATATGGGGAGGTACTAGCTCCAAATCGGTTTAACAGTGAAAACTGCAGGAACTTCAAACCGGCACTAGGAAACAGACTGAGAAACCAGAGTAAAAGTTTCTCCTGCAAACCGTTCCTTTTCTGCTAGATGAACGAACGTCTCTACACATGCTCAGTTCTGAGAGATAAGTGTGTGTGAAAGCCGTCCTTCACCTAGCTTGTTGGGAACACAAAGTTTCTTTTCAGTTGCAAACTCCGCTCCATAAAAAATATATGGGGAGGTACTAACTCCAAATTGGTTTTACAGTGAAAACTGCAGGAACTTAAAACCGGCACTAGGAAACAGACTGAGAAACCAGAGTAAAAGTTTCTCCTGCAACCCGTTCCCTTTCTGCTAGATGAACGAACGTCTCTCCACATGCTCAGTTCTGAGAGATAACTGTGTGTGAAAGCCGTCCTTCACCTAGCTTGTTGGGAACACAAAGTTTCTTTTCAGTTGCAAACTCCACTCCATACATATATATGGGGAGGCACTAGCTCCAAATCGGTTTTACAGTGAAAACTGCAGGAACTTCAAACCGGCACTAGGAAACAGACTGAGAACCCAGAGTAAAAGTTTCTCCTGCAACCCTTTCCCTTTGTGCTAGATGAACGAACGTCTCTCCACATGCTCAGTTCTGAGAGATAAGTGTGTGTGAAAGCCGTCCTTCACCTAGCTTGTTGGGAACACAAAGTTTCTTTTCAGTTGCAAACTCCACTCCATACATATATATGGGGAGGTACTAGCTCCAACTCGGTTTTACAGTGAAAAGTGCTGGAACTTCAAACCGGCACTAGGAAACAGACTGAGAAACCAGAGTAAAAGTTTCTCCTGCAACCCGTTCCCTTTGTGCTAGATGAACGAACGTCTCTCCACATGCTCAGTTCTGAGAGATAAGTGTGTGTGAAAGCCGTCCTTCACCTAGCTTGTTGGGAACACAAAGTTTCTTTTCAGTTGCAAACTCCACTCCATACATATATATGGGGAGGTACTAGCTCCAACTCGGTTTTACAGTGAAAACTGCAGGAACTTCAAACCGGCACTAGGAAACAGACTGAGAAACCAGAGTAAAAGTTTCTCCTGCAACCCGTTCCCTTTGTGCTAGATGAACGAACGTCTCTCCACATGCTCAGTTCTGAGAGATAAGTGTGTGTGAAAGCCGTCCTTCACCTAGCTTGTTGGGAACACAAAGTTTCTTTTCAGGTGCAAACTCCACTCCATACATATATATGGGGAGGTACTAGCTCCAAATCGTTTTTACAGTGAAAACCGCAGGAACTTCAAACCGGCACTAGGAAACAGACTGAGAACCCAGAGTAAAAGTTTCTCCTGCAACCCGTTCCCTTTTTGCTAGATGAACGAACGTCTCTCCACATGCTCAGTTCTGAGAGATAAGTGTGTGTGAAAGCCGTCCTTCAACTAGCTTGTTGGGAACACAAAGTTTCTTTTCAGTTGCAAACTCCACTCCATACATATATATGGGGAGGTACTAGCTCCAACTCGGTTTTACAGTGAAAAGTGCTGGAACTTCAAACCGGCACTAGGAAACAGACTGAGAAACCAGAGTAATAGTTTCTCCTGCAAGCCGTTCCCTTTGTGCTAGTTGAACGAACGTCTCTCCACATGCTCAGTTCTGAGAGATAAGTGTGTGTGAAAGCCGTCTTTCACCTAGCTTGTTGGGAACACAAAGTTTCTTTTCAGTTGCAAACTCCACTCCATACATATATATGGGGAGGTACTAGCTCCAACTCGGTTTTACAGTGAAAACCGCAGGAACTTCAAACCGGCACTAGGAAACAGACTGAGAAACCAGAGTAAAAGTTTCTCCTGCAACCCGTTCCCTTTGTGCTAGATGAACGAACGTCTCTCCACATGCTCAGTTCTGAGAGATAAGTGTGTGTGAAAGCCGTCTTTCACCTAGCTTGTTGGGAACACAAAGTTTCTTTTCAGTTGCAAACTCCACTCCATATATATATATGGGGAGGTACTAGCTCCAAATAGGTTTTACAGTGAAAACTGCAGGAACTTCAAACCGGCACTAGGAAACAGACTGAGAAACCAGAGTAAAAGTTTCTCTTGCAACCAGTTCCCTTTGTGCTAGATGAACGAACGTCTCTCCACATGCTCAGTTCTGAGAGATAAGTGTGTGTGAAAGCCGTCCTTCACCTAGCTTGTTGGGAACACAAAGTTTCTTTTCAGTTGCAAACTCCACTCCATACATATATATGGGGAGGTACTAGCTCCAACTCGGTTTTACTGTGAAAACTGCAGGAACTTCAAACCGGCACTAGGAAACAGACTGAGAAACCAGAGTAAAAGTTTCTCCTGCAACCCGTTCCCTTTGTGCTAGATGAACGATCGTCTCTCCACATGCTCAGTTCTGAGAGATAAGTGTGTGTGAAAGCCGTCCTTCACCTAGCTTGTTGGGAACACAAAGTTTCTTTTCAGTTGCAAACTCCACTCCATACATATATATGGGGAGGTACTAGCTCCAAATCGGTTTTACAGTGAAAACTGCAGGAACTTCAAACCGGCACTAGGAAACAGACTGAGAAACCAGAGTAAAAGTTTCTCCTGCAAACCGTTCCCTTTCTGCTAGATGAACGAACGTCTCTACACATGCTAAGTTCTGAGAGATAAGTGTGTGTGAAAGCCGTCCTTCACCTAGCTTGTTGGGAACACAAAGTTTCTTTTCAGTTGCAAACTCCAATCCATACATATATATGGGGAGATACTGGCTCCAAATCGGTTTTACTGTGAAAACTGCAGGAACTTCAAACCGGCACTAGGAAACAGACTGAGAATCCAGAGTAAAAGTTTCTCCTGCAACCCGTTCACTTTGTGCTAGATGAACGAACGTCTCTCCACATGCTCAGTTCTGAGAGATAAGTGTGTGTGAAAGCCGTCCTTCACCTAGCTTGTTGGGAACACAAAGTTTCTTTTCAGTTGCAAACTCCACTCCATACATATATATGGGGAGGTACTAGCTCCAAATCGGTTTTACAGTGAAAACTGCAGGAACTTCAAACCGGCACTAGGAAACAGACTGAGAAACCAGAGTAAAAGTTTCTCCTGCAAACCGTTCCCTTTCTGCTAGATGAACGAACGTCTCTACACATGCTAAGTTCTGAGAGATAAGTGTGTGTGAAAGCCGTCCTTCACCTAGCTTGTTGGGAACACAAAGTTTCTTTTCAGTTGCAAACTCCAATCCATAAAAAATATATGGGGAGGTACTAACTCCAAATCGGTTTTACAGTGAAAACTGCAGGAACTTAAAACCGGCACTAGGAAACAGACTGAGAAACCAGAGTAAAAGTTTCTCCTACAACCCGTTCACTTTCTGCTAGATGGACGAACGTCTCTCCACATGCTCAGTTCTGAGAGATAACTGTGTGTGAAAGCCGTCCTTCACCTAGCTTGTTGGGAACACAAAGTTTCTTTTCAGTTGCAAACTCCAGTCCATACATATATATGGGGAGGCACTAGCTCCAAATCGGTTTTACAGTGAAAACTGCAGGAACTTCAAACCGGCACTAGGAAACAGACTGAGAACCCAGAGTAAAAGTTTCTCCTGCAACCCGTTCCCTTTGTGCTAGATGAACGAACGTCTCTCCACATGCTCAGTTCTGAGAGATAAGTGTGTGTGAAAGCCGTCCTTCACCTAGCTTGTTGGGAACACAAAGTTTCTTTTCAGTTGCAAACTCCACTCCATACATATATATGGGGAGGTACTAGCTCCAACTCGGTTTTGCAGTGAAAAGTGCTGGAACTTCAAACCGGCACTAGGAAACAGACTGAGAAACCAGAGTAAAAGTTTCTCCTGCAACCCGTTCCCTTTGTGCTAGATGAACGAACGTCTCTCCATATGCTCAGTTCTGAGAGATAAGTGTGTGTGAAAGCCGTCCTTCACCTAGCTTGTTGGGAACACAAAGTTTCTTTTCAGTTGCAAACTCCACTCCATACATATATATGGGGAGGTACTAGCTCCAAATCGGTTTTACAGTGAAAACTGCTGGAACTTCAAACCGGCACTAGGAAACAGACTGAGAAACCAGAGTAAAAGTATCCCCTGCATCCCGTTCCTTTTGTGCTAGATGAACGAACGTCTCTCCACATGCTCAGTTCTGAGAGATAATTGTGTGTGAAAGCCGTCCTTCACCTAGCTTGTTGGGAACACAAAGTTTCTTTTCAGTTGCAAACTCCACTCCATACATATATATGGGGAGGTACTAGCTCCAACTCGGTTTTACAGTGAAAACTGCAGGAACTTCAAACCGGCACTAGGAAACAGACTGAGAAACCAGAGTAAAAGTTTCTCCTGCAACCCGTTCCCTTTGTGCTAGATGAACGAACGTCTCTCCACATGCTCAGTTCTGAGAGATAAGTGTGTGTTAAAGCAGTCCTTCACCTATCTTGTTGGGAACACAAAGTTTCTTTTCAGGTGCAAACTCCACTCCATACATATATATGGTGAGGTACAAGCTCCAACCAGGTTTTACAGTGAAAACTGCAGGAACTTCTAACCGGCACTAGGAAACAGACTGAGAAACCATAGTAAAAGTTTCTCCTGCAACCCGTTCACTTTGTGCTAGATGAACGAACGTCTCTCCACATGCTCAGTTCTGAGAGATAAGTGTGTGTGAAAGCCGTCCTTCACCTAACTTGTTGGGAACACAAAGTTTCTTTTCAGTTGCAAACTCCACTCCATACAAATATATGGGGAGGTACTAGCTCCAAATCAGTTTTACAGTGAAAACTGCAGGAACTTCAAACCGGCACTAGGAAACAGACTGAGAAACCAGAGTAAAAGTTTCTCCTGCAACCCGTTCCCTTTGTGCTAGATGAACGAACGTCTCTCCATATGCTCAGTTCTGAGAGATAAGTGTGTGTGAAAGCCGTCCTTCACCTAGCTTGTTGGGAACACAAAGTTTCTTTTCAGTTGCAAACTCCACTCCATACATATATATGGGGAGGTACTAGCTCCAACTCGGTTTTGCAGTGAAAAGTGCTGGAACTTCAAACCGGCACTAGGAAACAGACTGAGAAACCAGAGTAAAAGTTTCTCCTGCAACCCGTTCCCTTTGTGCTAGATGAACGAACGTCTCTCCATATGCTCAGTTCTGAGAGATAAGTGTGTGTGAAAGCCGTCCTTCACCTAGCTTGTTGGGAACACAAAGTTTCTTTTCAGTTGCAAACTCCACTCCATACATATATATGGGGAGGTACTAGCTCCAAATCGGTTTTACAGTGAAAACTGCTGGAACTTCAAACCGGCACTAGGAAACAGACTGAGAAACCAGAGTAAAAGTATCCCCTGCATCCCGTTCCTTTTGTGCTAGATGAACGAACGTCTCTCCACATGCTCAGTTCTGAGAGATAATTGTGTGTGAAAGCCGTCCTTCACCTAGCTTGTTGGGAACACAAAGTTTCTTTTCAGTTGCAAACTCCACTCCATACATATATATGGGGAGGTACTAGCTCCAACTCGGTTTTACAGTGAAAACTGCAGGAACTTCAAACCGGCACTAGGAAACAGACTGAGAAACCAGAGTAAAAGTTTCTCCTGCAACCCGTTCCCTTTGTGCTAGATGAACGAACGTCTCTCCACATGCTCAGTTCTGAGAGATAAGTGTGTGTTAAAGCAGTCCTTCACCTATCTTGTTGGGAACACAAAGTTTCTTTTCAGGTGCAAACTCCACTCCATACATATATATGGTGAGGTACAAGCTCCAACCAGGTTTTACAGTGAAAACTGCAGGAACTTCTAACCGGCACTAGGAAACAGACTGAGAAACCATAGTAAAAGTTTCTCCTGCAACCCGTTCACTTTGTGCTAGATGAACGAACGTCTCTCCACATGCTCAGTTCTGAGAGATAAGTGTGTGTGAAAGCCGTCCTTCACCTAACTTGTTGGGAACACAAAGTTTCTTTTCAGTTGCAAACTCCACTCCATACAAATATATGGGGAGGTACTAGCTCCAAATCAGTTTTACAGTGAAAACTGCAGGAACTTCAAACCGGCACTAGGAAACAGACTGAGAAACCAGAGTAAAAGTTTCTCCTGCAAACCGTTCCCTTTGTGCTAGATGAACGAACGTCTCTCCACATGCTCAGTTCTGAGAGACCCGTGTGTGTGAAAGCAGTCCTTCACCTAGCTTGTTGGGAACACAAAGTTTCTTTTCAGTTGCAAACTCCACTCCATACATATATATGGGGAGGTACTAGCTCCAAATCGGTTTTACAGTGAAAACTGCAGGAACTTCAAACCGGCACTAGGAAACAGACTGAGAAACCAGAGTAAAAGTTTCTCCTGCAAACCGTTCCCTTTCTGCTAGATGAACGAACGTCTCTACACATGCTAAGTTCTGAGAGATAAGTGTGTGTGAAAGCCGTCCTTCACCTAGCTTGTTGGGAACACAAAGTTTCTTTTCAGTTGCAAACTCCAATCCATACATATATATGGGGAGATACTGGCTCCAAATCGGTTTTACTGTGAAAACTGCAGGAACTTCAAACCGGCACTAGGAAACAGACTGAGAATCCAGAGTAAAAGTTTCTCCTGCAACCCGTTCACTTTGTGCTAGATGAACGAACGTCTCTCCACATGCTCAGTTCTGAGAGATAAGTGTGTGTGAAAGCCGTCCTTCACCTAGCTTGTTGGGAACACAAAGTTTCTTTTCAGTTGCAAACTCCACTCCATACATATATATGGGGAGGTACTAGCTCCAAATCGGTTTTACAGTGAAAACTGCAGGAACTTCAAACCGGCACTAGGAAACAGACTGAGAAACCAGAGTAAAAGTTTCTCCTGCAAACCGTTCCCTTTCTGCTAGATGAACGAACGTCTCTACACATGCTAAGTTCTGAGAGATAAGTGTGTGTGAAAGCCGTCCTTCACCTAGCTTGTTGGGAACACAAAGTTTCTTTTCAGTTGCAAACTCCAATCCATAAAAAATATATGGGGAGGTACTAACTCCAAATCGGTTTTACAGTGAAAACTGCAGGAACTTAAAACCGGCACTAGGAAACAGACTGAGAAACCAGAGTAAAAGTTTCTCCTACAACCCGTTCACTTTCTGCTAGATGGACGAACGTCTCTCCACATGCTCAGTTCTGAGAGATAACTGTGTGTGAAAGCCGTCCTTCACCTAGCTTGTTGGGAACACAAAGTTTCTTTTCAGTTGCAAACTCCAGTCCATACATATATATGGGGAGGCACTAGCTCCAAATCGGTTTTACAGTGAAAACTGCAGGAACTTCAAACCGGCACTAGGAAACAGACTGAGAACCCAGAGTAAAAGTTTCTCCTGCAACCCGTTCCCTTTGTGCTAGATGAACGAACGTCTCTCCACATGCTCAGTTCTGAGAGATAAGTGTGTGTGAAAGCCGTCCTTCACCTAGCTTGTTGGGAACACAAAGTTTCTTTTCAGTTGCAAACTCCACTCCATACATATATATGGGGAGGTACTAGCTCCAACTCGGTTTTGCAGTGAAAAGTGCTGGAACTTCAAACCGGCACTAGGAAACAGACTGAGAAACCAGAGTAAAAGTTTCTCCTGCAACCCGTTCCCTTTGTGCTAGATGAACGAACGTCTCTCCATATGCTCAGTTCTGAGAGATAAGTGTGTGTGAAAGCCGTCCTTCACCTAGCTTGTTGGGAACACAAAGTTTCTTTTCAGTTGCAAACTCCACTCCATACATATATATGGGGAGGTACTAGCTCCAAATCGGTTTTACAGTGAAAACTGCTGGAACTTCAAACCGGCACTAGGAAACAGACTGAGAAACCAGAGTAAAAGTATCCCCTGCATCCCGTTCCTTTTGTGCTAGATGAACGAACGTCTCTCCACATGCTCAGTTCTGAGAGATAATTGTGTGTGAAAGCCGTCCTTCACCTAGCTTGTTGGGAACACAAAGTTTCTTTTCAGTTGCAAACTCCACTCCATACATATATATGGGGAGGTACTAGCTCCAACTCGGTTTTACAGTGAAAACTGCAGGAACTTCAAACCGGCACTAGGAAACAGACTGAGAAACCAGAGTAAAAGTTTCTCCTGCAACCCGTTCCCTTTGTGCTAGATGAACGAACGTCTCTCCACATGCTCAGTTCTGAGAGATAAGTGTGTGTTAAAGCAGTCCTTCACCTATCTTGTTGGGAACACAAAGTTTCTTTTCAGGTGCAAACTCCACTCCATACATATATATGGTGAGGTACAAGCTCCAACCAGGTTTTACAGTGAAAACTGCAGGAACTTCTAACCGGCACTAGGAAACAGACTGAGAAACCATAGTAAAAGTTTCTCCTGCAACCCGTTCACTTTGTGCTAGATGAACGAACGTCTCTCCACATGCTCAGTTCTGAGAGATAAGTGTGTGTGAAAGCCGTCCTTCACCTAACTTGTTGGGAACACAAAGTTTCTTTTCAGTTGCAAACTCCACTCCATACAAATATATGGGGAGGTACTAGCTCCAAATCAGTTTTACAGTGAAAACTGCAGGAACTTCAAACCGGCACTAGGAAACAGACTGAGAAACCAGAGTAAAAGTTTCTCCTGCAAACCGTTCCCTTTGTGCTAGATGAACGAACGTCTCTCCACATGCTCAGTTCTGAGAGACCCGTGTGTGTGAAAGCAGTCCTTCACCTAGCTTGTTGGGAACACAAAGTTTCTTTTCAGTTGCAAACTCCACTCCATACATATATATGGGGAGGTACTAGCTCCAAATCGATTTTACAGTGAAAACTGCAGGAACCTAATCCGGCACTTGGAAACAGACTGAGAAACCAGAGTAAAAGTTTCTCCTGCAACCCGTTCCCTTTCTGCTAGATGAACGAACGTCTCTCCACATGCTCAGTTCTGAGAGATAACTGTGTGTGAAAGCCGTCCTTCAGCTAGATTGTTGGGAACACAAAGTTTCTTTTCAGTTGCAAACTCCACTCCATACATATATATGTGGAGGTACAAGCTCAAACCAGGTTTTACAGTGAAAACTGCAGGAACTTCAAACCGGCACTAGGAAACAGAATGAGAAACCAGAGTAAAAGTTTCTCCTGCATCCTGTTCCTTTTGTGCTAGATGAACGAACGTCTCTCCACATGCTCAGTTCTGAGAGATAAGTGTGTGTGAAAGCCGTCCTTCACCTAGCTTGTTGGGAGCACAAAGTTTCTTTTCAGTTGCAAACTCCACTCCATACATATATATGGGGAGGTAGTAGCTCCAAATCGGTTTTACAGTGAAAACTGCAGGAACTTCAAACCGGCACTAGGAAACAGACTGAGAAACCAGAGTAAAAGTTTCTCCTGCAACCCGTTCCCTTTCTGCTAGATGAACGAACGTCTCTCCACATGCTCAGTTCTGAGAGATAAGTGTGTGTGAAAGCCGTCCTTCACCTAGCTTGTTGGGAACACAAAGTTTCTTTTCAGTTGCAAACTTCACTCCATACAAATATATGGGGAGGTACTAGCTCCAAATCGGTTTTACAGTGAAAACTGCAGGAACTTCAAACCGGCACTAGGAAACAGACTGAGAAACCAGAGTAAAAGTTTCTCCTGCAACCCGTTCCCTTTCTGCTAGATGAACGAACGTCTCTCCACATGCTCAGTTCTGAGAGATAAGTGTGTGTGAAAGCCGTCCTTCACCTAGCTTGTTGGGAACACAAAGTTTCTTTTCAGTTGCAAACTCCACTCCATACATATATATGGGGAGGTACTAGCTCCAACCAGGTTTTACAGTGAAAACTGCAGGAACTTCAAACCGGCACTAGGAAAAAGACTGAGAAACCAGAGTAAAAGTTTCTCCTGCAACCTGTTCCCTTTGTGCTAGATGAACGAACGTCTCTCCACATGCTCAGTTCTGAGAGATGTGTGTGTGTGAAAGCCGTCCTTCACCTAGCTTTTTGGGAACATAAAGTTTCTTTCCATTTGTAAACTCCACTCCATACATATATATGGGGAGGTACTAGCTCCAACTCGGTTTTACAGTGAAAACTGCTGGAACTTCATACCGGCACTAGGAAACAGACTGAGAAACCAGAGTAAAAGTTTCTCCTGCAACCCGTTCCCTTTGTGCTAGATGAACGAACGTCTCTCCACATGCTCTGTTCTGAGAGATAAGTGTGTGTGAAAGCCGTCCTTCACCTAGCTTGTTGGGAACACAAATTTTCTTTTCAGTTGCAAACTCCAATCCATACATATATATGGGGAGGTACTAGCTCCAACACGGTTTTACAGTGAAAACTGCTGGAACTTCAAACCGGCAGTAGGAAACAGACTGAGAAACCAGAGTAAAAGTTTCTCCTGCAACCCGTTCCCTTTGTGCTAGATGAACGAACGTCTCTCCACATGCTCAGTTCTGAGAGATAAGTGTGTGTGAAAGCCGTCCTTCACCTATCTTGTTGGGAACACAAAGTTTCTTTTCAGTTGCAAACTCCACTCCATACTTATATATGGGGAGGTACTAGCTCCAACAAGGATTTACAGTGAAAACTGCAGGAAATTCAAACCGGCACTAGGAAACAGACTGAGAAACCAGAGTAAAGGTTTCTCCTGCAACCCGTTCCCTTTGTGCTAGATGAACGAACGTCTCTCCACATGCTCAGTTCTGAGAGATAAGTGTGTGTGGAAGCCGTCTTTCACCTAGCTTGTTGGGAACACAAAGTTTCTTTTCAGTTGCAAACTCCACTCCATACATATATAAGGGGAGGTACTAGCTCCAACTCGGTTTTACAGTGAAAACTGCAGGAACTTCAAACCGGCACTAGGAAACAGACTGAGAAACCAGAGTAAAAGTTTCTCCTGCAACCCGTTCCCTTTGTGCTAGATGAACGAACGTCTCTATACATGCTCAGTTCTGAGAGATAAGTGTGTGTGAAAGCCGTCCTTCACCTAGCTTGTTGGGAACACAAAGTTTCTTTTCAGTTTCAAACTCCAATCCATACGTATATATGGGGAGGTACTAGCTCCAACTCGGTTTTACAGTGAAAACTGCTGGAACTTCAAACCGGCACTAGGAAACAGACTGAGAAACCAGAGTAAAAGTTTCTCCTGCAACCCGTTCCCTTTGTGCTAGATGAACGAACGTCTCTCCACATGCTCAGTTCTGAGAGGTAAGTGTGTGTGAAAGCCGTCCTTCACCTAGCTTGTTGGGAACACAAAGTTTCTTTTCAGTTGCAAACTCCACTCCATACATATATATGGGGAGGTACAAGCTCCAAATCGTTTTTACAGTGAAAACTGCAGGAACATTAAACCGGCACTAGGAAACAGACTGAGAAACCAGAGTAAAAGTTTCTCCTGCAACCCTTTCCCTTTGTGCTAGATGAACGAACGTCTCTCCACATGCTCAGTTCTGAGAGATAAGTGTGTGTGAAAGCCGTCCTTCACCTAGCTTGTTGGGAACACAAAGTTTCTTTTCAGTTGCAAACTCCACTCCATACATATATATGGGGAGGTACTAGCTCCAACTCTGTTTTACAGTGAAAACTGCTGGTACTTCAAACCGGCACTAGGAAACAGACTGAGAAACCAGAGTAAAAGTTTCTCCTGCAACCCTTTCCCTTTTTGCTAGATGAACGAACGTCTCTCCACATGCTCAGTTCTGAGAGATAAGTGTGTGTGAAAGCCGTCCTTCACCTAGCTTGTTGGGAACACAAAGTTTCTTTTCAGTTGCAAACTCCACTCCATACATATATATGGGGAGGTACTAGCTCCAACTCTGTTTTACAGTGAAAACTGCTGGTACTTCAAACCGGCACTAGGAAACAGACTGAGAAACCAGAGTAAAAGTTTCTCCTGCAACCCGTTCCATTTGTGCTAGATGAACGAACGTCTCTCCACATGCTCAGTTCTGAGAGATAAGTGTGTGTGAAAGCCGTCTTTCACCTAGCTTGTTGGGAACACAAAGTTTCTTTTCAGTTGCAAACTCCACTCCATACATATATATGGGGAGGTACTAGCTCCAAATCGGTTTTACAGTGAAAACTGCAGGAACTTCAAACCGGCACTAGGAAACAGACTTAGAAACCAGAGTATAAGTTTCTCCTGCAACCCGTTCCCATTGTGCTAGATGAACGAACGTCTCTCCACATGCTCAGTTCTGAGAGATAAGTGTGTGTGAAAGCCGTCCTTCACCTAGCTTGTTGGGAACACAAAGTTTCTTTTCAGTTGCAAACTCCAATCCATACATATATATGTGGAGATACTAGCTCCAACCAGGTTTTACAGTGAAAACTGCAGGAACTTCAAACCGGCACTAGGAAACAGACTGAGAAACCAGAGTAAATTTTCTCCTGCAACCTGTTCCCTTTGTGCTAGATGAACGAACGTCTCTCCTCATGCTCAGTTCTGAGAGTTGTGTGTGTGTGAAAGCCGTCCTTCACCTACCTTTTTGGGAACATAAAGTTTCTTTTCATTTGTAAATTCCACTCCATACATATATATGGGGAGGTACTAGCTCCAACTCGGTTTTACAGTGAAAACTGCTGGAACTTCAAACCGGCACTAGGAAACAGACTGAGAAACCAGAGTAAAAGTTTCTCCTGCAACCCGTTCCCTTTGTGCTAGATGAACGAACGTCTCTCCACATGCTCAGTTCTGAGAGATAAGTGTGTGTGAAAGCCGTCCTTCACATAGCTTGTTGGGAACACAAAGTTTCTTTTCAGTTGCAAACTCCACTCCATACATATATATTGGGAGGTACTAGCTCCAACCAGGTTTTACAGTGAAAACTGCAGGAACTTCAAACCGGCACTAGGAAACAGACTGAGAAACCAGAGTAAAAATTTCTCCTGCAACCTGTTCCCTTTGTGCTAGATGAACGAACGTCTCTCCGCATGCTCAGTTCTGAGAGATGTGTGTGGTTGAAAGCCGTCCTTCACCTACCTTTTTGGGAACATAAAGTTTCTTTTCATTTGTAAACTCCACTCCATACATATATATGGGGAGGTACTAGCTCCAACTCGGTTTTACAGTGAAAACTGCTGGAACTTCAAACCGGCACTAGGAAACAGAGTGAGAAACCAGAGTAAAAGTTTCTCCTGCAACCCGTTCCCTTTGTGCTAGATGAACGAACGTCTCTCCACATGCTCAGTTCTGAGAGATAAGTGTGTGTGAAAGCCGTTCTTCACCTAGCTTGTTGGGAACACAAAGTTTCTTTTCAGTTGCAAACTCCACTCCATACATATATATAGGGAGGTACTAGCTCCAACTCGGTTTTGCAGTGAAAACTGCTGGAACTTCAAACCGGCACTAGGAAACAGACTGAGAAACCTGAGTAAAGTTTCTCCTGCAACCCGTTCCCTTTGTGCTAGATGAACGAACGTCTCTCCACATGCTCAGTTCTGAGAGATAAGTGTGTGTGAAAGCCGTCCTTCACCTAGCTTGTTGGGAACACAAAGTTTCTTTTCAGTTGCAAACTCCACTCCATACATATATATGGGGAGGTACTAGCTCCAAACAGGTTTTACAGTGAAAAATGCAGGAACTTCAAACCGGCACTAGGAAACAGACTGAGAAACCAGAGTAAAAGTTTCTCCTGCAACCCGTTCCCTTTGTGCTAGATGAACGAACGTCTCTCCACATGCTCAGTTCTGAGAGGTGTGTGTGTGTGAAAGCCGTCCTTCACCTAGCTTTTTGGGAACATAAAGTTTCTTTTCATTTGTAAACTCCACTCCATACATATATATGGGGAGGTACTAGCTCCAAATCGGTTTTACAGTGAAAACTGCTGGAACTTCAAACCGGCACTAGGAAACAGACTGAGAAACCAGAGTAAAAGTTTCTCCTGCAACCCGTTCCCTTTGTGCTAGATGAACGAACGTCTCTCCACATGCTCAGTTCTGAGAGATAAGTGTGTGTGAAAGCCTTCCTTCACCTAGCTTGTTGTGCACACAAAGTTTCTTTTCAGTTGCAAACTCCACTCCATACATATATATGGGGATGTACTAGCTCCAACTCGGTTTTACAGTGAAAACTGCTGGAACTTCAAACCGGCACTAGGAAACAGACTGAGAAACCAGAGTAAAAGTTTCTCCTGCAACCCGTTCCCTTTGTGCTAGATGAACGAACGTCTCTCCACATGCTCAGTTCTGAGAGATAAGTGTGTGTGAAAGCCGTCCTTCACATAGCTTGTTGGGAACACAAAGTTTCTTTTCAGTTGCAAACTCCATTCCATACATATATATGGGGAGGTACTAGCTCCAACTCGGTTTTACAGTGAAAACTGCTGGAACTTCAAACCGGCACTAGGAAAAAGACTGAGAAACCAGAGTAAAAGTTTCTCCTGCAATCCGTTCCCTTTGTGCTAGATGAACGAACGTCTCTCCACATGCTCAGTTCTGAGAGATAAGTGTGTGTGATAGCCGTTCTTCACCTAGCTTGTTGGGAACACAAAGTTTCTTTTCAGTTGCAAACTCCACTCCATACATATATATGGGGAGGTACTAGCTCCAACTCGGTTTTACAGTGAAAACTGCTGGAACTTCAAACCGGCACTAGGAAACAGACTGAGAAACCAGAGTAAAAGTTTCTCCTGCAACCCGTTCCCTTTGTGCTAGATGAACGAACGTCTCTCCACATGCTCAGTTCTGAGAGATAAGTGTGTGTGAAAGCCGTCCTTCACCTAGCTTGTTGGGAACACAAAGTTTCTTTTCAGTTGCAAACTCCACTCCATACATATATATAGGGAGGTACTAGCTCCAACTCGGTTTTGCAGTGAAAACTGCTGGAACTTCAAACCGGCACTAGGAAACAGACTGAGAAACCTGAGTAAAGTTTCTCCTGCAACCCGTTCCCTTTGTGCTAGATGAACGAACGTCTCTCCACATGCTCAGTTCTGAGAGAAAAGTGTGTGTGAAAGCCGTCCTTCACCTAGCTTGTTGGGAACACAAAGTTTCTTTTCAGTTGCAAACTCCACTCCATACATATATATGGGGAGGTACTAGCTCCAACCAGGTTTTACAGTGAAAACTGCAGGAACTTCAAACCGGCACTAGGAAACAGACTGAGAAACCAGAGTAAAACTTTCTCCTGCAACCCGTTCCATTTGTGCTAGATGAACGAACGTCTCTCCACATGCTCAGTTCTGAGAGGTGTGTGTGTGTGAAAGCCGTCCTTCACCTAGCTTTTTGGGAACATAAAGTTTCTTTTCATTTGTAAACTCCACTCCATACATATATATGGGGAGGTACTAGCTCCAAATCGGTTTTACAGTGAAAACTGCTGGAACTTCAAACCGGCACTAGGAAACAGACTGAGAAACCAGAGTAAAAGTTTCTCCTGCAACCCGTTCCCTTTGTGCTAAATGAACGAACGTCTCTCCACATGCTCAGTTCTGAGAGATAAGTGTGTGTGAAAGCCTTCCTTCACCTAGCTTGTTGGGCACACAAAGTTTCTTTTCAGTTGCAAACTCCACTCCATACATATATATGGGGAGGTACTAGCTCCAACTCGGTTTTACAGTGAAAACTGCTGGAACTTCAAACCGGCACTAGGAAACAGACTGAGAAACCAGAGTAAAAGTTTCTCCTGCAACCCGTTCCCTTTGTGCTAGATGAACGAACGTCTCTCCACATGCTCAGTTCTGAGAGATAAGTGTGTGTGAAAGCCGTCCTTCACATAGCTTGTTGGGAACACAAAGTTTCTTTTCAGTTGCAAACTCCACTCCATACATATATATGGGGAGGTACTAGCTCCAATTCGGTTTTACAGTGAAAACTGCTGGAACTTCAAACCGGCACTAGGAAACAGACTGAGAAACCAGAGTAAAATTTCTCCTGCAATCCGTTCCCTTTGTGCTAGATGAACGAACGTCTCTCCACATGCTCAGTTCTGAGAGATAAGTGTGTGTGATAGCCGTTCTTCACCTAGCTTGTTGGGAACACAAAGTTTCTTTTCAGTTGCAAACTCCACTCCATACATATATATGGGGAGGTACTAGCTCCCAATCGATTTTACAGTGAAAACTGCAGGAACCTAATCCGGCACTAGGAAACAGAATGAGAAACCAGAGTAAAAGTTTCTCCTGCAACCCGTTCCCTTTGTGCTAGATGAACGAACGTCTCTCCACATGCTCAGTTCTGAGAGATAAGTGTGTGTGAAAGCCGTCCTTCACCTAGCTTGTTGGGAACACAAAGTTTCCTTTCTAGTTGCAAACTCCACTCCATACATATATATGTGGAGGTACAAGCTCAAACCAGGTTTTACAGTGAAAACTGCAGGAACTTCAAACCGGCACTAGGAAACAGACTGAGAAACCAGAGTAAAAGTTTCTCCTGCATCCTGTTCCTTTTGTGCTAGATGAACGAACGTCTCTCCACATGCTTAGTTCTGAGAGATGTGTGTGTGTGAAAGCCGTCCTTCACCAAGCTTGTTGGGAACACAAAGTTTCTTTTCAGTTGCAAACTCCACTCCATACATATATATGGGTAGATACTAGCTCCAAATCGGTTTTACAGTGAAAACTGAAGGAACTTCAAACCGGCACTAGGAAACAGACTGAGAAACCAGAGTAAAAGTTTCTCCTGCAACCCGTTCCCTTTCTGCTAGATGAACGAACGTCTCTCCACATGCTCAGTTCTGAGAGATAAGTGTGTGTGAAAGCCGTCCTTCACCTAGCTTGTTGGGAACACAAAGTTTCTTTTCAGTTGCAAACTCCACTCCATACAAATATATGGGGAGGTACTAACTCCAAATCGGTTTTACAGTGAAAACTGCAGGAACTTCAAACCGGCACTAGGAAACAGACTGAGAAACCAGAGTAAAAGTTTCTCCTGCAACCCGTTCCCTTTCTGCTAGATGAACGAACGTCTCTCCACATGCTCAGTTCTGAGAGATAAGTGTGTGTGAAAGCCGTCCTTCACCTAGCTTGTTGGGAACACAAAGTTTCTTTTCAGGTGCAAACTCCACTCCATACATATATATGGGGAGGTACTAGCTCCAAATCGGTTTTACAGTGAAAACCGCAGGAACTTCAAACCGGCACTAGGAAACAGACTGAGAACCCAGAGTAAAAGTTTCTCCTGCAACCCGTTCCCTTTGTGCTAGATGAACGAACGTCTCTCCACATGCTCAGTTCTGAGAGATAAGTGTGTGTGAAAGCCGTCCTTCACCTAGCTTGTTGGGAACACAAAGTTTCTTTTCAGTTGCAAACTCCACTCCATACATATATATGGGGAGGTACTAGCTCCAACTCGGTTTTACAGTGAAAACTGCTGGAACTTCAAACCGGCACTAGGAAACAGACTGAGAAACCAGAGTAAAAGTTTCTCCTGCAAGCCGTTCCCTTTGTGCTAGATGAACGAACGTCTCTCCACATGCTCAGTTCTGAGAGATAAGTGTGTGTGAAAGCCGTACTTCACCTAGCTTGTTGGGAACACAAAGTTTCTTTTCAGTTGCAAACTCCACTCCATACATATATATGGGGAGGTACTAGCTCCAAATCGGTTTTACAGTGAAAACTGCAGGAACTTCAAACCGGCACTAGGAAACAGACTGAGAAACCAGAGTAAAAGTTTCTCCTGCAACCCGTTCCCTTTGTGCTAGATGAACGAACGTCTCTCCACATGCTCAGTTCTGAGAGATAAGTGTGTGTGAAAGCCGTCTTTCACCTAGCTTGTTGGGAACACAAAGTTTCTTTTCAGTTGCAAACTCCACTAAATATATATATATGGGGAGGTACTAGCTCCAAATAGGTTTTACAGTGAAAACTGCAGGAACTTCAAACCGGCACTAGGAAACAGACTGAGAAACCAGAGTAAAAGTTTCTCCTGCAACCCGTTCACTTTGTGCTAGATGAACGAACGTCTCTCCACATGCTCAGTTCTGAGAGATAAGTGTGTGTGAAAGCCGTCCTTCACCTAGCTTGTTGGGAACACAAAGTTTCTTTTCAGATGCAAACTCCACTCCATACAAATATATGGGGAGGTACTAGCTCCAAATCGGTTTTACAGTGAAAACTGCAGGAACTTCAAACCGGCACTAGGAAACAGACTGAGAAACCAGAGTAAAAGTTTCTCCTGCAAACCGTTCCCTTTGTGCTAGATGAACGAACGTCTCTCCACATGCTCAGTTCTGAGAGATAAGTGTGTGTGAAAGCAGTCCTTCAGCTAGCTTGTTGGGAACACAAAGTTTCTTTTCAGTTGCAAACTCCACTCCATACATATATAAGGGGAGGTACTAGCTCCAACTCGGTTTTACAGTGAAAACTGCTGGAACTTCAAATCGGCACTAGGAAACAGACTGAGAAACCAGAGTAAAAGTATCTCCTGCATCCCGTTCCTTTTGTGCTAGATGAACGAACGTCTCTCCACATGCTCAGTTCTGAGAGATAAGTGTGTGTGAAAGCCGTCCTTCACCTAGCTTGTTGGGAACACAAAGTTTCTTTTCAGTTGCAAACTCCACTCCATACATATATATGGGGAGGTACTAGCTCCAACTCGGTTTTACAGTGAAAACTGCAGGAACTTCAAACCGGCACTAGGAAACAGATTGAGAAACCAGAGTAAAAGTTTCTCCTGCAACCCGTTCCCTTTGTGCTAGATGAACGAACGTCTCTCCACATGCTCAGTTCTGAGAGATAAGTGTGTGTGAAAGCAGTCCTTCACCTATCTTGTTGGGAACACAAAGTTTCTTTTCAGGTGCAAACTCCACTCCATACATATATATGGGGAGGTACAAGCTCCAACCAGGTTTTACAGTGAAAACTGCAGGAACTTCAAACCGGCACTAGGAAACAGACTGAGAAACCATAGTAAAAGTTTCTCCTGCAACCCGTACACTTTGTGCTAGATGAACGAACGTCTCTCCACATGCTCAGTTCTGAGAGATAAGTGTGTGTGAAAGCCGTCCTTCACCTAGCTTGTTGGGAACACAAAGTTTCTTTTCAGTTGCAAACTCCACTCCATACAAATATATGGGGAGGTACTAGCTCCAAATCGGTTTTACAGTGAAAACTGCAGGAACTTCAAACCGGCACTAGGAAACAGACTGAGAAACCAGAGTAAAAGTTTCTCCTGCAAACCGTTCCCTTTGTGCTAGATGAACGAACGTCTCTCCACATGCTCAGTTCTGAGAGATAAGTGTGTGTGAAAGCAGTCCTTCACCTAGCTTGTTGGGAACACAAAGTTTCTTTTCAGTTGCAAACTGCATTCCATACATATATAAGGGGAGGTACTAGCTCCAACTCGGTTTTACAGTGAAAACTGCTGGAACTTCAAACCGGCACTAGGAAACAGACTGAGAAACCAGAGTAAAAGTATCTCCTGCATCCTGTTCCTTTTGTGCTAGATGAACGAACGTCTCTCCACATGCTCAGTTCTGAGAGATAAGTGTGTGTGAAAGCCGTCCTTCACTTAGCTTGTTGGGAACACAAAGTTTCTTTTCACTTGCAAACTCCACTCCATACATATATATGGGGAGGTACTAGCTCCAACTCGTTTTTACAGTGAAAACTGCAGGAACTTCAAACCGGCACTAGGAAACAGACTGAGAAACCAGAGTAAAACTTTCTCCTGCAACCCGTTCCCTTTGTGCTAGATGAACGAACGTCTCTCCACATGCTCAGTTCTGAGAGATAAGTGTGTGTGAAAGCAGTCCTTCACCTATCTTGTTGGGAACACAAAGTTTCTTTTCAATTGCAAACTCCACTCCATACATATATATGGGGATTTACAAGCTCCAACTCGGTTTTACAGTGAAAACTGCTGGAACTTCAAACAGGCACTAGGAAACAGACTGGGAAACCAGAGTAAAAGTTTCTCCTGCAACCCGTTCCCTTTCTGCTTGATTAACGAACGTCTCTCCACATGCTCAGTTCTGAGAGATAAGTGTGTGTGAAAGCCGTCCTTCACCTATCTTTTTGGGAACATAAATTTTCTTTTCATTTGTGAACTCCACTCCATACATATATATGGAGAGGTACTAGCTCCAACTCGGTTTTACAGTGAAAACTGCTGGAATTTCAAACCGGCACTAGGAAACAGACTGAGAAACCAGAGTAAAAGTTTCTCCTGCAACCCGTTCCCTTTGTGCTAGATGAACGAACGTCTCTCCACATGCTCAGTACTGAGAGATAAGTGTGTGTGAAAGCCGTCCTTCACCTAGCTTGTTGGGAACACAAAGTTTCTTTTCAGTTGCAAACTCCACTCCATACATATATATGGGGAGTTACTAGCTCCAAATCGGTTTTACAGTGAAAACTGCAGGAACTTAAAACCGGCACTAGGAAACAGACTGAGAAACCAGAGTAAAAGTTTCTCCTGCAACCCGTTCCCTTTCTGCAAGATGAACGAACGTCTCTCCACATGCTCAGTTCTGAGAGATAAGTGTGTGTGAAAGCCGTCCTTCACCTAGCTTGTTGGGAACACAAAGTTTCTTTTCAGTTGCAAACTCCACTCCATACATATATATGGGGAGGTACTAGCTCCAAATCGGTTTTACAGTGAAAACTGCAGGAACTTCAAACTGGCACTAGGAAACAGACTGAGAAACCGGAGTAAAAGTTTCTCCTGCAACCCGTTCCCTTTGTGCTAGATGAACGAACGTATCTCCACATGCTCAGTACTGAGAGATAAGTGTGTGTGAAAGCCGTCCTTCACCTAGCTTGTTGGGAACACAAAGTTTCTTTTCAGTTGCAAACTCCACTCCAAACATATATATGGGGAAGTACTAGCTCCAAATCGGTTTTAAAGTGAAAACTGCAGGAACTTAAAACCGGCACTAGGAAACAGACTGAGAAACCAGAGTAAAAGTTTCTCCTGCAACCCGTTCCCTTTCTGCAAGATGAACGAACGTCTCTCCACATGCTCAGTTCTGAGAGATAAGTGTGTGTGAAAGCCGTCCTTCACCTAGCTTGTTGGGAACACAAAGTTTCTTTTCAGTTGCAAACTCCACTCCATACATATATATGGGGTGGTACAAGCTCCAACTCGGTTTTACAGTGAAAACTGCTGGAACTTCAAACCGGCACTAGGAAACAGACTGAGAAACCAGAGTAAAAGTTTCCCCTGAAACCCGTTCCCTTTGTGCTAGATGAACGAACGTCTCTCCACATGCTCAGTACTGAGAGATAAGTGTGTGTGAAAGCCGTCCTTCACCTAGCTTGTTGGGAACACAAAGTTTCTTTTCAGTTGCAAACTCCACTCCATACATATATATGGGGAGTTACTAGCTCCAAATCGGTTTTACAGTGAAAACTGCAGGAACTTAAAACCGTCACTAGGAAACAGACTGAGAAACCAGAGTAAAAGTTCCTCTTGCAACTCGTTCCGTTTCTGCAAGATGAACGAACGTCTCTCCACATGCTCAGTTCTGAGAGATAAGTGTGTGTGAAAGCCGTCCTTCACCTAGCTTGTTGGGAACACAAAGTTTCTTTTCAGTTGCAAACTGCACTCCATACATATATATGGGGAGGTACAAGCTCCAACTCGGTTTTACAGTGAAAACTGCTGGAACTTCAAACCGGCACTAGGAAACAGACTGAGAAACCAGAGTAAAATTTTCCCCTGAAACCCGTTCCCTTTGTGCTAGATGAACGAACGTCTCTCCACATGCTCAGTTCTGAGAGATAAGTGTGTGTGAAAGCCGTCCTTCACCTAGCTTGTTGGGAACACAAAGTTTCTTTTCAGTTGCAAACTCCACTCCATACATATATATGGGGAGGTACTAGCTCCAAATCGGTTTTACAGTGAAAACTGCAGGAACTTCAAACTGGCACTAGGAAACAGACTGAGAAACCAGAGTAAAAGTTTCTCCTGCAAACCGTTCCCTTTATGCTAGATGAACGAACGTCTCTCCACATGCTCAGTTCTGAGAGATAAGTGTGTGTGAAAGCCGTCCTTCACCTAGCTTGTTGGGAACACAAAGTTTCTTTTCAGTTGCAAACTCCACTCCATACATATATAGGGGGAGGTACTAGCTCCAACCAGGTTTTACAGTGAAAACTCCAGGAACTTCAAACCGGCACTAGGAAACAGACTGAGAAACCAGAGTAAAAGTTTCTCCTGCAACCTGTTCCCTTTGTGCTAGATGAATGAACGTCTCTCCACATGCTCAGTTCTGAGAGATGTGAGTGTGTGAAAGCCGTCCTTCACCTAGCTTTTTTGGAACATAAAGTTTCTTTTCATTTCTAAACTCCACTCCATACATATATATCGGGAGGTACTAGCTCCAACTCGGTTTTACAGTGAAAACTGCAGGAAATTCAAACCGGCACTAGGAAACAGACTGTGAAACCAGAGTAAAATTTTCTCCTGCAACCCGTTCCCTTTGTGCTAGATGAACGAACGTCTCTCCACATGCTCAGTTCTGAGAGATGTGTGTGTGTGAAAGCCGTCCTTTACATACCTTTTTGGGAACATAAAGTTTCTTTTCATTTGTAAACTCCACTCCATACATATATATGGGGAGGTACTAGCTCCAACTCGGTTTTACACTGAAAACTGCAGGAACTTCAAACCGGCACTAGGAAACAGACTGAGAAACCAGAGTAAAAGTTTCTCCTGCAACCCGTTCCCTTTGTGCTAGATGAACGAACGTCTCTCCACATGCTCAGTTCTGAGAGATAAGTGTGTGTGAAAGCCGTCCTTCACCTAGCTTGTTGGGAACACAAAGTTTCTTTTCATTTGCAAACTCCACTCCATACATATATATGGGGAGGTACTAGCTCCAAATCGGTTTTACAGTGAAAAATGCAGGAACTTCAAACCGGCACTAGGAAACAGACTGAGAAACCAGAGTATAGGTTTCTCCTGCAACCCGTTCCCTTTCTGCTAGATGAACGAACGTCTCTCCACATGCTCAGTTCTGAGAGATAAGTGTGTGTGAAAGCCGTCCTTCACCTAGCTTTTTGGGAACATAAAGTTTCTTTTCATTTGTAAACTCCACCCATACATATATATGGGGAGGTACTAGCTCCAACTCGGTTTTACAGTGAAAAATGCTGGAACTTCAAACAGGCACTAGGAAACAGACTGAGAAACCAGAGTAAAAGTTTCTCCTGCAACCCGTTCCCTTTGTGCTAGATGAACGAACGTCTCTCCACATGCTCAGTTCTGAGAGATAAGTGTGTGTGAAAGCCGTCCTTCACCTAGCTTGTTGGGAACACAAAGTTTCTTTTCAGTTGAAAACTCCACTCCATACATATATATGGGGAGGTACTAGCTCCAAATCGGTTTTACAGTGAAAACTGCTGGAACTTAAAACCGGCACTAGGAAACAGACTGAGAAACCAGAGTAAAAGTTTTTCCTGCAACCCGTTCCCTTTGTGCTAGATGAACGAACGTCTCTCCACATGCTCAGTTCTGAGAGATAAGTGTGTGTGAAAGCCGTCCTTCACCTAGCTTGTTGGGAACACAAAGTTTCTTTTCAGTTGCAAACTCCACTCCATACATATATATGGGGAGGTACTAGCTCCATCTCGGTTTTACAGTGAAAACTGCTGGAACTTCAAACCGGCACTAGGAAACAGACTGAGAAACAAGAGTAAAAGTTTCTCCTGCAACCCGTTCCCTTTGTGCTAGATGAACGAACGTCTCTCCACATGCTCAGTTCTGAGAGATAAGTTTCTGTGAAAGCCGTCCTTCACCTAGCTTGTTGGGAACACAAAGTTTCTTTTCAGTTGCAAACTCCACTCCATACATATATATGGGGAGGTACTAGCTCCAAATCTGTTTTACAGTGAAAACTGCTGGAACTTAATACCGGCACTAGGAAACAGACTGAGAAACCAGAGTAAAAGTTTCTCCTGAAACCCGTTCCCTTTGTGCTAGATGAACGAACGTCTCTCCACATGATCAGTTCTGAGTGATAAGTGTGTGTGAAAGCCGTCCTTCACCTAGCTTGTTGGGAACACAAAGTTTCTTTTCAGTTGCAAACTCCACTCCATACATATATATGGGGAGGTACTAGCTCCAAATCTGTTTTACAGTGAAAACTGCTGGAACTTAATACCGGCACTAGGAAACAGACTGAGAAACCAGAGTAAAAGTTTCTCCTGAAACCCGTTCCCTTTGTGCTAGATGAACGAACGTCTTTCCACATGCTCAGTTCTGAGAGATAAGTGTGTGTGAAAGCCGACTTTCACCTAGCTTGTTGGGAACACAAAGTTTCTTTTCAGTTGCAAACTCCACTCCATACATATATATGGGGAGGTACTAGCTCCAAATCTGTTTTACAGTGAAAACTGCTGGAACTTAATACCGGCACTAGGAAACAGACTGAGAAACCAGAGTAAAAGTTTCTCCTGAAACCCGTTCCCTTTGTGCTAGATGAACGAACGTCTTTCCACATGCTCAGTTCTGAGAGATAAGTGTGTGTGAAAGCCGTCCTTCACCTAGCTTGTTGGGAACACAAAGATTCTTTTCAGTTGCAAACTCCACTCCATACATATATATGGGGAGGTACTAGCTCCAACTCGGGTTTACAGTGAAAACTGCTGGAACTTCAAACCGGCACTAGGAAACAGACTGAGAAACCAGAGTAAAAGTTTCTCCTGAAACCCGTTCCCTTTGTGCTAGATGAACGAACGTCTTTCCACATGCTCAGTTCTGAGAGATAAGTGTGTGTGAAAGCCGTCCTTCACCTAGCTTGTTGGGAACACAAAGTTTCTTTTCAGTTGCAAACTCCACTCCATACATATATATGGGGAGGTACTAGCTCCAACTCGGGTTTACAGTGAAAACTGCTGGAACTTCAAACCGGCACTAGGAAACAGACTGAGAAACCAGAGTAAAAGTTTCTCCTGCAACCCGTTCCCTTTGTGCTAGATGAACGAACGTCTCTCCACATGCTCAGTTCTGAGAGATAAGTGTGTGTGAAAGCCGTCCTTCACCTTGCTTGTTGGGAACACAAAGTTTCTTTTCAGTTGCAAACTCCAATCCATACATATATATGGGGAGGTACTAGCTCCAACTCGGTTTTACAGTGAAAACTGCAGGAACATCAAACCGGCACTAGGAAACAGACTGAGAAACCAGAGTAAAAGTTTCTCCTGCAACCCGTTCCCTTTGTGCTAGATGAACGAACGTCTCTCCACATGCTCAGTTCTGAGAGATAAGTGTGTGTGAAAGCCGTCCTTCACCTAGCTTGTTGGGAACACAAAGTTTCTTTTCATTTGCAAACTCCACTCCATACATATATATGGGGAGGTACTAGCTCCAAATCGGTTTTACAGTGAAAAATGCAGGAACTTCAAACCGGCACTAGGAAACAGATTGAGAAACCAGAGTATAGGTTTCTCCTGCAACCCGTTCCCTTTCTGCTAGATGAACGAACGTCTCTCCACATGCTCAGTTCTGAGAGATAACTGTGTGTGAAAGCCGTCCTTCACCTAGCTTGTTGGGAACATAAAGTTTCTTTTCATTTGTAAACTCCAACCATACATATATATGGGGAGGTACTAGCTCCAACTCGGTTTTACAGTGAAAACTGCTGGAACTTCAAACCGGCACTAGGAAACAGACTGAGAAACCAGAGTAAAAGTTTCTCCTGCAACCCGTTCCCTTTGTGCTAGATGAACGAACGTCTCTCCACATGCTCAGTTCTGAGAGATAAGTGTGTGTGAAAGCCGTCCTTCACCTAGCTTGTTGGGAACACAAAGTTTCTTTTCAGTTGAAAACTCCACTCCATACATATATATGGGGAGGTACTAGCTCCAAATCGGTTTTACTGTGAAAACTGCAGGAACTTAAAACCGGCACTAGGAAACAGACTGAGAAACCAGAGTAAAAGTTTTTCCTGCAACCCGTTCCCTTTGTGCTAGATGAACGAACGTCTCTCCACATGCTCAGTTCTGAGAGATAAGTGTGTGTGAAAGCCGTCCTTCACCTAGCTTGTTGGGAACACAAAGTTTCTTTTCAGTTGCAAACTCCACTCCATACATATATATGGGGAGGTACAAGCTCCAACAAGGATTTACAGTGAAAACTGCAGGAAATTCAAACCGGCACTAGGAAACAGACTGAGAAACCAGAGTAAAGGTTTCTCCTGCAACCCGTTCCCTTTGTGCTAGATGAACGAACGTCTCTCCACATGCTCAGTTCTGAGAGGTAAGTGTGTGTGAAAGCCGTCCTTCACCTAGCTTGTTGGGAACACAAAGTTTCTTTTCAGTTGCAAACTCCACTCCATACATATATATGGGGAGGTACAAGCTCCAAATCGTTTTTACAGTGAAAACTGCAGGAACATTAAACCGGCACTAGGAAACAGACTGAGAAACCAGAGTAAAAGTTTCTCCTGCAACCCTTTCCCTTTGTGCTAGATGAACGAACGTCCCTCCACATGCTCAGTTCTGAGAGATAAGTGTGTGTGAAAGCCGTCCTTCACCTAACTTGTTGGGAACACAAAGTTTCTTTTCAGTTGCAAACTCCACACCATACATATATATGGGGAGGTACAAGCTCCAAATCGTTTTTACAGTGAAAACTGCAGGAACCTTAAACCGGCACTTGGAAACAGACTGAGAAACCAGAGAAAAAGTTTCTCCTGCAACCCGTTCCCTTTCTGCTAGATGAACGAACGTCTCTCCACATGCTCAGTTCTGAGAGATAAGTGTGTGTGAAAGCCGTCCTTCACCTAGCTTGTTGGGAACACAAAGTTTCTTTTCAGTTGCAAACTCCACTCCATACATATATATGGGGAGGTACTAGCTCCAACTCTGTTTTACAGTGAAAACTGCTGGTACTACAAACCGGCACTAGGAAACAGACTGAGAAACCAGAGTAAAAGTTTCTCCTGCAACCCGTTCCATTTGTGCTAGATGAACGAACGTCTCTCCACATGCTCAGTTCTGAGAGATAAGTGTGTGTGAAAGCCGTCTTTCACCTAGCTTGTTGGGAACACAAAGTTTCTTTTCAGTTGCAAACTCCACTGCATACATATATATGGGGAGGTACTAGCTCCAAATCGGTTTTACAGTGAAAACTGCAGGAACTTCAAACCGGCACTAGGAAACAGACTTAGAAACCAGAGTATAAGTTTATCCTGCAACCCGTTCCCATTGTGCTAGATGAACGAACGTCTCTCCAAATGCTCAGTTCTGAGAGATAAGTGTGTGTGAAAGCCGTCCTTCACCTAGCTTGTTGGGAACACAATGTTTCTTTTCAGTTGCAAACTCCACTCCATACATATATATGGGGAGATACTAGCTCCAACCAGGTTTTACAGTGAAAACTGCAGGAACTTCAAACCGGCACTAGGAAACAGACTGAGAAACCAGAGTAAATTTTCTCCTGCAACCTGTTCCCTTTGTGCTAGATGAACGAACGTCTCTCCTCATGCTCAGTTCTGAGAGTTGTGTGTGTGTGAAAGCCGTCCTTCCCCTAACTTTTTGGGAACATAAAGTTTCTTTTCATTTGTAAATTCCACTCCTTACATATATATGGGGAGGTACAAGCTCCAACTCGGTTTTACAGTGAAAACTGCTGGAACTTCAAACCGGCACTAGGAAACAGACTGAGAAACCAGAGTAAAAGTTTCTCCTGCAACCCGTTCCCTTTGTGCTAGATGAACGAACGTCTCTCCACATGCTCAGTTCTGAGAGTTAAGTGTGTGTGAAAGCCGTCCTTCACCTAGCTTGTTGGGAACACAAAGTTTCTTTTCAGTAGCAAACTCCACTCCATACATATATATTGGGAAGTACTAGCTCCAACCAGGTTTTACAGTGAAAACTGCAGGAACTTCAAACCGGCACTAGGAAACAGACTGAGAAACCAGAGTAAAATTTCTCCTGCAACCTGTTCCCTTTGTGCTAGATGAACGAACGTCTCTCCACATGCTCATTTCTGAGAGATGTGTGTGGGTGAAAGCCGTCCTTCACCTACCTTTTTGGGAACATAAAGTTTCTTTTCATTTGTAAACTCCACTCCATACATATATATGGGGAGGTACTAGCTCCAACTCGGTTTTACAGTGAAAACTGCTGGAACTTCAAACCGGCACTAGGAAACAGACTGAGAAACCAGAGTAAAAGTTCCTCCAGCAACCCGTTCCCTTTGTGCTAGATGAACGAACGTCTCTCCACATGCTCAGTTCTGAGAGATAAGTGTGTGTGAAAGCCGTCCTTCACCTAGCTTGTTGGGAACACAAAGTTTCTTTTCAGATGCAAACTCCACTCCATACATATATATAGGGAGGTACTAGCTCCAACTCGGTTTTGCAGTGAAAACTGCTGGAACTTCAAACCGGCACTAGGAAACAGACTGAGAAACCTGAGTAAAGTTTCACCTGCAACCCGTTCCCTTTGTGCTAGATGAACGAACGTCTCTCCACATGCTCAGTTCTGAGAGATAAGTGTGTGTGAAAGCCGTCTTTCACCTAGCTTGTTGGGAACACAAAGTTTCTTTTCAGTTGCAAACTCCACTCCATACATATATATGGGGAGGTACTAGCTCCAAACAGGTTTTACAGTGAAAACTGCAGGAACTTCAAACCGGCACTAGGAAACAGACTGAGAAACCTGAGTAAAGTTTCTCCTGCAACCCGTTCCCTTTGTGCTAGATGAACGAACGTCTCTCCACATGCTCAGTTCTGAGAGATAAGTGTGTGTGAAAGCCGTCCTTCACCTAGCTTGTTGGGAACACAAAGTTTCTTTTCAGTTGCAAACTCCACTCCATACATATATATGGGGAGGTACTAGCTCCAAACAGGTTTTACAGTGAAAACTGCAGGAACTTCAAACCGGCACTAGGAAACAGACTGAGAAACCAGAGTAAAAGTTTCTCCTGCAACCCGTTCCCTTTGTGCTAGATGAACGAACGTCTCTCCACATGCTCAGTTCTGAGAGATAAGTGTGTGTGAAAGCCTTCCTTCACCTAGCTTGTTGTGCACACAAAGTTTCTTTTCAGTTGCAAACACCACTCCATATATATATATGGGGATGTACTAGCTCCAACTCGGTTTTGCAGTGAAAACTGCTGGAACTTCAAACCGGCACTAGGAAACAGACTGAGAAACCTGAGTAAAGTTTCTCCTGCAACCCGTTCCCTTTGTGCTAGATGAACGAACGTCTCTCCACATGCTCAGTTCTGAGAGATAAGTGTGTGTGAAAGCCGTCCTTCACCTAGCTTGTTGGGAACACAAAGTTTCTTTTCAGTTGCAAACTCCACTCCATACATATATATGGGGAGGTACTAGCTCCAACCAGGTTTTACAGTGAAAACTGCAGGAACTTCAAACCGGCACTAGGAAACAGACTGAGAAACCAGAGTAAAAGTTTCTCCTGCAACCCGTTCCCTTTGTGCTAGATGAACGAACGTCTCTCCACATGCTCAGTTCTGAGAGGTGTGTGTGTGTGAAAGCCGTACTTCACCTAGCTTTTTGGGAACATAAAGTTTCTTTTCATTTGTAAACTCCACTCCATACATATATATGGGGAGGTACTAGCTCCAAATCGGTTTTACAGTGAAAACTGCTGGAACTTCAAACCGGCACTAGGAAACAGACTGAGAAACCAGAGTAAAAGTTTCTCCTGCAACCCGTTCCCTTTGTGCTAAATGAACGAACGTCTCTCCACATGATCAGTTCTGAGAGATAAGTGTGTGTGAAAGCCTTCCTTCACCTAGCTTGTTGGGCACACAAAGTTTCTTTTCAGTTGCAAACTCCACTCCATACATATATATGGGGAGGTACTAGCTCCAACTCGGTTTTACAGTGAAAACTGCTGGAACTTCAAACCGGCACTAGGAAACATACTGAGATACCAGAGTAAAAGTTTCTCCTGCAACCCGTTCCCTTTGTGCTAGATGAACGAACGTCTCTCCACATGCTCAGTTCTGAGAGATAAGTGTGTGTGAAAGCCGTCCTTCACCTAGCTTGTTGGGAACACAAAGTTTCTTTTCAGTTGCAAACTCCACTCCATACATATATATGGGGAGGTACTAGCTCCAACCAGGTTTTACAGTGAAAACTGCAGGAACTTCAAACCGGCACTAGGAAACAGACTGAGAAACCAGAGTAAAAGTTTCTCCTGCAACCCGTTCCCTTTGTGCTAGATGAACGAACGTCTCTCCACATGCTCAGTTCTGAGAGGTGTGTGTGTGTGAAAGCCGTACTTCACCTAGCTTTTTGGGAACATAAAGTTTCTTTTCATTTGTAAACTCCACTCCATACATATATATGGGGAGGTACTAGCTCCAAATCGGTTTTACAGTGAAAACTGCTGGAACTTCAAACCGGCACTAGGAAACAGACTGAGAAACCAGAGTAAAAGTTTCTCCTGCAACCCGTTCCCTTTGTGCTAAATGAACGAACGTCTCTCCACATGCTCAGTTCTGAGAGATAAGTGTGTGTGAAAGCCTTCCTTCACCTAGCTTGTTGGGCACACAAAGTTTCTTTTCAGTTGCAAACTCCACTCCATACATATATATGGGGAGGTACTAGCTCCAACTCGGTTTTACAGTGAAAACTGCTGGAACTTCAAACCGGCACTAGGAAACATACTGAGATACCAGAGTAAAAGTTTCTCCTGCAACCCGTTCCCTTTGTGCTAGATGAACGAACGTCTCTCCACATGCTCAGTTCTGAGAGATAAGTGTGTGTGAAAGCCGTCCTTCACCTAGCTTGTTGGGAACACAAAGTTTCTTTTCAGTTGCAAACTCCACTCCATACATATATATGGGGAGGTACTAGCTCCAACCAGGTTTTACAGTGAAAACTGCAGGAACATCAAACCGGAACTAGGAAACAGACTGAGAAACCAGAGTAAAAGTTTCTCCTGCAACCCGTTCCCTTTGTGCTAGATGAACGAACGTCTCTCCACATGCTCAGTTCTGAGAGATAAGTGTGTGTGAAAGCCGTCCTTCACCTAGCTTGTTGGGAACACAAAGTTTCTTTTCATTTGCAAACTCCACTCCATACATATATATGGGGAGGTACTAGCTCCAAATCGGTTTTACAGTGAAAAATGCAGGAACTTCAAACCGGCACTAGGAAACAGATTGAGAAACCAGAGTATAGGTTTCTCCTGCAACCCGTTCCCTTTCTGCTAGATGAACGAACGTCTCTCCACATGCTCAGTTCTGAGAGATAACTGTGTGTGAAAGCCGTCCTTCACCTAGCTTGTTGGGAACATAAAGTTTCTTTTCATTTGTAAACTCCAACCATACATATATATGGGGAGGTACTAGCTCCAACTCGGTTTTACAGTGAAAACTGCTGGAACTTCAAACCGGCACTAGGAAACAGACTGAGAAACCAGAGTAAAAGTTTCTCCTGCAACCCGTTCCCTTTGTGCTAGATGAACGAACGTCTCTCCACATGCTCAGTTCTGAGAGATAAGTGTGTGTGAAAGCCGTCCTTCACCTAGCTTGTTGGGAACACAAAGTTTCTTTTCAGTTGCAAACTCCACTCCATACATATATATGGGGAGGTACTAGCTCCAAATCGGTTTTACTGTGAAAACTGCAGGAACTTAAAACCGGCACTAGGAAACAGACTGAGAAACCAGAGTAAAAGTTTTTCCTGCAACCCGTTACGTTTGTGCTAGATGAACGAACGTCTCTCCACATGCTCAGTTCTGAGAGATAAGTGTGTGTGAAAGCCGTCCTTCACCTAGCTTGTTGGGAACACAAAGTTTCTTTTCAGTTGCAAACTCCACTCCAAACATATATATGGGGAGGTACAAGCTCCAACAAGGATTTACAGTGAAAACTGCAGGAAATTCAAACCGGCACTAGGAAACAGACTGAGAAACCAGAGTAAAGGTTTCTCCTGCAACCCGTTCCCTTTGTGCTAGATGAACGAACGTCTCTCCACATGCTCAGTTCTGAGAGATAAGTGTGTGTGGAAGCCGTCTTTCACCTAGCTTGTTGGGAACACAAAGTTTCTTTTCAGTTGCAAACTCCACTCCATACATATATAAGGGGAGGTACTAGCTCCAACTCGGTTTTACAGTGAAAACTGCAGGAACTTCAAACCGGCACTAGGAAACAGACTGAGAAACCAGAGTAAAAGTTTCTCCTGCAACCCGTTCCCTTTGTGCTAGATGAACGAACGTCTCTATACATGCTCAGTTCTGAGAGATAAGTGTGTGTGAAAGCCGTCCTTCACCTAGCTTGTTGGGAACACAAAGTTTCTTTTCAGTTTCAAACTCCAATCCATACGTATATATGGGGAGGTACTAGCTCCAACTCGGTTTTACAGTGAAAACTGCTGGAAATTCAAACCGGCACTAGGAAACAGACTGAGAAACCAGAGTAAAAGTTTCTCCTGCAACCCGTTCCCTTTGTGCTAGATGAACGAACGTCTCTCCACATGCTCAGTTCTGAGAGGTAAGTGTGTGTGAAAGCCGTCCTTCACCTAGCTTGTTGGGAACACAAAGTTTCTTTTCAGTTGCAAACTCCACTCCATACATATATATGGGGAGGTACAAGCTCCAAATCGTTTTTACAGTGAAAACTGCAGGAACATTAAACCGGCACTAGGAAACAGACTGAGAAACCAGAGTAAAAGTTTCTCCTGCAACCCTTTCCCTTTGTGCTAGATGAACGAACGTCCCTCCACATGCTCAGTTCTGAGAGATAAGTGTGTGTGAAAGCCGTCCTTCACCTAACTTGTTGGGAACACAAAGTTTCTTTTCAGTTGCAAACTCCACACCATACATATATATGGGGAGGTACAAGCTCCAAATCGTTTTTACAGTGAAAACTGCAGGAACCTTAAACCGGCACTTGGAAACAGACTGAGAAACCAGAGAAAAAGTTTCTCCTGCAACCCGTTCCCTTTCTGCTAGATGAACGAACGTCTCTCCACATGCTCAGTTCTGAGAGATAAGTGTGTGTGAAAGCCGTCCTTCACCTAGCTTGTTGGGAACACAAAGTTTCTTTTCAGTTGCAAACTCCACTCCATACATATATATGGGGAGGTACTAGCTCCAACTCTGTTTTACAGTGAAAACTGCTGGTACTTCAAACCGGCACTAGGAAACAGAATGAGAAACCAGAGTAAAAGTTTCTCCTGCAACCCGTTCCATTTGTGCTAGATGAACGAACGTCTCTCCACATGCTCAGTTCTGAGAGATAAGTGTGTGTGAAAGCCGTCTTTCACCTAGCTTGTTGGGAACACAAAGTTTCTTTTCAGTTGCAAACTCCACTGCATACATATATATGGGGAGGTACTAGCTCCAAATCGGTTTTACAGTGAAAACTGCAGGAACTTCAAACCGGCACTAGGAAACAGACTTAGAAACCAGAGTATAAGTTTCTCCTGCAACCCGTTCCCATTGTGCTAGATGAACGAACGTCTCTCCACATGCTCAGTTCTGAGAGATAAGTGTGTGTGAAAGCCGTCCTTCACCTAGCTTGTTGGGAACACAAAGTTTCTTTTCAGTTGCAAACTCCACTCCATACATATATATGGGTAAGTACTAGCTCCAACCAGGTTTTACAGTGAAAACTGCAGGAACTTCAAACCGGCACTAGGAAACAGACTGAGAAACCAGAGTAAATTTTCTCCTGCAACCTGTTCCCTTTGTGCTAGATGAACGAACGTCTCTCCTCATGCTCAGTTCTGAGAGTTGTGTGTGTGTGAAAGCCGTCCTTCACCTACCTTTTTGGGAACATAAAGTTTCTTTTCATTTGTAAATTCCACTCCATACATATATATGGGGAGGTACAAGCTCCAACTCGGTTTTACAGTGAAAACTGCTGGAACTTCAAAACGGCACTAGGAAACAGACTGAGAAACCAGAGTAAAAGTTTCTCCTGCAACCCGTTCCCTTTGTGCTAGATGAACGAACGTCTCTCCACATGCTCAGTTCTGAGATATAAGTGTGTGTGAAAGCCGTCCTTCACCTAGCTTGCTGGGAACACAAAGTTTCTTTTCAGTAGCAAACTCCACTCCATACATATATATTGGGAGGTACTAGCTCCAACGAGGTTTTACAGTGAAAACTGCAGGAACTTCAAACCGGCACTAGGAAACAGACTGAGAAACCAGAGTAAAAATTTCTCCTGCAACCTGTTCCCTTTGTGCTAGATGAACGAACGTCTCTCCACATGCTCAGTTCTGAGAGATGTGTGTGGGTGAAAGCCGTCCTTCACCTACCTTTTTGGGAACATAAAGTTTCTTTTCATTTGTAAACTCCACTCCATACATATATATGGGGAGGTACTAGCTCCAACTCGGTTTTACAGTGAAAACTGCTGGAACTTCAAACCGGCACTAGGAAACAGACTGAGAAACCAGAGTAAAAGTTCCTCCTGCAACCCGTTCCCTTTGTGCTAGATGAACGAACGTCTCTCCACATGCTCAGTTCTGAGAGATAAGTGTGTGTGAAAGCCGTCCTTCACCTAGCTTGTTGGGAACACAAAGTTTCTTTTCAGTTGCAAACTCCACTCCATACATATATATAGGGAGGTACTAGCTCCAACTCGGTTTTGCAGTGAAAACTGCTGGAACTTCAAACCGGCACTAGGAAACAGACTGAGAAACCTGAGTAAAGTTTCTCCTGCAACCCGTTCCCTTTGTGCTAGATGAACGAACGTCTCTCCACATGCTAAGTTCTGAGAGATAAGTGTGTGTGAAAGCCGTCCTTCACCTAGCTTGTTGGGAACACAAAGTTTCTTTTCAGTTGCAAACTCCACTCCATACATATATATGGGGAGGTACTAGCTCCAAACAGGTTTTACAGTGAAAACTGCAGGAACTTCAAACCGGCACTAGGAAACAGACTGAGAAACCTGAGTAAAGTTTCTCCTGCAACCCGTTCCCTTTGTGCTAGATGAACGAACGTCTCTCCACATGCTCAGTTCTGAGAGATAAGTGTGTGTGAAAGCCGTCCTTCACCTAGCTTGTTGGGAACACAAAGTTTCTTTTCAGTTGCAAACTCCACTCCATACATATATATGGGGAGGTACTAGCTCCAAACAGGTTTTACAGTGAAAACTGCAGGAACTTCAAACCGGCACTAGGAAACAGACTGAGAAACCAGAGTAAAAGTTTCTCCTGCAACCCGTTCCCTTTGTGCTAGATGAACGAACGTCTCTCCACATGCTCAGTTCTGAGAGGTGTGTGTGTGTGAAAGCCGTTCTACACATAGCTTTTTGGGAACATAAAGTTTCTTTTCATTTGTAAACTCCACTCCATACATATATATGGGGAGGTACTAGCTCCAAATCGGTTTTACAGTGAAAACTGCTGGAACTTCAAACCGGCACTAGGAAACAGACTGAGAAACCAGAGTAAAAGTTTCTCCTGCAACCCGTTCCCTTTGTGCTAGATGAACGAACGTCTCTCCACATGCTCAGTTCTGAGAGATAAGTGTGTGTGAAAGCCTTCCTTCACCTAGCTTGTTGTGCACACAAAGTTTCTTTTCAGTTGCAAACTCCACTCCATATATATATATGGGGATGTACTAGCTCCAACTCGGTTTTGCAGTGAAAACTGCTGGAACTTCAAACCGGCACTAGGAAACAGACTGAGAAACCTGAGTAAAGTTTCTCCTGCAACCCGTTCCCTTTGTGCTAGATGAACGAACGTCTCTCCACATGCTCAGTTCTGAGAGATAAGTGTGTGTGAAAGCCGTCCTTCACCTAGCTTGTTGGGAACACAAAGTTTCTTTTCAGTTGCAAACTCCACTCCATACATATATATGGGGAGGTACTAGCTCCAACCAGGTTTTACAGTGAAAACTGCAGGAACTTCAAACCGGCACTAGGAAACAGACTGAGAAACCAGAGTAAAACTTTCTCCTGCAACCCGTTCCCTTTGTGCTAGATGAACGAACGTCTCTCCACATGCTCAGTTCTGAGAGGTGTGTGTGTGTGAAAGCCGTACTTCACCTAGCTTTTTGGGAACATAAAGTTTCTTTTCATTTGTAAACTCCACTCCATACATATATATGGGGAGGTACTAGCTCCAAATCGGTTTTACAGTGAAAACTGCTGGAACTTCAAACCGGCACTAGGAAACAGACTGAGAAACCAGAGTAAAAGTTTCTCCTGCAACCCGTTCCCTTTGTGCTAAATGAACGAACGTCTCTCCACATGCTCAGTTCTGAGAGATAAGTGTGTGTGAAAGCCTTCCTTCACCTAGCTTGTTGGGCACACAAAGTTTCTTTTCAGTTGCAAACTCCACTCCATACATATATATGGGGAGGTACTAGCTCCAACTCGGTTTTACAGTGAAAACTGCTGGAACTTCAAACCGGCACTAGGAAACATACTGAGATACCAGAGTAAAAGTTTCTCCTGCAACCCGTTCCCTTTGTGCTAGATGAACGAAAGTCTCTCCACATGCTCAGTTCTGAGAGATAAGTGTGTGTGATAGCCGTTCTTCACCTAGCTTGTTGGGAACACAAAGTTTCTTTTCAGTTGCAAACTCCACTCCATACATATATATGGGGAGGTACTAGCTCCCAATCGATTTTACAGTGAAAACTGCAGGAACCTAATCCGGCACTAGGAAACAGAATGAGAAACCAGAGTAAAAGTTTCTCCTGCAACCCGTTCCCTTTGTGCTAGATGAACGAACGTCTCTCCACATGCTCAGTTCTGAGAGATAAGTGTGTGTGAAAGCCGTCCTTCACCTAGCTTGTTGGGAACACAAAGTTTCCTTTCTAGTTGCAAACTCCACTCCATACATATATATGTGGAGGTACAAGCTCAAACCAGGTTTTACAGTGAAAACTGCAGGAACTTCAAACCAGCACTAGGAAACAGACTGAGAAACCAGAGTAAAAGTTTCTCCTGCATCCTGTTCCTTTTGTGCTAGATGAACGAACGTCTCTCCACATGCTTAGTTCTGAGAGATGTGTGTGTGTGAAAGCCGTCCTTCACCAAGCTTGTTGGGAACACAAAGATTCTTTTCAGTTGCAAACTCCACTCCATACATATATATGGGTAGATACTAGCTCCAAATCGGTTTTACAGTGAAAACTGCAGGAACTTCAAACCGGCACTAGGAAACAGACTGAGAAACCAGAGTAAAAGTTTCTCCTGCAACCCGTTCCCTTTCTGCTAGATGAACGAACGTCTCTCCACATGCTCAGTTCTGAGAGATAAGTGTGTGTGAAAGCCGTCCTTCACCTAGCTTGTTGGGAACACAAAGTTTCTTTTCAGTTGCAAACTCCACTCCATACAAATATATGGGGAGGTACTAACTCCAAATCGGTTTTACAGTGAAAACTGCAGGAACTTAAAACCGGCACTAGGAAACAGACTGAGAATCCAGAGTAAAAGTTTCTCCTGCAACCCGTTCCCTTTCTGCTAGATGAACGAACGTCTCTCCACATGCTCAGTTCTGAGAGATAAGTGTGTGTGAAAGCCGTCATTCACCTAGCTTGTTGGGAACACAAAGTTTCTTTTCAGGTGCAAACTCCACTCCATACATATATATGGGGAGGTACTAGCTCCAAATCGGTTTTACAGTGAAAACCGCAGGAACTTCAAACCGGCACTAGGAAACAGACTGAGAACCCAGAGTAAAAGTTTCCCCTGCAACCCGTTCCCTTTGTGCTAGATGAACAAACGTCTCTCCACATGCTCAGTTCTGAGAGATAAGTGTGTGTGAAAGCCGTCCTTCACCTAGCTTGTTGGGAACACAAAGTTTCTTTTCAGTTGCAAACTCCACTCCATACATATATATGGGGAGGTACTAGCTCCAACTCGGTTTTACAGTGAAAAGTGCTTGAACTTCAAACCGGCACTAGGAAACAGACTGAGAAACCAGAGTAAAAGTTTCTCCTGCAAGCCGTTCCCTTTGTGCTAGATGAACGAACGTCTCTCCACATGCTCAGTTCTGAGAGATAAGTGTGTGTGAAAGCCGTCCTTCACCTAGCTTGTTGGGAACACAAAGTTTCTTTTCAGTTGCAAACTCCACTCCATACATATATATGGGGAGGTACTAGCTCCAAATCGGTTTTACAGTGAAAACTGCAGGAACTTCAAACCGGCACTAGGAAACAGACTGAGAAACCAGAGTAAAAGTTTCTCCTGCAACCCGTTCCCTTTGTGCTAGATGAACGAACGTCTCACACATGCTCAGTTCTGAGAGATAAGTGTGTGTGAAAGCCGTCTTTCACCTAGCTTGTTGGGAACACAAAGTTTCTTTTCAGTTGCAAACTCCACTCCATATATATATATGGGGAGGTACTAGCTCCAAATAGGTTTTACAGTGAAAACTGCAGGAACTTCAAACCGGCACTAGGAAACAGACTGAGAAACCAGAGTAAAAGTTTCTCCTGCAAACCGTTCCCTTTGTGCTAGATGAACGAACGTCTCTCCACATGCTCAGTTCTGAGAGATAAGTGTGTGTGAAAGCCGTCCTTCACCTAGCTTGTTGGGAACACAAAGTTTCTTTTCAGTTGCAAACTCCAATCCATACATATATATGGGGAGATACTAGCTCCAAATCGGTTTTACTGTGAAAACTGCAGGAACTTCAAACCGGCACTAGGAAACAGACTGAGAAACCAGAGTAAAAGTTTCTCCTGCAACCCGTTCCCTTTGTGCTAGATGAACGAACGTCTCTCCACATGCTCAGTTCTGAGAGATAAGTGTGTGTGAAAGCCGTCCTTCACCTAGCTTGTTGGGAACACAAAGTTTCTTTTCAGTTGCAAACTCCACTCCATACATATATATGCGGAGGTACTAGCTCCAAATCGGTTTTACAGTGAAAACTGCAGGAACTTCAAACCGGCACTAGGAAACAGACTGAGAAACCAGAGTAAAAGTTTCTCCTGCAAACCGTTCCCTTTCTGCTAGATGAACGAACGACTCTCCACATGCTCAGTTCTGAGAGATAAGTGTGTGTGAAAGCCGTCCTTCACCTAGCTTGTTGGGAACACAAAGTTTCTTTTCAGTTGCAAACTCCACTCCATAAAAAATATATGGGGAGGTACTAACTCCAAATCGGTTTTACAGTGAAAACTGCAGGAACTTAAAACCGGCAGTAGGAAACAGACTGAGAAACCAGAGTAAAAGTTTCTCCTGCAACCCGTTCCCTTTCTGCTAGATGAACGAACGTCTCTCCACATGCTCAGTTCTGAGAGATAACTGTGTGTGAAAGCCGTCATTCACCTAGCTTGTTGGGAACACAAAGTTTCTTTTCAGTTGCAAACTCCACTCCATACATATATATGGGGAGGCACTAGCTCCAAATCGGTTTTACAGTGAAAACTGCAGGAACTTCAAACCGGCACTAGGAAACAGACTGAGAACCCAGAGTAAAAGTTTCTCCTGCAACCCGTTCCCTTTTTGCTAGATGAACGAACATCGCTCCACATGCTCAGTTCTGAGAGATAAGTGTGTGTGAAAGCCGTCCTTCACCTAGCTTGTTGGGAACACAAAGTTTCTTTTCAGTTGCAAACTCCACTCCATACAAATATATGGGGAGGTACTAGCTCCAAATCGGTTTTACAGTGAGAACTGCAGGAACTTCAAACCGGCACTAGGAAACAGACTGAGAAACCAGAGTAAAAGTTTCTGCTGCAACCCGTTCCCTTTGTGCTAGATGAACGAACGTCTCTCCACATGCTCATTTCTGAGAGATAAGTGTGTGTGAAAGCAGTCCTTCACCTAGCTTGTTGGGAACACAAAGTTTCTTTTCAGTTGCAAACTCCACTCCATACATATATAAGGGGAGGTACTAGCTCCAACTCGGTTTTACAGTGAAAACTGCTGGAACTTCAAACCGGCACTAGGAAACAGACTGAGAAACCAGAGTAAAAGTATCTCCTGCATCCCGTTCCTTTTGTGCTAGATGAACGAACGTCTCTCCACATGCTCAGTTCTGAGAGATAAGTGTGTGTGAAAGCCGTCCTTCACCTAGCTTGTTGGGAACACAAAGTTTCTTTTCAGTTGCAAACTCCACTCCATACATATATATGGGGAGGTACTAGCTCCAACTCGGTTTTACAGTGAAAACTGCAGGAACTTCAAACCGGCACTAGGAAACAGACTGAGAAACCAGAGTAAAAGTTTCTCCTGCAACCCGTTCCCTTTGTGCTAGATGAACGAACGTCTCTCCACATGCTCAGTTCTGAGAGATAAGTGTGTGTGAAAGCAGTCCTTCACCTATCTTGTTGGGAACACAAAGTTTCTTTTCAATTGCAAACTCCACTCCATACATATATATGGGGATTTACTAGCTCCAACTCGGTTTTACAGTGAAAACTGCTGGAACTTCAAACAGGCACTAGGAAACAGACTGAGAAACCAGAGTAAAAGTTTCTCCTGCAACCCGTTCCCTTTCTGCTTGATTAACGAACGTCTCTCCACATGCTCAGTTCTGAGAGATAAGTGTGTGTGAAAGCCGTCCTTCACCTATCTTTTTGGGAACATAAAGTTTCTTTTCATTTGTGAACTCCACTCCATACATATATATGGGGAGGTACTAGCTCCAACTCGGTTTTACAGTGAAATCTGAAGGAATTTCAAATCGGCACTAGGAAACAGACTGAGAAACCAGAGTAAAAGTTTCTCCTGCAACCCGTTCCCTTTGTGCTAGATGAACGAACGTCTCTCCACATGCTCAGTACTGAGAGATAAGTGTGTGTGAAAGCCGTCCTTCACCTAGCTTGTTGGGAACACAAAGTTTCTTTTCAGTTGCAACTCCACTCCATACATATATATGGGGAGTTACTAGCTCCAAATCGGTTTTACAGTGAAAACTGCAGGAACTTAAACCCGGCACTAGGAAACAGACTGAGAAACCAGAGTAAAAGTTTCTCCTGCAACCCGTTCCTTTTCTGCAAGATGAACGAACGTCTCTCCACATGCTCAGTTCTGAGAGATAAGTGTGTGTGAAAGCCGTCCTTCAACTAGCTTGTTGGGAACACAAAGTTTCTTTTCAGTTGCAAACTCCACTCCATACATATATATGGGGAGGTACAAGCTCCAACTCGGTTTTACAGTGAAAACTGCTGGAACTTCAAACCGGCACTAGGAAACAGACTGAGAAACCAGAGTAAAAGTTTCCCCTGAAACCCGTTCCCTTTGTGCTAGATGAACGAACGTCTCTCCACATGCTCAGTACTGAGAGATAAGTGTGTGTGAAAGCCGTGCTTCACCTAGCTTGTTGGGAACACAAAGTTTCTTTTCAGTTGCAAACTCCACTCCATACATATATATGGGGAGTTACTAGCTCCAAATCGGTTTTACAGTGAAAACTGCAGGAACTTAATACCGGCACTAGGAAACAGACTGAGAAACCAGAGTAAAAGTTCCTCCTGCAACCCGTTCCCTTTGTGCTAGATGAACGAACGTCTCTCCACATGCTCAGTTCTGAGAGATAAGTGTGTTTGAAAGCCGTCCTTCACCTAGCTTGTTGGGAACACAAAGTTTCTTTTCAGTTGCAAACTCCACTCCATACATATATATGGGGAGGTACAAGCTCCAACTCGGTTTTACAGTGAAAACTGCTGGAACTTCAAACCGGCACTAGGAAACAGACTGAGAAACCAGAGTAAAATTTTCCCCTGAAACCCGTTCCCTTTGTGCTAGATGAACGAACGTCTCTCCACATGCTCAGTTCTGAGAGATAAGTGTGTGTGAAAGCCGTCCTTCACCTAGCTTGTTGGGAACACAAAGTTTCTTTTCAGTTGCAAACTCCACTCCATACATATATATGGGGAGGTACATGCTCCAACCAGGTTTTACAGTGAAAACTGCAGGAACTTCAAACTGGCACTAGGAAACAGACTGAGAAACCAGAGTAAAAGTTTCTCCTGCAACCCGTTCCCTTTGTGCTAGATGAACGAACGTCTCTCCACATGCTCAGTACTGAGAGATAAGTGTGTGTGAAAGCCGTCCTTCACCTAGCTTGTTGGGAACACAAAGTTTCTTTTCAGTTGCAAACTCCACTCCATACATATATATGGGGAGGTACTAGCTCCAAATCGGTTTTACAGTGAAAACTGCAGGAACTTAAAACCGGCACTAGGAAACAGACTGAGAAACCAGAGTAAAAGTTTCTCCTGCAACCCGTTCCCTTTCTGCAAGATGAACGAACTTCTCTCCACATGCTCAGTTCTGAGAGATAAGTGTGTGTGAAAGCCGTCCTTCACCTAGCTTGTTGGGAACACAAAGTTTCTTTTCAGTTGCAAACTCCACTCCATACATATATATGGGGTGGTACAAGCTCCAACTCGGTTTTACAGTGAAAACTGCTGGAACTTCAAACCGGCACTAGGAAACAGACTGAGAAACCAGAGTAAAAGTTTCCCCTGAAACCCGTTCCCTTTGTGCTAGATGAACGAACGTCTCTCCACATGCTCAGTACTGAGAGATAAGTGTGTGTGAAAGCCGTCCTTCACCTAGCTTGTTGGGAACACAAAGTTTCTTTTCAGTTGCAAACTCCACTCCATACATATATATGGGGAGGTACTAGCTCCAAATCGGTTTTACAGTGAAAACTGCAGGAACTTAAAACCGGCACTAGGAAACAGACTGAGAAACCAGAGTAAAAGTTCCTCCTGCAACCCGTTCCGTTTCTGCAAGATGAACGAACGTCTCTCCACATGCTCAGTTCTGAGAGATAAGTGTGTGTGAAAGCCGTCCTTCACCTAGCTTGTTGGGAACACAAAGTTTCTTTTCAGTTGCAAACTCCACTCCATACATATATATGGGGAGGTACAAGCTCCAACTCGGTTTTACAGTGAAAACTGCTGGAACTTCAAACCGGCACTATGAAACAGACTGAGAAACCAGAGTAAAATTTTCCCCTGAAACCCGTTCCATTTGTGCTAGATGAACGAACGTCTCTCCACATGCTCAGTTCTGAGAGATAAGTGTGTGTGAAAGCCGTCCTTCACCTAGCTTGTTGGGAACACAAAGTTTCTTTTCAGTTGCAAACTCCACTCCATACATATATATGGGGAGGTACTAGCTCCAAATCGGTTTTACAGTGAAAACTGCAGGAACTTCAAACTGGCACTAGGAAACAGACTGAGAAACCAGAGTAAAAGTTTCTCCTGCAAACCGTTCCCTTTGTGCTAGATGAACGAACGTCTCTCCACATGCTCAGTTCTGAGAGATAAGTGTGTGTGAAAGCCGTCCTTCACCTAGCTTGTTGGGAACACAAAGTTTCTTTTCAGTTGCAAACTCCACTCCATACATTTATAGGGGGAGGTACTAGCTCCAACCAGGTTTTACAGTGAAAACTCCAGGAACTTCAAACCGGCACTAGGAAACAGACTGAGAAACCAGAGTAAAAGTTTCTCCTGCAACCTGTTCCCTTTGTGCTAGATGAACGAACGTCTCTCCACATGCTCAGTTCTGAGAGATGTGTGTGTGTGAAAGCCGTCCTTCACCTAGCTTTTTGGGAACATAAAGTTTCTTTTCATTTCTAAACTCCACTCCATACATATATATCGGGAGGTACTAGCTCCAACTCGGTTTTACAGTGAAAACTGCAGGAACTTCAAACCGGCACTAGGAAACAGACTGTGAAACCAGAGTAAAATTTTCTCCTGCAACCCGTTCCCTTTGTGCTAGATGAACGAACGTCTGTCCACATGCTCAGTTCTGAGAGATGTGTGTGTGTGAAAGCCGTCCTTTACATACCTTTTTGGGAACATAAAGTTTCTTTTCATTTGTAAACTCCACTCCATACATATATATGGGGAGGTACTAGCTCCAACTCGGTTTTACAGTGAAAACTGCTGGAACTTCAAACCGGCACTAGGAAACAGACTGAGAAACCAGAGTAAAAGTTTTTCCTGCAACCCGTTCCCTTTGTGCTAGATGAACGAACGTCTCTCCACATGCTCAGTTCTGAGAGGTAAGTGTGTGTGAAAGCCGTCCGTCACCTTGCTTGTTGGGAACACAAAGTTTCTTTTCAGATGCAAACTCCTATCCATACATATATATGGGGAGGTACAAGATCCAACCAGGTTTTACAGTGAAAACTGCAGGAACTTCAAACCGGCACTAGGAAACAGACTGAGAAACCAGAGTAAAAGTTTCTCCTGCAACCCGTTCCCTTTGTGCTAGATGAACGAACGTCTCTCCACATGCTCAGTTCTGAGAGATGTGTGTGTGTGAATGCCGTCCTTTACCTACCTTATTGGGAACATAAAGTTTCTTTTCATTTGTAAACTCCACTCCATACATATATATGGGGAGGTACTAGCTCCAACTCGGTTTTACAGTGAAAACTGCTGGAACTTCAAACCGGCACTAGGAAACAGACTGAGAAATCAGAGTAAAAGTTTCTCCTGCAACCCGTTCCCTTTGTGCTAGATTAACGAACGTCTCTCCACATGCTCAGTTCTGAGAGATAAGTGTGTGTGAAAGCCGTCCTTCACCTAGCTTGTTGGGAACACAAAGTTTCTTTTCAGTTGCAAACTCCACTCCATACATATATATGGGGAGGTACTAGCTCCAACTCGGTTTTACACTGAAAACTGCAGGAACTTCAAACCGGCACTAGGAAACAGACTGAGAAACCAGAGTAAAAGGTTCTCCTGCAACCCGTTCCCTTTGTGCTAGATGAACGAACGTCTCTCCACATGCTCAGTTCTGAGAGATAAGTGTGTGTGAAAGCCGTCCTTCACCTAGCTTGTTGGGAACACAAAGTTTCTTTTCATTTGCAAACTCCACTCTATACATATATATGGGGAGGTACTAGCTCCAAATCGGTTTTACAGTGAAAAATGCAGGAACTTCAAACCGGCACTAGGAAACAGACTGAGAAACCAGAGTATAGGTTTCTCCTGCAACACGTTCCCTTTCTGCTAGATGAACGAACGTCTCTCCACATGCTCAGTTCTGAGAGATAAGTGTGTGTGAAAGCCGTCCTTCACCTAGCTTGTTGGGAACATAAAGTTTCTTTTCATTTGTAAAATCCACCCATACATATATATGGGGAGGTACTAGCTCCAACTCGGTTTTACAGTGAAAACTGCTGGAACTTCAAACCGGCACTAGGAAACAGACTGAGAAACCAGAGTAAAAGTTTCTCCTGCAACCCGTTCCCTTTGTGCTAGATGAACGAACGTCTCTCCACATGCTCAGTTCTGAGAGATAAATGTGTGTGAAAGCCGTCCTTCACCTAGCTTGTTGGGAACACAAAGTTTCTTTTCAGTTGAAAACTCCACTCCATACATATATATGGGGAGGTACTAGCTCCAAATTGGTTTTACAGTGAAAACTGCTGGAACTTAAAACCGGCACTAGGAAACAGACTGAGAAACCAGAGTAAAAGTTTTTCCTGCAACCCGTTCCCTTTGTGCTAGATGAACGAACGTCTCTCCACATGCTCAGTTCTGAGAGATAATTGTGTGTTAAAGCCGTCCTTCACCTAGCTTGTTGGGAACACAAAGTTTCTTTTCAGTTGCAAACTCCACTCCATACATATATATGGGGAGGTACTAGCTCCAACTCGGTTTTACAGTGAAAACTGCTGGAACTTCAAACCGGCACTAGGAAACAGACTGAGAAACAAGAGTAAAAGTTTCTCCTGCAACCCGTTCCCTTTGTGCTAGATGAACGAACGTCTCTCCACATGCTCAGTTCTGAGAGATAAGTTTCTGTGAAAGCCGTCCTTCACCTAGCTTGTTGGGAACACAAAGTTTCTTTTCAGTTGCAAACTCCACTCCATACATATATATGGGGAGGTACTAGCTCCAAATCTGTTTTACAGTGAAAACTGCTGGAACTTAATACCGGCACTAGGAAACAGACTGAGAAACCAGAGTAAAAGTTTCTCCTGAAACCCGTTCCCTTTGTGCTAGATGAACGAACGTCTCTCCACATGATCAGTTCTGAGAGATAAGTGTGTGTGAAAGCCGTCCTTCACCTAGCTTGTTGGGAACACAAAGTTTCTTTTCAGTTGCAAACTCCACTCCATACATATATATGGGGAGGTACTAGCTCCAACTCGGTTTTACAGTGAAAACTGCTGGAACTTCAAACCGGCACTAGGAAACAGACTGAGAACCCAGAGTAAAAGTTTCTCCTGCAACCCGTTCCCTTTGTGCTAGATGAACGAACGTCTCTCCACATGCTCAGTTCTGAGAGATAAGTGACTGTAAAAGCCGTCCTTCACCTAGCTTGTTGGGAACACAAAGTTTCTTTTCAGTTGCAAACTCCACTCCATACATATATATGGGGAGGTACAAGCTCCAAATCGGTTTTACAGTGAAAACTGCAGGAACTTCAAACCGGCACTAGGAAACAGACTGAGAAACCAGAGTATAAGTTTCCCCTGCAACCCGTTCCCTTTCTGCTAGATGAACGAACGTCTCTCCACATGCTCAGTTCTGAGAGATAAGTGTGTGTGAAAGACGTCCTTCACCTAGCTTGTTGGGAACACAAAGTTTCTTTTCAGATGCAAACTCCACTCCATACATATATATGGGGAGGTACAAGCTCCAACCAGGTTTTACAGTGAAAACTGCAGGAACTTCAAACCGGCACTAGGAAACAGACTGAGAAACCAGAGTAAAAGTTTCTCCTGCAACCCGTTCCCTTTGTGCTAGATGAACGAACGTCTCTCCACATGCTCAGTTCTGAGAGATGTGTGTGTGTGAAAGCCGTCCAATACCTACCTTTTTGGGAACATAAAGTTTCTTTTCATTTGTAAACTCCACTCCATACATATATATGGGGTGGTACTAGCTCCAACCCGGTTTTACAGTGAAAACTGCTGGAACTTCAAACCGGCACTAGGAAACACACTGAGAAACCAGAGTAAAAGTTTCTCCTGCAACCCGTTCCCTTTGTGATAGATGAACGAACGTCTCTCCACATGCTCAGTTCTGAGAGATAAGTGTGTGTGAAAGCCGTCCTTCACCTAGCTTGTTGGGAACACAAAGTTTCTTTTCAGTTGCAAACTCCACTCCATACATATATATGGGGAGGTACTAGCTCCAAATCGGTTTTACAGTGAAAACTGCAGGAACTTCAAACCGGCACTAGGAAACAGACTGAGAAACCAGAGTAAAAGTTTCTCCTGCAACCTGTTCCCTTTGTGCTAGATGAACTAACGTCTCTCCACATGCTCAGTTCTGAGAGATGTGTGTGTGTGAAAGCCGTCTTTCACCTAGCTTTTTTGGGAACATAAAGTTTCTTTTCATTTCTAAACTCCACTCCATACATATATATCGGGAGGTACTAGCTCCAACTCGGTTTTACAGTGAAAACTGCAGGAACTTCAAACCGGCACTAGGAAACAGACTGTGAAACCAGAGTAATATTTTCTCCTGCAACCCGTTCCCTTTGTGCTAGATGAACGAACGTCTGTCCACATGCTCAGTTCTGAGAGATGTGTGTGTGAGAAAGCCGTCCTTTACATACCTTTTTGGGAACATAAAGTTTCTTTTCATTTGTAAACTCCACTCCATACATATATATGGGAAGGTACTAGCTCCAACTCGGTTTTACAGTGAAAACTGCTGGAACTTCAAACCGGCACTAGGAAACAGACTGAGAAATCAGAGTAAAAGTTTTTCCTGCAACCCGTTCCCTTTGTGCTAGATGAACGAACGTCTCTCCACATGCTCAGTTCTGAGAGGTAAGTGTGTGTGAAAGCCGTCCGTCACCTAGCTTGTTGGGAACACAAAGTTTCTTTTCAGATGCAAACTCCTCTCCATACATATATATGGGGAGGTACAAGATCCAACCAGGTTTTACAGTGAAAACTGCATGAACTTCAAACCGGCACTAGGAAACAGACTGAGAAACCAGAGAAAAGTTTCTCCTGCAACCCGTTCCCTTTGTGCTAGATGAACGAACGTCTCTCCACATGCTCAGTTCTGAGAGATGTGTGTGTGTGAAAGCCGTCCTTTACCTACATTATTGGGAACATAAAGTTTCTTTTCATTTGTAAACTCCACTCCATACATATATATGGGGAGGTACAAGCTCCAACTCGGTTTTACAGTGAAAACTGCTGGAACTTCAAACCGGCACTAGGAAACAGACTGAGAAATCAGAGTAAAAGTTTCTCCTGCAACCCGTTCCCTTTGTGCTAGATTAACGAACGTCTCTCCACATGCTCAGTTCTGAGAGATAAGTGTGTGTGAAAGCCGTCCTTCACCTAGCTTGTTGGGAACACAAAGTTTCTTTTCAGTTGCAAACTCCACTCCATACATATATATGGGGAGGTACTAGCTCCAACTCGGTTTTACACTGAAAACTGCAGGAACTTCAAACCGGCACTAGGAAACAGACTGAGAAACCAGAGTAAAAGTTTCTCCTGCAACCCGTTCCCTTTGTGCTAGATGAACGAACGTCTCTCCACATGCTCAGTTCTGAGAGATAAGTGTGTGTGAAAGCCGTCCTTCACCTAGCTTGTTGGGAACACAAAGTTTCTTTTCATTTGCAAACTCCACTCCATACATATATATGGGGAGGTACTAGCTCCAAATCGGTTTTACAGTGAAAAATGCAGGAACTTCAAACCGGCACTAGGAAACAGACTGAGAAACCAGAGTATAGGTTTCTCCTGCAACCCGTTCCCTTTCTGCTAGATGAACGAACGTCTCTCCACATGCTCAGTTCTGAGAGATAAGTGTGTGTGAAAGCCGTCCTTCACCTAGCTTGTTGGGAACATAAAGTTTCTTTTCATTTGTAAACTCCACCCATACATATATATGGGGAGGTACTAGCTCCAACTCGGTTTTACAGTGAAAACTGCTGGAACTTCAAACCGGCACTAGGAAACAGACTGAGAAACCAGAGTTAAAGTTTCTCCTGCAACCCGTTCCCTTTGTGCTAGATGAACGAACGTCTCTCCACATGCTCAGTTCTGAGAGATAAGTGTGTGTGAAAGCCGTCCTTCACCTAGCTTGTTGGGAACACAAAGTTTCTTTTCAGTTGAAAACTCCACTCCATACATATATATGGGGAGGTACTAGCTCCAAATCGGTTTTACAGTGAAAACTGCTGGAACTTAAAACCGGCACTAGGAAACAGACTGAGAAACCAGAGTAAAAGTTTTTCCTGCAACCCGTTCCCTTTGTGCTAGATGAACGAACGTCTCTCCATATGCTCAGTTCTGAGAGATAAGTGTGTGTGAAAGCCGTCCTTCACCTAGCTTGTTGGGAACACAAAGTTTCTTTTCAGTTGCAAACTCCACTCCATACATATATATGGGGAGGTACTAGCTCCAACTCGGTTTTACAGTGAAAACTGCTGGAACTTCAAACCGGCACTAGGAAACAGACTGAGAAACAAGAGTAAAAGTTTCTCCTGCAACCCGTTCCCTTTGTGCTAGATGAACGAACGTCTCTCCACATGCTCAGTTCTGAGAGATAAGTTTCTGTGAAAGCCGTCCTTCACCTAGCTTGTTGGGAACACAAAGTTTCTATTCAGTTGCAAACTCCACTCCATACATATATATGGGGAGGTACTAGCTCCAAATCTGTTTTACAGTGAAAACTGCTGGAACTTAATACCGGCACTAGGAAACAGACTGAGAAACCAGAGTAAAAGTTTCTCCTTAAACCCGTTCCCTTTGTGCTAGATGAACGAACGTCTCTCCACATGATCAGTTCTGAGAGATAAGTGTGTGTGAAAGCCGTCCTTCACCTTGCTTGTTGGGAACACAAAGTTTTTTTTCAGTTGCAAACTCCACTACATACATATATATGGGAGGTACAAGCTCCAACACAGTTTTACAGTGAAAACTGCTGGAACTTCAAACCGGCACTAGGAAACAGACTGAGAAACCAGAGAAAAGTTTCTCCTGCAACCCGTTCCCTTTGTGCTAGATGAACGAACGTCTCTCCACATGATCAGTTCTGAGAGATAAGTGTGTGTGAAAGCCGTCCTTCACCTAGCTTGTTGGGAACACAAAGTTTCTTTTCAGTTGCAAACTCCACTCCATACATATATATGGGGAGGTACTAGCTCCAACTCGGTTTTACAGTGAAAACTGCTGGAACTTCAAACCGGCACTAGGAAACAGACTGAGAACCCAGAGTAAAAGTTTCTCCTGCAACCCGTTCCCTTTGTGCTAGATGAACGAACGTCTCTCCACATGCTCAGTTCTGAGAGATAAGTGTGTGTGAAAGCCGTCCTTCACCTAGCTTGTTGGGAACACAAAGTTTCTTTTCAGTTGCAAACTCCACTCCATACATATATATGGGGAGGTACAAGCTCCAAATCGGTTTTACAGTGAAAACTGCAGGAACTTCAAACCGGCACTAGGAAACAGACTGAGAAACCAGAGTATAAGTTTCCCCTGCAACCCGTTCCCTTTCTGCTAGATGAACGAACGTCTCTCCACATGGTCAGTTCTGAGAGATAAGTGTGTGTGAAAGACGTCCTTCACCTAGCTTGTTGGGAACACAAAGTTTCTTTTCAGATGCAAACTCCACTCCATACATATATATGGGGAGGTACAAGCTCCAACCAGGTTTTACAGTGAAAACTGCAGGAACTTCAAACCGGCACTAGGAAACAGACTGAGAAACCAGAGTAAAAGTTTCTCCTGCAACCCGTTCCCTTTGTGCTAGATGAACGAACGTCTCTCCACATGCTCAGTTCTGAGAGATGTGTGTGTGTGAAAGCCGTCCTTTACCTACCTTTTTGGGAACATAAAGTTTCTTTTCATTTGTAAACTCCACTCCATACATATAAATGGGGTGGTACTAGCTCCAACCCGGTTTTACAGTGAAAACTGCTGGAACTTCAAACCGGCACTAGGAAACACACTGAGAAAACAGAGTAAAAGTTTCTCCTGCAACCCGTTCCCTTTGTGATAGATGAACGAACGTCTCTCCACATGCTCAGTTCTGAGAGATAAGTGTGTGTGAAAGCCGTCCTTCACCTAGCTTGTTGGGAACACAAAGTTTCTTTTCAGTTGCAAACTCCACTCCATACATATATATGGGGAGGTACTAGCTCCAAATCGGTTTTACAGTGAAAACTGCAGGAACTTCAAACCGGCACTAGGAAACAGACTGAGAAACCAGAGTAAAAGTTTCTCCTGCAACCCGTTCCCTTTGTGTTAGATGAACGAACGTCTCTCCACATGCTCAGTTCTGAGAGTTAAGTGTGTGTGAAAGCCGTCCTTCACCTAGCTTGTTGGGAACACAAAGTTCTTTTCAGATGCAATCTCCTCTCCATACATATATATGGGGAGGTACAAGCTCCAACCAGGTTTTACAGTGAAAACTACAGGAACTTCAAACCGGCACTAGGAAACAGACTGAGAAACCAGAGTAAAAGTTTCTCCTGAAACCCGTTCCCTTTGTGCTAGATGAACGAACGTCTCTCCACTTGCTCAGTTCTGAGAGATGTGTGTGTGTGAAAGCCGTCCTTTACCTAACTTATTGGGAACATAAAGTTTCTTTTCATTTGTAAACTCCACCCATACATATATATGGGGAGGTAATAGCTCCAACTCGGTTTTACAGTGAAAACTGCTGGAACTTCAAACCGGCACTAGGAAACAGACTGAGAAACCAGAGTAAAAGTTTCTCCTGCAAACCGTTCCCTTTGTGCTAGATGAACGAACGTCTCTCCACATGCTCAGTTCTGAGAGATAAGTGTGTGTGAAAGCCGTCCTTCACCTATCTTGTTGGGAACACAAAGTTTCTTTTCAGTTGCAAACTCCACTCCATACATATATATGGGGAGGTACTAGCTCCAACTCGGTTTTACAGTGAAAACTGCAGGAACATCAAACCGGCACTAGGAAACAGACTGAGAAACCAGAGTAAAAGTTTCTCCTGCAACCCGTTCCCTTTGTGCTAGATGAACGAACGTCTCTCCACATGCTCAGTTCTGAGAGATAAGTGTGTGTGAAAGCCGTCCTTCACCTAGCTTGTTGGGAACACAAAGTTTCTTTTCATTTGCAAACTCCACTCCATACATATATATGGGGAGGTACTAGCTCCAAATCGGTTTTACAGTGAAAAATGCAGGAACTTCAAACCGGCACTAGGAAACAGATTGAGATACCAGAGTATAGGTTTCTCCTGCAACCCGTTCCCTTTCTGCTAGATGAACGAACGTCTCTCCACATGCTCAGTTCTGAGAGATAACTGTGTGTGAAAGCCGTCCTTCACCTAGCTTGTTGGGAACATAAAGTTTCTTTTCATTTGTAAACTCCACCCATACATATATATGGGGAGGTACTAGCTCCAACTCGGTTTTACAGTGAAAACTGCTGGAACTTCAAACCGGCACTAGGAAACAGACTGAGAAACCAGAGTAAAAGTTTCTCCTGCAACCCGTTCCCTTTGTGCTAGATGAACGAAGGTCTCTCCACATGCTCAGTTCTGAGAGATAAGTGTGTGTGAAAGCCGTCCTTCACCTAGCTTGTTGGGAACACAAAGTTTCTTTTCAGTTGAAAACTCCACTCCATACATATATATGGGGAGGTACTAGCTCCAAATCGGTTTTACTGTGAAAACTGCAGGAACTTAAAACCGGCACTAGGAAACAGACTGAGAAACCAGAGTAAAAGTATTTCCTGCAACCCGTTCCCTTTGTGCTAGATGAACGAACGTCTCTCCACATGCTCAGTTCTGAGAGATAAGTGTGTGTGAAAGCCGTCCTTCACCTAGCTTGTTGGGAACACAAAGTTTCTTTTCAGTTGCAAACTCCACTCCATACATATATATGGGGAGGTACTAGCTCCAAATCTGTTTTACAGTGAAAACTGCTGGAACTTAATACCGGCACTAGGAAACAGACTGAGAAACCAGAGTAAAAGTTTCTCCTGAAACCCGTTCCTTTTGTGCTAGATGAACGAACGTCTTTCCACATGCTCAGTTCTGAGAGATAAGTGTGTGTGAAAGCCGTCCTTCACCTAGCTTGTTGGGAACACAAAGTTTCTTTTCAGTTGCAAACTCCACTCCATACATATATATGGGGAGGTACTAGCTCCAACTCGGTTTTACAGTGAAAACTGCTGGAACTTCAAACCGGCACTAGGAAACAGACTGAGAACCCAGAGTAAAAGTTTCTCCTGCAACCCGTTCCCTTTGTGCTAGATGAACGAACGTCTCTCCACATGCTCAGTTCTGAGAGATAAGTGTGTGTGAAAGCCGTCCTTCACCTAGCTTGTTGGGAACACAAAGTTTCTTTTCAGTTGCAAACTCCACTCCATACATATATATGGGGAGGTACAAGCTCCAAATCGGTTTTACAGTGAAAACTGCAGGAACTTCAAACCGGCACTAGGAAACAGACTGAGAAACCAGAGTATAAGTTTCCCCTGCAACCCGTTCCCTTTCTGCTAGATGAACGAACGTCTCTCCACATGGTCAGTTCTGAGAGATAAGTGTGTGTGAAAGACGTCCTTCACCTAGCTTGTTGGGAACACAAAGTTTCTTTTCAGATGCAAACTCCACTCCATACATATATATGGGGAGGTACAAGCTCCAACCAGGTTTTACAGTGAAAACTGCAGGAACTTCAAACCGGCACTAGGAAACAGACTGAGAAACCAGAGTAAAAGTTTCTCCTGCAACCCGTTCCCTTTGTGCTAGATGAACGAACGTCTCTCCACATGCTCAGTTCTGAGAGATGTGTGTGTGTGAAAGCCGTCCTTTACCTACCTTTTTGGGAACATAAAGTTTCTTTTCATTTGTAAACTCCACTCCATACATATAAATGGGGTGGTACTAGCTCCAACCCGGTTTTACAGTGAAAACTGCTGGAACTTCAAACCGGCACTAGGAAACACACTGAGAAAACAGAGTAAAAGTTTCTCCTGCAACCCGTTCCCTTTGTGATAGATGAACGAACGTCTCTCCACATGCTCAGTTCTGAGAGATAAGTGTGTGTGAAAGCCGTCCTTCACCTAGCTTGTTGGGAACACAAAGTTTCTTTTCAGTTGCAAACTCCACTCCATACATATATATGGGGAGGTACTAGCTCCAAATCGGTTTTACAGTGAAAACTGCAGGAACTTCAAACCGGCACTAGGAAACAGACTGAGAAACCAGAGTAAAAGTTTCTCCTGCAACCCGTTCCCTTTGTGTTAGATGAACGAACGTCTCTCCACATGCTCAGTTCTGAGAGTTAAGTGTGTGTGAAAGCCGTCCTTCACCTAGCTTGTTGGGAACACAAAGTTCTTTTCAGATGCAATCTCCTCTCCATACATATATATGGGGAGGTACAAGCTCCAACCAGGTTTTACAGTGAAAACTACAGGAACTTCAAACCGGCACTAGGAAACAGACTGAGAAACCAGAGTAAAAGTTTCTCCTGAAACCCGTTCCCTTTGTGCTAGATGAACGAACGTCTCTCCACATGCTCAGTTCTGAGAGATGTGTGTGTGTGTGAAAGCCGTCCTTTACCTAACTTATTGGGAACATAAAGTTTCTTTTCATTTGTAAACTCCACCCATACATATATATGGGGAGGTAATAGCTCCAACTCGGTTTTACAGTGAAAACTGCTGGAACTTCAAACCGGCACTAGGAAACAGACTGAGAAACCAGAGTAAAAGTTTCTCCTGCAAACCGTTCCCTTTGTGCTAGATGAACGAACGTCTCTCCACATGCTCAGTTCTGAGAGATAAATGTGTGTGAAAGCCGTCCTTCACCTATCTTGTTGGGAACACAAAGTTTCTTTTCAGTTGCAAACTCCACTCCATACATATATATGGGGAGGTACTAGATCCAACTCGGTTTTACAGTGAAAACTGCAGGAACATCAAACCGGCACTAGGAAACAGACTGAGAAACCAGAGTAAAAGTTTCACCTGCAACCCGTTCCCTTTGTGCTAGATGAACGAACGTCTCTCCACATGCTCAGTTCTGAGAGATATGTGTGTGTGAAAGCCGTCCTTCACCTAGCTTGTTGGGAACACAAAGTTTCTTTTCATTTGCAAACTCCACTCCATACATATATATGGGGAGGTACTAGCTCCAAATCGGTTTTACAGTGAAAAATGCAGGAAATTCAAACCGGCACTAGGAAACAGATTGAGATACCAGAGTATAGGTTTCTCCTGCAACCCGTTCCCTTTCTGCTAGATGAACGAACGTCTCTCCACATGCTCAGTTCTGAGAGATAACTGTGTGTGAAAGCCGTCCTTCACCTATCTTGTTGGGAACATAAAGTTTCTTTTCATTTGTAAACTCCACCCATACATATATATGGGGAGGTACTAGCTCCAAATCGGTTTTACAGTGAAAACTGCTGGAACTTCAAACCGGCACTAGGAACCAGACTGAGAAACCAGAGTAAAAGTTTCTCCTGCAACCCGTTCCCTTTGTGCTAGATGAACGAAGGTCTCTCCACATGCTCAGTTCTGAGAGATAAGTGTGTGTGAAAGCCGTCCTTCACCTAGCTTGTTGGGAACACAAAGTTTCTTTTCAGTTGAAAACTCCACTCCATACATATATATGGGGAGGTACTAGCTCCAAATCGGTTTTACTGTGAAAACTGCAGGAACTTCAAACCGGCACTAGGAAACAGACTGAGAAACCAGAGTAAAAGTATTTCCTGCAACCCGTTCCCTTTGTGCTAGATGAACGAACGTCTCTCCACATGCTCAGTTCTGAGAGATAAGTGTGTGTGAAAGCCGTCCTTCACCTAGCTTGTTGGGAACACAAAGTTTCTTTTCAGTTGCAAACTCCACTCCATACATATATATGGGGAGGTACTAGCTCCAACAAGGTTTTACAGTGAAAACTGCTGGAACTTAATACCGGCACTAGGAAACAGACTGAGAAACCAGAGTAAAAGTTTCTCCTGCAACCCGTTCCCTTTGTGCTAGATGAACGAACGTCTCTCCACATGCTCAGTTCTGAGAGATATGTGTGTGTGAAAGCCGTCCTTCACATAGCTTGTTGGGAACACAAAGTTTCTTTTCAGTTGAAAACTCCACTCCATACATATATATGGGGAGGTACTAGCTCCAAATCGGTTTTACAGTGAAAACTGCAAGAACTTCAAACCGGCACTAGGAAACAGACTGAGAAACCAGAGTAAAAGTTTCTCCGGCAACCCGGTCCCTTTGTGCTAGATGAACGAACGTCTCTCCACATGCTCAGTTCTGAGAGATAAGTGTGTGTGGAAGCCGTCCTTCATCTAGCTTGTTGGGATCACAAAGTTTCTTTTCAGTTGCAAACTCCACTCCATACATATATATGGGGAGGTACAATCTCCAACCGGTTTTTACAGTGAAAACTGCAGGAACTTCAAACCGGCACTAGGAAACAGACTGAGAAACCAGAGTATAGGTTTCTCCTGCAACCCGTTCCCTTTCTGCTAGATGAACGAACGTCTCTCCACATGCTCAGTTCTGAGAGATAAGTGTGTGTGAAAGCCGTCCTTCACCTAGCTTGTTGGGAACATAAAGTTTCTTTTCATTTGTAAACTCCACCCATACATATATATGGGGAGGTACTAGCTCCAACTCGGTTTTACAGTGAAAACTGCTGGAACTTCAAACCGGCACTAGGAAACAGACTGAGAAACCAGAGTAAAAGTTTCTCCTGCAACCCGTTCCCTTTGTGCTAGATGAACGAACGTCTCTCCACATGCTCAGTTCTGAGAGATAAGTGTGTGTGAAAGCCGTCCTTCACCTAGCTTGTTGGGAACACAAAGTTTCTTTTCAGTTGAAAACTCCACTCCATACATATATATGGGGAGGTACTAGCTCCAAATCGGTTTTACAGTGAAAACTGCTGGAACTTCAAACCGGCACTAGGAAACAGACTGAGAAACCAGAGTAAAAGTTTTTCCTGCAACCCGTTCCCTTTGTGCTAGATGAACGAACGTCTCTCCATATGCTCAGTTCTGAGAGATAAGTGTGTGTGAAAGCCGTCCTTCACCTAGCTTGTTGGGAACACAAAGTTTCTTTTCAGTTGCAAACTCCACTCCATACATATATATGGGGAGGTACTAGCTCCAACTCGGTTTTACAGTGAAAACTGCTGGAACTTCAAACCGGCACTAGGAAACAGACTGAGAAACAAGAGTAAAAGTTTCTCCTGCAACCCGTTCCCTTTGTGCTAGATGAACGAACGTCTCTCCACATGCTCAGTTCTGAGAGATAAGTTTCTGTGAAAGCCGTCCTTCACCTAGCTTTTTGGGAACACAAAGTTTCTATTCAGTTGCAAACTCCACTCCATACATATATATGGGGAGGTACTAGCTCCAAATCTGTTTTACAGTGAAAACTGCTGGAACTTAATACCGGCACTAGGAAACAGACTGAGAAACCAGAGTAAAAGTTTCTCCTGAAACCCGTTCCCTTTGTGCTAGATGAACGAACGTCTCTCCACATGATCAGTTCTGAGAGATAAGTGTGTGTGAAAGCCGTCCTTCACCTAGCTTGTTGGGAACACAAAGTTTTTTTTCAGTTGCAAACTCCACTCCATACATATATATGGGAGGTACAAGCTCCAACACAGTTTTACAGTGAAAACTGCTGGAACTTCAAACCGGCACTAGGAAACAGACTGAGAAACCAGAGAAAAGTTTCTCCTGCAACCCGTTCCCTTTGTGCTAGATGAACGAACGTCTCTCCACATGATCAGTTCTGAGAGATAAGTGTGTGTGAAAGCCGTCCTTCACCTAGCTTGTTGGGAACACAAAGTTTCTTTTCAGTTGCAAACTCCACTCCATACATATATATGGGTAGGTACTAGCTCCAAATCTGTTTTACAGTGAAAACTGCTGGAACTTAATACCGGCACTAGGAAACAGACTGAGAAACCAGAGTAAAAGTTTCTCCTGAAACCCGTTCCTTTTGTGCTAGATGAACGAACGTCTTTCCACATGCTCAGTTCTGAGAGATAAGTGTGTGTGAAAGCCGTCCTTCACCTAGCTTGTTGGGAACACAAAGTTTCTTTTCAGTTGCAAACTCCACTCCATACATATATATGGGGAGGTACTAGCTCCAACTCGGTTTTACAGTGAAAACTGCTGGAACTTCAAACCGGCACTAGGAAACAGACTGAGAACCCAGAGTAAAAGTTTCTCCTGCAACCCGTTCCCTTTGTGCTAGATGAACGAACGTCTCTCCACATGCTCAGTTCTGAGAGATAAGTGTGTGTGAAAGCCGTCCTTCACCTAGCTTGTTGGGAACACAAAGTTTCTTTTCAGTTGCAAACTCCACTCCATACATATATATGGGGAGGTACAAGCTCCAAATCGGTTTTACAGTGAAAACTGCAGGAACTTCAAACCGGCACTACGAAACAGACTGAGAAACCAGAGTATAAGTTTCCCCTGCAACCCGTTCCATTTCTGCTAGATGAACGAACGTCTCTCCACATGGTCAGTTCTGAGAGATAAGTGTGTGTGAAAGACGTCCTTCACCTAGCTTGTTGGGAACACAAAGTTTCTTTTCAGATGCAAACTCCACTCCATACATATATATGGGGAGGTACAAGCTCCAACCAGGTTTTACAGTGAAAACTGCAGGAACTTCAAACCGGCACTAGGAAACAGACTGAGAAACCAGAGTAAAAGTTTCTCCTGCAACCCGTTCCCTTTGTGCTAGATGAACGAACGTCTCTCCACATGCTCAGTTCTGAGAGATGTGTGTGTGTGAAAGCCGTCCTTTACCTACCTTTTGGGGAACATAAAGTTTCTTTTCAGTTGAAAACTCCACTCCATACATATATATGGGGAGGTACTAGCTCCAAATCGGTTTTACAGTGAAAACTGCAAGAACTTCAAACCGGCACTAGGAAACAGACTGAGAAACCAGAGTAAAAGTTTCTCCGGCAACCCGGTCCCTTTGTGCTAGATGAACGAACGTCTCTCCACATGCTCAGTTCTGAGAGATTAGTGTGTGTGAAAGCCGTCCTTCATCTAGCTTGTTGGGATCACAAAGTTTCTTTTCAGTTGCAAACTCCACTCCATACATATATATGGGGAGGTACAATCTCCAACCGGTTTTTACAGTGAAAACTGCAGGAACTTCAAACCGGCACTAGGAAACAGACTGAGAAACCAGAGTATAGGTTTCTCCTGCAACCCGTTCCCTTTCTGCTAGATGAACGAACGTCTCTCCACATGCTCAGTTCTGAGAGATAAGTGTGTGTGAAAGCCGTCCTTCACCTAGCTTGTTGGGAACATAAAGTTTCTTTTCATTTGTAAACTCCACCCATACATATATATGGGGAGGTACTAGCTCCAACTCGGTTTTACAGTGAAAACTGCTGGAACTTCAAACCGGCACTAGGAAACAGACTGAGAAACCAGAGTAAAAGTTTCTCCTGCAACCCGTTCCCTTTGTGCTAGATGAACGAACGTCTCTCCACATGCTCAGTTCTGAGAGATAAGTGTGTGTGAAAGCCGTCCTTCACCTAGCTTGTTGGGAACACAAAGTTTCTTTTCAGTTGAAAACTCCACTCCATACATATATATGGGGAGGTACTAGCTCCAAATCGGTTTTACAGTGAAAACTGCTGGAACTTAAAACCGGCACTAGGAAACAGACTGAGAAACCAGAGTAAAAGTTTTTCCTGCAACCCGTTCCCTTTGTGCTAGATGAACGAACGTCTCTCCATATGCTCAGTTCTGAGAGATAAGTGTGTGTGAAAGCCGTCCTTCACCTAGCTTGTTGGGAACACAAAGTTTCTTTTCAGTTGCAAACTCCACTCCATACATATATATGGGGAGGTACTAGCTCCAACTCGGTTTTACAGTGAAAACTGCTGGAACTTCAAACCGGCACTAGGAAACAGACTGAGAAACAAGAGTAAAAGTTTCTCCTGCAACCCGTTCCCTTTGTGCTAGATGAACGAACGTCTCTCCACATGCTCAGTTCTGAGAGATAAGTTTCTGTGAAAGCCGTCCTTCACCTAGCTTGTTGGGAACACAAAGTTTCTATTCAGTTGCAAACTCCACTCCATACATATATATGGGGAGGTACTAGCTCCAAATCTGTTTTACAGTGAAAACTGCTGGAACTTAATACCGGCACTAGGAAACAGACTGAGAAACCAGAGTAAAAGTTTCTCCTGAAACCCGTTCCCTTTGTGCTAGATGAACGAACGTCTCTCCACATGATCAGTTCTGAGAGATAAGTGTGTGTGAAAGCCGTCCTTCACCTAGCTTGTTGGGAACACAAAGTTTCTTTTCATTTGCAAACTCCACTCCATACATATATATGGGAGGTACAAGCTCCAACACAGTTTTACAGTGAAAACTGCTGGAACTTCAAACCGGCACTAGGAAACAGACTGAGAAACCAGAGAAAAGTTTCTCCTGCAACCCGTTCCCTTTGTGCTAGATGAACGAACGTCTCTCCACATGATCAGTTCTGAGAGATAAGTGTGTGTGAAAGCCGTCCTTCACCTAGCTTGTTGGGAACACAAAGTTTCTTTTCAGTTGCAAACTCCACTCCATACATATATATGGGGAGGTACTAGCTCCAAATCTGTTTTACAGTGAAAACTGCTGGAACTTAATACCGGCACTAGGAAACAGACTGAGAAACCAGAGTAAAAGTTTCTCCTGAAACCCGTTCCTTTTGTGCTAGATGAACGAACGTCTTTCCACATGCTCAGTTCTGAGAGATAAGTGTGTGTGAAAGCCGTCCTTCACCTAGCTTGTTGGGAACACAAAGTTTCTTTTCAGTTGCAAACTCCACTCCATACATATATATGGGGAGGTACTAGCTCCAACTCGGTTTTACAGTGAAAACTGCTGGAACTTCAAACCGGCACTAGGAAACAGACTGAGAACCCAGAGTAAAAGTTTCTCCTGCAACCCGTTCCCTTTGTGCTAGATGAACGAACGTCTCTCCACATGCTCAGTTCTGAGAGATAAGTGTGTGTGAAAGCCGTCCTTCACCTAGCTTGTTGGGAACACAAAGTTTCTTTTCAGTTGCAAACTCCACTCCATACATATATATGGGGAGGTACAAGCTCCAAATCGGTTTTACAGTGAAAACTGCAGGAACTTCAAACCGGCACTACGAAACAGACTGAGAAACCAGAGTATAAGTTTCCCCTGCAACCCGTTCCCTTTCTGCTAGATGAACGAACGTCTCTCCACATGGTCAGTTCTGAGAGATAAGTGTGTGTGAAAGACGTCCTTCACCTAGCTTGTTGGGAACACAAAGTTTCTTTTCAGATGCAAACTCCACTCCATACATATATATGGGGAGGTACAAGCTCCAACCAGGTTTTACAGTGAAAACTGCAGGAACTTCAAACCGGCACTAGGAAACAGACTGAGAAACCAGAGTAAAAGTTTCTCCTGCAACCCGTTCCCTTTGTGCTAGATGAACGAACGTCTCTCCACATGCTCAGTTCTGAGAGATGTGTGTGTGTGAAAGCCGTCCTTTACCTACCTTTTTGGGAACATAAAGTTTCTTTTCATTTGTAAACTCCACTCCATACATATAAATGGGGTGGTACTAGCTCCAACCCGGTTTTACAGTGAAAACTGCTGGAACTTCAAACCGGCACTAGGAAACACACTGAGAAAACAGAGTAAAAGTTTCTCCTGCAACCCGTTCCCTTTGTGATAGATGAACGAACGTCTCTCCACATGCTCAGTTCTGAGAGATAAGTGTGTGTGAAAGCCGTCCTTCACCTAGCTTGTTGGGAACACAAAGTTTCTTTTCAGTTGCAAACTCCACTCCATACATATATATGGGGAGGTACTAGCTCCAAATCGGTTTTACAATGAAAACTGCAGGAACTTCAAACCGGCACTAGGAAACAGACTGAGAAACCAGAGTAAAAGTTTCTCCTGCAACCCGTTCCCTTTGTGTTAGATGAACGAACGTCTCTCCACATGCTCAGTTCTGAGAGTTAAGTGTGTGTGAAAGCCGTCCTTCACCAAGCTTGTTGGGAACACAAAGTTCTTTTCAGATGCAATCTCCTCTCCATACATATATATGGGGAGGTACAAGCTCCAACCAGGTTTTACAGTGAAAACTACAGGAACTTCAAACCGGCACTAGGAAACAGACTGAGAAACCAGAGTAAAAGTTTCTCCTGCAACCCGTTCCCTTTGTGCTAGATGAACGAACGTCTCTCCACATGCTCAGTTCTGAGAGATAAGTGTGTGTGAAAGCCGTCCTTCACCTAGCTTGTTGGGAACACAAAGTTTCTTTTCAGTTGAAAACTCCACTCCATACATATATATGGGGAGGTACTAGCTCCAAATCGGTTTTACAGTGAAAACTGCTGGAACTTAAAACCGGCACTAGGAAACAGACTGAGAAACCAGAGTAAAAGTTTTTCCTGCAACCCGTTCCCTTTGTGCTAGATGAACGAACGTCTCTCCATATGCTCAGTTCTGAGAGATAAGTGTGTGTGAAAGCCGTCCTTCACCTAGCTTGTTGGGAACACAAAGTTTCTTTTCAGTTGCAAACTCCACTCCATACATATATATGGGGAGGTACTAGCTCCAACTCGGTTTTACAGTGAAAACTGCTGGAACTTCAAACCGGCACTAGGAAACAGACTGAGAAACAAGAGTAAAAGTTTCTCCTGCAACCCGTTCCCTTTGTGCTAGATGAACGAACGTCTCTCCACATGCTCAGTTCTGAGAGATAAGTTTCTGTGAAAGCCGTCCTTCACCTAGCTTGTTGGGAACACAAAGTTTCTATTCAGTTGCAAACTCCACTCCATACATATATATGGGGAGGTACTAGCTCCAAATCTGTTTTACAGTGAAAACTGCTGGAACTTAATACCGGCACTAGGAAACAGACTGAGAAACCAGAGTAAAAGTTTCTCCTGAAACCCGTTCCCTTTGTGCTAGATGAACGAACGTCTCTCCACATGATCAGTTCTGAGAGATAAGTGTGTGTGAAAGCCGTCCTTCACCTAGCTTGTTGGGAACACAAAGTTTTTTTTCAGTTGCAAACTCCACTCCATACATATATATGGGAGGTACAAGCTCCAACACAGTTTTACAGTGAAAACTGCTGGAACTTCAAACCGGCACTAGGAAACAGACTGAGAAACCAGAGAAAAGTTTCTCCTGCAACCCGTTCCCTTTGTGCTAGATGAACGAACGTCTCTCCACATGATCAGTTCTGAGAGATAAGTGTGTGTGAAAGCCGTCCTTCACCTAGCTTGTTGGGAACACAAAGTTTCTTTTCAGTTGCAAACTCCACTCCATACATATATATGGGGAGGTACTAGCTCCAAATCTGTTTTACAGTGAAAACTGCTGGAACTTAATACCGGCACTAGGAAACAGACTGAGAAACCAGAGTAAAAGTTTCTCCTGAAACCCGTTCCTTTTGTGCTAGATGAACGAACGTCTTTCCACATGCTCAGTTCTGAGAGATAAGTGTGTGTGAAAGCCGTCCTTCACCTAGCTTGTTGGGAACACAAAGTTTCTTTTCAGTTGCAAACTCCACTCCATACATATATATGGGGAGGTACTAGCTCCAACTCGGTTTTACAGTGAAAACTGCTGGAACTTCAAACCGGCACTAGGAAACAGACTGAGAACCCAGAGTAAAAGTTTCTCCTGCAACCCGTTCCCTTTGTGCTAGATGAACGAACGTCTCTCCACATGCTCAGTTCTGAGAGATAAGTGTGTGTGAAAGCCGTCCTTCACCTAGCTTGTTGGGAACACAAAGTTTCTTTTCAGTTGCAAACTCCACTCCATACATATATATGGGGAGGTACAAGCTCCAAATCGGTTTTACAGTGAAAACTGCAGGAACTTCAAACCGGCACTACGAAACAGACTGAGAAACCAGAGTATAAGTTTCCCCTGCAACCCGTTCCCTTTCTGCTAGATGAACGAACGTCTCTCCACATGGTCAGTTCTGAGAGATAAGTGTGTGTGAAAGACGTCCTTCACCTAGCTTGTTGGGAACACAAAGTTTCTTTTCAGATGCAAACTCCACTCCATACATATATATGGGGAGGTACAAGCTCCAACCAGGTTTTACAGTGAAAACTGCAGGAACTTCAAACCGGCACTAGGAAACAGACTGAGAAACCAGAGTAAAAGTTTCTCCTGCAACCCGTTCCCTTTGTGCTAGATGAACGAACGTCTCTCCACATGCTCAGTTCTGAGAGATGTGTGTGTGTGAAAGCCGTCCTTTACCTACCTTTTTGGGAACATAAAGTTTCTTTTCATTTGTAAACTCCACTCCATACATATAAATGGGGTGGTACTAGCTCCAACCCGGTTTTACAGTGAAAACTGCTGGAACTTCAAACCGGCACTAGGAAACACACTGAGAAAACAGAGTAAAAGTTTCTCCTGCAACCCGTTCCCTTTGTGATAGATGAACGAACGTCTCTCCACATGCTCAGTTCTGAGAGATAAGTGTGTGTGAAAGCCGTCCTTCACCTAGCTTGTTGGGAACACAAAGTTTCTTTTCAGTTGCAAACTCCACTCCATACATATATATGGGGAGGTACTAGCTCCAAATCGGTTTTACAATGAAAACTGCAGGAACTTCAAACCGGCACTAGGAAACAGACTGAGAAACCAGAGTAAAAGTTTCTCCTGCAACCCGTTCCCTTTGTGTTAGATGAACGAACGTCTCTCCACATGCTCAGTTCTGAGAGTTAAGTGTGTGTGAAAGCCGTCCTTCACCAAGCTTGTTGGGAACACAAAGTTCTTTTCAGATGCAATCTCCTCTCCATACATATATATGGGGAGGTACAAGCTCCAACCAGGTTTTACAGTGAAAACTACAGGAACTTCAAACCGGCACTAGGAAACAGACTGAGAAACCAGAGTAAAAGTTTCTCCTGGAACCCGTTCCCTTTGTGCTAGATGAACGAACGTCTCTCCACATGCTCAGTTCTGAGAGATGTGTGTGTGTGAAAGCCGTCCTTTACCTAACTTATTGGGAACATAAAGTTTCTTTTCATTTGTAAACTCCACCCATACATATATATGGGGAGGTAATAGCTCCAACTCGGTTTTACAGTGAAAACTGCTGGAACTTCAAACCGGCACTAGGAAACAGACTGAGAAACCAGAGTAAAAGTTTCTCCTGCAAACCGTTCCCTTTGTGCTAGATGAACGAACGTCTCTCCACATGCTCAGTTCTGAGAGATAAATGTGTGTGAAAGCCGTCCTTCACCTATCTTGGTGGGAACACAAAGTTTCTTTTCAGTTGCAAACTCCACTCCATACATATATATGGGGAGGTACTAGCTCCAACTCGGTTTTACAGTGAAAACTGCAGGAACATCAAACCGGCACTAGGAAACAGACTGAGAAACCAGAGTAAAAGTTTCCCCTGCAACCCGTTCCCTTTGTGCTAGATGAACGAACGTCTCTCCACATGCTCAGTTCTGAGAGATAAGTGTGTGTGAAAGCCGTCCTTCACCTAGCTTGTTGGGAACACAAAGTTTCTTTTCATTTGCAAACTCCACTCCATACATATATATGGGGAGGTACTAGCTCCAAATCGGTTTTACAGTGAAAAATGCAGGAACTTCAAACCGGCACTAGGAAACAGATTGAGATACCAGAGTATAGGTTTCTCCTGCAACCCGTTCCCTTTCTGCTAGATGAACGAACGTCTCTCCACATGCTCAGTTCTGAGAGATAACTGTGTGTGAAAGCCGTCCTTCACCTAGCTTGTTGGGAACATAAAGTTTCTTTTCATTTGTAAACTCCACCCATACATATATATGGGGAGGTACTAGCTCCAACTCGGTTTTACAGTGAAAACTGCTGGAACTTCAAACCGGCACTAGGAAACAGACTGAGAAACCAGAGTAAAAGTTTCTCCTGCAACCCGTTCCCTTTGTGCTAGATGAACGAAGGTCTCTCCACATGCTCAGTTCTGAGAGATAAGTGTGTGTGAAAGCCGTCCTTCACCTAGCTTGTTGGGAACACAAAGTTTCTTTTCAGTTGAAAACTCCACTCCATACATATATATGGGGAGGTACTAGCTCCAAATCGGTTTTACTGTGAAAACTGCAGGAACTTAAAACCGGCACTAGGAAACAGACTGAGAAACCAGAGTAAAAGTATTTCCTGCAACCCGTTCCCTTTGTGCTAGATGAACGAACGTCTCTCCACATGCTCAGTTCTGAGAGATAAGTGTGTGTGAAAGCCGTCCTTCACCTAGCTTGTTGGGAACACAAAGTTTCTTTTCAGTTGCAAACTCCACTCCATACATATATATGGGGAGGTACTAGCTCCAACACGGTTTTACAGTGAAAACTGCTGGAACTTAATACCGGCACTAGGAAACAGACTGAGAAACCAGAGTAAAAGTTTCTCCTGCAACCCGTTCCCTTTGTGCTAGATGAACGAACGTCTCTCCACATGCTCAGTTCTGAGAGATATGTGTGTGTGAAAGCCGTCCTTCACATAGCTTGTTGGGAACACAAAGTTTCTTTTCAGTTGAAAACTCCACTCCATACATATATATGGGGAGGTACTAGCTCCAAATCGGTTTTACAGTGAAAACTGCAAGAACTTCAAACCGGCACTAGGAAACAGACTGAGAAACCAGAGTAAAAGTTTCTCCGGCAACCCGGTCCCTTTGTGCTAGATGAACGAACGTCTCTCCACATGCTCAGTTCTGAGAGATAAGTGTGTGTGAAAGCCGTCCTTCATCTAGCTTGTTGGGATCACAAAGTTTCTTTTCAGTTGCAAACTCCACTCCATACATATATATGGGGAGGTACAATCTCCAACCGGTTTTTACAGTGAAAACTGCAGGAACTTCAAACCGGCACTAGGAAACAGACTGAGAAACCAGAGTAAAAGTTTCTCCTGCAACCTGTTCCCTTTGTGCTAGATGAACGAACGTCTCTCCACATGCTCAGTTCTGAGAGATGTGTGTGTGTGAAAGCCGTCCTTCACCTAGCTTTTTGGGAACATAAAGCTTCTTTTCATTTGTAAATTCCACTCCATACATATATATGGGGAGGTATTAGCTCCAACTCGGTTTTACAGTGAAAACTGCTGGAACTTCAAACCGGCACTAGGAAACAGACTGAGAAACCAGAGTAAAAGTTTCTCCTGCAACCCGTTCCCTTTGTGCTAGATGAACGAACGTCTCTCCACATGCTCAGTTCTGAGAGATAAGTGTGTGTGAAAGCCGTCCTTCACCTAGCTTGTTGGGAACACAAAGTTTCTTTTCAGTTGCAAACTCCACTCCATACATATATATGGGGAGGTACAATCTCCAAATCGGTTTTACAGTGAAAACTGCAGGAACTTCAAACCGGCACTAGGAAACAGACTGAGAAACCAGAGTATAAGTTTCCCCTGCAACCCGTTCCCTTTCTGCTAAATGAACGAACGTCTCTCCACATGCTCAGTTCTGAGAGATAACTGTGTGTGAAAGCCGTTCTTCACCTAGCTTGTTGGGAACACAAAGTTTCTTTTCAGATGCAAACTCCACTCCATACATATATATGGGGAGGTACAAGCTCCAAACAGGTTTTACAGTGAAAACTGCAGGAACTTCAAACCGGCACTAGGAAACAGACTGAGAAACCAGAGTAAAAGTTTCTCCTGCAACCCGTTCCCTTTGTGCTAGATGAACGAACGTCTCTCCACATGCTCAGTTCTGAGAGATGTGTGTGTGTGAAAGCGGTCCTTTACCTACCTTTTTGGGAACATAAAGTTTCTTTTCATTTGTAAACTCCACTCCATACATATATATGGGGTGGTACTAGCTCCAACTCGGTTTTACAGTGAAAACTGCTGGAACTTCAAACCGGCACTAGGAAACACACTGAGAAACCAGAGTAAAAGTTTCTCCTGCAACCCGTTCCCTTTGTGCTAGATGAACGAACGTCTCTCCACATGCTCAGTTCTGAGAGATAAGTGTGTGTGAAAGCCGTCCTTCACCTAGCTTGTTGGGAACACAAAGTTTCTTTTCAGTTGCAAACTCCACTCCATACATATATATGGGGAGGTACTAGCTCCAAATCGGTTTTACAGTGAAAACTGCAGGAACTTCAAACCGGCACTAGGAAACAGACTGAGAAACCAGAGTAAAAGTTTCTCCTGCAACCCGTTCCCTTTGTGCTAGATGAACGAACGTCTCTCCACATGCTCAGTTCTGAGAGATGTGTGTGTGTGAAAGCCGTCCTTCACCTAGCTTTTTGGGAACATAAAGCTTCTTTTCATTTGTAAATTCCACTCCATACATATATATGGGGAGGTATTAGCTCCAACTCGGTTTTACAGTGAAAACTGCTGGAACTTCAAACCGGCAATAGGAAACAGACTGAGAAACCAGAGTAAAAGTTTCTCCTGCAACCCGTTCCCTTTGTGCTAGATGAACGAACGTCTCTCCACATGCTCAGTTCTGAGAGATGTGTGTGTGTGAAAGCGGTCCTTTACCTACCTTTTTGGGAACATAAAGTTTCTTTTCATTTGTAAACTCCACTCCATACATATATATGGGGTGGTACTAGCTCCAACTCGGTTTTACAGTGAAAACTGCTGGAACTTCAAACCGGCACTAGGAAACACACTGAGAAACCAGAGTAAAAGTTTCTCCTGCAACCCGTTCCCTTTGTGCTAGATGAACGAACGTCTCTCCACATGCTCAGTTCTGAGAGATAAGTGTGTGTGAAAGCCGTCCTTCACCTAGCTTGTTGGGAACACAAAGTTTCTTTTCAGTTGCAAACTCCACTCCATACATATATATGGGGAGGTACTAGCTCCAAATCGGTTTTACAGTGAAAACTGCAGGAACTTCAAACCGGCACTAGGAAACAGACTGAGAAACCAGAGTAAAAGTTTCTCCTGCAACCCGTTCCCTTTGTGCTAGATGAACGAACGTCTCTCCACATGCTCAGTTCTGAGAGTTAAGTGTGTGTGAAAGCCGTCCTTCACCTATCTTGTTGGGAACACAAAGTTTCTTTTCAGATGCAAACTCCACTCCATACATATATATGGGGAGGTACAAGCTCCAACCAGGTTTTACAGTGAAAACTGCAGGAACTTCAAACCGGCACTAGGAAACAGACTGAGAAACCAGAGTAAAAGTTTCTCCTGCAACCCGTTCCCTTTGTGCTAGATGAACGAACGTCTCTCCACATGCTCAGTTCTGAGAGATATGTGTGTGTGAAAGCCGTACTTTACCTACCTTATTGGGAACATAAAGTTACTTTTCATTTGTAAACTCCACTCCATACATATATATGGGGAGGTACTAGCTCCAAATCGGTTTTACAGTGAAAACTGCTGGAACTTCAAACCGGCACTAGGAAACAGACTGAGAAACCAGAGTAAAAGTTTCTCCTGCAACCCGTTCCCTTTGTGCTAGATGAACGAACGTTTCTCCAAATGCTCAGTTCTGAGAGATAAGTGTGTGTGAAAGCCGTCCTTAACCTAGCTTGTTGGGAACACAAAGTTTCTTTTCAGTTGCAAACTCCACTCCATACATATATATGGGGAGGTACTAGCTCCAAATCGGTTTTACACTGAAAACTGCAGGAACTTCAAACCGGCACTAGGAAACAGACTGAGAAACCAGAGTATAAGTTTCTCCTGCAAACCGTTCCCTTTCTGCTAGATGAACGAACGTCTCTCCACATGCTCAGTTCTGAGAGATAAGTGTGTGTGAAAGCCGTCCTTCACCTAGCTTGTTGGGAACACAAAGTTTCTTTTCAGTTGCAAACTCCACTCCATACATATATATGGGGAGGTACAAGCTCCAACCCGGTTTTACAGTGAAAACTGCAGGAACTTCAAGCCGGCATTAGGATACAGACTGAGAAACCAGAGTAAAAGTTTCTCCTGCAACCTGTTCCCTTTTTGCTAGATGAACGAACGTCTCTCCACATGCTCAGTTCTGAGAGATGTGTGTGTGTGAAAGCCGTCCTTCACCTAGCTTTTTGGGAACACAAAGTTTCTTTTCATTTGTAAACTCCACTCCATACATATATATGGGGAGGTACTAGCTCCAACTCGGTTTTACAGTGAAAACTGCTGGAACTTCAAACCGGCACTAGGAAACAGACTGAGAAACCAGAGTAAAAGTTTCTCCTGCAACCCGTTCCCTTTGTGCTAGATGAACGAACGTCTCTCCACATGCTCAGTTCTGAGAGATATGTGTGTGTGAAAGCCGTCCTTCACCTAGCTTGTTGGGAACACAAAGTTTTTTTTCAGTTGCAAACTCCACTCCATACATATATATGGGGAGGTACTAGCTCCAAATCGGTTTTACAGTGAAAACTGCAGGAACTTAAAACAGGCACTAGGAAACAGACTGAGAAAACAGAGTAAAAGTTTTTCCTGCAACCCGTTCCCTTTGTGCTAGATGAACGAAAGTATCTCCACATGCTCAGTTCTGAGAGATAAGTGTGTGTGAAAGCCGTCCTTCACCTAGCTTGTTGGGAACACAAAGTTTCTTTTCAGTTGCAAACTCCACTCCATACATATATATGGGGAGGTACTAGCTCCAACTCTGTTTTACAGTGAAAACTGCTGGAACTTCAAACCGGCACTAGGAAACAGACTGAGAAACCAGAGTAAAAGTTTCTCCTGCAACCCGTTCCCTTTGTGCTAGATGAACGAACGTCTCTCCACAAGCTCAGTTCTGAGAGAAAAGTGTGTGTGAAAGCCGTCCTTCACCTAGCTTGTTGGGAACACAAAGTTTCTTTTCAGTTACAAACTCCACTCCATACATATATATGGGGAGGTACTAGCTCCAAATCGGTTTTACAGTGAAAACTGCACGAACTTAATACCGGCACTAGGAAACAGACTGAGAAACCAGAGTAAAAGTTTCTCCTGCAACCCGTTCCCTTTGTGCTAGATGAACGAACGTCTCTCCACATGCTCAGTTCTGAGAGATAAGTGTGTGTGAAAGCCGTCCTTAACCTAGCTTGTTGGGAACACAAAGTTTCTTTTCAGTTGCAAACTCCACTCCATACATATATAAGGGGATGTACTAGCTCCAACTCGGTTTTACAGTGAAAACTGCTGGATTTTCAAACCGGCACTAGGAAACAGACTGAGAAACCAGAGTAAAAGTTTCTCCTGCAACCCGTTCCCTTTGTGCTAGATGAACGAACGTCTCTCCACATGCTCAGTTCTGAGAGATATGTGTGTGTGAAAGCCGTCCTTCACCTAGCTTGTTGGGAACACAAAGTTTCTTTTCAGTTGCAAACTCCACTCCATACATATATATGGGGAGGTACTAGCTCCAAATCGGTTTTACAGTGAAAACTGCAGGAACTTCAAACCGGCACTAGGAAACAGACTGAGAAACCAGAGTAAAAGTTTCTCATGCAAACCGTTCCCTTTGTGCTAGATGAACGAACGTCTCTCCACATGCTCAGTTCTGAGAGATAATTGTGTGTGAAAGCCGTCCTTCACCTAGCTTGTTGGGATCACAAAGTTTCTTTTCAGTTGCAAACTCCACTCCATACATACATATGGGGAGGTACAAGCTCCAACCAGGTTTTACAGTGAAAACTGCAGGAACTTCAAACCGGCACTAGCAAACAGACTGAGAAACCAGAGTAAATGTTTCTCCTGCAACCTGTTCCCTTTGTGCTAGGTGAACGAACGTCTCTCCACATGCTCAGTTCTTAGAGATGTGTGTGTGTGAAAGCCGTCCTTCACCTAGCTTTTTGGGAACATAAAGCTTCTTTTAATTTGTAAATTCCACTCCATACATATATATGGGGAGGTACTAGCTCCAACTCGGTTTTACAGTGAAAACTGCTGGAACTTCAAACCGGCACTAGGAAACAGACTGAGAAACCAGATTAAAAGTTTCTCCTGCAACCCGTTCCCTTTGTGCTACATGAACGAACGTCTCTCCACATGCTCAGTTCTGAGAGATAAGTGTGTGTGAAAGCCGTCCTTCACCTAGCTTGTTGGGAACACAAAGTTTCTTTTCAGTTGCAAACTCCACTCCATACATATATATGGGGAGGTTCTAGCTCCAACTCGCTTTTACAGTGAAAACTGCTGGAATTTCAAACCGGCACTAGGAGACAGACTGAGAAACCAGAGTAAAAGTTTCTCCTGCATCCCGTTCCCTTTCTGCTAGATGAACGAAAGTCTCTCCACATGCTCAGTTCTGAGAGATAAGTGTGTGTGAAAGCCGTCCTTCACCGAGCTTGTTGGGAACACAAAGTTCTTTTCAGTTGCAAATTCCACTCCATACATATATATGGGGAGGTACTAGCTCCAACCAGGTTTTACAGTGAAAACTGCAGGAACTTCAAACCGGCACTAGGAAACAGACTGAGAAACCAGAGTAAAAGTTTCTCCTGCAACCCGTTCCCTTTGTGCTAGATGAACGAACGTCTCTCCAAATGCTCAGTTCTGAGAGATAAGTGTCTGTGAAAGCCGTCCTTCACCTCGCTTGTTGGGAACACAAAGTTTCTTTTCAGTTACAAACTCCACTCCATACATATATATGGGGAGGTACTAACTCCAAATCGGTTTTACAGTGAAAACTGCAGGAACTTAATACCGGCACTAGGAAACAGACTGAGAAACCAGAGTAAAAGTTTCTCCTGCAACCCGTTCCCTTTGTGCTAGATGAACGAACGTCTCTCCACATGCTCAGTTCTGAGAGATAAGTGTGTGTGAAAGCCGTCCTTAACCTAGCTTGTTGGGAACACAAAGTTTCTTTTCAGTTGCAAACTCCACTCCATACATATATAAGGGGAGGTACTAGCTCCAACTCGGTTTTACAGTGAAAACTGCTGGAATTTCAAACCGGCACTAGGAGACAGACTGAGAAACCAGAGTAAAAGTTTCTCCTGCAACCCGTTCCCTTTGTGCTAGATGAACGAACGTCTCTCCACATGCTCAGTTCTGAGAGATATGTGTGTGTGAAAGCCGTCCTTCACCTAAATTGTTGGGAACACAAAGTTTCTTTTCAGTTGCAAACTCCACTCCATACAAAGATATGGGGAGGTACTAGCTCCAAATCTGTTTTACAATGAAAACTGCAGGAACTTCAAACCGGCACTAGGAAACAGACTGAGAAACCAGAGTAAAAGTTTCTCCTGCAACCCGTTCCCTTTGTGCTAGATGAACGAACGTCTCTCCACATGCTCAGTTCTGAGAGATAAGTGTGTGTGAAAGCCGTCCTTCATCTAGCTTGTTGGGATCACAAAGTTTCTTTTCAGTTGCAAACTCCACTCCATACATATATATGGGGAGGTACTAGCTCCAACCAGGTTTTACAGTGAAAACTGCAGGAACTTCAAAACAGCACTAGCAAACAGACTGAGAAACCAGAGTAAAAGTTTCTCCTGCAACCTGTTCCCTTTGTGCTAGGTGAACGAACGTCTCTCCACATGCTCAGTTCTTAGAGATGTGTGTGTGTGAAAGCCGTCCTTCACCTAGCTTTTTGGGAACATAAAGCTTCTTTTAATTTGTAAATTCCACTCCATACATATATATGGGGAGGTAATAGCTCCAACTCGGTTTTACAGTGAAAACTGCAGGAACTTCAAACCGGCACTAGGAAACAGACTGAGAAACCAGAGTAAAAGTTTCTCCTGCAACCCGTTCCCTTTGTGCTAGATGAACGAACGTCTCTCCACATGCTCAGTTCTGAGAGTTAAGTGTGTGTGAAAGCCGTCCTTCACCTATCTTGTTGGGAACACAAAGTTTCTTTTCAGATGCAAACTCCACTCCATACATATATATGGGGAGGTACAAGCTCCAACCAGGTTTTACAGTGAAAACTGCAGGAACTTCAAACCGGCACTAGGAAACAGACTGAGAAACCAGAGTAAAAGTTTCTCCTGCAACCCGTTCCCTTTGTGCTAGATGAACGAACGTCTCTCCACATGCTCAGTTCTGAGAGATATGTGTGTGTGAAAGCCGTACTTTACCTACCTTATTGGGAACATAAAGTTACTTTTCATTTGTAAACTCCACTCCATACATATATATGGGGAGGTACTAGCTCCAAATCGGTTTTACAGTGAAAACTGCTGGAACTTCAAACCGGCACTAGGAAACAGACTGAGAAACCAGAGTAAAAGTTTCTCCTGCAACCCGTTCCCTTTGTGCTAGATGAACGAACGTTTCTCCAAATGCTCAGTTCTGAGAGATAAGTGTGTGTGAAAGCCGTCCTTAACCTAGCTTGTTGGGAACACAAAGTTTCTTTTCAGTTGCAAACTCCACTCCATACATATATATGGGGAGGTACTAGCTCCAAATCGGTTTTACACTGAAAACTGCAGGAACTTCAAACCGGCACTAGGAAACAGACTGAGAAACCAGAGTATAAGTTTCTCCTGCAAACCTTTCCCTTTCTGCTAGATGAACGAACGTCTCTCCACATGCTCAGTTCTGAGAGATAAGTGTGTGTGAAAGCCGTCCTTCACCTAGCTTGTTGGGAACACAAAGTTTCTTTTCAGTTGCAAACTCCACTCCATACATATATATGGGGAGGTACAAGCTCCAACCCGGTTTTACAGTGAAAACTGCAGGAACTTCAAGCCGGCATTAGGATACAGACTGAGAAACCAGAGTAAAAGTTTCTCCTGCAACCTGTTCCCTTTTTGCTAGATGAACGAACGTCTCTCCACATGCTCAGTTCTGAGAGATGTGTGTGTGTGAAAGCCGTCCTTCACCTAGCTTTTTGGGAACACAAAGTTTCTTTTCATTTGTAAACTCCACTCCATACATATATATGGGGAGGTACTAGCTCCAACTCGGTTTTACAGTGAAAACTGCTGGAACTTCAAACCGGCACTAGGAAACAGACTGAGAAACCAGAGTAAAAGTTTCTCCTGCAACCCGTTCCCTTTGTGCTAGATGAACGAACGTCTCTCCACATGCTCAGTTCTGAGAGATAAGTGTCTGTGAAAGCCGTCCTTCACCTCGCTTGTTGGGAACACAAAGTTTCTTTTCAGTTACAAACTCCACTCCATACATATATATGGGGAGGTACTAGCTCCAAATCGGTTTTACAGTGAAAACTGCAGGAACTTAATACCGGCACTAGGAAACAGACTGAGAAACCAGAGTAAAAGTTTCTCCTGCAACCCGTTCCCTTTGTGCTAGATGAACGAACGTCTCTCCACATGCTCAGTTCTGAGAGATAAGTGTGTGTGAAAGCCGTCCTTAACCTAGCTTGTTGGGAACACAAAGTTTCTTTTCAGTTGCAAACTCCACTCCATACATATATAAGGGGAGGTACTAGCTCCAACTCGGTTTTACAGTGAAAACTGCTGGAATTTCAAACCGGCACTAGGAGACAGACTGAGAAACCAGAGTAAAAGTTTCTCCTGCAACCCGTTCCCTTTGTGCTAGATGAACGAACGTCTCTCCACATGCTCAGTTCTGAGAGATATGTGTGTGTGAAAGCCGTCCTTCACCTAAATTGTTGGGAACACAAAGTTTCTTTTCAGTTGCAAACTCCACTCCATACAAAGATATGGGGAGGTACTAGCTCCAAATCTGTTTTACAATGAAAACTGCAGGAACTTCAAACCGGCACTAGGAAACAGACTGAGAAACCAGAGTAAAAGTTTCTCCTGCAACCCGTTCCCTTTGTGCTAGATGAACGAACGTCTCTCCACATGCTCAGTTCTGAGAGATAAGTGTGTGTGAAAGCCGTCCTTCATCTAGCTTGTTGGGATCACAAAGTTTCTTTTCAGTTGCAAACTCCACTCCATACATATATATGGGGAGGTACTAGCTCCAACCAGGTTTTACAGTGAAAACTGCAGGAACTTCAAAACAGCACTAGCAAACAGACTGAGAAACCAGAGTAAAAGTTTCTCCTGCAACCTGTTCCCTTTGTGCTAGGTGAACGAACGTCTCTCCACATGCTCAGTTCTTAGAGATGTGTGTGTGTGAAAGCCGTCCTTCACCTAGCTTTTTGGGAACATAAAGCTTCTTTTAATTTGTAAATTCCACTCCATACATATATATGGGGAGGTAATAGCTCCAACTCGGTTTTACAGTGAAAACTGCAGGAACTTCAAACCGGCACTAGGAAACAGACTGAGAAACCAGAGTAAAAGTTTCTCCTGCAACCCGTTCCCTTTGTGCTAGATGAACGAACGTCTCTCCACATGCTCAGTTCTGAGAGTTAAGTGTGTGTGAAAGCCGTCCTTCACCTATCTTGTTGGGAACACAAAGTTTCTTTTCAGATGCAAACTCCACTCCATACATATATATGGGGAGGTACAAGCTCCAACCAGGTTTTACAGTGAAAACTGCAGGAACTTCAAACCGGCACTAGGAAACAGACTGAGAAACCAGAGTAAAAGTTTCTCCTGCAACCCGTTCCCTTTGTGCTAGATGAACGAACGTCTCTCCACATGCTCAGTTCTGAGAGATATGTGTGTGTGAAAGCCGTACTTTACCTACCTTATTGGGAACATAAAGTTACTTTTCATTTGTAAACTCCACTCCATACATATATATGGGGAGGTACTAGCTCCAAATCGGTTTTACAGTGAAAACTGCTGGAACTTCAAACCGGCACTAGGAAACAGACTGAGAAACCAGAGTAAAAGTTTCTCCTGCAACCCGTTCCCTTTGTGCTAGATGAACGAACGTTTCTCCAAATGCTCAGTTCTGAGAGATAAGTGTGTGTGAAAGCCGTCCTTAACCTAGCTTGTTGGGAACACAAAGTTTCTTTTCAGTTGCAAACTCCACTCCATACATATATATGGGGAGGTACTAGCTCCAAATCGGTTTTACACTGAAAACTGCAGGAACTTCAAACCGGCACTAGGAAACAGACTGAGAAACCAGAGTATAAGTTTCTCCTGCAAACCTTTCCCTTTCTGCTAGATGAACGAACGTCTCTCCACATGCTCAGTTCTGAGAGATAAGTGTGTGTGAAAGCCGTCCTTCACCTAGCTTGTTGGGAACACAAAGTTTCTTTTCAGTTGCAAACTCCACTCCATACATATATATGGGGAGGTACAAGCTCCAACCCGGTTTTACAGTGAAAACTGCAGGAACTTCAAGCCGGCATTAGGATACAGACTGAGAAACCAGAGTAAAAGTTTCTCCTGCAACCTGTTCCCTTTTTGCTAGATGAACGAACGTCTCTCCACATGCTCAGTTCTGAGAGATGTGTGTGTGTGAAAGCCGTCCTTCACCTAGCTTTTTGGGAACACAAAGTTTCTTTTCATTTGTAAACTCCACTCCATACATATATATGGGGAGGTACTAGCTCCAACTCGGTTTTACAGTGAAAACTGCTGGAACTTCAAACCGGCACTAGGAAACAGACTGAGAAACCAGAGTAAAAGTTTCTCCTGCAACCCGTTCCCTTTGTGCTAGATGAACGAACGTCTCTCCACATGCTCAGTTCTGAGAGATAAGTGTGTGTGAAAGCCGTCCTTCACCTAGCTTGTTGGGAACACAAAGTTTTTTTTCAGTTGCAAACTCCACTCCATACATATATATGGGGAGGTACTAGCTCCAAATCGGTTTTACAGTGAAAACTGCAGGAACTTAAAACAGGCACTAGGAAACAGACTGAGAAAACAGAGTAAAAGTTTTTCCTGCAACCCGTTCCCTTTGTGCTAGATGAACGAAAGTATCTCCACATGCTCAGTTCTGAGAGATAAGTGTGTGTGAAAGCCGTCCTTCACCTAGCTTGTTGGGAACACAAAGTTTCTTTTCAGTTGCAAACTCCACTCCATACATATATATGGGGAGGTACTAGCTCCAACTCTGTTTTACAGTGAAAACTGCTGGAACTTCAAACCGGCACTAGGAAACAGACTGAGAAACCAGAGTAAAAGTTTCTCCTGCAACCCGTTCCCTTTGTGCTAGATGAACGAACGTCTCTCCACAAGCTCAGTTCTGAGAGATAAGTGTGTGTGAAAGCCGTCCTTCACCTAGCTTGTTGGGAACACAAAGTTTCTTTTCAGTTACAAACTCCACTCCATACATATATATGGGGAGGTACTAGCTCCAAATCGGTTTTACAGTGAAAACTGCACGAACTTAATACCGGCACTAGGAAACAGACTGAGAAACCAGAGTAAAAGTTTCTCCTGCAACCCGTTCCCTTTGTGCTAGATGAACGAACGTCTCTCCACATGCTCAGTTCTGAGAGATAAGTGTGTGTGAAAGCCGTCCTTAACCTAGCTTGTTGGGAACACAAAGTTTCTTTTCAGTTGCAAACTCCACTCCATACATATATAAGGGGATGTACTAGCTCCAACTCGGTTTTACAGTGAAAACTGCTGGATTTTCAAACCGGCACTAGGAAACAGACTGAGAAACCAGAGTAAAAGTTTCTCCTGCAACCCGTTCCCTTTGTGCTAGATGAACGAACGTCTCTCCACATGCTCAGTTCTGAGAGATATGTGTGTGTGAAAGCCGTCCTTCACCTAGCTTGTTGGGAACACAAAGTTTCTTTTCAGTTGCAAACTCCACTCCATACATATATATGGGGAGGTACTAGCTCCAAATCGGTTTTACAGTGAAAACTGCAGGAACTTCAAACCGGCACTAGGAAACAGACTGAGAAACCAGAGTAAAAGTTTCTCATGCAAACCGTTCCCTTTGTGCTAGATGAACGAACGTCTCTCCACATGCTCAGTTCTGAGAGATAATTGTGTGTGAAAGCCGTCCTTCACCTAGCTTGTTGGGATCACAAAGTTTCTTTTCAGTTGCAAACTCCACTCCATACATACATATGGGGAGGTACAAGCTCCAACCAGGTTTTACAGTGAAAACTGCAGGAACTTCAAACCGGCACTAGCAAACAGACTGAGAAACCAGAGTAAATGTTTCTCCTGCAACCTGTTCCCTTTGTGCTAGGTGAACGAACGTCTCTCCACATGCTCAGTTCTTAGAGATGTGTGTGTGTGAAAGCCGTCCTTCACCTAGCTTTTTGGGAACATAAAGCTTCTTTTAATTTGTAAATTCCACTCCATACATATATATGGGGAGGTACTAGCTCCAACTCGGTTTTACAGTGAAAACTGCTGGAACTTCAAACCGGCACTAGGAAACAGACTGAGAAACCAGATTAAAAGTTTCTCCTGCAACCCGTTCCCTTTGTGCTACATGAACGAACGTCTCTCCACATGCTCAGTTCTGAGAGATAAGTGTGTGTGAAAGCCGTCCTTCACCTAGCTTGTTGGGAACACAAAGTTTCTTTTCAGTTGCAAACTCCACTCCATACATATATATGGGGAGGTACTAGCTCCAACTCGCTTTTACAGTGAAAACTGCTGGAATTTCAAACCGGCACTAGGAGACAGACTGAGAAACCAGAGTAAAAGTTTCTCCTGCATCCCGTTCCCTTTCTGCTAGATGAACGAAAGTCTCTCCACATGCTCAGTTCTGAGAGATAAGTGTTTGTGAAAGCCGTCCTTCACCGAGCTTGTTGGGAACACAAAGTTCTTTTCAGTTGCAAATTCCACTCCATACATATATATGGGGAGGTACTAGCTCCAAATCGGTTTTACAGTGAAAACTGCAGGAACTTCAAACCGGCACTAGGAAACAGACTGAGAAACCAGAGTAAAAGTTTCTCCTGCAACCCGTTCCCTTTGTGCTAGATGAACGAACGTCTCTCCACATGCTCAGTTCTGAGAGATAAGTGTCTGTGAAAGCCGTCCTTCACCTCGCTTGTTGGGAACACAAAGTTTCTTTTCAGTTACAAACTCCACTCCATACATATATATGGGGAGGTACTAGCTCCAAATCGGTTTTACAGTGAAAACTGCAGGAACTTAATACCGGCACTAGGAAACAGACTGAGAAACCAGAGTAAAAGTTTCTCCTGCAACCCGTTCCCTTTGTGCTAGATGAACGAACGTCTCTCCACATGCTCAGTTCTGAGAGATAAGTGTGTGTGAAAGCCGTCCTTAACCTAGCTTGTTGGGAACACAAAGTTTCTTTTCAGTTGCAAACTCCACTCCATACATATATAAGGGGAGGTACTAGCTCCAACTCGGTTTTACAGTGAAAACTGCTGGAATTTCAAACCGGCACTAGGAGACAGACTGAGAAACCAGAGTAAAAGTTTCTCCTGCAACCCGTTCCCTTTGTGCTAGATGAACGAACGTCTCTCCACATGCTCAGTTCTGAGAGATATGTGTGTGTGAAAGCCGTCCTTCACCTAACTTGTTGGGAACACAAAGTTTCTTTTCAGTTGCAAACTCCACTCCATACAAAGATATGGGGAGGTACTAGCTCCAAATCTGTTTTACAGTGAAAACTGCAGGAACTTCAAACCGGCACTAGGAAACAGACTGAGAAACCAGAGTAAAAGTTTCTCCTGCAACCCGTTCCCTTTGTGCTAGATGAACGAACGTCTCTCCACATGCTCAGTTCTGAGAGATAAGTGTGTGTGAAAGCCGTCCTTCATCTAGCTTGTTGGGATCACAAAGTTTCTTTTCAGTTGCAAACTCCACTCCATACATATATATGGGGAGGTACTAGCTCCAACCAGGTTTTACAGTGAAAACTGCAGGAACTTCAAAACAGCACTAGCAAACAGACTGAGAAACCAGAGTAAAAGTTTCTCCTGCAACCTGTTCCCTTTGTGCTAGGTGAACGAACGTCTCTCCACATGCTCAGTTCTTAGAGATGTGTGTGTGTGAAAGCCGTCCTTCACCTAGCTTTTTGGGAACATAAAGCTTCTTTTAATTTGTAAATTCCACTCCATACATATATATGGGGAGGTACTAGCTCCAACTCGGTTTTACAGTGAAAACTGCTGGAACTTCAAACCGGCACTAGGAAACAGACTGAGAAACCAGATTAAAAGTTTCTCCTGCAACCCGTTCCCTTTGTGCTAAATGAACGAACGTCTCTCCACATGCTCAGTTCTGAGAGATAAGTGTGTGTGAAAGCCGTCCTTCACCTAGCTTGTTGGGAACACAAAGTTTCTTTTCAGTTGCAAACTCCACTCCATACATATATATGGGGAGGTACGAGCTCCAAATCGCTTTTACAGTGAATACTGCTGGAATTTCATACCGGCACTAGGAAACAGACTGAGAAACCAGAGTAAAAGTTTCTCCTGCAACCCGTTCCATTTCTGCTAGATGAACAAAAGTCTCTCCACATGCTCAGTTCTGAGAGATAAGTGTGTGTGAAAGCCGTCCTTCACCGAGCTTGTTGGGAACACAAAGTTCTTTTCAGTTGCAAACTCCACTCCATACATATATATGGGGAAGTACTAGCTCCAAATCGGTTTTACAGTGAAAACTGCAGGAACTTCAAACCGGCACTAGGAAACAGACTGAGAAACCAGAGTAAATGTTTCTCTTGCAAACCGTTCCCTTTGTGCTAGATGAACGAACGTCTCTCCACATGCTCAGTTCTGAGAGATAAGTGTGTGTGAAAGCCGTCCTTCACCTAGCTTGTTGGGAACACAAAGTTTCTTTTCAGTTGCAAACTCCACTCCATACCTATATATGCGGAGGTACTAGCTCCAACCAGGTTTTACAGTGAAAACTGCAGGAACTTCAAACCGGCACTAGGAAACAGACTGAGAAACCAGAGTAAAAGTTTCTCCTGCAACCTGTTCCCTTTGTGCTACATGAACGAACGTCTCTCCACATGCTCTGTTCTGAGAGATAAGTGTGTGTGAAAGCCGTCCTTCACCTAGCTTGTTGGGAACACAAAATTTCTTTTCAGTTGCAAACTCCACTCCATACATATATATGGGGAAGTACTAGCTCCAACCATGTTTTACAGTGAAAACTGCAGGAACTTCAAACCGGCACTAGGAAACAAACTGAGAAACCAGAGTTAAATTTTCTCCTGCAACCTGTTCAATTTGTGCTAGATGAACGAACGTCTCTCCACATGCTCAGTTCTGAGAGAAGTGTGTGTGTGAAAGCCGTCCTTCACCTAGCTTTTTGGGAACATAAAGTTTCTTTTAATTTGTAAACTCCACTCCATACATATATATGGGGAGGTACTAGCTCCAACTCGGTTTTACAGTGGAAACTCCTGGAACTTCAAAACGGCACTAGGAAACAGACTGAGAAACCAGAGTAAAAGTTTCTCCTGCAACCCGTTCCCCTTGTGCTAGATGAACGAACGTCTCTCCACATGCTCAGTTCTGAGAGATAAGTGTGTGTGAAAGCCGTCCTTCACCTAGCTTGTTGGGAACACAAAGTTTCTTTTCAGTTGCAAACTCCACTCCATATATATATATGGGGAGGTACTAGCTCCAAATCGGTTTTACAGTGAAAACAGCAGGAACTTCAAACCGGCACTAGGAAACAGACTGAGAAACCAGAGTAAAAGTTTCTCCTGCAACCCGTTCCCTTTCTGCTAGATGAACGAACATCCCTCCACATGCTCAGTTCTGAGAGATAAGTGTGTGTGAAAGCCGTCCTTCACCTAGCTTGTTGGAAACACAAAGTTTCTTTTCAGTTGCAAACTCCACTCCATACATATATATGGGGAGGGACTAGCTCCAAATCGGTTTTACAGTGAAAACTGCAGGAACTTAAAACCGGCACTAGGAAACAGACTGAGAAACCAGAGTAAAAGTTTCTCCTGCAAACCGTTCCCTTTGTGCTAGATGAACGAACGTCTCTCCACATGCTCAGTTCTGAGAGATGTGTGTGTGTGAAAGCCGCCCTTCACCTAGATTTTTGGGAACATAAAGTTTCTTTTCATTTGTAAACTCCACTCCATAGATATATATGGGGAGGTACTAGCTCCAACTCGGTTTTACAGTGAAAACTCCTGGAATTTCAAACCGGCACTAGGAAACAGACTGAGAAACCAGAGTAAATGTTTCTCCTTCAACCCGTTCCCTTTGTGCTAGATGAACGAACGTCTCTCCACATGCTCAGTTGTGAGAGATAATTGTGTGTGAAAGCCGTCCTTCACCTAGCTTGTTGGGAACACAAAGTTTCTTTTCAGATGCAAACTCCACTCCATACATATATATGGGGAGGTACAAGCTCCAACCAGGTTTTACAGTGAAAACTGCAGGAACTTCAAACCGGAACTAGGAAACAGACTGAGAAACCAGAGTAATAGTTTCTCCTGCAACCCGTTCCCATTGTGCTAGATGAACGAACGTCTCTCCACATGCTCAGTTCTGAGAGATAAGTGTGTGTGAAAGCCGTACTTCACCTAGCTTGTTGGGAACACAAAGTTTCTTTTCAGTTGCAAACTCCACTCCATACATATATATGGGTAGGTACTAGCTCCAAATCGGTTTTACAGTGAAAACTGCTGGAACTTCAAACCGGCACTAGGAAACAGACTGAGAAACCAGAGTAAAAGTTTCTCCTGTAACCCGTTCCTTTTGTGCTAGATGAACGAACATCTCTCCACATGCTCCGTTCTGAGAGATATGTGTGTGTGAAAGCCGTCTTTCAACTAGATTGTTGGGAACACAAAGTTTCTTTTCAGTTGCAAACTGAACTCCATATATATATATGGGGAGGTACTAGCCCCAAATAGGTTTTACAGTGAAAACTGCTGGAACTTCAAACCGGCACTAGGAAACAGACTGAGAAACCAGAGTAAAAGTTTCTCCTGCAACCCGTTCCATTTGTGCTAGATGAACGAACGTCTCTCCACATGCTCAGTTCTGAGAGATAATTGTGTGTGAAAGCCGTCCTTCACCTAGCTTGTTGGGAACACAAAGTTTCTTTTCAGTTGCAAACTCCACTACATACATATATATGGGGAGGTACTAGCTCCAAATCGGTTTTACAGTGAAAACGGCAGGAACTTCAAACCGGCACTAGGAAACAGACTGAGAAACCAGAGTATAAGTTTCTCCTGCAACCCATTCCCTTTGTGCTAGATGAACGAACGTCTCTCCACATGCTCAGTTCTGAGAGATAAGTGTGTGTGAATGCTGTCCTTCACCTAGCTTGTTGGGAACACAAAGTTTCTTTTCAGTTGCAAACTCCAATCCATACATATATATGGGGAGGTACTAGCTCCAAATCGGTTTTACAGTGAAAACTGCAGGAACTTCAAACCGGCACTAGGAAACAGACTGAGAAACCAGAGTAAAAGTTTCTCCTGCAGCCCGTTCCCTTTGTGCTAGATGAACGAAAGTCTCTCCACATGCTCAGTTCTGAGAGATAAGTGTGTGTGAAAGCCGTCCTTCACCGAGCTTGTTGGGAACACAAAGTTTCTTTTCAGTTGCAAACTCCACTCCATACATATATATGGGGAGGTACTAGCTCCAACTCGGGTTTACAGTGAAAACTGCAGGAACTTCAAACCGGCACTACGAAACAGACTGAGAAACCAGAGTAAAAGTTTCTCCTGCAAACCGTTCCCTTTGTGCTAGATAAACGAACGTCTCTCCACATGCTCAGTTCTGAGAGATAAGTGTGTGTGAAAGCCGTCCTTCACCTAGCTTGTTGGGAACACAAAGATTCTTTTCAGTTGCAAACTCCACTCCATACATATATATGGGGAGGTACTAGCTCCAACACGGTTTTACAGTGAAAACTGCTGGAACTTCAAACCGGCACTAGGAAACAGACTGAGAAACCAGAGTAAAAGTTTCCCCTGCAACCCTTTCCCTTTGTGCTAGATGAACGAACGTCTCTCCACATGCTCAGTTCTGAGAGATAAGTGTGTGTGAAAGCCGTCCTTCACCTAGCTTGTTGGGAACACAAAGTTTCTTTTCAGTTGCAAACTCCACTCCATATATATATATGGGGAGGTACTAGCTCCAAATCGGTTTTACAGTGAAAACTGCAGGAACTTCAAACCGGCACTTGGAAACAGACTGAGAAACCAGAGTAAAAGTTTCTCCTGCAACCCGTTCCCTTTCTGCTAGATGAACGAACATCTCTCCACATGCTCAGTTCTGAGAGATAAGTGTGTGTGAAAGCCGTCCTTCACCTAGCTTGTTGGGAACACAAAGTTTCTTTTCAGTTGCAAACTCCACTCCATACATATATATGGGGAGGGACTAGCTCCAAATCGGTTTTACAGTGAAAACTGCAGGAACTTAAAACCGGCACTAGGAAACAGACTGAGAAACCAGAGTAAAAGTTTCTCCTGCAAACCGTTCCCTTTGTGCTAGATGAACGAACGTCTCTCCACATGCTCAGTTCTGAGAGATGTGTGTGTGTGAAAGCCGCCCTTCACCTAGATTTTTGGGAACATAAAGTTTCTTTTCATTTGTAAACTCCACTCCATACATATATATGGGGAGGTACTAGCTCCAACTCGGTTTTACAGTGAAAACTCCTGGAATTTCAAACCGGCACTAGGAAACAGACTGAGAAACCAGAGTAAATGTTTCTTCTGCAACCCGTTCCCTTTGTGCTAGATGAACGAACGTCTCTCCACATGCTCAGTTGTGAGAGATAATTGTGTGTGAAAGCCGTCCTTCACCTAGCTTGTTGGGAACACAAAGTTTCTTTTCAGATGCAAACTCCACTCCATACATATATATGGGGAGGTACAAGCTCCAACCAGGTTTTACAGTGAAAACTGCAGGAACTTCAAACCGGCACTAGGAAACAGACTGAGAAACCAGAGTAATAGTTTCTCCTGCAACCCGTTCCCATTGTGCTAGATGAACGAACGTCTCTCCACATGCTCAGTTCTGAGAGATAAGTGTGTGTGAAAGCCGTACTTCACCTAGCTTGTTGGGAACACAAAGTTTCTTTTCAGAAGCAAACTCCACTCCATACATATATATGGGTAGGTACTAGCTCCAAATCGGTTTTACAGTGAAAACTGCTGGAACTTCAAACCGGCACTAGGAAACAGACTGAGAAACCAGAGTAAAAGTTTCTCCTGTAACCCGTTCCTTTTGTGCTAGATGAACGAACATCTCTCCACATGCTCCGTTCTGAGAGATATGTGTGTGTGAAAGCCGTCTTTCAACTAGATTGTTGGGAACACAAAGTTTCTTTTCAGTTGCAAACTGAACTCCATATATATATATGGGGAGGTACTAGCCCCAAATAGGTTTTACAGTGAAAACTGCTGGAACTTCAAACCGGCACTAGGAAACAGACTGAGAAACCAGAGTAAAAGTTTCTCCAGCAACCCGTTCCCTTTGTGCTAAATGAACGAACGTCTCTCCACATGCTCAGTTCTGAGAGAAAAGTGTGTTTGAAAGCCGTCCTTCACCTAGCTTGTTGGGAACACAAAGTTTCTTTTCAGTTGCAAACTCCTCTCCATACATATATATGGGGAGGTACTAGCTCCAAATCGCTTTTACAGTGAATACTGCTGGAATTTCAAACCGGCACTAGGAAACAGACTGAGAAACCAGAGTAAAAGTTTCTCCTGCAACCCGTTCCATTTCTGCTAGATGAACAAAAGTCTCTCCACATGCTCAGTTCTGAGAGATAAGTGTGTGTGAAAGCCGTCCTTCACCGAGCTTGTTGGGAACACAAAGTCCTTTTCAGTTGCAAACTCCACTCCATACATATATATGGGGAAGTACTAGCTCCAAATCGGTTTTACAGTGAAAACTGCAGGAACTTCAAACCGGCACTAGGAAACAGACTGAGAAACCAGAGTAAATGTTTCTCTTGCAAACCGTTCCCTTTCTGCTAGATGAACGAACGTCTCTCCACATGCTCAGTTCTGAGAGATAAGTGTGTGTGAAAGCCGTCCTTCACCTAGCTTGTTGGGAACACAAAGTTTCTTTTCAGTTGCAAACTCCACTCCATACCTATATATGCGGAGGTACTAGCTCCAACCAGGTTTTACAGTGGAAACTGCAGGAACTTCAAACCGGCACTAGGAAACAGACTGAGAAACCAGAGTAAAAGTTTCTCCTGCAACCTGTTCCCTTTGTGCTACATGAACGAACGTCTCTCCACATGCTCTGTTCTGAGAGATAAGTGTGTGTGAAAGCCGTCCTTCACCTAGCTTGTTGGGAACACAAAATTTCTTTTCAGTTGCAAACTCCACTCCATACATATATATGGGGAAGTACTAGCTCCAACCATGTTTTACAGTGAAAACTGCAGGAACTTCAAACCGGCACTAGGAAACAAACTGAGAAACCAGAGTTAAATTTTCTCCTGCAACCTGTTCACTTTGTGCTAGATGAACGAACGTCTCTCCACATGCTCAGTTCTGAGAGAAGTGTGTGTGTGAAAGCCGTCCTTCACCTAGCTTGTTGGGAACACAAAGTTTCTTTTCAGTTGCAAACTCCACTCCATATATATATATGGGGAGGTACTAGCTCCAAATCGGTTTTACAGTGAAAACAGCAGGAACTTCAAACCGGCACTAGGAAACAGACTGAGAAACCAGAGTAAAAGTTTCTCCTGCAACCCGTTCCCTTTCTGCTAGATGAACGAACATCCCTCCACATGCTCAGTTCTGAGAGATAAGTGTGTGTGAAAGCCGTCCTTCACCTAGCTTGTTGGGAACACAAAGTTTCTTTTCAGTTGCAAACTCCGCTCCATACATATATATGGGGAGGGACTAGCTCCAAATCGGTTTTACAGTGAAAACTGCAGGAACTTAAAACCGGCACTAGGAAACAGACTGAGAAACCAGAGTAAAAGTTTCTCCTGCAAACCGTTCCCTTTGTGCTAGATGAACGAACGTCTCTCCACATGCTCAGTTCTGAGAGATGTGTGTGTGTGAAAGCCGCCCTTCACCTAGATTTTTGGGAACATAAAGTTTCTTTTCATTTGTAAACTCCACTCCATACATATATATGGGGAGGTACTAGCTCCAACTCGGTTTTACAGTGAAAACTCCTGGAATTTCAAACCGGCACTAGGAAACAGACTGAGAAACCAGAGTAAATGTTTCTCCTGCAACCCGTTCCCTTTGTGCTAGATGAACGAACGTCTCTCCACATGCTCAGTTGTGAGAGATAATTGTGTGTGAAAGCCGTCCTTCACCTAGCTTTTTGGGAACACAAAGTTTCTTTTCAGATGCAAACTCCACTCCATACATATATATGGGGAGGTACAAGCTCCAACCAGGTTTTACAGTGAAAACTGCAGGAACTTCAAACCGGAACTAGGAAACAGACTGAGAAACCAGAGTTATAGTTTCTCCTGCAACCCGTTCCCATTGTGCTAGATGAACGAACGTCTCTCCACATGATCAGTTCTGAGAGATAAGTGTGTGTGATAGCCGTACTTCACCTAGCTTGTTGGGAACACAAAGTTTCTTTTCAGTTGCAAACTCCACTCCATACATATATATGGGTAGGTACTAGCTCCAAATCGGTTTTACAGTGAAAACTGCTGGAACTTCAAACCGGCACTAGGAAACAGACTGAGAAACCAAAGTAAAAGTTTCTCCTGTAACCCGTTCCTTTTGTGCTAGATGAACGAACATCTCTCCACATGCTCCGTTCTGAGAGATATGTGTGTGTGAAAGCCGTCTTTCAACTAGATTGTTGGGAACACAAAGTTTCTTTTCAGTTGCAAACTGAACTCCATATATATATATGGGGAGGTACTAGCCCCAAATAGGTTTTACAGTGAAAACTGCTGGAACTTCAAACCGGCACTAGGAAACAGACTGAGAAACCAGAGTAAAAGTTTCTCCTGCAACCCGTTCCATTTGTGCTAGATGAACGAACGTCTCTCCACATGCTCAGTTCTGAGAGATAATTGTGTGTGAAAGCCGTCCTTCACCTAGCTTGTTGGGAACACAAAGTTTCTTTTCAGTTGCAAACTCCACTACATACATATATATGGGGAGGTACTAGCTCCAAATCGGTTTTACAGTGAAAACGGCAGGAACTTCAAACCGGCACTAGGAAACAGACTGAGAAACCACAGTAAAAGTTTCTCCTGCAACCCGTTCCCTTTGTGCTAGATGAACGAACGTCTCTCCACATGCTCAGTTCTGAGAGATAAGTGTGTGTGAATGCTGTCCTTCACCTAGCTTGTTGGGAACACAAAGTTTCTTTTCAGTTGCAAACTCCACTCCATACATATATATGGGGAGGTACTAGCTCCAAATCGGTTTTACAGTGAAAACTGCAGGAACTTCAAACCGGCACTAGGAAACAGACTGAGAAACCAGAGTAAAAGTTTCTCCTGCAACCCGTTCCCTTTGTGCTAGATGAACGAAAGTCTCTCCACATGCTCAGTTCTGAGAGATAAGTGTGTGTGAAAGCCGTCCTTCACCGAGCTTGTTGGGAACACAAAGTTTCTTTTCAGTTGCAAACTCCACTCCATACATATATATGGGGAGGTACTAGCTCCAACTCGGGTTTACAGTGAAAACTGCAGGAACTTCAAACCGGCACTACGAAACAGACTGAGAAACCAGAGTAAAAGTTTCTCCTGCAAACCGTTCCCTTTGTGCTAGATAAACGAACGTCTCTCCACATGCTCAGTTCTGAGAGATAAGTGTGTGTGAAAGCTGTCCTTCACCTAGCTTGTTGGGAACACAAAGATTCTTTTCAGTTGCAAACTCCACTCCATACATATATATGGGGAGGTACTAGCTCCAACACGGTTTTACAGTGAAAACTGCTGGAACTTCAAACCGGCACTAGGAAACAGACTGAGAAACCAGAGTAAAAGTTTCCCCTGCAACCCTTTCCCTTTGTGCTAGATGAACGAACGTCTCTCCACATGCTCAGTTCTGAGAGATAAGTGTGTGTGAAAGCCGTCCTTCACCTAGCTTGTTGGGAACACAAAGTTTCTTTTCAGTTGCAAACTCCACTCCATATATATATATGGGGAGGTACTAGCTCCAAATCGGTTTTACAGTGAAAACTGCAGGAACTTCAAACCGGCACTAGGAAACAGACTGAGAAACCAGAGTAAAAGTTTCTCCTGCAACCCGTTCCCTTTCTGCTAGATGAACGAACATCTCTCCACATGCTCAGTTCTGAGAGATAAGTGTGTGTGAAAGCCGCCATTCACCTAGCTTGTTGGGAACACAAAGTTTCTTTTCAGTTGCAAACTCCACTCCATACATATATATGGGGAGGGACTAGCTCCAAATCGGTTTTACAGTGAAAACTGCAGGAACTTAAAACCGGCACTAGGAAACAGACTGAGAAACCAGAGTAAAAGTTTCTCCTGCAAACCGTTCCCTTTGTGCTAGATGAACGAACGTCTCTCCACATGCTCAGTTCTGAGAGATGTGTGTGTGTGAAAGCCGCCCTTCACCTAGATTTTTGGGAACATAAAGTTTCTTTTCATTTGTAAACTCCACTCCATACATATATATGGGGAGGTACTAGCTCCAACTCGGTTTTACAGTGAAAACTCCTGGAATTTCAAACCGGCACTAGGAAACAGACTGAGAAACCAGAGTAAATGTTTCCCCTGCAACCCGTTCCCTTTGTGCTAGATGAACGAACGTCTCTCCACATGCTCAGTTGTGAGAGATAATTGTGTGTGAAAGCCGTCCTTCACCTAGCTTGTTGGGAACACAAAGTTTCTTTTCAGATGCAAACACCACTCCATACATATATATGGGGAGGTACAAGCTCCAACCAGGTTTTACAGTGAAAAATGCAGGAACTTCAAACCGGCACTAGGAAACAGACTGAGAAACCAGAGTAATAGTTTCTCCTGCAACCCGTTCCCATTGTGCTAGATGAACGAACGTCTCTCCACATGCTCAGTTCTGAGAGATAAGTGTGTGTGAAAGCCGTACTTCACCTAGCTTGTTGGGAACACAAAGTTTCTTTTCAGTTGCAAACTCCACTCCATACATATATATGGGTAGGTACTAGCTCCAAATCGGTTTTACAGTGAAAACAGCTGGAACTTCAAACCGGCACTAGGAAACAGACTGAGAAACCAGAGTAAAAGTTTCTCCTGTAACCCGTTCCTTTTGTGCTAGATGAACGAACATCTCTCCACATGCTCCGTTCTGAGAGATATGTGTGTGTGAAAGCCGTCTTTCAACTAGATTGTTGGGAACACAAAGTTTCTTTTCAGTTGCAAACTGAACTCCATATATATATATGGGGAGGTACTAGCCCCAAATAGGTTTTACAGTGAAAACTGCTGGAACTTCAAACCGGCACTAGGAAACAGACTGAGAAACCAGAGTAAAAGTTTCTCCTGCAACCCGTTCCCTTTGTGCTAGATGAACGAACGTCTCTCCACATGCTCAGTTCTGAGAGATAAGTGTGTGTGAATGCTGTCCTTCACCTAGATTGTTGGGAACACAAAGTTTCTTTTCAGTTGCAAACTCCACTCCATACATATATATGGGGAGGTACTAGCTCCAAATCGGTTTTACAGTGAAAACTGCAGGAACTTCAAACCGGCACTAGGAAACAGACTGAGAAACCAGAGTAAAAGTTTCTCCTGCAACCCGTTCCCTTTGTGCTAGATGAACGAAAGTCTCTCCACATGCTCAGTTCTGAGAGATAAGTGTGTGTGAAAGCCGACCTTCAACTAGCTTGTTGGGAACACAAAGTTTCTTTTCAGTTGCAAACTCCACTCCATACATATATATGGGAAGGTACTAGCTCCAACTCGGGTTTACAGTGAAAACTGCAGGAACTTCAAACCGGCACTACGAAACAGACTGAGAAACCAGAGTAAAAGTTTCTCCTGCAAACCGTTCCCTTTGTGCTAGATAAACGAACGTCTGTCCACATGCTCAGTTCTGAGAGATAAGTGTGTGTGAAAGCCGTCCTTCACCTAGCTTGTTGGGAACACAAAGATTCTTTTCAGTTGCAAACTCCACTCCATACATATATATGGGGAGGTACAAGCTCCAACCAGGTTTTACAGTGAAAAATGCAGGAACTTCAAACCGGCACTAGGAAACAGACTGAGAAACCAGAGTAATAGTTTCTCCTGCAACCCGTTCCCATTGTGCTAGATGAACGAACGTCTCTCCACATGCTCAGTTCTGAGAGATAAGTGTGTGTGAAAGCCGTACTTCACCTAGCTTGTTGGGAACACAAAGTTTCTTTTCAGTTGCAAACTCCACTCCATACATATATATGGGTAGGTACTAGCTCCAAATCGGTTTTACAGTGAAAACAGCTGGAACTTCAAACCGGCACTAGGAAACAGACTGAGAAACCAGAGTAAAAGTTTCTCCTGTAACCCGTTCCTTTTGTGCTAGATGAACGAACATCTCTCCACATGCTCCGTTCTGAGAGATATGTGTGTGTGAAAGCCGTCTTTCAACTAGATTGTTGGGAACACAAAGTTTCTTTTCAGTTGCAAACTGAACTCCATATATATATATGGGGAGGTACTAGCCCCAAATAGGTTTTACAGTGAAAACTGCTGGAACTTCAAACCGGCACTAGGAAACAGACTGAGAAACCAGAGTAAAAGTTTCTCCTGCAACCCGTTCCCTTTGTGCTAGATGAACGAACGTCTCTCCACATGCTCAGTTCTGAGAGATAAGTGTGTGTGAATGCTGTCCTTCACCTAGATTGTTGGGAACACAAAGTTTCTTTTCAGTTGCAAACTCCACTCCATACATATATATGGGGAGGTACTAGCTCCAAATCGGTTTTACAGTGAAAACTGCAGGAACTTCAAACCGGCACTAGGAAACAGACTGAGAAACCAGAGTAAAAGTTTCTCCTGCAACCCGTTCCCTTTGTGCTAGATGAACGAAAGTCTCTCCACATGCTCAGTTCTGAGAGATAAGTGTGTGTGAAAGCCGACCTTCAACTAGCTTGTTGGGAACACAAAGTTTCTTTTCAGTTGCAAACTCCACTCCATACATATATATGGGAAGGTACTAGCTCCAACTCGGGTTTACAGTGAAAACTGCAGGAACTTCAAACCGGCACTACGAAACAGACTGAGAAACCAGAGTAAAAGTTTCTCCTGCAAACCGTTCCCTTTGTGCTAGATAAACGAACGTCTGTCCACATGCTCAGTTCTGAGAGATAAGTGTGTGTGAAAGCCGTCCTTCACCTAGCTTGTTGGGAACACAAAGATTCTTTTCAGTTGCAAACTCCACTCCATACATATATATGGGGAGGTACTAGCTCCAACACGGTTTTACAGTGAAAACTGCTGGAACTTCAAACCGGCACTAGGAAACAGACTGAGAAACCAGAGTAAAAGTTTCCCCTGCAACCCTTTCCCTTTGTGCTAGATGAACGAACGTCTCTCCACATGCTCAGTTCTGAGAGATAAGTGTGTGTGAAAGCCGTCCTTCACCTAGCTTTTTGGGAACACAAAGTTTCTTTTCAGTTGCAAACTCCACTCCATACATATATATGGGGAGGTACTAGCTCCAACTCGGTTTTACAGTGAAAACTGCTGGAACTTCAAACCGGCACTAGGAAACAGACTGAGAAACCAGAGTAAAAGTTTCCCCTGCAACCCGTTCCCTTTGTGCTAGATGAACGAACGTTTCTCCACATGCTCAGTTCTGAGAGATAAGTGTGTGTGAAAGCCGTCCTTCACATAGCTTGTTGGGAACACAAAGTTTCTTTTCAGTTGCAAACTCCACTCCATACATATATATGGGGAGGGACTTGCTCCAAATCGGTTTTACAGTGTAAACTGCAGGAACTTCAAACCGGAACTAGGAAACAGACTGAGAAACCAGAGTAAAAGTTTCTCCTGCAACCCGTTCCCTTTGTGCTAGATGAACGAACGTCTCTCCACATGCTCAGTTCTGAGAGATGTGTGTGTGTGAAAGCCGCCCTTCACCTAGATTTTTGGGAACATAAAGTTTCTTTTCATTTGTAAACTCCACTCCATACATATATATGGGGAGGTACTAGCTCCAAATCGGTTTTACAGTGAAAACTCCTGGAACTTCAAACCGGCACTAGGAAACAGACTGAGAAACCAGAGTAAAAGTTTCTCCTGCAACCCGTTCCCTTTGTGCTAGATGAACGAACGTCTCTCCACATGCTCAGTTCTGAGAGATAATTGTGTGTGAAAGCCGTCCTTCACCTAGCTTGTTGGGAACACAAAGTTTCTTTTCAGTTGCAAACACCACTCCATACATATATATGGGGAGGTACAAGCTCCAACCAGGTTTTACAGTGAAAACTGCAGGAACTTAATACCGGCACTAGGAAACAGACTGAGAAACCAGAGTAAAAGTTTCTCCTGCAACCCGTTCCCTTTGTGCTAGATGAACGAACGTCTCTCCACATGCTCAGTTCTGAGAGATAAGTGTGTGTGAAAGCCGTCCTTAACCTAGCTTGTTGGGAACACAAAGTTTCTTTTCAGTTGCAAACTCCACTCCATACATATATAAGGGAAGGTACTAGCTCCAACTCGGTTTTACAGTGAAAACTACTGGAACTTCAAACCGGCACTAGGAAACAGACTGAGAAACCAGAGTAAAAGATTCTCCTGCAACCCGTTCCCTTTGTGCTAGATGAACGAACGTCTCTCCACATGCTCAGTTCTGAGAGATATGTGTGTGTGAAAGCCGTCCTTCACCTAGCTTGTTGGGAACACAAAGTTTCTTTTCAGTTGCAAACTCCACTCCATACATATATATGGGGAGGTACTAGCTCCAAATCGGTTTTACAGTGAAAACTGCAGGAACTTCAAACCGGCACTAGGAAACAGACTGAGAAACCAGTGTAAAAGTTTCTCCTGCAACCCGTTCCCTTTGTGCTAGATGAACGAAAGTCTCTCCACATGCTCAGTTCTGAGAGATAAGTGTGTGTGAAAGCCGTCCTTCACCGAGCTTGTTGGGAACACAAAGTTTCTTTTCAGTTGCAAACTCCACTCCATACATACATATGGGGAGGTACAAGCTCCAACCAGGTTTTACAGTGAAAACTGCAGGAACTTCAAACCGGCACTAGCAAACAGACTGAGAAACCAGAGAAAAGTTTCTCCTGCAACCTGTTCCCTTTGTGCTAGGTGAACGAACGTCTCTCCACATGCTCAGTTCTGAGAGATAAGTGTCTGTGAAAGCCGTCCTTCACCTAGCTTGTTGGGAACACAAAGTTTCTTTTCAGTTACAAACTCCACTCCATACATATATATGGGGAGGTACTAGCTCCAAATCGGTTTTACAGTGAAAACTGCAGGAACTTAATACCGGCACTAGGAAACAGACTGAGAAACCAGAGTAAAAGTTTCTCCTGCAACCCGTTCCCTTTGTGCTAGATGAACGAACGTCTCTCCACATGCTCAGTTCTGAGAGATATGTGTGTGTGAAAGACGTCCTTAACCTAGCTTGTTGGGAACACAAAGTTTCTTTTCAGTTGCAAACTCCACTCCATACATATATAAGGGGAGGTACTAGCTCCAACTCGGTTTTACAGTGAAAACTGCTGGAACTTCAAACCGGCACTAGGAAACAGACTGAGAAACCAGAGTAAAAGTTTCTCCTGCAACCCGTTCCCTTTGTGCTAGATGAACGAACGTCTCTCCACATGCTCAGTTCTGAGAGATAAGTGTGTGTGAAAGCCGTCCTTCACCTAGCTTGTTGGGATCACAAAGTTTCTTTTCAGTTGCAAACTCCACTCCATACATATATATGGGGAGGTACAAGCTCCAACCAGGTTTTACAGTGAAAACTGCAGGAACTTCAAACCGGCATTAGCAAACAGACTGAGAAACCAGAGTAAAAGTTTCTCCTGCAACCTGTTCCCTTTGTGCTAGGTGAACGAACGTCTCTCCACATGCTCAGTTCTTAGAGATGTGTGTGTGTGAAAGCCGTCCTTCACCTAGCTTTTTGGGAACATAAAGCTTCTTTTAATTTGTAAATTCCACTCCATACTTATATATGGGGAGGTACTAGCTCCAACTCGGTTTTATAGTGAAAACTGCTGGAACTTCAAACCGGCACTAGGAAACAGACTGAGAAACCAGATTAAAAGTTTCTCCTGCAACCCGTTCCCTTTGTGCTACATGACGAACGTGTCTCCACATGCTCAGTTCTGAGAGATAAGTGTGTGTGAAAGCCGTCCTTCACCTAGCTTGTTGGGAACACAAAGTTTCTTTTCAGTTGCAAACTCCACTCCATACATATATATGGGGAGGTACTAGCTCCATCTCGCTTTTACAGTGAAAACTGCAGGAACTTCAAACCGGCACTAGGAAACAGACTGAGAAACCAGAGTAAAAGTTTCTCCTGCAAACCGTTCCCTTTCTGCTAGATGAACGAACGTCTCTCCACATGCTCAGTTCTGAGAGATAAGTGTGTGTGAAAGCCGTCCTTCACCTAGCTTGTTGGGAACACAAAGTTTCTTTTCAGTTGCAAACTCCACTCCATATATATATATGCGGAGGTACAAGCTCCAACCAGGTTTTACAATGAAAACTGCAGGAACTTCAAACCGGCACTACGAAACAGACTGAGAAACCAGAGTAAAAGTTTCCCCTGCAACCTGTTCCCTTTGTGCTACATGAACGAACGTCTCTCCACATGCTCAGTTCTGAGAGATAAGTGTGTGTGAAAGCCGTCCTTCACCTAGCTTGTTGGGAACACAAAGTTTCTTTTCAGTTGCAAACTCCACTCCATACATATATATGGGGAGGTACTAGCTCCAACTCGCTTTTACAGTGAAAACTGCTGGAATTTCAAACCGGCACTAGGAAACAGACTGAGAAACCAGAGTAAAAGTTTCTCCTGCAACCCGTTCCCTTTCTGCTAGATGAACGAAAGTCTCTCCACATGCTCAGTTCTGAGAGATAAGTGTGTGTGAAAGCCGTACTTCACCGAGCTTGTTGGGAACACAAAGTTCTTTTCAGTTGCAAACTCCACTCCATACATATATATGGGGAGGTACTAGCTCCAAATCGGTTTTACAGTGAAAACTGCAGGAACTTCAAACCGGCACTAGGAAACAGACTGAGAAACCAGAGTAAAAGTTTCTCCTGCAAACCGTTCCCTTTCTGCTAGATGAACGAACGTCTCTCCACATGCTCAGTTCTGAGAGATAAGTGTGTGTGAAAGCCGTCCTTCACCTAGCTTGTTGGGAACACAAAGTTTCTTTTCAGTTGCAAACTCCACTCCATACATATATATGCGGAGGTACTAGCTCCAACCAGGTTTTACAATGAAAACTGCAGGAACTTCAAACCGGCACTACGAAACAGACTGAGAAACCAGAGTAAAAGCTTCTCCTGCAACCTGTTCCCTTTGTGCTAGATGAACGAACGACTCTCCACATGCTCAGTTCTGAGAGATAAGTGTGTGTGAAAGCAGTCCTTCACCTAGCTTGTTGGGAACACAAAATTTCTTTTAAGTTGCAAACTCCACTCCATATATATATATGGGGAGGTACTAGCTCCAACCATGTTTTACAGTGAAAACTGCAGGAACTTCAAACCGGCACTAGGAAACAAACTGAGAAACCAGAGTTAAATTTTCTCCTGCAACCTGTTCACTTTGTGCTAGATGAACGAACGTCTCTCCACATGCTCAGTTCTGAGAGAAGAGTGTGTGTGAAAGCCGTCCTTCACCTAGCTTTTTGGGAACATAAAGTTTCTTTTAATTTGTAAACTCCACTCCATACTTATATATGGGGAGGTACTAGCTCCAACTCGGTTTTACAGTGAAAACTCCTGGAACTTCAAAACGGCACTAGGAAACAGACTGAGAAACCAGAGTAAAAGTTTCTCCTGCACCTCGTTCCCCTTGTGCTAGATGAACGAACGTCTCTCCACATGCTCAGTTCTGAGAGATAAGTGTGTGTGAAAGCCGTCCTTCACCTAGCTTGTTGGGAACACAAAGTTTCTTTTCAGTTGCAAACTCCACTCCATACATATATATGGGAAGTACTAGCTCCAAATCGGTTTTACAGTGAAAACTGCAGGAACTTCAAACCGGCAGTAGGAAACAGACTGAGAAACCAGAGTAAAAGTTTCTCCTGCAACCCGTTCCCTTTGTGCTAGATGAACGAACGTCTCTCCACATGCTCAGTTGTGAGAGATAATTGTGTGTGAAAGCCGTCCTTCACCTAGCTTTTTGGGAACACAAAGTTTCTTTTCAGTTGCAAACACCACTCCATACATATATATGGGGAGGTACAAGCTCCAACCAGGTTTTACAGTGAAAACTTCTGGAACTTAATACCGGCACTAGGAAACAGACTGAGAAACCAGAGTAAAAGTTTCTCCTGCAACCCGTTCCCTTTGTGCTAGATGAACGAACGTCTCTCCACATGCTCAGTTCTGAGAGATAAGTGTGTGTGAAAGCCTTCCTTAACCTAGCTTGTTGGGAACACAAAGTTTCTTTTCAGTTGCAAACTCCACTCCATACATATATAAGGGGAGGTACTAGCTCCAACTCGGTTTTACAGTGAAAACTACTGTAACTTCAAACCGGCAATAGGAAACAGACTGAGAAACCAGAGTAAAAGTTTCTCCTGCAACCCGTTCCCTTTGTGCTAGATGAACGAACGTCTCTCCACATGCTCAGTTCTGAGAGATATGTGTGTGTGAAAGCCGTCCTTCACCTAGCTTGTTGGGAACACAAAGTTTCTTTTCAGTTGCAAACTCCACTCCATACATATATATGGGGAGGTACTAGCTCCAAATCGGTTTTACAGTGAAAACTGCAGGAACTTCAAACCGGCACTAGGAAACAGACTGAGAAACCAGAGTAAAAGTTTCTCCTGCAACCCGTTCCCTTTGTGCTAGATGAACGAACGTCTCTCCACATGCTCAGTTCTGAGAGATAAGTGTGTGTGAAAGCCGTCCTTCACCTAGCTTGTTGGGATCACAAAGTTTCTTTTCAGTTGCAAACTCCACTCCATACATATATATGGGGAGGTACAAGCTCCAACCAGGTTTTTCAGTGAAAACTGCAGGAACTTCAAACCGGCATTAGCAAACAGACTGAGAAACCAGAGTAAAAGTTTCTCCTGCATCCTGTTCCCTTTGTGCTAGGTGAACGAACGTCTCTCCACATGCTAAGTTCTTAGAGATGTGTGTGTGTGAAATCCGTCCTTCACCTAGCTTTTTGGGAACATAAAGCTTCTTTTAATTTGTAAATTCCACTCCATACATATATATGGGGAGGTACTAGCTCCAACTCGGTTTTATAGTGAAAACTGCTGGAACTTCAAACCGGCACTAGGAAACAGACTGAGAAACCAGATTAAAAGTTTCTCCTGCAACCCGTTCCCTTTGTGCTACATGAACGAACGTCTCTCCACATGCTCAGTTCTGAGAGATAAGTGTGTGTGAAAGCCGTCCTTCACCTAGCTTGTTGGGAACACAAAGTTTCTTTTCAGTTGCAAACTCCACTCCATACATATATATGGGGAGGTACTAGCTCCAACTCGCTTTTACAGTGAAAACTGCTGGAATTTCAAACCGGCACTAGGAAACAGACTGAGAAACCAGAGTAAAAGTTTCTCCTGCAACCCGTTCCCTTTCTGCTAGATGAACGAAAGTCTCTCCACATGCTCAGTTCTGAGAGATAAGTTTGTGTGAAAGCCGTTCTTCACCGAGCTTGTTGGGAACACAAAGTTCTTTTCAGTTGCAAACTCCACTCCATACATATATATGGGGAGGTACTAGCTCCAAATCGGTTTTACAGTGAAAACTGCAGGAACTTCAAACCGGCACTAGGAAACAGACTGAGAAACCAGAGTAAAAGTTTCTCCTGCAAACCGTTCCCATTCTGCTAGATGAACGAACGTCTCTCCACATGCTCAGTTCTGAGAGATAAGTGTGTGTGAAAGCCGTCCTTCACCTAGCTTGTTGGGAACACAAAGTTTCTTTTCAGTTGCAAACTCCACTCCATACATATATATGCGGAGGTACTAGCTCCAACCAGGTTTTACAATGAAAACTGCAGGAACTTCAAACCGGCACTACGAAACAGACTGAGAAACCAGAGCAAAAGTTTCCCCTGCAATCTGTTCCCTTTGTGCTACATGAACGAACGTCTCTCCACATGCTCAGTTCTGAGAGATAAGTGTGTGTGAAAGCCGTCCTTCACCTAGCTTGTTGGGAACACAAAGTTTCTTTTCAGTTGCAAACTCCACTCCATACATATATATGGGGGGGTACTAGCTCCAACTCGCTTTTACAGTGAAAACTGCTGGAACTTCAAACCGGCACTAGGAAACAGACTGAGAAACCAGAGTAAAAGTTTCTCCTGCAACCCGTTCCCTTTCTGCTAGATGAACGAAAGTCTCTCCACATGCTCAGTTCTGAGAGATAAGTGTGTGTGAAAGCCGTCTTTCACCGAGCTTGTTGGGAACACAAAGTTCTTTTCAGTTGCAAACTCCACTCCATACATATATATGGGGAGGTACAAGCTCCAAATCGGTTTTACAGTGAAAACTGCAGGAACTTCAAACCGGCACTAGGAAACAGACTGAGAAACCAGAGTAAAAGTTTCTCCTGCAAACCGTTCCCTTTCTGCTAGATGAACGAACGTCTCTCCACATGCTCAGTTCTGAGAGATAAGTGTGTGTGAAAGCCGTCCTTCACCTAGCTTGTTGGGAACACAAAGTTTCTTTTCAGTTGCAAACTCCACTCCATACATATATATGCGGAGGTACTAGCTCCAACCAGGTTTTACAATGAAAACTGCAGGAACTTCAAACCGGCACTACGAAACAGACTGAGAAACCAGAGTAAAAGTTTCTCCTGCAACCTGTTCCCATTGTGCTATATGAACGATCGTCTCTCCACATGCTCAGTTCTGAGAGATAAGTGTGTGTGAAAGCAGTCCTTCACCTAGCTTGTTGGGAACACAAAATTTCTTTTCAGTTGCAAACTCCACTCCATACATATATATGGGGAGGTACTAGCTCCAACCATGTTTTACAGTGAAAACTGCAGGAACTTCAAACCGGCACTAGGAAACAAACTGAGAAACCAGAGTTAAATTTTCTCCTGCAAACTGTTCAATTTGTGCTAGATGAACGAACGTCTCTCCACATGCTCAGTTCTGAGAGAAGTGTGTGTGTGAAAGCCGTCCTTCACCTAGCTTTTTGGGAACATAAAGTTTCTTTTAATTTGTAAACTCCACTCCATACTTATATATGGGGAGGTACTAGCTCCAACTCGGTTTTACAGTGAAAACTCCTGGAACTTCAAACCGGCACTAGGAAACAGACTGTGAAACCCGAGTAAAAGTTTCTCCTGCACCCCGTTCCCCTTGTGCTAGATGAACGAACGTCTCTCCACATGCTCAGTTCTGAGAGATAAGTGTGTGTGAAAGCCGTCCTTCACCTAGCTTGTTGGGAACACAAAGTTTCTTTTCAGTTGCAAACTCCACTCCATACATATATTTGGGGAGGTACTAGCTCCAAATCGATTTTACAGTGAAAACTGCAGGAACTTCAAACCGGCACTAGGAAACAGACTGAGAAACCAGAGTAAAAGTTTCTCCTGCAACCCGTTCCTTTTCTGCTAGATGAACGAACAGCTCTCCACATGCTCAGTTCTGAGAGATAAGTGTGTGTGAAAGCCGTCCTTCACCTAGCTTGTTGGGAACCCAAAGTTTCTTTTCAGTTGCAAACTCCACTCCATACATATATATGGGGAGGGACTAGCTCCAAATCGGTTTTACAGTGAAAACTGCAGGAACTTAAAACCGGCACTAGGAAACAGACTGAGAAACCAGAGTAAAAGTTTCTCCTGCAAACCGTTCCCTTTGTGCTAGATGAACGAACGTCTCTCCACATGCTCAGTTCTGAGAGATGTGTGTGTGTGAAAGCCGCCCTTCACCTAGATTTTTCGGAACATAAAGTTTCTTTTCATTTGTAAACTCCACTCCATACATATATATGGGGAAGTACTAGCTCCAACTCGGTTTTACAGTGAAAACTCCTGAAACTTCAAACCGGCACTAGGAAACAGACTGAGAAACCAGAGTAAATGTTTCTCCTGCAACCCGTTAACTTTGTGCTAGATGAACGAACGTCTCTCCACATGCTCAGTTGTGAGAGATAATTGTGTGTGAAAGCCGTCCTTCACCTAGCTTGTTGGGAACACAAAGTTTCTTTTCAGATGCAAACTCCACTCCATACATATATATGGGGAGGTACAAGCTCCAACCAGGTTTTACAGTGAAAACTGCAGGAACTTCAAACCGGCACTAGGAAACAGACTGATAAACCAGAGTAAAAGTTTCTCCTGCAACCCGTTCCCCTTGTGCTAGATGAACGAAAGTCTCTCCACATGCTCAGTTCTGAGAGATAAGTGTGTGTGAAAGCCGTCCTTCACCTAGCTTGTTGGGAACACAAAGTTTCTTTTCAGTTGCAAACTCCACTCCATACATATATATGGGGAGGTACTAGCTCCAAATCGGTTTTACAGTGAAATCTGCAGGAACTTCAAACCGGCACTAGGAAACAGACTGAGAAACCAGAGTAAAAGTTTCTCCTGTAACCCGTTCCTTTTGTGCTAGATGAACGATCGTCTCTCCACATGCTCCGTTCTGAGAGATATGTGTGTGTGAAAGCCGTCTTTCAACTAGATTGTTGGGAACACAAAGTTACTTTTCAGTTGCAAACTGAACTCCATATATATATATGGGGAGGTACTAGCCCCAAATAGGTTTTACAGTGAAAACTGCTGGAACTTCAAACCGGCACTAGGAAACAGACTGAGAAACCAGAGTAAAAGTTTCTCCTGCAACCCGTTCCATTTGTGCTAGATGAACGAACGTCTCTCCACATGCTCAGTTCTGAGAGATAAGTGTGTGTGAAAGCCGTCCTTCACCTAGCTTGTTGGGAACACAAAGTTTCTTTTCAGTTGCAAACTCCACTCCATACATATATATGGGGAGGTACTAGCTCCAAATCGGTTTTACAGTGAAAACGGCAGGAACTTCAAACCGGCACTAGGAAACAGACTGAGAAACCAGAGTAAAAGTTTCTCCTGCAACCCGTTACCTTTGTGCTAGATGAACGAACGTCTCTCCACATGCTCAGTTCTAAGAGATAAGTGTGTGTGAAAGCTGTCCTTCACCAAGCTTGTTGGGAACACAAAGTTTCTTTTCAGTTGCAAACTCCACTCCATACATATATATGGGGAGGTACTAGCTCCAAATCGGTTTTACAGTGAAAACTGCAGGAACTTCAAACCGGCACTAGGAAACAGACTGAGAAACCAGAGTAATAGTTTCTCCTGCAACCCGTTCCCTTTTTGCTAGATGAACGAAAGTCTCCCCACATGCTCAGTTCTGAGAGATAAGTGTGTGTGAAAGCCGTCCTTCACCGAGCTTGTTGGGAACACAAAGTTTCTTTTCAGTTGCAAACTCCACACCATACATATATATGGGGAGGTACTAGCTCCAACTCGGGTTTACAGTGAAAACTGCAGGAACTTCAAACCGGCACTACGAAACAGACTGAGAAACCAGAGTAAAAGTTTCTCCTGCAACCCGTTCCCTTTGTGCTAGATGAACGAACGTCTCTCCACATGCTCAGTTCTGAGAGATAAGTGTGTGTGAAAGCCGTCCTTCACCTAGCTTGTTGGGAACACAAAGTTTCTTTTCAGTTGCAAACTCCACTCCATACATATATATGGGGAGGTACTAGCTCCAACTCGCTTTTACAGTGAAAACTGCTGGAACTTCAAACCGGCACTAGGAAACAGACTGAGAAACCAGAGTAAAAGTTTCCCCTGCAACCCGTTCCCTTTGTGCTAGATGAACGAACGTTTCTCCACATGCTCAGTTCTGAGAGATAAGTGTGTGTGAAAGCCGTCCTTCACCTAGCTTGTTGGGAACACAATGTTTCTTTTCAGTTGCAAACTCCACTCCATACATATATATGCGGAGGTACTAGCTCCAACCAGGTTTTACAATGAAAACTGCAGGAACTTCAAACCGGCACTACGAAACAGACTGAGAAACCAGAGTAAAAGCTTCTCCTGCAACCTGTTCCATTTGTGCTAGATGAACGAACGTCTCTCCACATGCTCAGTTCTGAGAGATAAGTGTGTGTGAAAGCAGTCCTTCACCTAGCTTGTTGGGAACACAAAATTTCTTTTAAGTTGCAAACTCCACTCCATATATATATATGGGGAGGTACTAGCTCCAACCATGTTTTACAGTGAAAACTGCAGGAACTTCAAACCGGCACTAGGAAACAAACTGAGAAACCAGAGTTAAATTTTCTCCTGCAACCTGTTCACTTTGTGCTAGATGAACGAACGTCTCTCCACATGCTCAGTTCTGAGAGAAGTGTGTGTGTGAAAGCCGTCCTTCACCTAGCTTTTTGGGAACATAAAGTTTCTTTTAATTTGTAAACTCCACTCCATACTTATATATGGGGAGGTACTAGCTCCAACTCGGTTTTACAGTGAAAACTCCTGGAACTTCAAAACGGCACTAGGAAACAGACTGAGAAACCAGAGTAAAAGTTTCTCCTGCACCTCGTTCCCCTTGTGCTAGATGAACGAACGTCTCTCCACATGCTCAGTTCTGAGAGATAAGTGTGTGTGAAAGCCGTCCTTCACCTAGCTTGTTGGGAACACAAAGTTTCTTTTCAGTTGCAAACTCCACTCCATACATATATATGGGAAGTACTAGCTCCAAATCGGTTTTACAGTGAAAACTGCAGGAACTTCAAACCGGCAGTAGGAAACAGACTGAGAAACCAGAGTAAAAGTTTCTCCTGCAACCCGTTCCTTTTGTGCTAGATGAACGAACGTCTCTCCACATGCTCAGTTGTGAGAGATAATTGTGTGTGAAAGCCGTCCTTCACCTAGCTTGTTGGGAACACAAAGTTTCTTTTCAGTTGCAAACACCACTCCATACATATATATGGGGAGGTACAAGCTCCAACCAGGTTTTACAGTGAAAACTGCTGGAACTTAATACCGGCACTAGGAAACAGACTGAGAAACCAGAGTAAAAGTTTCTCCTGCAACCCGTTCCCTTTGTGCTAGATGAACGAACGTCTCTCCACATGCTCAGTTCTGAGAGATAAGTGTGTGTGAAAGCCTTCCTTAACCTAGCTTGTTGGGAACACAAAGTTTCTTTTCAGTTGCAAACTCCACTCCATACATATATAAGGGGAGGTACTAGCTCCAACTCGGTTTTACAGTGAAAACTACTGTAACTTCAAACCGGCAATAGGAAACAGACTGAGAAACCAGAGTAAAAGTTTCTCCTGCAACCCGTTCCCTTTGTGCTAGATGAACGAACGTCACTCCACATGCTCAGTTCTGAGAGATATGTGTGTGTGAAAGCCGTCCTTCACCTAGCTTGTTGGGAACACAAAGTTTCTTTTCAGTTGCAAACTCCACTCCATACATATATATGGGGAGGTACTAGCTCCAAATCGGTTTTACAGTGAAAACTGCAGGAACTTCAAACCGGCACTAGGAAACAGACTGAGAAACCAGAGTAAAAGTTTCTCCTGCAACCCGTTCCCTTTGTGCTAGATGAACGAACGTCTCTCCACATGCTCAGTTCTGAGAGATAAGTGTGTGTGAAAGCCGTCCTTCACCTAGCTTGTTGGGATCACAAAGTTTCTTTTCAGTTGCAAACTCCACTCCATACATATATATGGGGAGGTACAAGCTCCAACCAGGTTTTTCAGTGAAAACTGCAGGAACTTCAAACCGGCATTAGCAAACAGACTGAGAAACCAGAGTAAAAGTTTCTCCTGCAACCTGTTCCCTTTGTGCTAGGTGAACGAACGTCTCTCCACATGCTAAGTTCTTAGAGATGTGTGTGTGTGAAATCCGTCCTTCACCTAGCTTTTTGGGAACATAAAGCTTCTTTTAATTTGTAAATTCCACTCCATACATATATATGGGGAGGTACTAGCTTCAACTCGGTTTTATAGTGAAAACTGCTGGAACTTCAAACCGGCACTAGGAAACAGACTGAGAAACCAGATTAAAAGTTTCTCCTGCAACCCGTTCCCTTTGTGCTACATGAACGAACGTCTCTCCACATGCTCAGTTCTGAGAGATAAGTGTGTGTGAAAGCCGTCCTTCACCTAGCTTGTTGGGAACACAAAGTTTCTTTTCAGTTGCAAACTCCACTCCATACATATATATGGGGAGGTACTAGCTCCAACTCGCTTTTACAGTGAAAACTGCTGGAATTTCAAACCGGCACTAGGAAACAGACTGAGAAACCAGAGTAAAAGTTTCTCCTGCAACCCGTTCCCTTTCTGCTAGATGAACGAAAGTCTCTCCACATGCTCAGTTCTGAGAGATAAGTGTGTGTGAAAGCCGTCCTTCACCGAGCTTGTTGGGAACACAAAGTTCTTTTCAGTTGCAAACTCCACTCCATACATATATATGGGGAGGTACTAGCTCCAAATCGGTTTTACAGAGAAAACTGCAGGAACTTCAAACCGGCACTAGGAAACAGACTGAGAAACCAGAGTAAAAGTTTCTCCTGCAAACCGTTCCCATTCTGCTAGATGAACGAACGTCTCTCCACATGCTCAGTTCTGAGAGATAAGTGTGTGTGAAAGCCGTCCTTCACCTAGCTTGTTGGGAACACAAAGTTTCTTTTCAGTTGCAAACTCCACTCCATACATATATATGCGGAGGTACTAGCTCCAACCAGGTTTTACAATGAAAACTGCAGGAACTTCAAACCGGCACTACGAAACAGACTGAGAAACCAGAATAAAAGTTTCCCCTGCAATCTGTTCCCTTTGTGCTACATGAACGAACGTCTCTCCACATGCTCAGTTCTGAGAGATAAGTGTGTGTGAAAGCCTTCCTTCACCTAGCTTGTTGGGAACACAAAGTTTCTTTTCAGTTGCAAACTCCACTCCATACATATATATGGGGGGGTACTAGCTCCAACTCGCTTTTACAGTGAAAACTGCTGGAACTTCAAACCGGCACTAGGAAACAGACTGAGAAACCAGAGTAAAAGTTTCTCGTGCAACCCGTTCCCTTCCTGCTAGATGAACGAAAGTCTCTCCACATGCTCAGTTCTGAGAGATAAGTGTGTGTGAAAGCCGTCTTTCACCGAGCTTGTTGGGAACACAAAGTTCTTTTCAGTTGCAAACTCCACTCCATACATATATATGGGGAGGTACAAGCTCCAAATCGGTTTTACAGTGAAAACTGCAGGAACTTCAAACCGGCACTAGGAAACAGACTGAGAAACCAGAGTAAAAGTTTCTCCTGCAAACCGTTCCCTTTCTGCTAGATGAACGAACGTCTCTCCACATGCTCAGTTCTGAGAGATAAGTGTGTGTGAAAGCCGTCCTTCACCTAGCTTGTTGGGAACACAAAGTTTCTTTTCAGTTGCAAACTCCACTCCATACATATATATGCGGAGGTACTAGCTCCAACCAGGTTTTACAATGAAAACTGCAGGAACTTCAAACCGGCACTACGAAACAGACTGAGAAACCAGAGTAAAAGTTTCTCCTGCAACCTGTTCCCTTTGTGCTATATGAACGATCGTCTCTCCACATGCTCAGTTCTGAGAGATAAGTGTGTGTGAAAGCAGTCCTTCACCTAGCTTGTTGGGAACACAAAATTTCTTTTCAGTTGCAAACTCCACTCCATACATATATATGGGGAGGTACTAGCTCCAACCATGTTTTACAGTGAAAACTGCAGGAACTTCAAACCGGCACTAGGAAACAAACTGAGAAACCAGAGTTAAATTTTCTCCTGCAAACTGTTCAATTTGTGCTAGATGAACGAACGTCTCTCCACATGCTCAGTTCTGAGAGAAGTGTGTGTGTGAAAGCCGTCCTTCACCTAGCTTTTTGGGAACATAAAGTTTCTTTTAATTTGTAAACTCCACTCCATACTTATATATGGGGAGGTACTAGCTCCAACTCGGTTTTACAGCGAAAACTCCTGGAACTTCAAACCGGCACTAGGAAACAGACTGTGAAACCAGAGTAAAAGTTTCTCCTGCACCCCGTTCCCCTTGTGCTAGATGAACGAACGTCTCTCCACATGCTCAGTTCTGAGAGATAAGTGTGTGT